>NC_082672.1:34710000-35335000 GCF_025265405.1 Mesoplodon densirostris | reverse complement strand
TACAAACAGATGGAGAGATATACCATATTCTTGGATTGGAAGAATCAACATTGTGAAAATGACTATACTACCCAAAGCAATCTACAGTTTTAATGCAATCCCTATCAAACTACCAATGGCATTTTTCACAGAATTAGAACAAGAAATTTCACAATTTGTATGGAAACACAAAGACCCCGAATAGCTAAAGGAATCTTGAGAAGGAAAAATGGAGCTGGAGGAATCAGGCTCCCTGACTTCAGACTATACTACAAAGCTACAGTAATCAAGACAGTATGGTACTGGCACAAAAAGAGAATTATAGATCAATGGAACAGGATAGAAAGCCCAGAGATAAACCCATGCACATATGGTCATCTTACCTTTGATAAAGAAAGCAAGAATATACAATGGAGAAAAGACAGCCTCTTCAATAAGTGGGGCTGGGAAAACTGGACAGCTACATGTAAAAGTATGAAATTAGAACACTCCCTAACACCATACACAAAAATAAACTCAAAATGGATTAAAGACCTAAATGTAAGACTAGACACTGTAGAACTCTTAGAGGAAAACATAGGCAGAACACTCTTTGACATAAATCACAGCAAGATCCTTTGTGACCCACCTCCTAGAGGAAGGGAAATGAAAACAAAAATAAACAAATGCGACCTAATGAAACTTAAAAGCTTTTGCACAGCAAAGGCAAACATAAATGAGACGAAAAGACAAGCCTCAGAATGGGAGAAAATATTTTCAAATGAAGCAACTGACAAAGGATTAATCTCCAAAATATACACACAGCTCATGCATCTCAATATCAGAAAAATAAACAACCCAATCCAAAAATGGGCAGAAGACCTGAATAGACACTTCTCCAAAGAAGGTATACAGATTGCCAACAAACACATGAAAGGATGCTCAACATCACTAATCATCAGAGAAATGCAAATCAAAACTACAATGAGGTATCACCTCACACGAGTCAGAATGGTCATCATCAAAAAATCTACAAACAATAAACACTGGAGAGGGTGTGAAGAAAAGGGAACCCTCTTGCACTGTTGGTGGGAACGTTAATTGATACAGCCCCTATGGAGAACAGTATGGAGGTTCCCAATAAACTAAAAATAGAACTACCATATGACCCAGCAATCCCACTACTGGGCATATACCCTGAGGAAACATAATTCAAAAGGAGTCATGTACCACAATGTTCATTGCAACTCTATTTACAATAGCCAGGACATGGAAGCAACCTAAGTGTCCATCGACAGATGAATGGATAAAGAAGATGTAGCACATATATATAATGGAATATTACTCAGGCATAAAAAGAAATGAAATTGAGTTATTTGTAGTGAGGTGGATGGACCTAGAGTCTGTCATACAGAATGAAGTAAGTCAGAAGGAGAAAAACAAATACCATATGCTAACACATATATATGGAATCTAAAAGAAAAAAGAAAAAAGGTTTCTGAAGCACCTACGGGCAGGACAGGAATAAAGATGCAAATGTACAGAATGGACTTGAGGACACGGGGAGGGGAAAGGGGAAGCTGGGACGAAGTGAGAGAGTGGCATGGACATATATACACTACCAAATGTAAAATAGCTAGCTAGTGGGGAGCAGCCGCATAGCACAGGGAGATCAGCTCGGTGCTTTGTGACCACCTAGAGGAATGGGATAGGGAAGGTGGGAGGGAGATGGAAGAGGGTGGAGATATGGGGATATATGTATATGTATAGCTGATTCACTTTGTTATAAAGCAGAAACTAACACACCATTGTAAAGCAATTATACTGCAATAAAGATGTTAAAAAATAAAAATAAGATTGAATTAAAGCTCAGTATGAAGTCTTCTTTACCTTCCTATAAATGCATTCTTTCTTTCTAGCTTCCATCTTGACCTCGGTGAAGAGCTTTTCCATGGAGCTTGTTTCCTGTTACCTGTTTAATTTACCATAATAAGAATGTCCCTAAATGTGGTGAATCATTTCTATGTGGGTCTTACTTAGAGGTGAACAAGAGTGCCATGACTCTATGATATCAGAATAGGCCATGTAATCACATGCTTTCAGAATTGACAGGGCACAAAAATTTCCTGGGGTACCTCATATTTTGATGAGGGAAATATAACTCAGAAAAATAAAATGGCCTGTGAAAGACTGCACATCTGGGATGTACAGAGCTGGGACTAGACCTTATGGTACCTGCATTTTGTTTTCTGGCCCAGGGGTCTTCTCACTACTTGACAAGTCTAATTAATGGAGGATGAGTCTAAAGATGTAAGAATAATTAGAATATAGTGGAAGCTTCAAAAGCAAGGAAATTCCATTAGAGAATGTTGATCAGGAGAGTATAAAATTTACTCAGTAGAGAACATTTATGTAGAGTAAAACCAAATAGGTATATTTTAAAAGATTATCCTTTCTGGCAAAGATAGAAGTTTCTAGATAGACACATAAAGAGGAAAAAAGAAAACGGCCTTCTATTTAGCCAGTCAGATCACCAGAAGCAATCTCTGCAATTAATGTGTGACCTACATAATAACCAGATCCTCCTCACAACTAAATGATAATCCTCTGATACCAGATGACTTTGCCCTGGGCTAAAGGAAGTCACCTTGCCCACAGTCATGCCCCCTTCTCAAAGGCAACTGCTTCCAATGATCGACTGAAGCAGGGGCTATAAAAACCTGGTCCCCTCGCCCTAATACAAGACAACTCTGAAGAGCCACACCAGCTCCAGAGCTCCCTGTGTGACCAGCTGAAGTCTTTCTTGTGACTCTATTATGATTTCACTTCTCCCTCTGTTCAGACCTGCTTTCGTTCCTCTGCCTTATGTGTTGTTCCTGAGAGTACTTCTCAATAAACTTTCCACTTGCAAGTTCATCCTGGGAACTGGACATAAAACAAACAGCTTAAAACAAACATTTGCACTTAACACATGTCATCTATCAACAATAGCACTGTCACTGATTAAACAGGGAAGCTCTGTGCTCTTCCTGAGCTACTGCAGCTGAGTTAAGGAGGGGAAGGGGTCCATTAGGGAGGCTCAGGGCTTCCATGTCTCTGCACAATTATATTGTTTCTTAGACTCAGAGGACTCAGTGACTCATCTCCAAAAGATTTCTAATCACTTCCCATATCCACAGAATCCATAGAGACCATGAAATTCCCAAGAGGATACAGTTCTCAAAGGAAAAAAGTACAGAAAGAAACTCAGAGACTGTAAGAGCCACATCAGGTGGTCACAGCCAGCACTTTGCAAAATATACTGTCAGGAGGCAAATTTTTCCTTGGCCATTAACTCATAAATATGCAGAAGTTAATTAGAATAGCTATGATTCAACTGGAGTTTGTTATGTACTATACTAATTTTAACCTATTTTACCTAATGTAGTTGTCAAAATAGCCTATGGTGTAGCGCTATTACTAACCCAAGTTTACAAATAAAGAGATAGAGACATGGTACACAGCTGGCGAGTAGGGGAGCCAAGGTTTAAACCCAGCAGTCTTAAGTTCAGACTCCAAAAGTTAACCACTTAATCATCCTACTTTTAAAGAACTGTTCTTTTAGTAATTTATGGACAAAACAACGTGCAGACTTAATAACAATGTTCCCCAAATAAGACATGGGCCTTGTTGAGCAACCAGAGTGAATCAAGTACCCAGAGAGGAAGGTGACCCATGAGATCTGGTGAAGCATTTTCACCAGCTTCTTAACTGAAGAGGAGCTGGGACTGACAGCACCAATCCTGAGGTAGAGTTTCCTGTGCTCCTGGCTTCAACAGAGCAAACTCTCATTATATAACATGTGTTCAGCCATTTACAGCGAATCTTCTAGTTTTCTACAGTGAATTTCAAAATAAAGACTTCCCTTTAGTATAATTATTAGATACATATCTGAAATGGTTCCACTTCATCTAACTGAAAGAATAAGGTCTGGGTGTCCAGAAGGAGCAAAACTGGAGATGCAGCTCCCCTGCCTTAATACGTTTTTTTTTTTGTTTTGTTTTGCTTTGTTTTCTCTGTGATACGCCACAGAGCCTCTAACACTGCCATTCTCATCCAAAGAGAATTTAGGAAATGACTGACTTATGTCTCAAATTTAAAAAGAGGAGAAAGCTCAGAAAGAGTATGATTTGCTTATCCTGAACTCCAAGGTGGTTAATGAATATTCAGAGATGAGCTGTCCATTCCAGGTACAGTAAATGTTAAGTACAGATCAAAAGAGGGTTTTTTTAATGAAGAAAATATATAATATTTCACAAGACAAAAATGAATTTTGAAGAATTATATTTCTGCTTTACTTTTGTATTTTTATGTATGGAATTGTCATTCAATTATAACTCATAATGAAGATAGACTCTATAATTTATTGTAATTTCAAATGGGAAAGCAAGTGAAAATATTGCCCAGATCCACATACTAAGTAATTTTTAAATAAATGCATGTCGAAATTAATGTAAGAAAGGAGATTTCATTTTACTCTCTTGAGTAAAGTTAGTAAGTCTTACTACTAAGTGATGGTTAGGAGAACCATCACTTTAATTTCAGTTCCTCTTTTTTTCTTAAACCATCACTAATAGGCAATAAGTTCAAAGCAGTTTCTGCCCTGGTCTGTAACATACTCTGCACTATTCATTCAGAGCACAAACCTGGGGCTGTCACGTAGCATCCCAGGAAGATGCACACACAGGGAAAGATCAGATAATAAGTTTTCCTATGATTGAAACAAAAACTTTGATCTCAGCAATTGTGTTATCTGGTACCTTTTAGGATCCATAATCTTAAGGAAAAAATAGTTTCCAATGAATTAATAATAGCCTGAGACTCAATACAGTGCAGTAATTTTCACTGCAGTAGTTGTTTCTTTTATAGTCACACTTGGTTAGTATTTGAAATTTGGAGGAATTGCAATATGCATGGTTTTCAAAGCCCTTTACAGAATTTCATTTTTATCATTCAGAAAGAGTCAATGAAAAGGTAATAAGAAAAGCTCTATGGGATATTTTTATAGGAGTGTCAGAAGCCAGTAAGTTAACTACATGAAAGAACCCAGATTGTACAGAGTTTCAGCAGAAACACTTCAGAGACTTTATATGCAGTATTTTGACTTTTACATGCCCTGGGAGGAAAAAAGAGTGCTGGCTACAAAATCAAATAAGGAGGGGAAAAGAACAAATCATATGCTTAAGAATAATTACAGTTTCAACTTTTCTACAAATGAAATGTGAAGTTTTAAAGATAAAGTGTAATGAAATTGAGCTTCTTTGGTGTGTTTAAAATATTGCCAAGAAAGAAAATTCTCATTTCCCGTGCTAACTCATCCAAGATTTCCACAATATGGAAGTTAGTCTGGGTAGCTTAATTGAATGATATCAACTTCTCCACAAGTCCATTGGCTCTTGTTTTGCTTTTAGTAGAGATGAAAAATATCAGATCGCTATCTCTATAAACTAAACTATTATAATTCAAGTCTGCATTAGGTCACTCATCTGACACTTTTAAAATTAAACGCATCTCAATTATTTTGACCTCTTCTCAAGCCATTAAACCTTCTTGTTAATTTTAGCAAACATTTACAAATATTATTGTCATGATAATAAAAGCAATATTAAAATAGAACACTTCCTTGGCCATGAAAACCATAAATGACAAGAAAAATCTAATAACAGCAAACAATGAACAGACCTAACATCAATATGAGTGCTTGATACTATGCTTCACTTAAAACTAAATTTCAGTGAGATTCGCAGGTCAGGTCCATCACTTTGACTAAGTCATATATTCCAAATAAAATGGCAGTAAGAAGCTGTACATTGTGCACTTGTCATAAAGGCAGTTAAAACCAATATCATGTGGCTTAACAGACCTGTGGTTGCATTGGTGCCTGCTACTGCAGTTTCCCCAGTCTTTCTCTTCTCTTTCTCCAGATCAGCCAAATCATTTTGACAACCAGCTGGTACTTTGGAATCCAGGCCAGGTTGATTTGAGTGCAGTTTCTTGGATCTGTCTACACGGAGACTCTGAAATGACATAGGCCGGGGTGACTGATTTCACAAGTAAATTATCAGTCCAAACTAAATGTTTCCCAGAGGTAGGACAAGGATAAACATTTATCATATGGCAAGTTATTTCTGTATATCTGAAACAGAACATTCTATATGTCAAAGTGAGTTATGGATTATATCTTCATCAACCTAATTTGGTCATCTAGGTGTTGAATTTTTTAGGCAATCTAAGTGACTAAAATAAGAAGTCATCTCAGACACAATATCATCTTCAAAGACCATTTGTGTATATTACTTTCTTCTTGTGGAGCTTATAAAATATTTTTATTTAGAACTTTTTCACTCAGTTTTTATTCTTATAGTTTAGTAATCCAGCATTTCATTACACATTACATAATTATTTATTATATAATGAACAGGATTCATTTTGTATTACCTGTACCTTTTATATTATAAAACTAATCATAATATTTACTTTAAAATAACCCACATTTTTATCAGCGTTATCCAAATTTGAAAAAGCTCCTCTAGTCAATTTTAGAATGATAATTCATCCTAACAATGAATTAATACAGCAAAATATCAATGGACTCTAAAACACATCTCACATATAAGAAATGTCATAGTGTTTGATGTAGTACTGACGTATTGTATTCTTCAAAAGAATCATCAGATAGGAGCAAACACTAAAGACCTAAAAAGGAAATTGAACTTTCAGCACATTGCTTCATAGCGAAATTCAGAATAGAAGTTTTTCAGTTTGAATCTGATTATAAAATATTCAGATTCATAGAGTCAGAAGTAGCCAGTCAATTTTGGCCATCCACACTAGCCATTTTGGTTCACTAAAGGATAGCATAATGAACAACTTTCCTTAAGTTTCTCTTACAGACTGTGTACAGCATTAAATTCATTAAATATTCATTAAAAGCTTGAATCAAATGCTTTTAAAGCTTGGAAAGAGCCAATAAGGAAATTAGGGGCCAGAAGGATTAAACAATTTACCCAAATTAACAGAATGAACAGTGCCACGCCTCAGGGATATGTCTCCCAACCCTTAGTCCAGTGCTCTTCCCATCACTCTGTGATCCATTTGTTCATTTATTCATTCAGTGTGGTGGACCAGTTGCACCAATGGCCCCAATTCTTCACTTCTCTCTGTATCCATGTCCTTTCTGTGTAATCTTGCAGTGCCCTCCTACTGTGACTTTTGACTTGTCCATGTGACTTTTTCTGGACCAATGGAATATTGACACATGTGACACAGAGAGTTGAAAGATGCTTGCACAATTGGTTTTGCTCATTCTTGTCCTTCCCCTGTGCCATGAGAACATGCCTAGACTAGTCTTCTGGAGGTTGAGCAGGACAGAAAACAGAATCACATTACCCTAGTCATCCAAGCTAAGACAACCAACAGCCAGAAGAGACTCAGATATTTGGGCAAACCCAACCCAGATCAGCTAAAACTAATTCAGGTCAGCTGAACCCCAGAGCCTCATGAAAAATGTGTTTTTTGCTGGGTGCCACTAAGTTTTTCTGGTGAGTATGCAGCATTGACTGGCAATAGATAACTGGCATATCCAACAACCATTTATATATAGTATCCCAGATACTAGGAGTATTGTGAGAATATAAACATAAATATAACTTAGTCTCTAAATTATTCAACTACAATTTCTTAAACTGTTTAAGCAGAGAATTAAGAGTGTGGTAAGTCATTTTTGTAGATAATTCTCAAATTCCTTCTTAAATGACAAAAGATGGAATCCTGACGGTACTACCAAGGACAACTCAAAAGATCAGAGTTTGAATGTTGATATTAACTAGAACTAACCCACTACACTTGTTTACATTTGACTCATCCACAGCCCACAAAAAGCTAAGTCCATCACTTGATATGAATTTTAAAATTTATTGTCAAGCATGCACTACCACATAGCTTTGAAAAAAAATACTTTTCCTGATTTTGAACTAGGTACTTTGGAAAAAATACTATTATTTCAAGTTATTAGATGAGTATTAAATCATAGTTTCTCAGTACTGAGAAGTAAACTAGATTAAAGAAGGAATGTAGCTTCCTGCTTTTTCATACCAAATTCAATTCATCATATTAAAACAGTGAGGAACTGAAAATGTTAGAAAAAGTTCATGCAAATTATGTAATTTATAGTATATGCCAGACTTCAGAGAAGAAATGCAGAATTTAAATAAAATTGTTAAACCTGAAAGCTTAACATGAAAGGTTGAGGAGAGAAAATGAACTCTTGGTCAGAATGGATCAAGTATTGCAAAGGCCTGGTGCTTCTTGGTGCAAACCTCTGGCAGGTTGGACATTTTATTTATTTATTTATTCTCTCCAGCCCCCCTTTTTTTTTCTTTTTAACATGTTTATTGGAGTATAATTGCTTTACAATGGTGTGTTAGTTTATGCTTTATAACAAAGTGAATCAGCTATACATATACATATATCCCCATATCCCCTCCCTCTTGTGTCTCCCTCCCACTCTCCCTATCCCACCCCTCTAGGTGGAAACAAAGGACCGAACTGATCTCCCTGTGCTATGTGGCTGCTTCCCACTAGCTATCTATTTTACATTTGGTAGTGTATATATATCCATGCCACTCTCTCACTTCATCCCAGCTTACCTTTCCCCCTCCCCGTGTCCTCAACTCCATTCTCTATGTCTGCATCTTTATTCCTGTCCTGCCCCAAGGTTCTTCAGAACCATTTTTGTTTTTAGATTCCATACATATGTGTTAGCATATGGTATTTGTTTTTCTCTTTCTGACTTACTTCACTCTGTATGACAGACTCTAGGTCCATCCACCTCACTACAAATAACTCAATTTCGTTTCTTTTTATGGCTGAGTAATATTCCATTATATATATGTGCCACATCTTCTTTATCCATTCGTCTGTCAATGGACACTTAGGTTGCTTCCATGACGTTGGACATTTTATAATATTAGCACTTAATGCTAATATTAGCCTATTAGCATTTCAACAATTAAAAATCCCACTTTGCTAGAGGTAGTCCCCACATTTTGGTCTCCTCTAGTGAAGTTCTGTCAGGCTTTCCAGGCTCTTCTTTGCTTTAGTTATTTCAGCCAAGCTCCTGTTCCCAGGCCCTAGTGAGGCAGTCATCTCTTAAACTACTAACCCTGACATGTTCTCTAATCCTTGTTTCCTTAGCCCTTCCCTCCAGGTCCCTGAGTCTTCAAACCATCTCCAGGTATTGATTTTCTGCTACAATAAAATTCCCATAATGCTCCATTTTTTACTGCCAATTGCTCTCCACTGAGCACCACTTCCCCACCCCACCCCACCTCCCACTCTGCCCCCGTCTCTCTCTCCCTCTCTTCTCTCCTATCTTTCAGATCCTTCCACTGTGCCTTTGGAAATTTCACCACATACTAAACTTTCTTTCAGAACATTTCCTCTACCTTCCAACCTTGACTAAAATTCCGCTCTCCATTGAGGACAGCACTTCTGTTGCAAATGAAGATGGCTCCTTATTCCTCAACACCCTAGATACCCTCAGGTTGATGATACTCTGGCACCTAGTGCTGTCCATTGCATCCTTAACTCCTTTCAAAAAATCCCTGCTGCTTTGACATTCTTGCCATCTAGCTATGCACTATCTCCTTTATTGTTGGTATCATTTACCTACTAATCTCTAGTCACAATTCATCCTTCATAAAAAGACTGGAGTATTGTTTTCTCTTCTAGCCCCATGATCCTGAATGATGTTCACAAACATTCCATTCAACACCTTGACTGGATCTCCTTATTACAAATGAACTTTTCATTTATCTACCTTAGCCTTTCACTCCCAGAGTCATGTCTGAAACCTGACATAACCTGAACATTTTCCACTTTCAAAATCACTAAATGTCCTCCTCTCTCACCTAATCTCCTGTCATCAAGTAGAGTGTCTCTCTCTACTACAGCGAATGCTCTCACTTCCTAGAGTGCTTTTGCCACCAAGACTATACTTGGATCTCATTGGGACCTCAGATCTACTAGCTTTCTAGAATCTTTTCCTATTTTTCTCTACATAGCATCCATCCTAATTCTAAAACTTAAGTCTGGTCTGTAATCTGTCACACTTTACCTTTTTCCCATCAGCAGTATTTGCTGTGTCTAGTCACCTCCCTATGCTTGGCTTCTGATCAATCATTCTTAGTCTTTTTTGCTGGTTCAACCTCCTTTACCTAAACATTGACTGTAAAAGTTTCTCAAGGTTTTGTTACTGACCCAGCTTTCTTTTTACCATCCCTAGGTAATTCCAACAATCATATGGCTTAATTTACCATCTACTGTGTATGTTTATGATTCCAGGGGTGGGTGGGGAGAGATTTATGAAATGGGATGAGGCAGGGGTTTGAATGCCATGACAAGCACTCTGGACTCCAATTCTAATATCCTTTAGCTCTACAATCCCACCCCTCTCCCCTCCTGTCTTGTGGCTCAGCTATTTCATTTGCCTAGAACATTGTTCACTAACTCTTCTTCCTTAATTTTACTAAGTCTGGGGCTCCTACAAGTTTCTCCTCAGCAATTTTCACAAATGCAATTAAATAATACCTGGTTTAATGTTTAGTGTCTGTCTTCTGATTAAAATAGAAATCCACTGAAAATAAAGACTATGTCTTTCCTATTCACTATTCTTAGTCCTTATTTCAGCATTTAAATATAGTAAATATTAAATAGCTATATATTAAATGAATGAAGAAATGCATGAATAATATACAGACTTAATTTTTATGACTTTTAAAGAAAAAGAGGCTAGTTTATCAATGACCAATACATAGTCACATGTTCACATGTTAGGAGTGATAGCCACTCACTCCTAACAGTAAAGCTTATTATATAGTTGAAAGGCACACACATTTTTAACTTCTTTTATCCATTAAAAAAACACATCGCAAATCCCATGCTTTTAAATGAACTCATTGCTGCAATCATTGCAAACACTATGGTTATGTAACATCCCATACATATGTCTGATTCAAGTTAGATTGGTCACTATCTATGGAAATTATAAATCAAATAATGGTGATGCCAGGTAAAGTGAGAACTTAAGAACTGAGTGTGTATGCACATATTCCCGAGGCATGAGATTGTGGCCTGACAACAATAGAAGAAATAAAACCCTCTGTCAGGCACTGCTGCAGTGATGTCAAGCTTTCAACCTGAAGATCAAGTCCATAGAAAAATGAGAAAAATAAGATGTGTGCAAAGAATAGAGAAGAACACAGATAAATTTGAACTGGCAGGCCCCGGACCTTTGTGACCACTCTATAGTACTTGAAAAATAGATCCTGTTCATTTTGTGTAATTTCCATTTAACTTGTCATTAGAAATGAGTCATTAACATCCTGTCTGCTAATATAAAATGACTATTAAATTATTTTTCATGTTATTCTTGGCTTGGAGTTTGAGTATGGCTTTTAGTGTTCCTGCTGAAAGCAATGATCCAATTACAAGGTACTGGATATTTTCCTCATGTACAAAGAAAGGAACAAATAAACACTGCCCCAAAAAAGTCAACCCAGATGTCTATGAAAAAAATTGAAAGACTTTTTCAAAACTATCTTTCAACTCATACCTCAGGCCATGTTGTTGGGTAAAAATTACCCATTTCCAAACAATTTATTGAGATTCCCAGTTCATGATTACATTCACTTTGTGTCTTTTCTCCCCAAAGGCAAATAAGGTTTGCTTTTCAAACTTAGAAAGCCATATAGGAACTGTCTTCGCCCAGGGACTAAACATCATCCACATTTAAAACAACATGAAGTATCCCAGATAATGTACTTTACTTTTTACTTTGCAAAAAATCAATCACTCTCCTAACAGACTAAAAAAATTGACCTCCTTCTCTGCTTATGTACACAACTGCTCCTTTCCACTGCCTGTCCTTTTTCATTTCAGAGTAGTGAACTCAAGGGATAGCTGAGAAGAAATTTCAAATGATATTTAGGAAAAAATTTCTCATGAACTTTCTTCCTCAGAATTAAATTCTACTTAAGACAAAAACAATAGTAACAATAATTCAGAGCCTATACATTAAAATAAAGGATCAAAATCCAATCACAAGAACTACAGGTTTGCTGTGCACATTCAAATCATCATTCCGGGAGAACATGTAATCCTCTATATAGTCTTTCTAATGTGTGTGTGTGTGTGTGTGTGTGTGTGTGTGTGCACGCATGTGTGTGTTTGCATGTGTTTTCTGTTTTGTTTGTTATATGGTTGAATCACCATAAATAATTTAGAAAGTTATCAAGTGGTTTAAAAAAAGTAATAAATTCTCATTGTGCACTATACAGATTCAATTAAATGGAGACAAATGTTTGGGTTTTTTCCTGAGGAAAATATTTAAACAAGCAAGACTATAAACTGAAAAATAATCTAAAATTGATCAATCCATATAAATAGTCCTCTCTTTCAGGCAATAATCTGAGGCTTCACACAATTATCCATGTATACAAATTAACTGCCTTTTCTGCAAAGAAAACATTCTTCATACCAATTGAAAGAGACTGCTTTTGAGCTTCCTCCGCCCAATTCCAAAGAGAAGCCACATTTGACACCGTTCCTGTCCCTTCCAACCTTAGGTTGTTTGCGGGCAGGGGGTGGGAGGGCATGGGGGTTGCCCAGGCCTGTAGTAGGCAGGCCTCATTTCTTCAGCCCATCAGAAGCCCATCTCCACCTTTCCCATTCCCAGAGCTTCAGGCTGTGGCCTTCCTGGGTGAGACCCTTTGCTGGCATCACTTACCCTCCTCAGACAGGGCTCTTCCCCCCTCAACCATGCACACCTTCTTCTTCCGTTGGGATCACACTGGCCGGGCTCTGAGCTGGTGACTGACTGGGGGCCTCAGCAACAGTCCCAGGTGCATGCATGTGGCTTGACACTTAGATGCTCTTGCACCTAATTGTGATTAACAGGTGGGACCAAGCACCCTTTTCCCAGCCTGCTCCATGTATCATCAGAAACTCAGACATTTAAAAGAGTTGGGGTTAATATTTGCAAATGAAGCAACTGACAAAGGATTAATCTCCAAAATTTACAAGCAGCTCATGCAGCTCAATAACAAAAAAACAAACAACCCAATCCAAAAATGGGCAGAAGACCTAAATAGACATTTCTCCAAAGAAGATACACAGACTGCCAACAAACACATGAAAGAATGCTCAACATCATTAATCATTAGAGAAATGCAAATCAAAACTACAATGAGATATCATCTCACACCTGTCAGAATGGCCATCATCAAAAAATCTATCAAAAATAAATGCTGGAGAGGGTGTGGAGCAAAGGGAACACTCTTGCACTGCTGGTGGAAATGTGAATTGGTACAGCCACTATGGAGAACAGTATGGAGGTTCCTTAAAAAACTAAAAATAGAATTACCATATGACCCAGCAATCCCACTACTGGGCATATACCCTGAGAAAACCATAATTCAAAAAGAGTCATGTACCAAAATGTTCATTGCAGCTCTATTTACAATAGCCAGGAAATGGAAACAACCTAAGTGTCCATCATCGGATGAATGGATAAAGAAGATGTGGCACATATATACAATGGAATATTACTCAGCCATAAAAAGAAACGAAATTGAGCTATTTGTAATGAGGTGGATGGACCTAGAGTCTGTCATACAGAGTGAAGTAAGTCAGAAAGAGAAAGACAAATACCGTATGCTGACACATATATATGGAATTTAAGAAAAAAAAATGTCATGAAGAACCTATGGGTAAGACAGGAATAAAGACACAGACCTACTAGAGAATGGACATGAGGATATGGGGAGGGGGAAGGGTAAGCTGGGACAAAGTGAGAGAGTGGCATGGACATATATACACTACCAAACGTAAAACCGATAGCTAGTGGGAAGCCGCCGCATAGCACAGGGAGATCAGCTTGGTGCTTTGTGACCACCTAGAGGGGTGGGATAGGGAGGGTGGGAGGGAGATGCAAGAGGGAAGAGATATGGGAACATATGTATATGTATAACTGATTCACTTTGTTATAAAGCAGAAACTAACACACCACTGTAAAGCAATTATACTCCAATGAAGATGTAAAAAAAAAAAAAAAAGAGTTGGGGTTTTCTGTTTGCCTTGCCCTTTCCTTTGGGTCAGAGAAGAGACAATTGGTCCATGGAAATGAAAGATGCCTGTATCTGCTTCCCTAGTTGCCCTGATAAGAGATGAGAACCTTCCATGTCTGCCCTTCAAGGACCTCCTCTTCCTGCTGGACTTGCTGGGACCAGATCCAAAGAAGACTATCCCTTTTGGAACTGTGATTAGAGATCTTATCACCCATCATACATCATACATCACAGATTATACGATGTTTTCTGGGAAAGAAGCCCTTCATTTACTATCAAGCCTACTTTAAACCTTTAAGCCTACTTTCAAAGACCTGTTTCCCGAACATATTATGTACTAAAGGAAGATATTATAACTACTCACATATTTCAGTTGCATCATTCTCTCTTTGCTGAAAACTGGCAACTAGACAATTTGACATCTAGAAGTCCCATCATCCTTATGTGATGTTGATTTGGCCACTGCCTTGGGAAAAATCAAATACTAGCTTACAAATGCAAGAAGAACTCAATATAATCACACACCTTGATTGAAAGAAATTTAAGAATTTTCCTCCAGACTCTCAGGGCAGAGAACATCTTTTTTTTTTTTTTTTTTTTTTTTTTGTGGTACGTGGGCCTCTCACTGCTGTGGCCTCTCCCGTTGTGGAGCACAGGCTCCGGACTCGCAGGCTCAGCAGCCATGTCTCACGGGCCCAGCCGCTCTGCGGCATGTGGGATCCTCCCGGACCGGGGCACGAACCCGTGTCCCCTGCATCGGCAGGTGGACTCCCAACCACTGCACCACCAGGGGAGCCCCAGAGAACTTCTTTACACTGTTCTGTCAAGCTCAATTCAGTCTACTTCTTGCCACTCTAATATCCTATGAATCTAGCCAAAGATGAAATGGACGCGAGGTAAATGCTTAACCAACAAATCTTTATTTTAAAATAAGGTCAGAAGAGACAGCTAACCTATACATTTGTTATTCTTAAGGAAATAAATGAGGAGTCTGGCTGCCCTCAAAGATGTTTGCCTCATTAGATAATGGACAAGTGTGCAAAAACGTTTGCTATTTTAGAGCTGCTGTGACAAGTGCATCCCCTACAAAATACCAAGGTTGCCTTACTTACAGCGTTGCGATTATGAACACTGGAATAGCTCTTTGTGTATAAATAAATTTTCTTCTTTTTATTTTGCCTTCCTGAAAATTTTAAAAGTATTAATTCACATGGTTATTATTTATAACTTTCATGGCTCCTATCTTAATTGGAAAATCCTAACTCTTAGACTCTGTAAGGGTAATTTGTGGCCAAAGGGCAGGAAAATTAATCTTAATTTGAATTGGAGAACAGAAATTCCAGCAACATCAATTATGTGACACATTTTTTTGTTTAGATTAGTTTTTGGTGAAATTAGTTTTGAATCAGTAGACATATGAATAGCATTTGAAAAATGTCCAGCAGAGCAATGCTTGCTGCAGATGGCAGATGGGAACTGCAGTGTACCATATAATAGTTCTGTATCTATAAAAAGAATTCTAAATTCATTTCTTAAAAATTACATTTGAAATCTTTTTAACCTTCTGGGTGTTAGAACACAGACTTTCACATGAGTCTTTGAAAGGCATCCATCCTGGCAACCTGATTTAAAGCATTGCTATACTATTATTTGAGCTAGCAACAATTTTGTTGAGTACAATTTACTATTTCTTCAGCTATTTGCATTATATGAAATGTTAAATGGCATTCTTGCCATCAAAGTGTTGCTAAAATGTAAAAATCCCCTGCTATTGTGAACAAGAGACCAACAAAGGATGTAGTCCTCGAAGGCTGCTTCCCACCCCCTCACCTCAAGCCTGGCAACATTCCTTTGAAACCCTTTCCCATGAAGGCTGCCTTTCTGACCTCTTTCTACTCACACACCCTATTCCCCAACCCCTTTATAAAGCATTGTCTGGCACCACCATCCAACAACTTCTCTAAATTTCTACACAATCCTGGCATGACCCTTCCATCATCTCCAGGATCCTCTCCCACTTTGCTCACAATGCCCTCTTTGGCTCCTGTCCCGCTCTTTGCCATCCCTCTACCAGCATGACATCAGAGGACTTTCATGCTCACACCTCTGTGGAACTTTATTTTCTACTCTTTTTTAACCTCATGTAAGTACAGTCAGAACTTGGACTTCATTGTTCCTCAGAATTTCTCCATCATCAAGATCTTGAGTTCTAGCACTCTCCTCTGTGCTCACACTTGCTTAGCCCTGTTCTTTCCTCTCAGTCTTCAAGTCACTTCTATCAGCCTCCTCCTTGCCTCACTTGTTTTCCTACCCAAGGGGTCCTTAGAACCCACATGTTAACAGTTTTCTCACTGTGGTTGTGAGATTCTCATTTTCCATTCCACTCTCTTTGCCAATCCCTAATAGTCACTTTCTGTTCTCTCACTCACAAAGTGGTAGCTCATTGCTGGTTTAAAAAAAAAGAAGTCTTATAATTTTCCTATTTGTCTCTGACATAAGTTCATGTTGCCTGGTGACATCGGGTCCTCAGTGTGGCTCAGTAATCTGAGGATCTCTGCTTCAGTTCCTTGTGAGGCATCCATAGACGATGTTCCAAAATCTTTTCCTCCTTTATCAAGCTCACAGTTGCAACCTGGCATTCCTCAATCATAGGACGTTATGTAATCACTTAATTTATTGATATCCTGGCCATCTGAAATCAATTTCCACAGCTTTCTTGTCTCTTCTTAGAAAGTCACTTAATCTCTTCTTCTTTCTGACTTACAAAGCATCCTGCCCTCTTTATAAAGTAAGTGCCTCTTCCTCTGACTGTGACCCTTTCTCTCTCACTTTGCCCTTGACTCAATTACTCTGCCCACTTCTACTGTATTCTCTGACTCTGTCCATTTCTTCATTCGTTTTCTGCCAAACTTTAGTGAGAGTGATCTATTCTTACTGCTCCTTTTCCTTCCCTCCCACTCACATATTAACTGGTATTTACTGCATGGAATCTGGTTTCTGTTCCTACCACTTGATTAAAAATATTTTCACCAATAACTTTCTAATCATCAGTCATAAATCCCATGGCCTTTATTCAGACCTCGTGGTTCCCAAGCTTTCGGCTGCACATAACTGTTAACCAGCTCACATTTCTTTAAATACGTTTTCCCCTTGGTCTCCAGAAACACTGTACTCTCTTGGATCCTCGTTCACTCATCTCTTTCTCCATCTTTTCTCTTTCCTACCAGCCTCTAAATCAGTGATCTCTAAACCATTCTGATCGCATGTTCATAACAAAAAAAAATTTAAGTATAAAACATAAATTTGATGCACGTGCCAATACATTAAAGTACATATAGTTATGTGCATTTATTCTACTAATTAATCATATGCATTATAAAACTCAAAGTAGAAACTTTAAAAATAATAAAGTTGAAAATATTTTAAGCAAATTTTTATTTCATTTATTAATAATACTGAGAAAAATGATTGAATAGTTTTCATTATTTTCTAAATCTTGGTTTAACACTTTGTGTTATAGCAATTCAATTGTTTCCTTCACAATCCAGTTGATTTATAAACTGAGTTTAAATGGTTAAACTGAGTATAAACCACAGAAAATGATGCTTCACAAAAATACATTGATCCGAATGGGAAAAGTACATTGTTAATCGCTCTCACTAAATCATGAGGCATATTTTTCAACAATGTCTACTAATTTTGCAAAGATAATGTTGAAGTTAGCTAGTAACACCCTATCTTCCCTAATGTACAACTGTTTTTTAAAAACTAAACAGATTTGAGTTGATAGTTAATTAATTGATATTTTAACTATTGTGTTCAAAACCCACTGAAATTCTTTGGAAGAATTTGTAAATGGTTAAAAATTTTGTTTCTAAGTTTTTAAAGTTTGTACGATGAGAGGTTTTATATGTTGCACATTGTTTTCAGGAATGAAAGCACATAGCATTCAGAAATATTTCAAAACAATACATTTTTAAAATCTTTATTATAGATGATTCTTTTATGACAGTTATTTTTTGTCCTTTTAATTGAAGGGTCAGCTCAATTGTGAAAGTGTGTGTGTATTCCTCTAGGTTACAGATTACCGACAGGCACTTGGAGTCATGGATTAGGTAGGCAAATTTAAACACTTGACTTTTTGTAAAATAAATCTTAATACTAATAATCTTCAATTTTGGAAAAATAATTTGTCATAATTTATAAATAAATCTTTATATGGCACAAGGGAATGCCATAATCATTCCCCACCTCACAGAGTTTAATGAGGATACTACTATAATTTTTACTTTTGTTTCTATAAATTAACCATATTCAAAGCATCCTGCAGGACTTTGTAAACTTCTGGCTACAATTTCTTTGCTATAGTAACTTGTGTATAATGACACTGGGAATGCATTTCATTTGTGGATTCATCACTCTAACCTTCCTGTAGGATCACTTTTAAAACTTCTAGACAAGGCAGCTCCTCTATCAACTAGTTGGACTTAGTTCACCCATAAATCAATGCTTTCACTGAAGAAATTATTAAGGCATAGAATCATGGCTTCTCCAATGCATCAAAAAATACTTTATGGGTTTCATTACTGAAGCACAATCTAGCAAATATAATAAACATGCATGTCAGGAAAAAACTGAACTCTCTTGCAACTTTATGGAAAATCTCCCTCACTGAGTCATTTGTTTGTACAAATAATAATAATAGCTAACATTTATTTTGTGCTTACTAAGTGTCAGGCACTATTCTATGCCTGTTACATGTATTAGCATATTGAAATCTTCAGCATTTTTTGTCTATACATCTTCTAAGAGTATTTTCATAAAATGAAATGGTTTTAAGTTGTCACCATATTGCTTCTTTGTATTACATTAGTCATTTTTAGGAAGAACTAGTTTACACAATAATATGTAATTCTTTTCTTTACTACTATTGGAAAAACTCAAAAGAGTTAATATTAATTTTAGTGAACTTTAAATATAATGAAGTACTGGATTAAGAATAACATAATTATAAACAGCACTGACTATTGTCTTCATATTCTTACTGTTTAGTTTTAAAATATATTGTTAATCACGAAGGTTTCATTTTCTCAGTTGCTAATGTCACATAACACAGTACAAAATATGGTGAAGTTCGTTGTAGCTTAGAGTGGTTGTAAATCCTTCTTTCTATCTTTTTGATAATTTCAACTTTTTGGCTGACATCTTGATGGGGATGATTAATTCATCTTTTTTTTTCCTTTTAATGTGGCTGATGGAGAAATATTAGAAGTGTGAAAATTGTCAGTTCTATTTTTTGTTTTGCTTATATTATAAGTACAATATTTTAATAAATGTATTTACTAAGGTATATAATACTCTCAGGAAAATGTACACATAATCACAGCTCAATGACTTGATACAGATTGGATGCACCTATGTAACCACTACCACCTATGTAAGATCTGAAAATAGAATGTTAATAGCACCTCAGCAGCTCCCTCATGCCCCAACCCACTCACATTTCCAATTCTTCTTCTCCAAAGCTAAACACTACCTTGACTTCTAATATCATAGATTAGTTTTCTTTCTTGCTTGGAAACTTTATATACTGTGAATAACAGAGTATGTTCTCTTTTGTGGCTGGATTCTTTCTTTTTATCTATAACTTCATAGAGTATTCTGTTGTATGAATATACCAATATTTATTTATGTACTCTACTACTGAAGAACATTTGAGCTGTTTCCAGTTTTTAGCTATTACAAATAATACTGCTACAAATATTCCAATGAATGTCTTTTTGTGCACATATATACACGTTTCTTCTGGGTGCACATATACATACATTTCTGTAGGCACATAATTGTTAGGTCATAGAGGGTGTGTATGCCCAGCTTTAGATCTTGCAAAATGATTTCCCACATTATATTCTTATAAGGAGTATATGAGTTTCAGTTTCTCCATATTCTTGCTAAGATTTGGTACCGTCAATGTTTTTATTTAACCACTCTGTGATTCTGTAGGGTTACCTTACAGTGGTTTTAATTTGCATTTCCCAGATGACTAACGAGATTAAACCGTTCTTCAGTGTTATATTGGTCATTGTGAAGTACCTATTTTGTGAAGTAAACATTCAAGTGTTTTGCCCATTTTCTCTATTGTGCTGTCTGTATTTTTGTCATCGATTGGTAAAAGTTTTTTATATACTCTGAATACAAGTCTTTACTATCCCTTATTTATTTTATAAATAGACTTCCTCACTCTTTAGCTTATCTTTTCACTCTTTTAATAGTGTCCTTAGTAGTACAATCTTTAATCTACAGTATTTTTTCTGTAATTTAAAAAAATTGTCCATTTTGTGAGATTTGGTTTTGTTTAAACTGGAAAATACAGTTTTCAAATACCTTGACCAGGTTTATCAAATCTGCAGTGTAGTGCAATTTCCTGAAATCAAGGGTGCCACTGTGTACCTAGGCAAGGTCCCATCTTAGGGATACCCACTCTCTGGAAACAGAAACAAGATCCAGTGCCCAGAACTGCTTTATAATTTGAGTTAACAATGATCATCAAGAGCTGCTAACTTTATAAAAACAAAACAAACCCCCCCCAAACAAAAGACAACCAGATGTTATGTATTTCTTGCTAGAAATACGTAGCACTTTTTATAGAGTAGTCTTTCCAAAAAATCAAATCTGTATCTTTCAAGCTTCAAGATTCAACTATCAATGCACAAGAAAACACATCAGAACATCTTGAAAGGAAGCCCACTCACAGGCAAAGCAATCTTAGGATGTATGACATCTAGAACATATTTCATCTAGAATATATCACATGTGGTAGACCAGGAAAAAAAAAACAAACTGATACACAGAAATCCTAAGTGAAGTGTAAGAAATCTAAAAATAGAAGGTTTTGGAAAACAACAAAGGGCCCTAAAATATCACAGTTAATTCCAGTTTCTAAACAAGTTGCTCTATGTAACTGGCAAAAGAAAAAGCATTTCCACTCCTGCTTCCCAGCAACCACAGGGAAACAATCGGCAAACTTCATGCTGTGGAAAACTATAGAACTAACCCAGTTTCTCCAACAAGTTGAGAAAAAAAAAGGAAGAAATCTATAGATTAAAAGAGACTTGAAAACATGTCATTCAATTGCAATGTATACACCTTATTTAGATCCTGATTCAAACTGTAAGAAAACATTTATGAGACAACCAGGCAAATTTGAATTCTAACTTGATATTTTATAACATTAAGGAGTTATTGTTAATGTTTTCAGGTATGACAACGATATTGTTTGTTCTAAGAATCCCTACATTTTAGAGATATCCACTGAAGTATTTGCTGATGAAATTAAGTAAAATTATGTCTGCTTTTTTTTTCCCCTCTCCAAAATATCAGTGGGGCTGAAGAGTGAGGGATATAGGTGAAAAAAATTTTGTCTTGAGTTGGTAGTTGATGAAGCTGGGTGAGGGATATTGGGAAGTTTATTATACTCTTCTTTCTATGTTTGCATGTGCTTGCAATTCTCCAGAATAAAAAGTTAAAAAATAGTTTGGCCTAACTTGAGATCAGGACAATAATAAACTCATGTACAATGTGAGGACACATGAAAAATATAGTGAATTTCAGAAAATAGGCTATAGTTTCTTAAATCTTCTTATCTCTCTAAAGTTGAGGTTGGTGGTTAGTTCTTGGCCAGGATGATATAGATAGGTCTCCTACAGTCTCAGAGGAGGAGAATTTCAGAGATCTGACTCTACTGCTCTAGGAGCTACACAAGAAATTGCAGTTTTGGGGCTTCCATGGTGGCGCAGTGGTTGAGAGTCCACCTGCCGATGCAGGGAACACGGGTTCGTGCCCCAGTCCGGGAAGATCCCACATGCCACGGAGCAGCTAGGCCTGTGAGCCATGGCCACTGAGCCTGCACGTCCGGAGCCTGTGCTCCGCAACGGGAGAGGCCACAACAGTGAGAGGCCCGCGTACCGCAAAAAAAAAAAAAAAAAAAAAAAAAGGAAATTGCAGTTTGGACAATGTTGCAGGGAGTGGGGGAGGGGTCAGCGAGCAAGGCTGCAATCTAACAACAAGGCAGAGTGAAGGAATAAAAATAGGCTGCCTGGTGGCCTGTTCAAAGTCAACATTGGGTATCATGAGAGGCACCTCGAAGAACAAAAACTAGCCAGACAACTTCTGAATCAGGCAACACTGCGTTCAAGAAGCCCCGCGCTGTAGACCAGGGACAATCTGCCTTGCATATTGAGAGCCTCGGAAAGCCCTAAATGACAGTCACCAGGGCAGCTCCTCTGAATGGTAGGCATTAACAGGTGATGAAGCTGTTTCTTACATGGGCAACTCTGTGTTGCCTGCTCTAAGATGTGGAACATAGAGATGTATTTATTTCATGATGATCAGTGTTTCTCCCAAGGGACTCCAGGAAAATCAGCTAGTATGCATTCTTCTTGAAGATTTTTGGGGCACTAATCTTCTAGGCATTCATCAAACTGCATACATTCTTGGTTAATGAAGTTAGTCCAATCATATAGATCTGGACCACCCCCAGAGGCTTTGTTAGCAACACAGACCAGATCCTCCAATATGGCCAGTTCATCATTCATGATGGCATTTGTTCTTGGCTAATTATAGTGAATAAAGAGAGAAGAGAAGGATGTTTGGATCCAGGTGTCTTTTCTACCTATATCTGAAATTCTCACTTAAAAAACCCCCTAATTTAGACATATCTCTTTTGATATTTCAGTAATTCATGTCTAAAGTATTATACTGAGAGGAAATTAATTTTACTATGTATAATTTTTACACTGAGTGGAGAGACCTTAATTTCATACTAAGAAAATATTGAATATGGAGTACAGTTAACATACACACACCCATACATGCATACATACGTACCATATGAAATTCTACAGAAAATGCTTCAACTCACTTTCACATTACTCTGAAGAAAGAGAAATTCAGTAAAGAGTAAAATTGATGATAAGGGATATTTAAGAGCGATGTACTGATATGGCTTTATAAAACAAAAATCTAGACCCAGGGTCATATAAGCACTTTTAAAATCTCTACACAAGTACATGATTTGTCATTATCATGTCAAGTTGAAGCTCAGTTGAAAGAGAAGCCATGAACCAAAACTGATAAATGAAACTCAAGTACCAAAAGATTAAACAATAGCCTCAAGAGCAACAAGACAAGAGAGTCTAGGCTAAAGGCTCATCATTATGATTCAGACCTATTTTCAGATTACTTTTATTACTTGCTTTTTATTTATTCCTCTATATTCTTCTTGATCTCTAATGCAATTGTAGTTGTGGTATTATATCACGCTTATTGTCATTAGAAGGTTTGTTTCAGTTTCTGAAAATCAGAAAATGATGAGTAGGGAAAACTGAATAACCAAATGGGATAAAAGAAAAATATCTATCAGTGCCTTACTTTTTCATGTCAGAGAAAAAGTAAAAGAGGAGAACAAAAAACAGGAAGGGACTCGCAAAACAATAATAGTGTTTTGGTTATTAATTAAAACACTGCTCAGGGGGTGTTTGATTTAAAATATCATTTTACTCTTTGCCTTACTTCACTCAGTATGACAAGTCAGACAGAGAAAGACAAATATCATATGATATCGCTTATATGTGAAATCTAAAAAAGGGTACAAATTAACTTATCTACAAAACAGAAATAGAGTTACAGATGTAGAAAACAAATTTATGGTTACCAGGGGCGTAAGGGGTGGGGGAAGGATAAATTGGGAGATTGGGACTGACATATACACACTACTGTATATAAAATAGATAACTAATAAGAACCTGCTATACAGCACAGGGAACTCTACTCAATACTCTGTAACGGTCTATATGGGAAAAGAATCTAAAAGAGTGGAGATATGTATATGTATAACCGAGTCATTTGCTGTACACTTGAAACTAACACAACATTGTAAATCAACTATACTCCAATAAAAATTTGAAAAAAAGAGCTTTAAAATTTTAACTCTTGAAAAAAATTTTAAAATAAAGTAAAATATCATTTCACTCTTGCTTTAAAAGTTAGGTTGTAAGCAAATATTGATAAAGCAACAGGGAGGTTGTGACTGTGTTTTAGTAGTAATTTTATATTCCCACCAGATGGCAGTCTTCCCTGACTCTTCGCAGCTACCTTCCAGAGTCTAGTTGTTCATTGCTGACCAAGCAATGACATTACATCTATGTACTCGGATGGAATATGGGAAATCTGCCAGAACTCCATGGCTCCAAGATTAAATGTCTCATTTGAAGAGAGACTTCCATGGGCAGAGAGGTTTTTAGTTTTTCAAGTGATATGTATATCTTCAGGACAAAGGGTATTTACATAAACTCTAGGCTTACTTTGAGTTTCTCAGGATCGCAGTTGGCACCTTTTCTTGATGTTCAGGATGCCAAGAGGCTGGTAAATGCACTAGTGAAGGTTTCAGAGTATTGTATTTCTCAAAGCGGAGCCAAGTAAGAAGTGTTCAAATGCCACCCGTATCTCAAGTATTCTCATCTAATCTCAGCTCCTATAGTGTTTACTTAAAACATTTTCATTTCCTTGGCAAGGAGCTATGTAAATACATTCAATTTTACCTCTTTTATACATATGTCCCTGAGACATTTTGACTAATGTGTTAGGTTGGAGAATTTTACTCTCTACATGTGCATGAATATATCATAAACTAATTCTAGAATAAAAGGCTTATCTCAATGATCAGTGACATTTGCATTCAGAAATTATAGCAATTGAGAATTTATCCATTCTTTGCATTGCTAGCGAGAACCTTATTGCATTTTCAAACTTAATTATTTTTTATTTGTACCTATAACAAATTCACATCCCTGACAGGGATCAGTATTAGTGGACTACTTTTTCAATAGGGGAATTCACACAACCCCTATACTTTATATAGGGAATAGATTAGGAATATTCTCACAGGGGCCTTGGGAAAAGAATCTTCTCAGTCAAGGGCATGATGGTGACTGGAGAGACCAAATCTGAGGTCGGGCTCTGTCATTTTCTCCTTGGGTCTTTCCTACTGAAGGTAGCAGAACATGTAAATTCAAAATATGACTGTAGGAGTTCAGGACATGCCACCCCAAAATATGTTGCTTTGATATACTGATTATTTTGATCTGTGGGCACTTGAAAAATAGCAAATGCAGGGAGAGACTGTCTCTGGAGTGCCCTTATCTGACTAATAGACAGATCCTCCAAAAGGAACTCAATTGTCATAGATTTCCCTCCCTAGCAGTTTCATCAACCAGGCCAGGATTGGCTCTTATCACAGAAGAGACCAGAAGTCGACAACACATTCAGAAAAACTTTGTCACAAACTGTAATAGCTCCCATCTATTCTTCTAAGGGCCCCTTCATCTTTCCTAAAAATCATTTACTCTCCCCTAAGGGGCCTATTGTCACCCTCCCCTTTCCTGATTAAGATGCTATTTAAACATAAATTCTAAAGCTACCTCTGGGATACTCAGCTACCCTGGGTATCTCCTATGTACACATGAGGTCTACATGTTAATAAACTTCTGTTTGCTTTCCTCTTGTTGACCTGCCTTTTATTACAAGGGTCTCAGCCGAGAACCCAGAAAGTAGAGGGAAAAATATTTTTCCTCCCCTACACTATTCACACCAACAGAGAAAAGTTCAACTACTGAACAAAGCTATGGGTAAGTCCCACTCTGCCCCAGATTCTCGTTCTCTCCCCGCCTCCCCACTTCATACAACACAGTCTGCTGCACATCTAGAGAATTTAAATTATTTTTCATATATATAATATAAAGCAAATGTTAGAATTCAGTATAAATTTAAGTAAAAAAAAAAATTCATTATCCAGAACTAAATTCACAGTCGTCCACAGAGAATGGGATTGTAATCAGTTGCCAAACAATGTAGCATATGTGGATACAGTCATGCATAGAAAAGGAAAATTTCCTCTGGATGGGGAATTGGGGACCAAATCAAACAGGGAAACAATGCAACAAGGAGAGGCTCTGGTATGTTCATGAGAGTTGAAAACAGAGATATTTCTATTTTATTCAACAGTGAAGAGTCATAGGTTTCTTATATAAAATTAGAGTTTTCAATTTAACTTCTCTGGTATTTAAAATTCCTCTGTAAGCGCTATTCTATAGCCCAAAGGACAACTTCCAGACTACTTTCTGTGACCTTTAAGTTTATTTCTCAGCCCCATTTCATGCCTCCTCTTCTGTGCTTTGCTTTGTTGTTGCACTAGCAGGCCCTGACTTTGCTTATTTTCGAGTCCACCCTGCTACATAGTGTGCTGCTGGCAGTCTCTCTGCTTGTTCACTTTTGAAATTTGCGTTCTTAATACATATGTGATGGATTAGTTAATCAATTAATTAACTCACGGTTTGTTTTCTGTCTAGCTTATTTCTGCAAAATTCTAAAATGCCTGGGAAATAAATGCCTATTCATTGCTCCCTGAGAAGCCCTGAGATACCTGGGTCTGATATTCATTCCAAAGCTCTGCTGTAGCAAATTTCCACAAACTGGGTGGCTTAAAATGGCAGAAATTATTCTCTGAAAGTTCTGGAGGTCAGAAGTTTGAAATCAAGGTGTCAGCAAGGCCATGTTCTCTTCAGAGACTCCAGAGGAGGAGGCTTTTTGGACAGCTGCTGGTGGCTGTTGATATTCCTTGGTGTTTCTTGGCTCACAGCTGCTTCATTTCAGCACCTGCTTCCATCTTCACATTGCCTTTTCCACTGTGGTTCTGTGTGTCTAAAGTTCCTCACTTGCTCTCTTATAAGATATGTGTGATGTCATTTATGGTTTACCTGTTAATCCAGGAAAACTTCCTCCTCTCAAGATCCTTAACTTGACCACATCATTGCCATATAAAGAAATATTCATTCTTTTGTCATACAGGGTAAGAGTTAAATTATCATGTAACTAAAATGTAGACATTTTTAGGGACCATGTGTAGCCCACCAAAACCTGAGAGCAAATAACTAACCATATGAGGACACTAAGTCCAAACTGGGTTCAGGGTATCTGTCACTAACACAATATTTTCTTGGTTAGACCTAAGCCTAGATGTTTCTATAGCTCTGAAGAATAACTTTTACATATAGTACCCAGATGAATTGCTGTTGCTAAGTGAACTACAAATGAACTGACACCTCCTAGAGAACAAGAGGATGCAGAGACAGAAGTGAAGACCCTGGTGATAAAAGAGTAACTCGGGAGACAGATCTGATCGATGCCTTCTGGTCCTGTATATTGGACAGGCCAGTGCTGTGAACACCTGGGGATGGAGACCTCAAAACATGCAGTCCAAAGAGAAGCATTTGGGAGCTAGATCCAAAAGGTGGATAAGAAGCCCAAGACAGAAAACAAATTTTCATTTCCATGGAACAAAGGAGTTGAGATAGCAAGCGTGAGCAAACTGTGGGGCAAAAATAAATGAAAGTTACTTCCAACTAACTCCAAAGGCTAAGAATAAAGAAAAAAACAGCCAGTGGGAAGGAGGAGGTGGAATGTGAAACAGGGAGGGCCTAGGCAGCCTACTTAATGCTGTAAACCTAACAAGTTGTTCCAAACTAAAATGAGGCTTTGTATAAATCTGCAGTCTGCCACTTTGCCAATATTCTTGTACTCTATGATTCTGTTATACTAATTGTTAAAAACATAAAGTAGCTTCAATATCATTAATTGAAGGGCTCACATTCAGCTGATGTGCACTGGTACCAAGCAGATCAGCATCTCTTTTCAAGTAAGACATGGTCTGAAAGGCCAGTGCCCATGTCCATTTTCTCCAGTATCAGCTGGTTGTATGCATGGCCATGTCAGGACAGGGCTGGAAAAAGGACCACTGGAGAAGGGATCCTTGGACCTTGAGGCAGAGATTCTCCCCTGATTCCTTCAGGGGAAGAAATAGAAAAATAATTAGAGCTTTGGCAATAGGAACCTAATTAGGGTTTTTTTTTTTTTTTTTCTGCTTAATGGGTCTTTTCTGGGAAGCTGGGAATATCTTATCACAAAGGACATCTAAAATCACTTAAAATACCTGTGAAATTAGGTGCTAGAAACTCAAACACCTTCAGAGCCCATAAAGCAGGGCTGAAGATGAACAATGAGAAAAAAAAGTAAGGACTGTATTTGTGACTGACTCCAGAGTTGAAGTTACCAGTTTGTGACCCTGTTTAATGACAGCATCTTGTCAGACAAATACTACTGAAGTTTGGAAGCCTCTAGTGGATTTGAACATTGCTAAAACTTTTTATTGGATGTAAATTTCATGATGTTCATAGTCATAGCCCAGCGGTTAAAAAAACAGAACAAAAGAGATTAATAAGGTTATTTATTATAACCTTATTATTAATAAAACCCAATTGCACAGCCAATCCAATTGATTCTCCCCAAAGCGCCTCTTAATTGGCCTAAAACCTCCCAATGGAATTTTAAAATGTTGATCATATGTAAGACCTGCTTCATTTTGCTGCATTGCTATATAAAGATATGAAGGCATAAACAACCTGACCATTTTTTTTTCTTTTGCTATTTAAAAAGAGAGCTAGTATGGTTACAAATGGCTGTGAAGGGGAGGAATTATTTATTGAAGCAATCTGTGATGGATACAGCATTAGACCTCCAGAGAGCATTTATGCATTACTAGGATTCCAAAATGCAACTATAAACCATTTCCTGCAATATTTTTAAAGAAATTCTAGTAAGGATTTAGGAGGTATTTTATGATATATACATGTCTATATATATAAAAATTGAAAGCTTTAAAAAAATTTTGCCTTTGTAATCATGTTTGAAAATATTTTCACCTTCTTTTCCCCTTCACTGTATATATAGACATTTGCACATATTTGCTTGCCAACACCTAAAAAGTACTTAAATTTTATAGATACCATCTATGAGAATTAATAAAACCCTACAAATACTGTAACTCTGTAGGAAAGTGAGCTTTAAATCTGCAAATATACTATCTAACCTCACTATTTTCAACAAACATGCGGTTAATGGAGCAGCAAAAGATAACAGTCCACAATACATAAATTATAAACATATGGATAAGCTTACTATTTCCTTTAAACTTTGCTATTAATTTTTCTGGTGTGTTTTCAGTACTTTTAAAGGTCAAATAACCTACAGCTCATTTAAATATAAAATCATGGTTTTTATTTCTCTTGATATTTCTTCTGATCTTGAAAATAGCTCCTAGAATACCATTGTTTGCTGTTGCTTATCAAATTGCATTTGCAACATTATAGACTTAGAATCATAGAGGGAGGAAGAATCTCCCAGACATATTACACACTCTTTTCCATAACAAAATAAAAATGCAAAATGGAGCGAATGAGGAGGATAAGCCAACAAAGGATTTACAACTGTTCTAGAATAAAATTTTAAGGCTTAAAGCATACAAAAATCTAGAGACACAACTGAAAGTATTCAGCTAGGAATTTAGAAACTGATTTTACAACCAGCTTCCCCAATTCCCTAAGTGACCTGTGGAAGTCGTTTATGGTTACTCTGCCTTTCAGTTAATCCTTTGCTATGCCAACTCATTCTCATAACAGACCTGCTCATCTAGTCAATTTCTCAATCTGCAAAATAGGAACAACAGTCACTGGCTGACCAAGATAAGGGTCGAGGTTACACGAGGATGCTCAGGCTCGATGGAACACAGAAGAAATCATTGGAACACAGATACTTTCCCATCAGGTGACAGTTGATCCCCAAGCAAATAATAAACTGACACCAGTGAAAAATGCTAAAAGAAGTGGTTGCTGCAGAACAAGTAAATGAAAACAATTTAAAGAAGTTCTTTACAGAGAAGCCAAGAGAATTACATGAAATAGAGGGGAGAAAAGTATATGGATCATTGTGGAAAACAGCACGGTGGTTCCTAAAGAAATTAAACACAGAATTACTATATGACCTAGCAATGCAACTTCTAGATACACATCCAAAAGCACGGAGAGCAGGGACTCAAATAGATGATTGTATATCAATGGTCATCGTAGCATTATTCACAGTAGCCAAAGGTGGAAGCAAGCCAAATGCCCATTGACAGAAGAACGGATAAACAAAATGTAGAATATTATTCAACCTTAAAAAAGAAATTCTGACACATGCTACAACATGAATGAAGTTTAAAGTTATTATGTAAGTGAAGTAAGCCAGACACAAAAGAACAAATATAGTATGATTTCTTATATGAGGCACCTAGAGTAGTCAAATTCACAGAGGTGGAAAGTAGAATGGTAGTTGCCAGGGTCTGGTGACAGTGGCGGGGGATAATGGGGAGTTATTATTTCATGGGTACAAAGTTTCAGTCTGGGAATATAAAAAAGTTCCTAAGATGGATTGTGGTGATGGCTGCACAACAATATGAATACACTTAACCTCACTGAATTGTGTTCCTAAAAATCAATTAAAGTGGTAAATTTACTTCATGTATATTTCATCACAATAAAAAAATGACATGAAGAATATTTCTTCCTGAGTTAAAAAAATCATTTATTAAAAAGGCTAACAAATAAAAGATCAAATTACTCTTAATATACAGTGTGTGAAAAGATGATTCACAAAAGAAAGGAGAAAGAGAAAGTGGCTACTCTCTTGAGGAAGGTCAGCATCCTCATAAGTGGTCCAGAGGAGACTAAAGGGCAAGAAGCAACAGTAGGTGCCTGTCTTCTCTAGGTTAAAATAATGATATCTCAGTTCTGGTGCTAGTTTTGCATTAGAGCCTCTTAATTTCAAGTTTGTCACTTGTATGCTAATCTGGGCACCAAACACTCCACTTATGAAGTCTAAGACTGAGAAAATGTCATCACCCTCAATTTTTCTCTTATCCAAAGTTAAATTAAATGCAAAAGTCAGCTTAACATTTAGAAATTCATGGATGTGAATGGAATGAAAGAAAGAAATTCATGTTAGAAATATGCTTGGTGTTTAAGAGGAGTTAAAGAATGAGCTATCTGGGAAAAGAAGAGGGCAGAACTGTAATGTTCAGAGGATGAGCTATTCAGTCTTTGAATGTAGTGGGGATGGAGTATAAAGGTTTCTCAAGATAGACTCTCTTAAGAAAGATGCACAAGCATTTTCTAGTTGCTATGGTAGTAGCTTTGTGGACAGATGCTGAATTCAAACAAAACTACAGACATCTTATTGTGTCCCAGGCTGCTTGACATGTGTGTGATGAAGAAGATGAAGATGATTAACTCAATTTCTTTCATAAATCTTAACCCAAATTTCTCAGGTACACAATGTATCATAAAAGCAAATCTTGCACTTAGAATAAGTTATGCTGAAAATATGAATAAATAGTGAAAAGTAGTGTATGTTAATTATTCTAGTCATTTCTGTATTATGCCTACAAGTGTTTCCTTAGGTAAAAGTACAACAGCTCACTAGGCTTTACTTTTTAACAATTTAATATGTTACCCTTTGAAAATTGCTTTTGGCACAGAAGAAAAACTAGGTAGTAAAGACAAATAACTGAGATCTGGAAATAAAGCTTTTATTAAATCACTGAAATTGACCAACTTTCCAAAATCTGATATCAGATACAATAATCAGAGTTGCCCCTAGAACAGACTTTTCATTGCCTGCTCCTGGCAATTATTCTTCAGTAAGTTACAGAAGCTGAAAATGTCTTTATTGGATTTTCCAGAATCATCTGCTCACTGACCTCAGAAAGTTAAACAGTGGTTGATCCTTTGGAAATTTTCAGCAGAAACAAAATTTGTCTTTAGTAGTCTCTTTTTGCTCATTCTTCCTCCTTCAATTTCCCAACTCCCCTTAATATCCTTATATTACCCCAGATCCTTCACATTGTATTAAATGTACAACTGAAAAGTATGGGGAAAAGACTAACAGAAAGAAAGAAAACACAGTGGAACTTATGCCAAGATGGCCCCTGAGCTTTAGAGATATTTAAACATAGTCCTCTAACTTCACAAAGCAATCAAGCAAGGTGACCAAAAAAGCACTCTCACACATACTAACTTGAGAGAGCTTAAATTATTCCCCAACTTTTATGGAAAGTGATTTGGAAATAGGTATCAAGGCTTTTAAATATTACTATACCCTTGACCCATAATTCTACTTGTGGGAAATAAGCCTAAGAACTAATCTTAAATATAAAATGTTTTATAGAGAAAAATTAGAAACAACCATTCAAATGACAATTAAAATTCCAAATAATGCAGAATAACTAGGGAAATTGTGGTGAATCCATAAGGTAGCTATTTCAAGTCATTTAAAAAGATGGCCTATAATACTTATAAATATCTTTATGCTATAATTTTGTATGGAAAAAACAACAGTGCAGGTATGTTATACAACGAACTTGCACTGCTGTGTCAAACTATAAGTACTTAAAGGTATTATGTTAAATGAAATAAGTCAGATAGAAAAAAATACAAATATTATATGGTCTCAGCTCTAAAAAACAAAACAAAAACAAACAAACAAAAAAACACCACGAAGCTCATAGATACAGAGAACAAATTGGTGGTTGCCAGAGGCGGGGTGTTACAAGTGGGTAAAATGGGCAAAGGGGGTCAAAAGGTATAAACTTCCAAGTATAATATAAATAAGACATAATTATGTAATATACAGCATGGTGACTATAGTTAATAATACTATGTCACATATTTGAAAGTTGCTAAATCTTAAAAATTCTTATCGCAAGAAAAAAGTTTTTAACTATGTACTGTAACAGATGTTAACTAGACTTACTGTGTTGATCACTTCACAAAATACACAAATATAGAATTACTATGCTGTACCCCTGAAACTAATGCAATGGTGTATGTCAATTATACACTGATTTTTAAAAAAGAAACAAGGATGTTAATGTCAGTTCTGTTACTACTACATAACATCTAGAAAGTCACAATTTCTCAGAAACTCATTTTCCATGTTAACCTATAATAATATAATTATGAAATGCTTTACTTAATTAAAATTTGATATTCATACCTCAAATTATTTTATAGTGAAAGCAGCCTGAATTGAAAGCCAGGAGATTAAATGTCCATTCTCAGTTCGACTCCTAACTTTTTATTGATTCCAGGCTAGACAATGTATTAGGAGCAAATAGCATATCTGTATATGAAGGAGTAGCATAAGATGAACTTTAAGGTCTCACTCGGTTTAGCATTCCATGATTCCTTCAGTATGGCCTCTATAACAATTTCATATGTCAGAATATTGCCATTGGTAAAAAATTTCCTCATATGTAAAACTTGATCCAGCCCTGAGGATGTTATACCTCGTTGAATCTGGAGCTCACTGCAGGGTGAAAGTTATTTTTCCTTTATCTGGAAAAGCACGTAATTATTCAGTCTATGCCCCTCACAGTGTGAGCAACTTCTTTAGTCTCCATTGTTCAGATATGACAAGAGCATAAGGATATGTGGTGATTATAAACTGACTGCAAGCAAAGCAACTGAACTCGATATTTATTCCAACCCCAGGATTGATGCTCTCTATGTCAAGTTAATGGGGAAGAAAAGTCTTCATGAAACTAGATATGAAGCAATGCACAACAGCAGCTTATTTTGAAAGAATATTTGAAACAGAAAAGAATGATTTATATTCATAAAAGGGCTGTATCATATTTTCACTTCTCCCTCAGGATTTTTGCTTCATGTCCCATATGCCTTCACAGGAAGTGGCATCACTAAGGTAGCAGTAAACTTACAGGTGAGTCTGAAATAGATGCCTTGATAGGACCAGAGATTTTTTTAGAGAATTTTTGAAAGGAGGTTAAGACTCCAGTTAAGCAATCTTATTCTATAAGACCCTGACAAAGCATTACCAGGCCATAGGGTTAAAAGTTCCTGGACCTTACTAGATTAAAGATGAAGTTTAAGCTGTAAAATAGGCCTTATCCCCTGGACTGATAGCTGAACTGGAAGTTTATTAGAGCATAATACATCATGGAGAATTGCAGCCAGCTCCACTGACGACAAAAACACCATGTTCTGAGTATTACAGAATATAGAAATAGATTTGGAATTTTGGGTAGATCAAGGTATTAATAGAAAAGCACTTTGCTTGATCTTTTCTGGGATACTAATAAAAAGCCATTCCTAACCTCTGCTCATTTCTTTATAAAATGGGAGCACTATCTCCCAGAGCACGTGGAAATACTTGTCAAAAATGTTTACACAAATAAAGTGTCATTGGCCTCATTATAATCATTGTTTTTAGGAGATATTACCACACTTCTGTCCAGGTTTCAGTTAACTAACTCTATGGGACCTGGGTTGTAATGAGAAAGCTGTCCTTGCAGCAGAGAGAAGAAATTATTGGTATCCTTTCCAATAATTCCAATAAGTAATAGCATATTCTGATCACCTGCAGTTGAAAAAAATTTTTCTCTTAAGTGAGAGAAATGACATATTATGGTTTATATATCATCTTTTTGAGTCAACCATAGTTTTTCACCATAGCCTTGACCTACGTGGAAAGTATCACCTCATATATATTTCAAGTACTGATTTTGTTTATATAGTCAATCTGAAAAAAGAAAACACAAAACAACTCATTAACTGTAGGCACAATTTTATTTATGCTTAATCACAAATTCTAAATCAGGATGTCAATGCATCATTAATATAAGAGCTATTCTCTTAGCAAATGTTTGGATTTAGATTCTCAAATGGTAGCACAAAACATGGTCAGACTCAATCTTTTTATCTGATTTAAGGCAGGAAAAATCTGTTTGTTCCAAGACTGGACAATTACTGACACGATTTTAAGTTAATGGTTGAAATTTATTGGAAAGTTAAATTATGATAAAGAGGCAACTTAATATTCATTGCACATTACTTAAATGCTTTACAAGGCATAGATTACACAAGCAGTCCCCACCCTACAAAGGGTTGTATTCCTACACTTGGGTAAGTGATTCAGAGAATTTTTCTATAAAAGTATTCTTAACCATATGTCTAGACTTCTGAACTTTCTCATAACAGTTGTTTTAATGCAGCTGTACTTTAATACAAATGATATTTTCAAACTGATACTTAATACATAATTTTTACAGTGAAATGTGTATGAAGTTGCAACTCATGATGCTGTGGCGCAATGATGCTGTTATGGACCCAGATTCTTGCTTCTCTCCACTCTGCCATTCTTAGCATGTTAATTCTGTCCACTGTCCAACTCTGGTCACAGTCACAAGGTAACTACTAGCAGCAACTCCACAAAATGCTTCTTTGTTCACATCCACTGTAAGACAGAGACACCTCTCCCTCAACTAAGGAATATAATTTCCTCTCTTTGGTCTCACTGGGCAACCTTGAATCATGTGCCCATTTCCTGACCAATAATGGTTGATAGGAAAATTGCTTTAAATGAATCATAAAATAATCTTGGAGCTTGGAACAGAAGTTTTAAAGAGGGTTATATTAGGAAGGAAGATAGCAATGCATTCTGGACATTCAGAATGCTGCTTTAGGGATTTGAGAAAGACAGCCCTGGAGGTAACAAAAACAGATGAGGAAAGAATGGTGAATTGTGGCAACTGTTCAAATTAGTGAATTGTTTATGAATTACCTACTGACAATCTGGGGAATTTTCATAATGTTCATAATGAAATATGTATGTAGGGCTATGCTTCTAGCAAATATTTAACTACCTGGAAAAATTTCCCAAGAAATCAAGTTAAGTGTTACCTTAAAACTTCATCACATTCATTCTTTTCAAAAGACCTCCTTAAAAAACTGTATGACAGCTTGTTATTTTGGTAATAGATTCTTTAAAGAAAAGTCTTGGTCTTCTGGTATGCGAGGCCTCTTTCTTCTAAAACTGCCAGCGAGTACAGAACACATTTCTTCCAGGAACACATAATGCTCCCAAACTATATGTGGCATTAGCATCACCATCACCAATTAGATGCAGGCAACACAATTCAAGGTTATAGCACATGAGAGGCATTAACTCCCTAAATGAAAACGACCTAAATACTTTTCAAATTAAATGTTATTCTAAGAGATTGGTTAGCTCGACTTTCTAGTCTAAGCAAGTTTTGGATTTATAGCTGAGACAGCTATGGAGATATCAAGGAACAAGAATTGTGAGTTTTCCAATAAAATGTTTAACATTTCATGTTGTGATCCAAAATAAACATTTTTTTCCAACACCCTACAGAATGCTGGAAGAAACCATCTGGCATATCAAGATACCATTAAAAAATTTTTTTTACTTTGATATCAACTTACTCTAACTTTTAATTGTGTATTGTACCAACAATATCCACAATCAAAGCAGCAGCAGTTAATCAGCAACATTCTCATCCTACATGTCATGCTTCAGCAATCAATAGTCAACACTAACTCATCCAAGTACAGAAAAGGATTCATGGTATGTAACTAAGGTATGTCATTAAATTATCTTCCTTTTTTGAAAAAAGAAAGACTTTATCATCGTTATCTTTAAAAAATTAGGAATTTCATTTCAATCCTGTTCAATGTAACCTCTTAAAAATCTACATATAAAACTACCAATATGCAAGCAGGTACTCGTCTGTATGACTTTGTAAGAACAACTGTACAGGGCGGCTTGTCAGGTTAATAAAGGTAGCACACAAAAATCTCATTAACTTGCAGATCAATGCCACAAAAGCAACTGTGAAATCTTGGACACATTTTACTATACCTAACGTTATTACTAATCAGTTTCACTTTTAGAAGCACAAAAGAAGGAAACTATTGTGACATTTTCTAACAGAATATTTCCATGACGAAATTCAATTTTATTCAACATGGCTGAATGCCCATTGCCTCTAATGGCTACTTTTGACAAGATGATAATAAAAATAATAAGATGAGAATGATCAGTATACAGAACATTTCAGAAAGCATTCTGGCACTTTTAAATGAAGCTTTTGGCTTTTTCCTCTGACTCCCTTAACTGTCACTCAAATGCATCATCTAGTATTTTTCACTAATTATTAACTGTTTACTAAAATGACAGCTACTTCATTTAGCTGAAGAAATAAAGTCTAGAGTGATAGTGTATTTTGTAGTATTTTAATATACTCATCAAATTAATTCTAAAAGTGAGTTTCATCAGAGTGGCTCACTATTTAGCTCTTATAGGGGGAGTGGTAATGTCACTTTGAACTCTGAAATATGCCCGTTCTGCATCCAATTATTTATATCCTAATAGAAAATGCCATAACAATTTATCTTGGGTTTTTCGTCTATTAAGTGGACAACATATAATGACTTTTCAATTCAGACATTTCCTCATTAAAATGCTTCTGCCAATTTGTGATATTTTGTGGCAAAAATAATAATAAAATAGTGCCATGATCAAAAAATGGTCACCGCTTTATTTAGAAGGAAAAGTAGGAAATTAAAAATATCTGTACTGCAAGTCAAAAGAATATTCTTTTGTTCTGTAATAGAACTTTCCAACAGAACTTTCTGGGATGACAATAATGTTCTATATCTGTGCTATCCATTACACTAGTCACTGGCCACATGTGGCTATTTGAGCACTTGAAATGTGACTAGTTGAACTAGGAAGCTCTATTTTTAATTTTAGTTAATTTAAATTTAAACAGCCCCACATGGCTAGTGGCCATATTAGCTATGATGTATGGTATAATATGTTACTTGTTTCTACAATTATACTTGGAGTTAGATTATGTATCTAGACCTTAGAAAAAATACATAAATTTATATTTTTGAATAGACAAAAATGTACTTAAAATGTAATAATCTCTAAAGGCACTAATACGTTTAGGTACTTTATATGTAAAGAGAAATCAATTCACTTATCACATAGATAGGTAACAGATAAGATATACACACATACATGCATGTATGTATATGTATGTGTATATATATATATATATATATATATATATATATATATGCACATTAGTAAAGTGTATTAGCTTAAATTAGTTACTTGTTGTATCAACAATCACCAACTCTTAGTGGGTTACAATATAGGTTTATTTGTTATTCCTGTTATATGCTTTTCATGGTTCAGCTGTAGCTAAGCTCTGAGGCCAAGGTGACGAGTGGCTACTACCTAGGACCTACTAATTTCTTGGCAGAGGGAACACAACAATGGCGGAACCAAGTACAGGCTCTAAAAGCTTTTGCTTGGAAGTGGCATATGTCACATGTGTCACATTTCATCAGCCAAGTCAAGACACTTGGACCAGTCTGATACCAGTGGTACCAAGAATATTATCTTCCTTCAGTAATAAGATGGTAAAGAACAATCAGATAGAGAAGGGCAGTAAATATTTTGATATAATACAACTTACTCTCCATAGATACATATAGATGTAGTTATAGATATATCCACAATATGTACATGTATATACCTAAGCATATATGTACATATACATATATACTTAGCTTCATCACGAAAGAGATCTGAATTGATTACAATTATATATAAAACCAACAGAATACAAAAAATTAAGAATTGAGAATACAACAAAATTAGAGTCATAAAAGAGTATACAAACATCAAATCATAGGTCCTCTACTGTTGAGAGAGTTGGATTGTAAAAAAGATTCTGAACTTCCTAGTATACTAAATGAGGGCAACATTATCAATTCTAACACTTATATTAATTTTAAGATAAAAATAAATCAGTTTCTTAGAGAAATATATGAAAACTCTATGACAATGAAAGAAACGAATTCCTTAACAATTACCTCGAAATAAATACATATTTTAAATATATATCACTACAATAAATAAAGAACTCAGAGCCTAGCAGGCTTTCAACAGATATTTATTGAATTTAAAAAATAGCAGGAATGTTGAGTTTCCTACAGCAGCAACACAAAAAGTCACTTAATGTGTAAAAAAGCTCAATAAAGTAGAATATATTTTACAAGAAAGCAAGTATATGAATAATTGTGTGACTTGATACAAAGAAAAAGTTTAGAGTATATTGAAGAATGAATGGACTATAGATCATTTAGGTAATCATTCTTAAAAGAAAGTATTACTGGATCATTTTATGAAAAATGAAACTGGCTCTTTATTGGTAACATGATCAGAATTATAATAAAAGTTTACAAGACTTTTTAGTCTAAATTTTATACTTTTAAGCAGATACTTAGGTAGTTGGTGCAATTCTATGCACAATTTAAGGAAGTATAAAATACTCAACTAACAAAAGAACTCAATGCTAGAGATTCAAGTAGTCTTGAAAAAGATATACTAAAAGCCTGAAGTCATATTAGATACTCGCTTTTAAAATGACTATGTGGGGACTTCCCTGGTGGTGCAGTGTTTAAAGAATCTGCCTGCCAATGCAGGGAACATGGGTTCGATCCCTGGTCTGGGAAGATCCCACATGCCACAACTAGAGCCCATGCTCCGCAACAAGAGGAGCCACTGCAATGAGAAGCCCATGCACCACAACGAAGAGTAGCCCCTGCTTGCCGCAACTAGAGAAAGCCCACACACAGCAGCAAAGACCCAATGCAGCCAAAAATAAATATATAAATTTATAAAATGACTATGTGTTACTTACAGAAAATGGTTATATTTTCAGAATTTAGGAAGAGTGCCTTTATTTTAATTAGTTAAAAAAAAGGAGTTTGGGCTTCCCTGGTGGCACAGTGGTTGAGAGTCCGACTGCCAATGCAGGGGACATGGGTTCGTGCCCCGGTCCGGGAAGATCCCACATGCCGCGGAGCGGCTGGGCCCGTGAGCCATGGCCGCTGAGCCTGCGCGTCTGTAGCCTGTGCTCCGCAACAGGAGAGGCCACAACACTGAGAGGCCTGCATACCGCAAAACAAAAAAAGGAGTTTAATATTTAAGTATAAATTGACATAGGGTAATTAAATTAATACTTTAAAATAAAGGGATGTGATTGCAAAGAAATTTCTGTTTATCATTATTAAATAGAACATAGCACAGTACTCTCATAAATGTTAATCAAATTAATCAATGAATAATATTTATAAATCAATTTTGAGATTTGCTCAGTTATCAGTCACACATATATAGACTGAAGACACTCAAAATTACACCTCCAACTGTAATCTCTTCCCTAATCACTGGACTTAAATACATAATATATATTCAACTATCCTCCAATGGGTATAGTTGTATGTCCAAGGCATTTTAAACTTATATCTGAAACTTAATTGCTCCCCTCCTCTCAACCATGTTTCCTTACCAATCTTCTCTATTTCAGTAAATGGCAAGTTCTTTCTTCCAACTGCTCAAATTCACAACCTTGGAGTCATCCTTGACTCTGTCTCATATATATCAATGAATTATGATGCTCTATCTTCAAATATATCCACAATCTAACCACGTCTCATCACAGTCATCCCTACATCTCTGGTCCAAGTCACCATTACCTATTCTCAGGACTATTTAAAAGACTTTTTAAAATTTTTGTCTTTACCTTTTATGATCTCCTCTTCATAGAACAGCTAAAAGGATCGTTTCAAAATATAAATTAGATCATGTTACTTCCCTATTCAAAACTCTCTGTTAGCATCCTGTCTTATTCAGAATAGAAATCTAAAGTTATTATTATTGCCTACATGATCTGGCTCCTGGCTACACTTCAAACTTAGTATTCTACCTCTTATATTTACTCCAGCCATAACAAGAACTTTATCATCTCAAGGCCTTTGCATTGTCTGATCCCTTGGCCTCCGTTCTTCTACCAGAAATACACATGATTGCTCACTTCATTCCCTAACCACTCTAATTAACTAAAATAGCTGCACCCACCCTCCCACATCATTTTTCTCTACCCTATCTAAACAGTTTTCAATATTTATCAGTCACTGAAAATTATATTTGGCATTGACCTTTGACCTTGCTAAGTTAATCATTTCTATCATCCTTTCTACATTATCTCTTCTTCCTGCTATTTATCTCTCTAAGCATTTCTAGGCTAAATAAACAGAAGTAGGACATTCAGTGTTGTCCACCAAACTTACTAAAATCATAAATATCAAAGAAAAACCTAATAGGCTCTTTATTGCACTGAAAAAAAGAGATAGATAACTTCTAATGATTAGATAATCATAGAGTCCTACAAAAGTTTGAAGTATCTAAGTTGAAGGATAGGTCTTTGGTCCTAGCTTTGCTACTCTCCCTACCCACCATGACCCATGAAAAAAAATTAGCTCATTCACTTGCAAATAATTGAAAATACATAATTAGAGATGACTTCCTTTAGCTTAGTTTATTCTGTCTTTATATACATCTGCATCATCCAATATGTAACTAATAGTCTCATTGGCTATTGAATGCTTGAAATATGACTAGTATGAACCGAGATGTATGTAAATGTAATATACACACTAGATTTTTTGAACTTAAAAAATGTAAATGATCTTATTAATAATTTTATATGATTACATATAAATCAATGAAATTAATATGCTGTAAGTACTGGGTTAAAGTATATAAATCAAATTAATTTCACTTTTTTATTCTTGTTCTTTTTTTGGTATGGTTACTAGAAAATTTAAAATTGCATATATGGCTCATATTTGTAGTTCACATTATATCACTACTGGACAGATAATTCTTAGAGGGAACATAACAGATAAATCTTATCATTTCCTAAAAGCTGGCTTAATTAGATTTAATTAAGAAAGAAAAATGAGAGCATAAAGTTATCAATCACCAGTTTAGAAAAACACAGAAAAGGATGCAACATAATCTGTATCCTAAGGTTGGCTGATAAAGGTGATTGCTAACACTGAGTGCTTACTAGGTACCTGGGATTGTGTAAGCTTTATCTCATTTAATACTCACAAAACCGCTCAGGACCAGAGTTATTTGCTGCATATTTTTCCATTTGGCCTATTTGTCATTGCCAAATATTAGCTTGTCTTTCTCTTTCATGTGAAGTCTACAAACTTGGGGACTTTTTACTCTAGTAGCTTCCCTTTCGTTTTGAGTAGAATTAATATTAAATAAATGTTAAAACATTAAAAAGTAAAAGTGGTTATGAAATGTATGTGTGCAGGAGAATACTGTGATCAACAAGATTAAAGTATAAAATAAACTGTTCATTAAGTGTGTACAGAGATATCATAGCCTCAACGAGGGACTGAATGGGACTCTAGTTCATTAACACCTTCCCTTGTCTTCACCTTGACTACTTAAGGCTTTATTGTCTAAAATAATGCCCTTGGTAAGGATTCAGGACAGACACCCTGTGTCTGGCTCTACATGCTGGCTCTACCCTAAGGCAATGGCGATCATTGGTAATCACATCGTGACTCGGTAATAGCTTGTGTATTGTCTTACTCCGCACATTCTCTCATTTGATTTCTGAATATCTATATTTTGTTACTTCTTACTTAAAATCTCCAGAAACTGTTCCAACACTGCTTTTCCTTACGAGACGAATATAAATGTTATTGTTTGTTTTGTCCTCTTTCCTTCCACATTATAATAAAATTAGACCCCCCCCAACTGCAGTAGGAGTTTATACTTCATTTTGTTCTGACATCTCCATTTGTATGGGCCACCATGCGGAGGGGAAAGGGGGAACCTCATTAACTTTGAATTTCAAAGCTTCATGTAAACTACAAGTGTCCTATAAATCTATTCCTGCTACAGGAGACCCTAGCATTCTCAAGGGATACTCCCTGAGACTTTCAAGAATTTTCAAAGTCAAGAATACTATTATAGTACATAATTACTTCTTTCAAAATTCAGTAATACAGAATGAAAAAAAAAAAGATAAGTGGTTTCTTCAGACTCTTAACGGTCCTACAAACACAAGGCTAAAATCATGCATAAAGCTATTTGAAGGTTAAGAATTGCTACTTTCTTAGGTCTCTTTACTACTCACCAACATTATCAGTTGGCTATTTTCTGGGAAATATTTCACAGAGCAATAAAGTTTTCATCATGGAGTGTAGCTGTGTAGAAGATGATGAAGAGAGAACAATAAAAGCCCAAGTTGAGATGGATGGTGAAGCTAAGTACAGCACACTAGCTTCAAAACATAAGAGATTCAATTTCAGTTGTGGTAAATTGCAAATTGTTACGTATTATTGTGCCTAAAGATTGTTAGCAAAATAATGAAGAGACTTTTGTAATGCCAAATAAAAGAATTACAAAAGCAGTTTAATCAAAAGTATACTGAGTATATTTGAATGCTAACTGACCATTACAGTATTCCTTAAAAAAATGTAATTAGCCTTAAATAAATCCTTATTGATACACAATCTAGAGCAAGGTTTTATTGAGGTGCTAATGTAGATGAAAATGGATCAAAATTTAGCCTGCAAAATTCAGAGCATCTGCCCTCATGACTTTCAATTTGTGGGACCCATCTGAAATCACTGTTTAATTTTCCCTGTCCATGGCACCTTAACATGAGAATTCTAACAAACTCTGAATCATCATCCAGTGGGCCCATTACATTGCAGTCTTAGCTCTTCTTAAGAGTGTATATCCTTATGATGCCCACCAGGAACCCCCTAAGTGAATTTCATACATTCCACATAGCTTTTATTTCTCTGATACAGTAACGAATAATTTTATTGAATGTAACATAAACCATGAATTGAGTAGTATTTGGAAATCTTTGTTTTAAAAAATGTTTAATTTATACTATTGGTAAAAACGGTAGTTATTAAATACACAGTTAGCCTCTTTTCTATTCTACTTCCAGAAATAAGAGATTTCCCTTTCTCAGGTAAGTAAAAATATAAAATTTATTCAACAGGTCCAATAAATTGGTGAGTTATTTATTAATGGTTTATGATAGAACCCCCAAAGGTCCATAAATATATCTTCCTATTTCCTCTTACAATCTCTTTCTCTAAGCACATGCACACAAACACACAAATTGTCTATTTAGTTCTGAGCTTAGCTACTTAATGATTTTTCCATTCATACAGATTATAAATTGGTAGAGGAATATGATGCTTCTTTCATTTAATTAAAGAAGTGTACTTTCAGAGCAAAATAAATGTTAACTAACATTATTTGTATTCCAGGGATTCATCTTCCATCCCTTCTAACTAACTTAAATGCCATGCTGTGTTTCTGGATTCATTAACAACTCCAGGCACATTTCTCTCCACTTGCCTCTGTCAACCCAGCAAGCTGTTCCTTCTGACTTCAAAGTGTGAATATTTTTGCTTCATCATCAGTTTTGTAGTCTGAAGGGAGACTTGGCTTACCTAAAAAGAATCCATACTTTCCAATGAAGACAACAGAATAGGGATGCTAATCACCACTTCCTTTTAAAATATGAGTATGCCTCATCCTCCAAAAAGAAAAAAGACAAGGGAACTTTCTTTTTTTGAAGGAATAAAGGCAAAATGTGAAAGAGATCTTCAAACAGTATTAATTACATTTTTAAAATTCAGAATATTAAAATTACACAACACGATTATCAGCTGAATTATTTATGCATTCAGACAATTATTCAGATCAGAAATTTAACAGTTCCAGTAATATTATCATGTTTCTAAACAAAAGTTCCCAAATTACTCATCGTTTCTACAGTTACTTAGATAAAGCTCAATGTTGAGTGTAGAAGTACCACTTTGTGCTCCTCTTATTGGCTTTGCTTTCTAACAGGTTCTAATAGTTTTGGCAGTACTGGTCTTACTTAGCTCCTGTGGCACAGAATCAGTCTTTCTTGCTTATCATATGGCTAAACCCTGAAGAATCTTTTAACCTTAAACAATACAAAGTTGAGCTCAATTTAAAATGCAAGAATTACAGTGTTTCAAACATATCACAAGACAACGTTCATTTCTAATTCACTTTGCAGACCTTCCTTTACCAGGTGGCGTTCTGAATTCTGGTCAGCTTATGGCTCTACAGCGACATGGAAACATTTACTTATATTTAGAAGAATTATTTGATTTGCTAAAGCTACATTTCAAGTGAAAAGTTTAATGAGGAAAGAAATAGAGTAGAATAAAACTAACGTTTTTAAGGATTCTGTTAAATTGGGTTAATCATTTGAGTTAATGCTCCCTGGCTTTCTTCACTTTGTTCTAATCAGTGACTGAAGATGTTGTTTTAAATTTCTAAGTTTGTTTTATTTATTATGAATAAATTAAAATAGGTATAAATTTCTGAGGACTTAGGTGCTTGGCAGCATATGAAATATTTTCCTACAATATCTTCTTTGATCTCCCCCAGGAACTTACTAGGTTCATTTTACAAGTGAGGAAAGAGAGGAACAGAGGTGAAGCAACATGTTCAGTGTCACTAAGTCCATACACTCAGGCTTTGCTGTCTATTGTCTATCATGTTTATTGTTCTGGATTACAAAGATTTTATTTATACCCCATTAGATAATGGACCTTAAAAATTACATTTATATTCCATAGCAATCACTAACCTCACTTTGAAAGTTGGAATTATGAAAGTATTTGATTAATTATTATTTACCTAAACATAGTTTAAAACCAAAAAAGGGATTCTTTCAAGCTGCACCTTAAATTTTTCCCATTCTTTTTATTTCTGTGTAATTACAGAATTAATATATGCAGAGCCCTTACTTCATTATTTTTCCTTCCTCCTGCCCCAGGGTCACTATACTAAGCATGGCATGCATGTATACATCACATATGTGTATCAGAATACATATATGGTCATACACAAACTTGTAGTTTTGTGATTTTTTAATAAATGGAAAAATATTGTGTATTTTGTTTTACAATTTGCTTTCTTCACTTAATAATATATCTTGAATACTTTTGTTTTACAATACATCTACATCTGTCTCATTCTTTTAAAATGTAATTTGCAGCAACATGGATGGACCTAGATATTATCATACTAAGTGAAGCAAGCCAGACAGAGAAAGACAAATATCATATGATATCATTTATATGTGGACTCTAAAAAAAATGATACAAACGAATTTATATACAAAACAGAAATAGACCCACAGACATAGAAAACCAACTTATGGTTACCAAAGGGGAAAGGTGGGGGAGGGGTAAATTAGGAATTTGGGATTAACATATACACACTACCATATATAAAATAGATTACCAGCAAGGAAGTTATAGCACAGGAAACTATACTCAATATTTTGTAATAATCTATAAGGGAAAAGAATCCAAAGAAATAGATATATATGTATGTATAACTGAATCACTTTGTTATACACCTGAAATTAACACAACATTGTAAATCAACTATACTTCAATAAAAAAATTAAAAAGTAAAAAATAAATAAAATAAAATGCATTATGGATATCCTTAGATTATATAATCATCTACTATTAATATATATCTATATTGCTTCCATATGTTCATTATTTGAAACAATGCAACAATTTTTATACTTATGAATGCACATACGGAGGGATTTCTAAAGCCAGATAATGGTAAGTGGAATTGCCAGGTCAAAAAATATTCATACAGGGTATAAGAGAACCTGTTTCCTCACACTTTTTAACTTATTATCTTTCCTTTTTTCCCCATTTTTGCCCCTAGTGAATTAAAATGTCATATTTTTAAATTTGCATATTTGTGATTTTTAGTGAGATTAAGAAGTGTTTCACATATTTTTTGGTCATCTGTATCTCTGTAAATTTGCTATTCATATCATTTGCCCACTTTTCAGAGACAGTGTTTACCTGTTCACTAGGGATTTTTAAGGAAGAGTCCTTATATCTGAGCTTAAAAAAAATGTTTCTTTATAATTTAATTGCCTAAAGATTAAGCTCTAGAGGTTATCCTCTGGAAAAAACTTGGATGTGATAGTTTGTTTCTGTATAGCCAGAATCACTCAAATATTTTCCTGTTTCTGTCATTCCATTCTTCTCTTTAGTAAGTATACTTGCCAACAGATTCTAATTCCTAAGGCTTTTTCCTGGAAACAACAGCAATAACTTTTAAATCTAATGGCACTATGATGTTTAAATCTAATGGCACTATGTACACTCTCAGAGAAGTCTAAAAATGTAAAAAGTTCTAGTGAATAATTTAGAAGTCCAATCTTTTCATTTAGGTAGCTCACTTAAGGGGGGGGGAGGTTGGAGAATACTCAGTCTCTCAAGGAATTCTTGTTCTATAAAAAGTAAAATTTGTTTATTACACTTCTCTTGGCTCTGCCAGTCAAGAGCTACTTAGCATAAAAATGAAGTTATGTTAAATCAAGTTGATAGTACTGGATAAATTCCAGAGTTCAATGTCTGTGTGTGTATAAAGATATGTTGATTCAAACTAAATACCAAAAGGCTCTAAGTTACTTTTTGCATGGTTTTGAGGATGAAAAATAATTATGAAGCTAGAGGTAATCCCAAGATTTTGATGATAAGAGAATAAAACTTTGGCCTGAAATGCAGTTCCTTGAGGAATAAGGCAAAGAATGTAGCTTTTTGTAATGGCCTCCTATAATTAAGCTAAAGTGGAAGCATTGAGGCCTATCAGAATGTTTTTGGAGTACCAACTTATTAAAGAATAGCTGTTTCTGATCATCACACATACTCCTAATATATTTCAGCATGACTAGTATGCCAAGTTCTAAGCTAGAAACTTCCAAAAGATTAATTTACATTTTTAGAACATGTTTGAGTCTCTTTATCCCATTTTCCATCATTAAAACAAAAACACTATTAAAAGTACTTAGAGATCTCTTTAAAATACTTTATGCATTAAAAAAAAACTATCTGCTTTCCTGTGACTGATAGCAGATACAAATCTAAACTTCCACTAAAGGATGTTAAAAGATTTTTTTAAAGACAACAGAAAGATTATGAATATTTTCATCACATATGTGACATCTGGTATCTTCTTCATTCCAAGATCTATAAATGGCTTAAACTTTCATTTAACTTTGTAAAAAGCAACCTTAAGAAAGAAGCTAAACAACCAAAAGCATAATAATTAATACAGCAACAGCTATACAAGATTCAGTGGCCATGTAATTACATACCAAAGAAAAAGAGTTAACCTTACTCAAGTTCAAAGTGAGAAAATCATAATTAGCCAATTTATTCATTTTTATTCTATAAAATCTTATCTTTAGTGGCTTGTATGAGTGTCTCAGTTATCTATTACTGCACAACAAATCACCCCAAGATTCAGTGGTTTAAAACAACACCATTTTATTATCTTCACCATTCTGCGAATCAACTAAGCTCAGCTCTATGGGATGTCATCTGGGTCTACAGCATCCAAGGTGGCACATTATGTGTCTGACACTTTGGTGGAGAATTCTGGGCTCTGCTGGGATGCTATGATGATTGAGCATCCCAATGGGCTCTTCAACAAGAGAGCCAATTTTTGTACCTGGCAGCTCAGGGCTCTCCTATAAAGCAAGGCAGAACCTCCGAAGACTTCTTCAGGCTTAGACCAGGAATTGGTTCAATGACACCTGTACTACATTTAGTTGGTTAAAGCAAATCACAAGGCTAGTGCAGATCCAGTGTGATAGAGGACTACAGAGAGACTTGAAGACCAGGATGTGTGGTTCATTGGGGGCTGTTAAGAGTACAGCTAAACGACTCCATGGTATTGTTGTCTTGGCCTCTATTTTGTTTGGCCAAGCAGCCTGTGAGGGGCTTAAACTAACATCAGCCCTTCACGTAAGCACGTGTCCTAGATGAAAGCCTTCAGAGTCCCAAGCAAATGTAAGTTCCTGATATGACTTCCTCAAAGGCCCTTGTGATAGTCTCCTTTGCCTCCTAGGTCTTTCCCTTATGCACCCCACAGAGAAGACCCCCATGGAGCTTACCAAACTTCACTTTTTTGGTTTGACCAATCCAGGATTAGATCAGAAACCCCAAAGCACCCCACTGGGACCCCAATAAAGGCATGTGCCCCAGTTCCTGCCAGCTCTCTCTGCTGCATCCTGCCTTGACCTTGCTATGTGGTCCCCCCAGGCTTGCCATGTACTTTCTCCAGGACCTGTAATAAATTTCTCAGGCTTAATTCTCGTGCAATCTTTTGTTGAACCTCAGCTCACCATCCAACAAGCTGGGACTCCATTTAACAAATGTTTATTTAATAAAGTCACAACAGGGGACCTCTTTGGAAAGTAGCTACAACTGTTATTCCTCTGGCCAAAGATGATGCACATTCCTCCTGCTTTCAAAAAACACTCACAAAACTCCCTAAACCCTCAAAGTTGCATCCCATTTCAACATCAGGATCACACTTTAAATCCAGGATCACACGATGCAAATCAGACCCAGGTGCAATTGACGTTAGTCATAGGTACCTCTTCTTGATCTGTAGATCATGAAGTAAACAAGCTATGTGACCCCCACATACCCAACATACAATGGGGAGACAGGATCAGAAGAACTATAGTAGATATTTCCACTCAAAGAGAAGAGGAAAAATGGGAGTAACATAGGGGTCACTGGTCTGAAAAAATTCTGAGATCCAGGCGAGCACAGTTGCCATTTCACTTTGCTCAGAAGGCAAATATGTTGATTAGGACCCAAATATGTTCCCTGGTGGTGGTCTTCTTGACTACTGGCCCCATGCTCAGGACTCATGACACTATACCCTCTGAGACATTGTCTTTCTTTAAGAAATGGTTCATGTTTGCTGCTGAGTAGTGTTCTCAGGCTCTTTCCTGCCAGGACAAAGTTTGAGGGCTCAAAAGCTTTTTTTTTGTTTTGAATAATTTGTTCCTTTCAGTCTAAGCTGGTATAATTCTTTTCAAAACCTGTGGGTTTGTTATATATAAATTATATTCAAATTCATTAGACAAAAATGATATCCATATATTTTCTAGGTGGGATCTTTATTTTGGGTCAATTATGAGGATGCAGAGGCTCACAGCAGAGAGGGTCAAAGAGGCATGTCCTCAAGATTCTTAGAAGTAATTTCTACTGAGAGGAAAAATGAGACACTCTTTTACAATTTCCTGAAGTCTCAAGAGAATTACAGTCACACCTTTGGTCTGATCTTGAACTGGAGGCCACAATACTTTACTAGCAGCACTCTGGGTTTGCCATTTTTCCCCTAAGAAAACAAAACTTTTAAGAATATTCCATCACTCCCCCAAATTATTTCATGCCTATTTTTCAGTGAACGTCTCCCACCCCTGACAACATACGACCTGTTCTGTTCTGATAGATCAGTATACCCTTTCTAGAATTTTATATAAATTAGAATATTTGCTCTTTAATGACTGTCTTCTTTGGTTCAGCATAATGCTTTAGACATTCATTCACGCCTTTGCATTCTGTTTCATTGCTGAGTAAGGTTTCATGGTGTGACTATACACCAATGTGTTTATCCATGCATCTGTGAAATAACATTAGATTGTTTCCAGCTTGGAGTTACCGTAAATAAAGACTATAAATATTCTTATATATGTCTTTGTGTGGATATATATGTTTTCATTTCTTTTTGGTAAGTACCTTAAAATGGAATGGGTAAGTCTTATGGATGATTTATATATAATTTTTAAAAAACATCTGTCATATAGTTTTCTAAAAAAGTTGTTTCACTTAATTCCCATCAGTAGTGTATGAGAGTTCCAGTTCCTCCAAAAGCACATTAAAACTTGATATTGTTAGTCTTTCTAACTTTAGCTATTTGGAAATTCATAGTGATTTAACTATTAATAATGATGATTTTAAATGTAGAACATTTTTTCATATATTTATCGACCATTTAAATGACTTCTTTTGTAAAATGTCTGGTCAAATCTTTTTTCTCTCTTTTTTCAATTGTGTTTGTGTGTTTTATTGTTGAGTTGTAACTTTTTGGAATGTGTAACAGATACGAACACTTTGTCAGCTCTAAGAATCTCTGATATTTTCTTTTGGACTGGGGCTTTTCTTTTCATTTTCAATAGAGTATCTTTAAAGGAGAAGAAATTTTTAAATCTGAAGATTTTTTCCTTAAAATACAAAACAGAGAAAAGATATATGATAGCATAACCTAATAAGGACAAAATCATTATGCAAATAATTATGTTTTTAATAAAAATAATAAAAAACAATTTTGGCTCTTTCAAGAATAGCATGCTAATTTTTAGACTATGAAAATTTATTTAGTGCTGGATCAAGAACTAGAAGGTGAGTGCTGCTTACCAGATGATGGATAAACACCACTGTGCTAGGGCTATGCTCTGTTACCCACAGATTCTTTGATATTGTGTATTCAATTAATAATTATTTACATGATAAAAGGGCTGGCTTTTTAAAAATATTACTTGAACTTTCTGAGTAGGATAATTCATTAAAGATTTCTCTTTTACTTTAGAGCATATGTGGAAAGGACACAGACATCCATGAGTTTTGCAATTGTCTCTGGAGGAGCAACTAGGTTTCCTAACATATTAATTATCAGAATCTATTTGTCATGAAATCAAGACTGTAGGAATGTTGTTTAATTTACTATTACAGAGGTGGGAACTTGACAAATACACAAATGCAAACACACTAATGGGGTGCTTTCCAGAATTTTGTTGAGTATGTACCTACACAGCTGAATGTAGAAATTTCAATGCATTCTTAATGCTGGAGGAATTACTGAGGGAGTAAAATAATAATATATGTAATAAATAATATATGTAATAATAATTGAAATAATAATATATATGCTAATGCTCCAAAGTAGCATATCAGTTGGCAGTATATAACAAACAGAAGCAAATATAAAAGACAGATGCTTTCTCACAATTTTGCCTATAGCACAGAATATAGGAAATGAATTTGAGACTAAATTAAGATTTAGAAATGAGTGAGCTTTCCCTTTTTTAACTGCTTCTCACTCCCAATGGTGAATATTTGTATAACCAATGAATACATATTTCCATTCTTCTACTTTCAACCTGAGTTATTATATTTAAAATATATTTTCTGTAGATAATAGTTGGGTCTCTATTTTTTATTGTCTGAGAATTTCTGACTTTTATTAGCATGTATACCCATTTACATTTAATATGCTTATTGATTATCATCTCTTTCAAGGAATCTAATTATCAGATAAAATTTGAAAATTTCTTACATGTTTAAACTTTTTTAATTTGCCAGCACCTTTACATAGAACAGGCAGAATGCTAAAGGTATACCAATACAATGATCTTTTTTGTCTTACATAAACCATTTTTTCTTTGAAACAAAATCACCAGAGTATAAGGTTTCACTTTCTATATTGTACAGAGCATGCAGTTGCATTTTATTTTTAGTAAGTTACAGAAGGCAGTACTTCATCCAACCAAATTAGTTTTTTCTTTCTTTCTTTCTTTCTTTTTTGCTTCTCTCCACCTTTATTAAAGTATAATTGGTATACAAAAAGCTGCACATAATACATACAACATGGTGAGTGTGACATAGGTATACACTCGTGTTACTATTACCACAATGATGGTAGTAAACATATTCATCATCTCTGAAAGTTTCCTTGTGACCCTTTGTTTTTGTTGCTGTTTTGTGTTAAGAACACTTAACATGATATCTACCCTCTTAACACATTTTTAAGTAAACAATACCTTATTAACTATAGGCACTATGTTGTACATTAATCTCTGGAGTTTGCTCATCTGTTTTAACATTTATCCATTGAGCAACTCCCTATATCCCCCTCCCCCATCACTGGGTAACTACTGTTCTATTATCTACTTCTATATACTTAACTACTTTAGATGCCTCAATAAGAGAAATCAAGAGTATTTGTCCTTCTGTGACTCACTTATTTCACTTTATATGTCTTTCAGGTCCATCCATGTTGTCACAAATTCATGTATTTCCTTCTATTTTAAGGCTGAATAATATTTCATGGTATGTATGTATCTTCTTTATCCATTCATCTGTCAATGGATATTTGGATTGTTTCCACATCATGGTTATTAAGATTGCAACAAAAATGGGAATGCACATATCTCTGTAACAGCCTGATTTCATTTTCTTTGGATATATACCCAGAAGTGAAATTGCTGGATCATATGGTAGTTCTATTTTCAATTTTTTGAGGAAACTCCATAATGTTTTCCATAGCAGCTACATTTTACATTCCCCCTATAATGTACAAGGGCTCCAAGGTCTCCACAACTTTAACAATATGTAACATTTTTTCTTTTTTATAATAGTCATCCTAATAAGTGTGAGATGATATCCCATTGTAATTTTGATTGGCATTTTCATGATCAGTGATGTGAGCACCTTTTCATATACCTATTGACCATTTGTATGTCCTCTGTGGGAAAATGTCTACTCAAGTCCTTTGCCCATTTTTAAAATCAAGTCTTTTTTTTTTCTTTTTTTTACTATTGAGTTGTTGGAGTTCCTTATATATTTTGGAAATTAAGCTCTTATCAGATATATAGCTTGCAAACACTTCTTCCATTCCATAAGTTGCCTCTTCACTATGTAGAAAGTTTTCTTTGCTATGCAGATGCTTTTTAGTTTAATGTAGTCTCACTTTTTTGTGTGTCTATTTTTGCTTTTGTTGCCTGTGCCTTTGGTATCATATCCAAGAAATCATTGCCAAGACTAATGTCAAGAAGCTTTTCCTCCATGCTTTCTCTTTGGAGTTTCAGATCTTACATGTAAGTCTTTAATCCAGTTTGAGTTAATTTTTGTGTATGGTGAAAGCTAAGAGTCCAATTTAATTTTTGCATGTAGATACACAGTTTTCCCAGCACCATTTATTGACAAGTAGGCAACCTTGCCCACTTTCCAGATCTCAGAGAAAAAGCTTTCAGTTTTCACTGAGTATGTTAGCTATGGGCTTTTCATTCATGGGTTTTTTTTTTGTTAAGTTCTGACTATACTTAATTTTTTGAGAATTTTGTCATAAAAGGGTCTTGAATATTGCCAATGCTTTTTCTGCAACAACTGATGATTATGCAATTTTTGTCCTTCATTTTGTTAATATGGTATATCACATTGATTGGTTTGCATATGTTGACCCATTCTGGCATTCCAGGGATAAATCCCACTTGGTCATGGTACATGATCCTTTTAAAGTGCTGTTTAATTTGGTGTGCTAATACTTTATTGAGGCTTTTGGCATCCATGTTCATCGAGGCTATTTGCCTGTAGTTTTCTTTTCTTGTGGTATCTTTGTCTGGCTTTAGTATCACGGTGATGCTGGCCTCATAAAATGAGTTTGGAGGTGTTCTCTCTTCTATTTTTTGGAAGAGTTTAAGAAGGATTAGTATGAATACTTCTTTATTTATTATTTTTTAATTAATTAAATTTATTTATTTATTTTTTGGCTGCATTGGGTCTTTGTTGCTGCATGCAGGCTTTCTCTAGTTGTGGCGAGCGGGGGCTACTCTTCGTTGCGGTGTGCAGACTTCTCATTGCAGTGGCTTGTCTTGTTGCAGATCACAGGCTCTAGGCACACGGGCTTCAGTAGTTGTAGCACACGGGCTCAGTAGTTGTGGCTCACAGGCTCTAGAGCACAGGCTCAGTAGTTGTGGTGCACAGGCTTAGTTGTTCTGTGGCATGTGGGATCTTCCCAGACCAGGGCTCAAACCTGTGTCCCCTACATTGGCAGGCAGATTCTTAACCACTGTGCCATCAGGGAAGCCCCCAATACTTCTTTAAATGTTTGGTAAATTCACCTGCAAAGCCATCCTTGGCTAGTCCTTGCTTTTCTTTGTTGGGAGGTTTTTGATTACTGATGCAATCTCCTTATTTGTTATTGGGTTGGTCAGGCTTTCTATTTGTTTTGATTCAGTGTTAGTAGGCTGTATGTTTCTAGGAATTCAATTGCCCAATTTGTTGGTTTATAATTGTTCATAATAGTCCCTTATGATATTTTTATTTCAGTGGCATCATTTGTAATATCTTCTCTTTTATTTCTGATTTTATTTGAGCAATCATTCATTTTTTCTTAGTCTAGCTAAGGTTTCATCAATTTTGTTTATCTTTTCAAAAAACCAATTTTTAGTTTTATTGATTTTTTGTATGTTTTCCTATTCTCTGTTTAATTTATTTCTGCTCTAATCTTTATTATTTTCTTCTTTGTGCTAATTTTGGCTTAGTTGGTCCTTTTTATAGTTTCTTGAGGTATAAAATTGCGTGGTTTATTTGAGATTTTCCTTTTTTAGTGTAGGTGTTTTTAAACTTCCCTCTCAGTATTGCTTTTGCTGTAACTCATTTTGGTGTGCTTTCATTTTTGTTTGTCTAAGATATTTTCTAATTTCTCTTTTAATTTATTTTTGACCCAATAGTTGTTCAAGAGTATATTGCTTAATTTCCACTAATTTGTGAGATTTTCCAATTTCCTTTTGTTATTGATTTCCAGTTTACTTCCATTGTGATCAGAAAATATACTTGAGATAATTTCAATCTTCTTAAATTTGTTAAGACTTGCTTTGTGACCTAGCATGTGATCTTTCTTAGAGAATGTTCCATGTGCACTTGAAAAGAATATGTAGTCTGCTTGCTGTTGGGTGGAAAGTTCTGTGTATGTCTGTTAGGTTCATTTGGTGTTTAGTGGTGTTCAAGTCCTGTTTCCTTAGTAATTTTCTGTCTGGGTAATCCATCTATTATTGAAAGTGGGTTATTTAAGTCTCCTATTTTCATTGTATTGCTATCTATTGCTACTGTCAGATCTGCCAATGTTTGCTTTATATTTTTTAGATGCTCTTATGTTGGGTATATATATATATTTAAAATTGTTTTGTCCTCTTGTTTAACTGATCTTTTTATCATCATGTAATGACCGTCTTTGTCTCTCTTGTGACAATTTTTTACTTAATGTCTAATTTTTTGATATATAAGCTCAGATAAATATATCTATCTGATATAAATATAGTCACCTCTGCTCTCTTTGGTTCCAGTTTGCATGGAATATCTTTTTCCAATCCTTCATTTTTAGTGTGCCCCTCTGATGGCTGCAAGGTGACTGGTTTTTAAGTCGACCACAGAGATGAGGAGAGGAGAAAGGGACTAAAGCCAGTTTGGGATGAATTTTTTGGTACTAACAACTAAAAGAGTCTAATTATCATAGGGTTTACCTATGAAAGCATCTTTCTTTCCAAACCATCAAATAGCAAAGGCAGTCACACAATATCAACATATATATAAAATATCCATGGTACACATGAAAAGATTACATGAAATTAAGTAACAATGTTGATTCTTAAGAAATACATTTTTTTCAGAATGATATATAATTAGAAAGTTTTGTGTGAAGTGTATTTATATCCCCTAGATCTGATTTGATGTAATCTTTAACATATAAAAATACTTCAAAAATGTAATAAGTAAAATATCTCAGTTGAGTCTTAAAGATGAAGAACATCTGGTAAACAAACAAAGGCATCTTTGCTTGCTTATTCAAAAATCAGAGTCTTGAGAATACTGACTAAAAAAGTACATCCCAAAGGAAAACATGAAATGAGTATTTACATGACTATTATGCTCAATATATTTATAAAATAGAGAGCAACTAACTGATGATTTTTCATAGATAATTATTATTGCTAAATATTCCAAATTATCCATTTTGGTTGTATATTAAACCCATTCATGTAATTCCAATTTACTTTCTCTGACAGGCTCAAGTTTGCTGAAATTTAAGTCACTGAAAGAGTCCCATCTTCTAACATCTACTCACCCTTGGGAGGAGATCTCTTAAGGAAGCATCTTTGTTTGTCATTAAAATATTTCATAAAAACTTAATGACTTGATAAGCTAGGTATCTCATAAAATATTATAAATTTTATATTTTCATCTTGAGACAATCCTCTCAAAAAGTGCAATTTTGTAAATCACATTGGAAAAATGTACATAAATAAATGTAACAGGCTTATTTTTCTGAAGTAAAAAAAGGCATAAGTACCCTACCCTGTTTTAGTGTGATTTTTCAGCCTACATATTTGAACAGTAAGTATAATCATAATATCTCCAACAGGTTGGCCATGTATTATTGTTTCAAAAAGCTTTAGGAAATATTCAATGTAATGGAATGTAAAACATTAGCAACTGCTGTGGTCTGAAACTTTGTATAATATAATCTATAAATCTATCTACCCAGATAAACAAATTCAGAAAAAATAAAATGTGATTATATTGTAAATATAAAACCAAAATTTTAAAAAGGATAAGTTTGTTAATATCTGAACATATGTATTTAAAATGAATGTAACTGATCTTGTTGGTCAGTGTTTATTGGGTGTTATGTGCCAAGTACTATTCTCAGTGCTTTTCCTCAATGGATTTGCCTAATACTCACAACAACTTTTCTGAGGCATGTTATTATCCCTGTTTCACAAATGTGAAAACTGAGGGGAAAATGATGTTAACTAATTTGCCCAAGATCAACAGTTAGGAATTGTGGTCTAAGGACCTCCAAACTGCACTCATCCAAAAAAGCAATGAACACTGGCAAAAATCATCAGAATCAACTTTCTAAGAACTCTAGAGATTAATTAAATATTTTGCAAGAATCCAAGAAGTCATTATTCAAGAAAAATGACTGAATCTTGATGAGAACAGTGTGCTTTGTAGGGTCTTGACTTGCTTTAGTCCTATTTCTCTCTCTCCAGCTCTGTTGTAGCTTTGAAAACCAGCAGCCTTGCAATCACAGTAGATGTGAAAGCCAGCAACCTTACAGCCAAGCAGAGTGGCACACTGGGTTTTGAGTTCCTCAAAAAATTAAAAATAGAACTACCATATGATCCAGTAATACCACTTATAGATATTTATCCAAAATAATTGAAATCAGGATCTCAAAGAGATATATGCACTCACATATCCATTGTAACACTATTCATAATAGCCAAGATGTGAAAACAAGCTAAATGCCCAATGAGAGATGAATGGATAAAGAAAATATGGTCTATACATACAGTGGAATACTGTTCAGCCTTAAAATAGAAGGAAATCCTATGAAATTGTGACAACATGGATGGACCTGAGAAACATTATGCTTAGGGAAATGTCAGGCACAGAAGGACATGCACCTCATTATTCTACGTTTATGAAGTATCTAAAGTAATCAAATTCATAGAATCAGAGTGGAAAGGTGGTTGCTAGTGGAAGGAGGGGAAAATGGGCATTACTAATCAATGGACATAAGTTTCAGTTAAGCGAGATGAATTCGTTCTGGAGACCTGCTGTATGATATAGCACCTATATTCAACAATTTTGTATTATACACTTAAAATATGTTAATAGGTAGCCCTCTTGTTAAGTGTTCTTTCCACAATAAAGCAATTTTTAAAAAAGAAAAAGAAAAAGCCTCATTCTTAGAGCATTCTCACTATTACACCAACCTGGCAGCTCTCTGGAAAAGCTCCTTTTGTAGGACTTGCCATTCTTTGACCTGACTCCACACACTCTCTAGGAGTAGCTCTATCCTAGGACTTTTACTGAAAACAACCATCAGCAATTATTCAGCATTGCATCTTCTTGAAGCTGTGATACCCGTTGTGGCAATCAAAATATAAGATATCAGGTTATCCCTTTCATATTCTAAATCTCCTAACTTTCTTGTTTCATTTACCTCTCTCCATCACCCTTGCATGCAGATACACATACATACACACAAACACATGTATACCATACATACCACATCACCTTCTTTTAACCAGAAAGCAAAAACCTTGCATAGTTACTCATGCAAAAAAAAAAAAAAAAAAAGCTCCAGAGATCACCAATCCACCAAGTATGCCAGCATGACACTCTGCTGCACTCATGTCACCATGTTCTTTATATGACATCATATCTATACTTAAACATATTATGTTTCAGTGAAATTTAAACTCATCATCACAGCCAGGGAAATGTTTTCACCTATCCATCGGAACAATCCTGCAAGTATGTGTGTGTGAAGAACTCGATATGTATACACACATTATTTCTGGGATCACTTTTTTGAATGTATCATAGAGAACAAATGACACAGAATATCTTGACAACTAATATCATAAAATGACTCTCATTTCTCATCAACACAAACATCACTATGGCATGAGCCTCATGAAGGGAACACATCAGTGTTTAATCTGAAATTGTGATGGGTCTGAGACATTACTTATAAGATGAGAAGTCAGACTACCAATGTGATAGGTGGGTAGATAGGTAAATAGTAGGTAAATGGATAGATACGTAGGGAGATAGATAGATCAATCAATTGATCGATCAATAGATAGATAGATAGACAGATATCCTGACAGGAAACACAAAGTCTATGGATCAGAACACAGTTTGTCATTTACAGAGCATCTTAGTACTGGCAAGGCTATGGCAACATGATATTACCCTACACAGAGGGATTGTACCACAGTCTCACAAAAGCGTGACACTCAGAGATTTGGCTGGCACAGTGGTCCATCCTCCCCTCTGAATAGGGAGAGACTTTTACTCTGGGATATAAGCGAATATGTACAGGAAAGAGAAGTCTCATAATCCCTCTGAAGCAACATACTACCTCTATATTCCAGGACATGGTTGTTCTTCAATCACCCTTTAACCAAGTTTGCCATTGGTCTTTCCTCAGAAAGTTTGGACCCTGGGGTAGCACAATAGCATTCACAGAGAATTGCCTTCCAGTAACCAGATCTAGGGATTGAGGCTAAACAGTCTAGCGACCTTTCCTGATTTATTCTACAACTCTCTATTATTGAATAATAAAAGTTTAGGAGACTAATGTAAAGGGGAAAAAGGTAAAATGCTTTCTTCATCATTATTGACATTTTCATGAAAGAAATCAATGATATTCATAATTATTGTCTTAGTCTGAACTACATGAACTTTTTTGAGAGTAATCATTTACTGGCAGTACCATGGTACCAAAATATATTTTTAGACTGTAGTATCCTAATTGAAAATAAGTTCTTTTTACATTTTATTCCTATGTCTTTTCTTGAAAAGATACAACAAAAATGATGTCAGCAGAGATTCTCCCTTTTTATCTGAATAGACAATACATTTTTGTATGTTATAAATTCTGTTCAGACAAGGTTACCTCACTTAATCCTCATTACCCTCTACCTGCTTGCCCAGAATATGACAAAATATTAGAGAAATAAATTGACTTTATTTATTTTGATATAGTAAAAATATTTTCAAATAAATTTCAAAAGTATAATAAAATGGTCATAATATCTAGGTCACACTGTAGAAACGAAGCTTTGCTGTCTTGAGCATTGCTGATGTTAATAATTTGGGATCCACTTAGGGCCATAGTGATTCTTTTAAAGCATAAGTCATATCATACCACATCTCTGCTCCAAACCCTTTGGTGGTTCCCTGTCTCAGTCAAAGGAAAAAAAACATGTCCTTTCAATAGCCTGTAATAACCTACATGGCCTGACCATCCTGGGTTACAGTTGTTTCTGTTTGTTTGTTGTTTGTTTTGTTTTGTTTTGTTATACCTACATATTCCAACCGATAGACAGTTTGATAAGTAATTGAGTAGGATTAGCATGTAGTTTAGAAAGAAGTCCTAAAGTTATTTAGCTTTGCACTGAAACTACATGAGTTCTGTATATAATTCAAGTGTTTTTCTCTGGTAGATATTTCAAGTGACTTGAAAATTTGTTCTCTTGTTCAACGCTAGACAAAGACTTAGTTAGCATCTTTTGAGGACAGTCATACACTCATTTGAAATATGGTATTTGGTGCACAGACTATGCCAGTCTAACAAAGGAGATATGTATATCAATATTAATTTTAGCAAGTAAAGTAGTAAATAAAAATTAAAATGCTAAGGAATTCCAAGGAAACTATGGCCAAGATAACTTCATTACTTGGTCCGAACTGGAAAATTCTCCTAAGTAAAGTGAGGAATACCCAGAAACTTAGATCTGCTCTCTCTCAGAGGAAGATAGAACAGAATTAGAGAGTCATTAATTTTATAAAGTTCAAAGAAAAGTTGGTAGCAACGCCAATATACAATCCAAGTGTATTGGCTTAGCACAGTCTTTGTTCTTCTGGTTAGCACACAGAACTACAGAAACAGTGCAGATCCAACGAGGAAAATGGTTTACAACATCCCTCTCTCTCCAACAATGTGTAGCAACAGCATTTTTATATAAAAACAAATACGTGCTTGCTTCTAAATTTAAGTTACTGATGTACCTCATCACAATGCCTTTTACCTAAAGGAAATAACTTTATTTCAAATCATGAAATTTGCATATAAAACAACTGAAATTGAGCTTTTAGGTGAGGCCATAGTAAGTCCCTTTAGATATGTTAATTTTTAGACATGTGTTATTTTTTAGGATTTTGTCGTTACAGTCACCCTGAGATGAAGGTATTATTGCTCTGTTTTGCCAATGATGGAAAAATCAACATGGATTCCATGCAAGGAACAATACAGCAAAAAAGTGATTGAGTCATGCATACACTATCTTTCCAGGAGGCATCATGGGACCATAAGAAGCACAGGGGCTGACGGGAGAGCAGGAAGAAAGGCTCACCCTGACACTGACTGCAAACTGGGAACCTTGGGCAAGTCTCCTTAGCTATAAAATGGTGATAATGGTACCTATATCACAAGGCTGTGTTATAGGGGTCAAAGGAGATGGAGTACACAAAGCCACTGTGTGTTATTATTATAGTTGCTAGGAAAGACACAATTTGAAAATTTTGTAACATATTTATCGATAACCTAATGTTAGGAAAATTCTGAGAATCATCATTTTGAATTGTTTCTGGCTCTCTCAAAATGCTTCTCATTCTGAACTATTCACTGAAAAGCCTGTGTTGCCAATCAAATCTGAATTACTGCTTACCTCTACAGACCACTCTCTTGAACACTGATTACCTTTTAACCATGACTCAAGATTTAGTTTTCATAATAGGAAATAACAGTTGTACAGAGTGGTCTGGCAGGGCTTTATACAACAGCTTCAATCAGGCTGAGATGGTCTTTTGTTAACCATATTTCCTGTAGCTGCACAGACAATGAGAAATCCACTTCTGTGAGCTGAACCAATTATAACTAAGCAAGTATACTTTTTCCCTGCCCTGGTCATGATGTTAAATGTTTGATTAGGAAGGTCTTGTGCTTTTAGCTAAATGGGAGTAAATTTCTTTCCATTTGCAAGAACAAGCTATTTCTGTCTTTCATTCCATAGCCTCTTAGTGTCTTAATTCTGGTCTCTCAATGCCAAATAAAGTCACAAATGTAACACCCTTGAGATGGGGAAAACAATATTGTTACATTCCTTTGAAAACAAATTAAGTTAGCATCTGGAAGGACTAGGCTGCACCATTGCACAGAATCAGATGCACTGCATGATCTAGGTGAGAACAGAGACAAGTTACACACAAAGAATGGGTTCTAGTGGGCAACATGGGGATGGAATTGGTAGCCCTAGAAAGGAATCTCAAGAAGGGTGTCAAACACAGGGAAACTTTAAGATGAAGTGGATAAAAAGGTGATGGAGATATTGCTGTATGAATGTCTAATGGAGTGACACAACCACAGTAAAACAGGTTTTGCAAGTGCAGGACTGAGATAGGGAAGGGTGGTTCTGAAAAAGGCAGTTCCTGGGAAAATTTTCCCAGAGAAGTACAAAAAGAGAAAAGAGAAAACAGGGGCCAAATCTTACTAAATGCAGAATTAATAAGCCAAAACAGGCCCCATTAAATCAAGCATTCTAGATAAGGGCTTCTCTTATAGGCAATGTCACCAGGAAGACCACCATCCCCCCAAAATACCATAAGCTTATTTTTGGATACTTCAGTTTCTTCTCTTTAAAATTATTTATGAATGGCAAAGCAACCTGTTGATATTTCATGGCACTCAAATGAAGAGTTTCAGTTACTTTTAACTCTTTACCAGTGTATAAATATGGAATCAGAGATTTGTAGAATACTTCAGCTCAAAGAAATGGTACTGATTATTTACTCCAAACTTATTGTACAGTCAAGGATGCTAAGATTATCCCAGATCACATGACAAATTAGTAACAGAGCCAGGATAAGAATCATGTTCTCCTAATTTCCAGGTTTTTTTCTGTTTCTTTTTGTTTTTTTAAATCATAGCCATCTAAGATTAAATTTTCAATATTTTTAAAAGAGAATTATGCCCATATAAAGTCCAAGAGAAGAAAATTATGTTATTAAGAGAACCCAGGTAGAAATAAGCTAAATTTAAAAGGTCAGCAGTAGAGAAGTTATAAGATGAAGATTCCTTATTGAAAGTAAGAGGGAAAAACGCAACCCAGAAGACATATTTTTGGCTTTGCACTCGAAATACTTCTAGAACTCACCATTTCTTTTTACCTCCATTGCTACCACCCGGGTTCAGGACAACATTATGGAGACATGTCCCCCAGTTGCTCTCCCTGCTTCCATCCTTGCTCCCTTACTGTCTAACAGCATCACAAAAGTCAGAATGAGTTTAAAATGTTGTCAGTTTATGTCATTCCCCTACTCAATCCTCCAACTGTTTCATTTCCCATGAAAAGTTAAGTGAAAAATTGCTTCATTGTGGTAAGAACACTTAACAAGAGGGCTACCTATTAACATATTTTTAAGTGTATAATACAAAATTGTTGAATATAGGTGCTATATCATATAGATCTCCAGAACTAATTCATCTTGCTTAACTGAAACTTATGTCCATTGATTAGTAATTCCCATTTTCCCCTCCTTCCACTAGCAACCACCATTCCACTCTTTGATTCTATGAATTTGATTACTTCAGATACTTTATAAACGTAGAATAATGAGGTGCATGTCCTTCTGTGCCTGACATTTCCCTAAGCATAATGTTTTTCAGGTCCATCCATGAGCAGTTATTCTCTGAGTTTCAGTTTCCTTGTCTATAAATTAGGAATAAGAGTAACACTCATAGGGACACTTAAAGGATTTAATGAGAATTATTTAGCTATTTGGAATTTAATAAGTCCCCAGTGAATAGTTGTTAAAAAAACAAAAATAATAAAATTCCATTTTCAAAGATTGGGAACTCAGGAAAGAATCAAGTCTTTGCAAACTACAAATTCGGTATGGCTGAAGTGTAAATGTGAGGCAAGGTACAGAGAGGAGGAAGGCTTTAGAAATAAAGATGATAAAAAATTCAAAGGAAAACCACAGAGAGCAGAAGAGTTTACTCTGTAAGATTTTCCCTTTACAATGATCAGTATATCAGTGATTTGTATAATATATTTGAATATAGTGTGACCAGAAATAAAGGTTACTATATTTACTGTAAAAAAAAAAATCTGCATACAAGTGTATGCACTCAATTCAAACCTGTGTTGTTTGAGAATCAACTGTGGTTAAAAGATGGTCTCAATAATCCATACAAGAAATGATGAAGACCTGAAGTAAGGCAGTATTTATTTAAGAGATATTAAAGAAGTAGAATCTATAGAATTTAATGATTGAAAAGTGGGAAGATGAAGAAAAAACAATTGTTCCTAGGTGTCTGGTTTAGGCTACTCAGTAGATGGTAGTGGCATTTGGAAAGATAAGAAATACAGAAGGAGGATTAAATGTGATTAATGTTATCAAAGACAGTATAGTAGTCATTGTATTGTTCACTAGTATCAGGTTTCCTTCTATTTCCAGGAATAAGGGAAGGTTACACTTTCTCACCCGAATTAGACATGGACTATACTTTTCTTTGGCTAATTAAGTATGTGCAGTGGGTACAGCTAGAGCGAGAGATCTCTCATCAGTGCCTTATTCCCAGGTCACCATTCTCTAGCTTCCTTTATTCACACAGTGACAACCCGCCATGTTCCAGAAAAGGAGCCTCCATCAGTGAGGTTCCTTAATAGAGGATGCCGTTTCAGAAAATTTTCCTTTGACAATTTACAGTCCCATGAAACTTTAAGTTATGTACAAATTAAGTACATGGATGATTTCTACAACTTTTTGTGAAGACAAATAAAAGCATCAATCAGTCGTGGTTTGAATTTTGATTCTAAAATCACAGGCACTTTCAATGGCATTGAGTCTCTTTAAATATTGTTCATTATTTCTACCTGAAGGGTAATACTCCATACTTTTGGTCTTGGAAAGTTACACAATGTTGATGAGCCTTAATCACCTGTAGAATTGAGATAATAATTTTGGGACTACCTTCACTGGATTTTTGTGAGAATTAAATGAGTCCATACAATGTAAAAAAGTTCAGAATGGTGACTGATTCATTGTAAGCATTTAGTTAATAAAGTTCTCCAGTTGTTTATTTTTAGGCTTTTTATGTACTGCTTTTGTCCCTTATATGCTGGACTTCCTCACAGAAGTCCATCTTTTTTTCTCATGACCTACACACTCTCCAGCTTCATATAATTCTCTCACAGAACTTCATTTACCATTTATATTTGCTGACACTTGAATCATCAACTTCAGCCTGGAATTCTTTCCCAAGCTACAGACCGTTGTTAACTTCACACCAGACACCTCATCTCAGACATCTCACAGATATTTCTAACTGAGCATACTTCAAGATAAACTCTCACCTTTTCCCTGCAAAACCATCCTTCTACCTATGTCCTGTGTTCCTGAGTTAATGAATTTCATCACCATCCACTCTGATGCTTATGTCAGAAGTCTGGATATTTTCCTTACACAGTGCCTTTCTTATTCCCACATTTCAACAATCACACATCCTACAGATGGCATTGCCTAAAATTCACTTGAATATTTCTCTTTCAGTCACAGAGGCAATCATCTTCTATCTCTTATATTAGTACTTTAGCTTTCTAACTGGTTTCCCTGCCTCTATTTGAATGGATTATTTGCTTTATAGAGTGTTTTTCTAAAATAGACATTTGAATAACTTTATTGAGGTATAATTGATGTTGTCACCATTATAAGTGTACAATTCCATGAACTTAATAAATTTATATTTGTGCAACTATTGCCACAATCCAGTTTTAGAACTTTTTCATCACCCAGAAAGTTCCCCCATGCTGCCTGTTTGCATTTCATCACTACTCCTACCCCCCATCCTAGGCAACCACTTCTCTGTTTTCTGTCTCTATAAACTTGCCTTTTCTAGATGTTTTGTATCTAACATAGAAATTTTATTGTATTTCCCAACTGGAAACCTTACAATAGCCTCCATTTTTTCTCTTTAGAATGTCCAAATTCCTTAAAAAACAGCAGTTTAGAAAGGACCAGTCTTTTTTTCTTAAATATGGAATACAACTGATTTTGTTTTTCTTCATTTTTTGGTGTACTAAAACAATGAAATGCAGTATTTCTTTTTAACAGTTAGGAGGATAAGGAGAAAATGAGAACTAGTTTGTTTCAAGTGCTAAGATAAACATTTAAGCTGTGGGTTTCATGGGGCACCAAAGTTTATTGTCAAAGAAGAGGTGAAAGTAACAAAAAAAAGTACCTCTTGGAAAAACAGAAAAAAATAAATGATTAAAAAGGGAGGAAAACTCAGGAATGGTGGGTGAGGTCTCCAAGAACATGGTAACAAGCCTTAGGAAATTGGCTAATAAGAGAGAGGTCCACAATCATGTAATCACCTGATGGTGGAACCAGGTAATAGATAGGTTGAGTAACATGAAAACTGAGTTCTGTCCATTGGGAAAGCATGGTGTGGCAGGAAAACTAATAAGTCGGTATTGAGAAAGTCTTATTCTCCATCTGAAACAGAGTGATTAAGAAGTGAACTGAACAAATTGTGAACCCTGAGCTAAGAAATTAGGTAATGATCCACCTTTTACGTCTGACCCTCTGTGGTCTTCTACCCTCATATTTTTTTTTGTTTGTTTGTTTTTTTGTTTTTTTTTCAAGGTAGGGAAATTTTATTTAGTCCTGGTAAATGTTATAATACAAGCTACACAAAATTAAATTAAGGGTTTGACATATTTGGTATTAATTTAAAAGGTTTAGAATTTAAGTGAAACTGAAATAAGCAACAACAGTAACAACAACATAACCTGGCACATACACTGGCCTGAAAGGAGTTACCAGTTACTTGTAATTAAATATTTAATGCCTACTTAGATGTGATTACTGTGATATAACTAAGAAGGCATGATATAAAATAATGTATAAATTTTTTTTAAGTATGTCATTAATTTTATTTTATTTTTTTTGCTTTATAATAAATTTAATCAGTTATACATATACATATGTTCCCATATCCCCTCCCTTTTGCGTCTCCCTCTCACCCTTCCTATCCCACCCCTCCAGGCGGTCACAAAGCACCGAGCTGATCTCCCTGTGCTATGCGGCTGTTTCCCACTAGCTATCTACCTTACGTTTGGTAGTGTATATATGTCCATGCCGCTCTTTCACTTTGTCACAGCTTACCCTTCCCCCTCCCCATATCCTCAAGTCCATTCTCTAGTAGGTCTGTGTCTTTATTCCTGTCTTACCCCTATGTTCTTCATGACATTTTTTTTCTTAAATTCCATATATATGTGTCAGCATACAGTATTTGTCTTTCTCTTTCTGACTTACTTCGCTCTGTATGACAGGCTCTAGGTCCATCCACCTCATTACAAATAGCTCAATTTCATTTCTTTTTATGGCTGAATAATATTCCATTGTATATATGTGCCACATCTTCTTTATCCATTCATCCGATGATGGACACTTAGGTTGTTTCCATCTCCGGGCTATTGTAAATAGGGCTGCTATGAACATTTTGGTACATGTCTCTTTTTGAATTATGGTTTTCTCAGGGTATATGCCCAGTAGTGGGATTGCTGGGTCATATGTCTACCCTCATATTAATCACTTTTTTGCTACAGCCATTTTAAGCATCTCCTAGATCCTGATAAGGTTATGTCTCCATACTATTGCCAACACAGGATGTTCCTTCTGGCTAGATCACACTAAACATCACTTTACATCTGACTATTTCTACTTGTCTAAACTTACATATTTCAACCCAAACATTAAATATCATTTTCTGAGCTCAATCCCACATTTCACAGGAAATCTTAATAAGCTGTCTTCCAAATCCCTATATGGGCCCCCTAATAGGACTCTTCTCTCCAGTTTCCATACTGTAATTGTCTGTTTTCCTGTGTCTAATACATTAGACAGAAAGTCCACTGAGCACAGATACTGCATTTCATTCACCTAATGTGTCTCCAGTGGTTATCACAGCAAATGGCACATAACTATGGCTTTGTATCTGTGGAACTAAAATAAGTGTAAACAATTACAATAATTATTTTTAACATTTAAAAATAATTATTGATATAAATAATTTAAAAGCATTGTATGTACAATGCACAAGTAGAGTAACATTTAAAGAAATTCAAGCCAATAGATTTTTAAATCTTTCTCCTCAATCTTTTATTGCAATTATATAGTTCTAGTTTTCCTCTATGTATCAGTAATGTGCTTTGATTTTTCTTGGCTTATTAAGAATGTCTCCATTATTCTGAGATCCTTTACCCATTAATCCTTGTTAGTCTTTTTCCTTTTATAGGTCCATAGCTCCCTTAATGAAGAAAAGGCTTCTTGTTCTCTCTGGATCTGTGTTATCACTGACTTGATGGGAAATTTCAAAATTACTAGTCCTAGTCCTAGTCTTAGTTCTAGTTCCTGAAGTTTATTTCAGTTCTAGTTCCTGAAGTTTATTTCAGTCTTAGTTCTAGTTCCTGAAGTCAGTGTTATCACTGACTTGATGGGAAATTTCAGAATTACTAGTCCTAGTCCTAGTCTTAGTTCTAGTTCCTGAAGTTTATTTCAGCTAAACCTGAATTGTTACTGAAGAACACTCTGCTGATGCTGGAAATGGCCTTAGACCTTCCCTATAATTCTAACTTCTCAGATAATTCAAGGTATTCTCCAGCCTTTTCCCATTACTGGATCAGAAAAAAAAATCCTGAGTGCAATAAACCCACATTTACAAGAATAACATACTAGAAGGAACCGTCTTTATGTCGTCACTTCCCTGACATTTGACATCTTCTAGAGGTATGTGAAAAATGTGAACTGCTATAGACCAGACATGCTGTTACAGGCTGGCATCTTTCAAAGACTGAACTTTCCTTAAAAGATGACATCCAAGCACATTTAAATAGATTTTTTAAAAAACAGACAGATCATTTCCAGTTGCTTTCCTTAATAAATCCTTATACATGACTAATTCTACTGAGCATTTTATATGTATAAAATGAGAAATTTGTGAGTATAGACAGGAACTTAAAAAGTGAGCATGGATAGAGAAGAGATTAAGGATTGTGTTCCAAGGCACTTGAACACTTAGACATGAGGAAGACCAGAGAAAGAAACAGCAAGAAGTTCAAAAGAAAATTCAACCAGTGCAGCATAAGGAAACCAGGAGGGCATGATTTTCCAGAAGACAAAGAAACAATTTCATAAAGTAGGGGGTAACCAACTGTGCCATTCACTGCTTAGTATCTAAATAATATGAGAACTAAGGATTGACCATAAAATTTGGCAACCCAAGTGCCACTTGTAACCACGACCATTACATACTTCTCAGCCTCAATTACCACCCCTGCAAAAAATAACAGGACCCATTTCATGAAGCAGTGTGAAGGATTAAATAAGATAATAATACCTGTAAGCACCTAGCATAATATCAGCAACAGAGGAAGAGCTCAGTAATGGGCAGGAGGTTTTTTAATTACTGATACAGACCGAAGCTGTCTGTATCATAGACCTTACAAAATTTCATTGAACACAGGATGCTTGACAACCCTGAGAGAGAGAATTTGGCTGGAGAAGAGTCCAGTGTGAATGGAAAAAGCAGAAATGATTACAGCTCAGGGAAGAAGCTGGAACCAGAGACAATGAGGAGAAAAATAGCTTGTGTAGGGCAATTCCTATCCTTGGATAGCAAATAAAGGAACACACCTCTTATGACTTTGTGTTTTATCCTATCTTACAACTGGTAATTGCATACTTTTTAAACATTAGTTAATATTTGGAAAACATTTGAAAACAACAAACTTCCCTTAAGGACAAACAGTATGTCAAGTTTAGTCATCTAAATAAGCACAGGGCTTCCCTGGTGGCGCAGTGGTTAAGAGTCTGCCTGCTGATGCAGGGGACGCGGGTTCATGCCCTGGTCCGGGAAGATCCCACATGCTGTGGAGCAGCTAGGCCCGTGAGCCATGGCCGCTGAGCCTGCGCGTCTGGAGCCTGTGCTCCGCAATGGGAGAGGCCACGACAGTTAGAGGCCCGCGTAACACCCTCCCCCAACCAAAAAAAAAAAAGTATTAAATAAGCACAATGTCACAAGTTAAAATTCCATTCTTATCTCCTACACTATATATTGTCTAACTCCATAATTTTACAATCAGCCCTTTTACATTTTGTATCTGCATAAATAACGATAGACTTATTATACAGCTCTTGTGGTCTTTGATATATAAAATTATTCCATTTTGGCTAATTTTTTAGTCAATGGCCTTCTGATTTTATAAGATTTCTCCTAATTTTTTCCTCTCCTCATCAGATTTAAAATTAGCTATGTACTTGGTTCATAGTAAAAGTCATAAACGATGGCATGTCTTACAAAATAACTAAAAGCAATTTGTGTTATTAGAAGTGTTTTTCATCATGATCAGCAAGACCAGGACATCATGATCATATTGAAGTTAGAGTCTGGATGAAGTATAATGAAAAATAATTTAATGTTGTAAAAGGCTGGTTGAAAGTTTGCCCCAAATAATGCATTTTTATGAATCATTTCTCTATAAATTTTTTGAAAAAAATACTAATTTTTGGAAGCCTATCTTATGCATTCTTTCAGAACTATCTTACGCTCATTTTCTATCTTAACATTTACACAGGAAATTTGGTTTGCAAAGCAAAGCATATGTTCTCATTTATGTAGGTCTGACATCAGTGATTAAAAGTAATGGTTGGGCTTCCCTGGTGGCGCAGTGGTTGAGAGTCCGCCTGCCGATGCAGGGGACATGGGTTCGTGCCCCGGTCCGGGAAGATCCCACATGCCGCAGAGCGGCTGGGCCCGTGAGCCATGGGCACTGAGCCTGCGCGTCTGTAGCCTGTGCTCCGCAAAGGGAGAGGCCACAACAGTGAGAGGCCCATGTACCGCAAAAAAAAAAAAAAAAAAAAAAAAAAAAAGTAATGGTTGACTTGCAAGAAACGTATTTGCTCAAATATATAGCTTATGTCTTATTAATTTATTTCGAGGCAAGGTTTTTATTCTAAAATAAATTCAGAACCGATAAATATAGTAATGAAAAACTCAGATAAATCAGTTTTGGGAAGTGCAAAACCAGTTGGAACTTACCTTCTCTAGCTTTCTCCAACTACTCTTTGGATTTTTTAAAAATTTTAAAAGAAAATGAAGGTAGTGAGCTCAAAAACCAGCAGTTAAATACCTAGTGAGCCCACACTCAACTCAAAGATTCTAGACACTAAAATCACTATAGGGGGCTTCCCTGGTGGCGCAGTGGTTGAAAGTCTGCCTGCCGATGCAGGGGACACGGGTTCGTGCCCCGGTCCGGGAGGATCCCACATGCCGCGGAACAGCTGGGCCCGTGAGCCATGGCCGCTGAGCCTGCGCGTCCGGAGCCCGTGCTCCGCAACGGGAGAGGCCACAACAGTGAGAGGCCCGTGTACCACACACACACAAAAAAAATCACTATAGGGATTATAGGAAGTTGGAAAGTCAAATGCCCTCCTTTCATACATACTGTGCATCGAACATTCCAAACTGCTGATTCTTCTGTTATGGCTGCTCATTTCTAAACAGGTTATGGACATTTAAGAAAGTGAAAACTATTCTAACCTTTGTAAAGGCCAAAAATTTAATGTGAAATGATTTACTCCAAATTTCATTCAATGATTTTGCAAATCCACTGGAAAAATAAATACTTTTTAATTTACATTTTTTGTGGAGCTAAAAAGTAATACTAACACTGAAAATATAATAATCACACATTTGGTGGTATTTTAGTTCTTGACTCCAAAGATGGGAGAGAGAAGCAAGGAACAATATTAACTAATGTTTTTCATCAGCCCTTCCTCACTCCCCCAGTGAGAGCATTCTCAGTTGGTAAAAAGCTCAAAGACGGGTAAATTCTTGATTCATTCAAATATTTCCAAGCAGGAGTGTACTTCAACCACCCCAGAATGGAAACAATGTTCTCTGGACAAAAGTTCTTTAGAGAAAATAATTTTTTTTATAAGTTTGATAGCTTGTTCACTTAACGCTTGTAATTCCCTTAAAATCAGGCAATATTTTCTAATGTCTTACTTTAAGCAATTATTTTTCATTTAAAACTCATCTAAACCATTCTTCAGCTATTCAGCTAGAAGTATTAAGGTAGTACATGTCATAACTAGAGTAAAAGTTTGAAAGTTCTGATTACCCTCCCACTTCCAAAAGCACAAAAAGAACTTATAAATATTCTGTGTTTCCCATTGGGCACAGATTTCTACCTGCAAGGTTTCAGTTGGAACTTGAGTTTGGCTAATTTTCAACTCAGTACTTCCTTTATTCATCCTTTGACTGTTTCTCCCATCTTTTTCACTTCTTCCTACTATAGCTGGCTGTTTACAAGCTAATGCCATTTACTAGACCACAAACCACAGGCAATTCAAAAACCATGATGTAGTAATCTGCCTTAAGAACAGCTTAAATATCTGCTAAAGTATGCTAAAATTGTATCTCACAGTTAAAATTTGTCTTTTTAAAGGAAGATCATGGATTCCCTTAACTTTCCTTGTTATTTGGATTTAAACCTCCAAATTTTTAAGTATGTCTATGTTTCACATTCTTTGCCTTTGGTCTTTGAAAATGGCTGAAATGTTAATTTTCTCTCTTCACAGGGAAACAGACTTTCAGCTTCTATGTTAGACCAAGAGGACACACCAAGAATAGACAGGCATCAATCTTCAGAAGTGCAAAGTTGGTAACAAATCCAAACATGCTTAATGTCTTTATACCACATCAGGTTAACAAAAACAAAAACAAATCACACCCTTTGGGACTATATGCTATAGACAACAAATGAGTGGATGTCTCTAAAGATCTAGATTTAGCCTAGGAGTGTGGGCATCTTTACCACTTTTCAGCCACCCTGTCACACCAGATCAGAAATGAGTCTTAGCACCCAGCAGCAGCTGCTGAAGTGTTCTCTCTCTGCACTTCCCAGAAACTATTGCTTTCCTTCTGCCTTTTTCAGCTCTCACTCTAATTCTGGTACAAGGTTTGTTTTCTGCTCAATTCACAGTACCTTCCCATAACTGCCTCCCATGCTCTTTGCCTTAATGTCTCCCATGCGTGTTCTTCTCCAACAAAATCTAGAAATTCCGGCAGCAAAGTGGACACTTGGGCATTAAATGGCCAGAGTTAGTGAAATGCAAGATTTCTGGTCCCAGATGCAGTCTCCGAAGGAGTGGAATATCTCATCTTTCAACCAAAGGTTTGTTTTTCTATCTCGTTATAGACTTTTTCATGAGAATGCAGAAGTTACATTTCTCCTATGTGGCACTCAGAAGTCATAGCCATATATATCCACGACAGGCAAAAACCCCAGCGAGAATATGCTCTTTCAAACTATGTGAAACTAATTCTGACATAGAAACCAACCACCAGGGAAGGAGGGTTTACCCCACAACATTGCTATTTAGAACAGAATTTTAGGCCCAGCCTCATTTACTTAGTCACTTTATAATACTGTTTTCATCTGATCAAGTATCAGAATGCACAGATCTTAAAGGTACTATTTTTACATTGTTATAAGCCTAAGAGGAAATTTGAAGGGTCACTTGGTACATTCTCATCCCTTTTTTTTTTGTTTTGTTTTGTTTTGTTTTGTTTTGCAGTACGCAGGCCTCTCACTGTTGTGGCCTCTCCTGTTGCGGAGCACAGGCTCCGGATGCGTAGGCTCAGCGGCCATGGCTCATGGGCCTAGCCGCTCCGCGGCATGTGGGATCTTCCCGGACCGGGGCACGAACCCGTGTCTCATCCCTTTTTTTAAGACTTCATACATTATTTTCCCAAACAGTTAATGAGCACATTTAAAAAACAAGAATAAAATCCCTCAATGTCAAACTGCATGGGCCTGGAGGTGTGCAGTCAATTCTGTTGAAATCCATCCCCCATCTCATCTGCCCCTGCTTATATCCAAACCACAATTCTCAAATTTCTACTACAGTTGTTTTTCTTATTTATGTATTAGAGAACATTTGACAATCTTACCTTGGAAAACAATTCTTTCTATTTATCCTAGTTCCAATAACCTGTCCTCAGATAGTCTTAATTTGTAAACTTCTTAGGTGAATGTGTAGGGTTCATAACCGACAATGGATACCTACTACAAGTGAATTTGGCTAACACTGAGTACATTTAGTTTCTTAATTAGACAGCCCGTACAACTATCTTGTTGTGAAATGCAAGAAATGATCTAGAAAAGCTAATGACACTAGGAAGACAAAAGTAAACTATATAATGAAGTATCTGATATTCTTCTCTACATATGTAATAAGGTATTTTAATAAGTTAAGTCAGTTTGAATAGTTAAACCCTGAATAACCGTTACAAATTGTTCTCTGAATTTAAAGCAATATTCCACATACAATCCAAAACCTTAGAGGCTGATTTTTAGTGGCTGCTTCCTGCCTGCAAAGTGCTAAAAAAAAAAAGTCTTATCCAACCACTTCAAACGTATACATAAATAGAAGAGCTTTAATGTAGATATCAGAAGAAATATAAAAGAAATATATAAAAGGATGACATTGTGATCATAAGAAATGGTTGGCTGCAAGACTTTTCGAGTACACTATGCAGAAACTGACAGAGCATCTGTTTAAATTTCAAACACAATCTACTAAGTGGAGTCTTACCTTCATGGTGAGAAAAATTTTTGAAAATAAGGAGGTCAGTAGGTCTGCACACAGGTAAATTATAGCATCCTCTGACATTTTAAACTGATTTCAGAGAAAATATAGCTCTTTATCGACCACACCAGAAATTATGAAACTTATCATAAACAAAGAATCATAGATTCTCAATGAATTGATAAACTTTCAACCAAGCAGGAATCTCCTGACACCATTACTGACCTAGGGTTTCCTAGCTTCTGCTGAACCCTTTTCAGGGATAAGAAATAAGTTCCAACATATTACTCCAAGATTGTCCTCCCTTTCACTCTCAGCTAGTGTTGTAATGGAAAATAAGAATGCAACCTTTGCCACAAAATAGCTCTTTAAATGTATAAAATAACTAATATCATCTAGTACCAAGTCATTCAAGTTTAGACTCTCACTCAGTTCCCTAAACCATTTACAGAAGGAAATGGCTCCTGGACTTTTTAACATCTTAACAACTCTTAGTATCTTAACAAAGTTCAGGTAATCAATATTCTTTAGGAGTGGGACGCAACACTAGACACAAGAATCCATACGGGGCCTGAAAAATGAACAAGTAGTTAGGAATTATTAAGTTTTTCTGGAATCCTACATGTATGAATTTAGTCAAATATTGCATTTGTTTTCTTTTAGTAGCTGGAGATAATAGGAAATATATGTATTGGTCTCTGGCCCTGGTTCCTGGCACCAAGCTCCTGAAGCCCTTGTAACTTCCTAAATGGTAAGAGCACTAGGAGCATCTTCTTTTTAAATATTTGGTCTTTGACCCCAGCTTCTGACACAGGGCTCCTAAATCTCCTGGAATTTCCTGGGTGATATGAGTGTCTTTTGTTCTAACGAGGCGATTCTGGGTGAGCTCCCGGATGGCTCCTGGATTGGGGCTGGTCACCAGAAACACCAAGCCATAATTAGAAGCTTGGAATTTTCAGCCCTAATCCCCATTCTCCAGAGAGGGGAGAAGGACTGGAAAAGGAGTTAATAATCGATCATGCTTACATGAGGAAACGTCCATAAAATTCCCAGAAGTACACAGTTCAGAGAACTTTCAGGTTAGTGGACACATCCACACACCAGGGGGGTGGTGTATCCTAACTCTATGGGACAGAAGTTCCTGAGCTCTCGGGACCCTTCCAGACCTCACCCTTCATGTCTCTTTATCTGACTATTCATCTGTATTCTGTATCATATCCTTTAACTGGTAAATGTAAGTAGGTGTTTCCCTGAGTTCTGTGAGCCACTCTAGCAAATTAATGGAACCTGAGGAGGGGGTCCTGGGAACCTCTGATTTGCAGCCAAGTCAGACAGAGGCTGTCGGTAACCTGAGGACCTACTACTTGCAATTGGCATCTGAAGTGGGGAGCAGTCTTGCGGCACTGAGCTCTTAACCTGTGGGACTGAGCTCTTAACCTGTGGGATCTGATGTTATCTCCAGGTAGATAGCGTCTGAATTGAGTTAAGTAATTGCAGGACACCCAACTGGTGTCAAAGAATCGCTTGCTGAGGGAAAAGTTCCATGCATCTGGTGTCGGAGGTGTTGTGAGTGTGGCAGTAGTGTGAGAGTAAAGGAGAAACATAGGAGGAGGACTGAAGGTTTTTCCAAGCAGTAACCTAGATGAAACGTTGTTGTTTTGTGAGTTTCTCTAATAAAACACGTAGATCATTTTCATTTGACATTCTTTCAAAGGGCATTTTAAATTTATTAAATTTATTGTTTTCTACAAATGGTTTCTTAGAAGTTTAGGATTTTTTATCTCTTCCTTTCTGATTGTAATAGGCATCTACTTTTTTATATCTCCAGACCTTCACATACTGTTATTTGAGACATATTTCTATTATTGGAGACAACTAGTCCTTATTCCCTTCCCCACCAATCCTGGCTGTAGCTGGGGCAGCCAATGAATTGACTGAACCAAGAGATGGGCATGTGATCCAAAGTCCTTCCCTTTTTAAAAATTGGAACTAAACAAAGAGATTATGTTCTTCTCTAGTGATGAAACTACAAGATGCAGGAACTGTCAGAAGTAATGTCCAATGTGTGATGAAAAGGAAGACTCACTCTGGCTGTGTTCTAGATCCTGTTTCCAGTTGTCCCTGAAGCCTAGCTGTATACCCTGAGGTTCTCCAAGGGTACCTGAGCTACTACTTTCATTAAAAGGAAAAAGGGGAAAAGAGCCACTTTGCCAGCAAAACAAGTCCTAGCTTAAATACAGACTTTTCTATCTAAAGTTTTTATTTATTCCTCCCTCCCAATTTTATGTCCTATGTTAGCTTTCTATTGTTGCTGTAACATAAACTTGGTGCCTTAAACAATATGAATTTATTATCTTGGAGTTTTATAAGTCAGAGATTCAACAGGAGTCTCACTGACTAAAAGTAAGGTGTTAGAAGAGCTGTGCTCCTTTCTGGAGGCTCTAGGGAAGAAAGCTTCCTTGTCTTTCTAGCTACTAGAGACCATCTGCATTCCTTGGCTCAATGATCCTTTCCTCCATCTTCAAAGGTAGCAATGCTGCATCTCTTTAAAATTCTTCTGTAGTCACATCTTTCTCTGACCCTGACCTTAAGTGAGAAAAATATTTTAAGGACTCTTGTGATTAACTTGGACCTACCTGAATAATCCAGGATAATCTCATCTCAAGGTCCTTAATTTTAAGTACATGTGCAAAGTCTCTTTTACTAACCAATGTAGCATATTCACAGTTCTGGAGGCTTAGGTATAGACACCTTGGGTGGGGGGTGAGAGGATGGGGGTAGGGGGATGGGGCATTATTCTGCTTCCCACTAAAAATGACAACAGCATTCCATCTCTCACATCATTCAATTCAGTAATAAAAATATATTAAACAGGAGAAGCCAGGCACTCTGCACATTAATAGCAGCCTGTTAATCAACATTATTTGGAAACAGTTGTTTAGTTCAGTTTCAGAATGACTCCTTCAAAATTGATTTTTCTGGAAAGGAAATTTCTGCTGGTTTTATCTTTTCCTGAGGATGAGTTTGAAGATGTTTCCTGGATTTCCCCAGCACACAATCAGAATTCAATCTTTGAAATGGAGAATTAAATGCATTTCCATACCCACATTCTTGAAGCCTGAGGCTGCTATCATTCCTGAGTATAGAGAGTAAACACAGCATCTCTCTTTGTTTTACTAATTGCTTTGTTTCCCCAAGCTGCTAGCACAACATCTGCCAGGGCAGAATGCACTATTTCCACACACCAGAGAACCACTGCCTGCCAGATAAACGACTTAAGCTCCGTGGTGTAAGGGCAAGTGCTTTCCAGGCACTCAGCAGGCAGTTTTCAAGAGGCCAAAACTTTAAGCAGAAATGAAGCTGAAACCCCTCCCCTCTCATCTTTAGAGTGGTTATGGAGTTGTGGATTCTGTAATGATCTCATACTGCCTGCAATTTTATTGATTTTGTTTTTCAATAGAACTGTTAAAGATGACAATTCTCAGACAGGCAGAATGTGGGCAGATGCCCATGTTCTCACACAGTTCTGCCAAGATATTTTTACATCTTTCCACACATAAAGCAAAATGAAGACATGTGTTATAGATGCATGCTACTGGTACCCCCGCCCCCAGAAGAAGGGAGTTGATTGTGTGCTCATTTCCTGGATGAAGTATTAAAACAACTCCACCTAGAAAAAACTGAACAGCACTTCCAAAATAAAAGAGGTTTGCTTCTGAGGCACCTTATAAGCCATTCCTAATTACCAAAACACATTGAAACAGCAGTTTGTAATCATGTGTCATCCCTGCTAGTTCTAATTCCTAAAGTTCTTGTCACATATACTGGTTAAGCATCAAAATACAAAACGCCGTAACAGCTTAGGCTCTGTTGATGTTCAATCATCTACTGTGCACCAGAAAGGCTCATTTCAAATATGGCATGAAAGGAAGAAAAGTAAGCAAAAACCAGACTCAGAAGAGACTTGAAATAACTTGCCCCCAGAAAAACACTCAAGAGGAAAAACTGCAAAAGCATAGCCTTACCTTGGGAGACTTGGGCAGACCCACTGTCTTTTCTTCTGCTAAGTTGAGTAGGCTTAACTTTGTTTCCTCCAAGGAGGGATGTTTGGGAGGGCGAGGTGGGGGGTACGAGAAAGAGTTTTCATATCTCCGCATCATATAATACTGTTCTTCAGGGATCTCTTCAACCAGAGTCCTGACTAGAAATGATCCTGGATCCCCAGACAAATTATTAACTAACTGAACAGTCATATTCACGCGGCCAGCAGGAATTTCCCAGCACTCCTTGGGGTTGGCAAAGTCACTTATGAGTAGATAAGAGTCTGTGATAGCTTCCTCCAACCGTAGTCCTGGTGTAGCAGCCAAAATGTCTTCTTCAGTGAAAAGATCTCTCACAGAAACCTTCACATTGAAGGGCAAGTGGAACTGTGCACAGAGCTCAGAAATCTGGTACTGCTTCTTATCATGAATCACCTCTACAAAACCTCCTTCCATGTACAAAGGGAGCAGTGCTGCCTCATAGGATGTTTTGAGGATTTTTTCACAAGCCAGAACGTTCACCACTTTTTTGATCCCTTCACAGAGGACTTCCGTCGCCTGTGAGTGATGCACTAGAAACTGGTCCCCGGGAGATACAGATGACAGCTCGTCATGGGGGGAATGAAAGGCTTTGGTGGCCACCACGTGGAGAGGCTCCTTTTCACTCTTGGCGATCTCAAGGTCATAGGGGGTTGGGAACTCCCGAGGTCGCCGCTTGAATTTGCCTTTATAGCTAGGGGGGATCAAGAAGTGTCTTTTAGGAAAATTGCTTCTAATTTCTGAAGCTAAGATCCTCGATGCCTGGCACTTTTTGTGGATCACAATGGTTTTCCCAGGCTGTAAAACGTTTCTGGGTAGCTGGTTTCCTTGGGGCGCTTCTATGACTTCAGCCACTATGGGGAACTCTTTACTGGTCATTTCAAAAAGATCTTGTGTAGATAACAGCTGAAGAAACCAGTTGGAATCATAACTGTCTGTAATGTCTTTGACTTCAACATCTAAACTGGGGAGGATACGGACTATGTCCTTTCTAACTGGAAAACAAAAAAACAAAAAGACATTTTGTGTATCAAAATGTTGCTCTGAAGTAGTATTAAAATCACTCCAGGGGTACCATACATAAATTTCATTAAAAAAAATCTCAGATGCCCATGATATAACATTTCTTATGTATGACTTTCCTTTTTTAAATTTAAAAATGAAATAGATGGTAAATAAAAACAATACCCATAAATCTGCCTAGTTTTAGAAATAGAAATTAACCAGTATCTCGGAGCCCTACAAACCTCACCAAAATCACATCCTCCTCACTGCAACCTAAGAGTAATCATTCTCCTAATTTTGGTGTTAACCATTCCCTTGTTTTTCTTTGTAGTTTTATCACACATAACATACATGAATATATGTGCACGTGTTTAAACGTATATGCATGTGTTTCTCCAGAAAATTTATTATATCATTTTAGGTCATGCTTTTGAGGTCCAGATATTGTACGTAAAATTATCTTAGAAGAAAGTTTGGGGACTCCAAGTAAGACTCTTCCTGCATAAGGCCCAAGACACATTCTATACACAAATTCTATCCTGTGGGATTTAACCATATTGCAAAATCTTGGGATATAAAGTACTCAAGATTAATATATGGAAATGGGTACCAAAATGCAGTCTTTTTCCAATGTGAAAACTATTTCTTTCTTCTGGTGCTATATTAACATCTAGTTAGAAAAGGAGTGGCATAGGATGGGTTACAGTCAAAGGAGCCACTCAGGAACCCTAGATTTGCTGGTAGAGTGCTTACCAATGTATTCTTTGCCTAATGTGTCCCTGGGGACTAATGAATCTCTGTATTCTTTCCAAGAGCCCACTGTCTCAGAAGTCTTTCTTTGAGACTACAGAGACACTTAAAATATTGTCCTGAAATCCTCTGCTCTCCATATACTGTCCCACATAGTATCCTTATAAATGGTCTTGCATTAAAAAATAAAGTTATATGTTAATATAAACAGGATTTTATAATGGTTTATATTTTCTTGACAATTTCCTAACACTTAATGTTTTATAGCCTTTTCACAATCTACCATTGTTTCCCAGTACATCTAGCCACCCCCCGTCTATCAATATTCTTTCTTCCCTGTATGCTTCTGAAAATTAATAATTGGGAAGATTTAGAAGACAGAATGTTTCTCTTATAAAATATTACCTATATTATTATACTTTATATTACTCTTTATGCAGCCTCTGAAAACTATAATTTGTGTCATATTACTTGCACATGCTGTGTAAAAGAGTTCCTAAAAACACAGTATGAAATTGCATTATTTTATTTTCTTGAACATAAAATAGAGAAAAGAAAAAAACCCGATGATTGCCTATAGGCTGAAGTTCAATAAAAATTATAAAGATCCTCCATTAAAAAAAGAACGGGGTGGGAGGAACGCTAAAAAAAACCTTTACCAGTTCATTTTATAAAGTTTAGCAAACCCAAACCTTTGAGATTGTTACCACAGGTTTCCCTGAACCCCAAGGTAATTTTAGAAACTTTAAAATCACACTTATTTGAATCAAAATGAACTGTGTTTAAGAATTGTAGAGCTAGGACTAGATGGGTTCATAGACTCAGGTCATTTCTCAAGTTGAGGGAACAACTTGACACTGGTAGAATAGATGCCATTAAGGACTTTCTGAGGGCTTTAAATTGACCATAGGGACCCTAATGCAAGCTAGATCCAGTCTGTATTTGGGCACAATGGGTACGGTGGGGAAAGAATTATCTTAATAACTTAGGACAACTTTATTGCCAGAGAAAGCCTCCGGGCCAGGCTATCTAACTTCTGTTAAATTTTTATGTACCCAATTCCTGACCTACCTTCAGTACTTCTGTACCAAATTCACTGAAGATGTGCTAGCCTATCTCATCCTACTTGATATATCAGCAGCATTTGACAGAGTAGATTAGACTCTTTGCTAGAGTTACCTCACTTATTTCCTTTTTATCTTATAATTCTTCTCAACTTTTTTTCTGATTTCTTCTCCTCTACATACCACCCACTTCCCCCCCCCACACACACCTTTTAATGTTTCTTCATTCTCCTCCTTTCTCTGTCCACCCACATGATCTTACACAGTCTCATGTTTTTAAGTACCATCTGTATGCTGATGATTCCCCAACATGTATCTCTAGCTAAATAATTCTCCTGCACTCCAAATATCTATTTAAGATCTTCACTTGGCTAATAGATGTCTCAAAGTTAACATGCTTAAACTGAAATTCAGATCTTCCCAACCCAAACCTAATCTATCTGTTGCTCATTCTCTTTGTTTGGTGCAGAAATCTGAGACATCCATAGCTTCTCTCTCTTTTTTCCTAACACTCTACATCCATTACCTCAGAACTACTCTGACCTAAGCAACATTATTTCTTGCCTGGTTTATTGCAGTGGCTTCCTAAACAGTCTTCTTACAGTCATATCTTTCTAGGGAAGCCAGACAGTCTTTTTAAATGTTAAATTGATCATATCTTTCTCCTGTTCATAGCCCCACAGTGGCAGTCCTTTTCACTTCAGTAAAAGTGAAAACCCCTACTGAGGTCCTAGGCACCACGTTGATCTCATCTGCCACTGGGTTGCCTCATTCTAATTTACTGCTCCCTCCATGACCTCCTTGTTGTTAATTAGGTTTTCAAAAAGCTGTTTCCTCTGCCTGCCATATCCTTCAGCCTGATATATTTATGGCCAACACCTCTTCTTCTTCATGTCTGCTTAAATGTCATCTTCTCCATGAGACTTCTCCAAAATGTGCTTCCCATAGTCTAAACTTTTGTTCCCCTCCCCCAAATTCATTTGTTAAAACCTAATCCTCAATGTGATGGTATTTGGAGGTGGTACCTTTGGGAGGTAATTAGGTAATGAGATTACTGCCCTTGTAAAAGAGACCCCAGAGAGCTCCCTTGCCCCTGTGAGGGCAAGGAGGACATGTGAGGACACAACGAGTAAACAGCCACCTATGAACTAGGAAGTAGACCTTCACCAGACACCAAATCTGCCAGCACCTTGATCTTGGACTTCCCAATCTCCAGAACTGTAAGAAATAAATTTCTGTTGTTTATAAGCCATCCAGTCTACGGCATTTTGTTATAGCCACAAAATGAACTAAGACAGTGTTCTATTTAAAAATGCAACTATCTCTGTCCTTTGCCCTTCTCTGTTTCTCTATTTTCAATGCCATCCTTTACCTTCAATCATTACATATAGTTTGCTTATTTATTATCATCATTATTTATTGTCTGTTTCCCCAAAATGGAACTTATGCTCCACAGGGATAGGAGTCTTTGATTGTTTTGTTCACCAACATATCCTAGTGTCTAGCATGGTCCCTAACACATAGTAGCTACTCAATAAATGAACTGAATGAATGAAAAACAATTGCCAGAACAATGTTCTTGGTTGAGCTGTAAAAGTTGTGATCTAGTAAGCAAGTGGAGTTCCAAGTAAAATTTCACTAGGGGGAGAAAAGTTTCTACTGCTAAAACTCCAGCTATATATCATAGAAGGTATTGTATATTTCATTTAAAACTTGTTGCTTTAGGTTGTAGTTTATCTTACTCAATGACTTATTCAATACAATAAATAGTTTTATTGTTTAATTTCTACAAAATAATAATCTAGACATTTTAGGGTATAAAATTATCATGATGTATACCCTTTAAAAGAATATTCAATACAGGGAAATAGTACATGCAGTGAAAATCAACAACTCTTCTTAGATCCATCAGATAATTGAAGTCACAGGAAAAACTGTCACCTCTAAAACTAGAAAGATGGGTGAATACAGAAAGTTACAGCTTATAGGGGGCAGAAACCACTGATGGAGCCAGCAAAGGTAAGAACACTTTAAGAGTAACTGACTAACTGCTGGAGATTAAGCATGGACAGGCTTGAGAGATAAAAGTTCTGGAGGGCCAGGCTTAGCAGGATCCCCCCACAGTTTCCTGAGTTTACATCCAGGAGCCCCACCAGGTTCTCAGAGTGAAGATCTGAGAAAATTCCCCTCATGCGTTAGGCAGGGTGCCGGGAAAAGTAACCATTTTGAAATACACTCAGATCACTCACTTCTCCTTAAAAAAGGCCTGAGTGAAGGAAAACTATTTTACCACAGCCTAACCAACTTGGGTTTTACCAGTCTAATAACTGATGCTCAGGAAAGGAATTCCCCAACTCCAGCCCCCGACAGACATTCTGTCTCACTAAGGAGATGTGGGGAGAAAAGCTGAGAAGCAGGGTCAGTAAAAGACTAAGACCTAATTACAGGATTATAGAATGCTTCCCCTCCCCTACACCTCACCAACCATATCAAGAAGACTTCTATATAATAACAGGAGATTACAATGGAAAGAATAGCACTTATGACCCTATTTAAGAAGGGGTCTCTAGGGAAAGACAACAGGGAAAACAATAAACAAGGGCATTATGTAAAATTTTAGCTTCTGACACCTACAGGTACAGTAAACAGTGAACACAGCCTAACTCCTAGCCTAAAACCTCACACAAAAGGCCTATTTACCTCAGTTTCTTTTACCCTATACATCATGCCTAGCTTTCAACAAAAAATTACAAGGTATGTTAAAAGGCAAATAGTCTGAAGAGACAAAGCAAGCATCAAAACCAGACTCAGATATGCAAGAGATTTTGGAATTATCAGACTGGCAACTTAAAATATGATTAATACATTAAAGGCTGTAATGGAAGAAAATGCAAGAAAAAATAGCTAATGTAAGCAAAGGGATGGAAACTCTAGGAAAGAACTACAAGGAAATGCTAGAAATTTAAAACCCAGGAAAAGAATTAAAGAATAACTTTGACATGTTCATCAATAGGCTATACATGGCTAAGGAAGGAATCAGTGAGCTTGAAGATAGATCAATAGAAACTTCCCAAACTGAAAAGCAAAAGAATGAAAAACAACAACACAGAATTTCCGAGACCTGTGGGACAATTACAAAGGTTGTAACGTACACGCATAGGAATTCCAGAAGGAAAAAGGGAGAGAAAGGAAAAGAAGCAATAATGAAGTAATAATGGCTGAGAATTTTCCAAAATTAATGAAGTTTAGAGAAAAAAAGCAGGATAAATACAAAAAGTCAACACCTAGGCATATCATATTCAAACTGCAGAAAATCAAAGAAGAGAGAAAACATGAAGAAGCCAGAAGAAAAAAACCCACCTTGCCTGTGGAGGAAGGAGGATAATAATTACATTGGACTTCTCTTTAAAAACCATGAAAGCAGAAAGAGTAAATGGCATATTTAAAGTGTTGAAAGAGAAAAAATTACCAACCTAGAATTCTATATGTGACAAAATTATCCTTCAAAAGTCAAGGGTGGCAGATTATGCCATCCCAAAGTATATCACTTTGGTTTAAGGATTATTTTGAGCTAAGTGCACTTGAAAAACAGCAGATTCAAAAAGAACATTCTAATCTCCCCTTTCTCCCTGAAAACAGGAGCTAAAAACTCTCATGTTAAGGATGCCCTCAGTACCAGGAGAAAGAAAACACTCTTCTAACAGGGAATCAAAGCCAAGAGAATTCTGTACAAACAGACCTTGTTAAAATAATTTGTATCCTCTTAGGCCTCACCTCATAGTTTACTTTTCCACAGTAGCTCAGTTGTTCAACCCAATTTAAAAGCATGCAGCTTTCACCATTTCTTTGGGTCTTCATTTTCTTATGAGGGCTTCCATGTCAAACTTACGCAAATTTGTATGCTTTTCTCCTCTTCATCTGTCTAAGGTCAGTTTAATTCTCTGGCCCAGCCAAAAAAACCCTAAGAGGGTAAAGGTAAAATTTTACCTCCCCTACAAAAGTGAAAGAGAAATAAAGACTTTCTCAGACAAACAAAAGTGAGGGAATATGTCAACAGTAGACCTATCTTGCAAGGAATATAAAAGAAGTTCTTCACAGAGAATAAAATATGTCAGAAACTCAGATCTACATAAAGAAAGAAGAGTATTAGAGAAGGAATAAATGAAGGCAAAATAAAATGTTTTATTTTTCTTATTTTTAATGGATGTAACAGATAACAGATTGTTCAAAATAATAATAGCAACAATATATTGGATGATTATAGCTCATGGATAATGAAATGAATGACGGCAGTGTTACCAGGGACAAGAGAAAGTAGGTGGGAATACTCTGTTATAAGGTACCTGCCATAGCCATGAAGTTGTATAGTGTTAGTTGAAAGTTGGACTTGGATTATATATGCATATTGCAAACTCTAAGTCAATGACTAAAAATATTTTTAAAGTATAATTGATATGCTGAGGAAGAAAGAAAATGGAATCATGTAAAAGGCTCAATTAAAACCACAGTAGGCAGAAAAAGGTGAATAAATAACACATCTAATTTTTGGATGGGGATAAAGATAGATATTAGGAAAGAGGTGGCTACGACATGAGTCTTTAAGGATGGAGAGATATTACAAGCCAAGATACGGTAGGAGAAAGAATATCATAGGTGGTAAGAAAACCACAGTCATAGATAAGGAAGCAGACTAAATAGGATATAGTCAGTGATTAACATGTAATTCAGTCTCAGGATTTTAAACTAGGGCAGGGAATCGGGACAGGAGACCCACTGAAAGTAAGACTATGTCTGAAGATGGATCTGCCCCTGGAATATTTGAGATTAATAACAACCAAATTAAGTAGATTTTGGTAGATTAATTTCACAGCACAATGGGAAGAGAAGCTGGATTCAGAGCATTTACCTTTCTCTACTAACTGCTATGAAGCCCATAGATAACCAGTATACTGACAACTCACTGTATTTAATTGTTTCTGCATCAACTTCAAACTTTATATATTTTACTGTTATATTAGATAATACATTAAAACAAAACCCTTCTTATTGCTTATACTATTCTCTTTACTCTTGCATGTTTTAAGTTCTCCATAGCTAAAAGTTAAAATAAAAACATTTTTAAAAAGTTACCTAGAGGTTGTTTGCCCTGAGGCCAATTGGTGGGGCGAATGGTGGATCCAGGAGGGCTCACACCAAGGAGTACTTCCCAGAACTTCTGCTGCCAGTGTCCTTGTCCCCAAGGTGAGTCAGAGCTGCCTGCACCTCTGCAGGAGACTCTCCAACACTGGCAGGTTTATTGTTAAGATTGAATAAGAAGACCAGTCCCTCCCATCAGGAAGCTTGCACAAGCCTCTTAGATAGCCTCATCCACCAGAGGGCAGACAACAGAAGCAAGAAGAACTACAATCCTGCAGCCTGTGGAAAAAAAACCAAATTCACAGAAAGACAGACAAGATGAAAAGGCAGAGGGCTATGTACCAGATGAAGAAACAAGATAAAACCCCAGAAAAACAACTAAATGAAGTGGAGATAGGCAACCTTCCAGAAAAAGAATTAAGAATAATGATAGTGGGGCTTCCCTGGTGGCACAGTGGTTGAGAGTCTGCCTGCCGATGCAGGGGACATGGGTTCGTGACTCGGTCCTGGAAGATCCCACATGCCACGGAGCGGCTGGGCCTGTGAGCCATGGTGGCTGAGCCTGCACGTCCGGAGCCTGTGCTCCACAACGGGAGAGGCCACAACAGTGAGAGGCCTGCGTACTGCAAAAAAACAAAAACAAAAACAAAAACAAAACAAACAAAAAAGAATGATAGTGAAGATGATCCAGGACCTTGGAAAAAGAATGGAGGCAAAGATCGAGAAGATGCAAGAAATGTTTAACAAAGACTTAGAAGAATTAAAGAACAAACAAACAGAGAAGAACAATACAATAACTGAAATAAAAACTACACTAGAAGGAATCAATAGCAGAATAACTGAGGCAGAAGAACCGATAAGTGAGCTGGAAGACAGAATGGTGGAATTCACTGCTGCGGAACAGAATCAACAAAAAAGAATGAAAAGAAATGAAGACAGCCTAAGACACCTCTGGGACAACATTAAATGCAACAACATTTGCATTATAGGGGTCCCAGAAGGAGAAGAGAGAGAGAAAGGACCCAAGAAAATATTTGAAGAGATTATAGTTGAAAACTTCCCTAACATGGGAAAGGAATAGCCACCCAAGTCCAGAAAGCACAGACAGTCCCATAAAGGATAAACCCAAGGAGAAACACACCAAGACACATAGCAATCAAATTGGAAAAAATTAAGACAAAGAAAAATTATTGAAAGCAGCAAGGGAAAAATGACAAATAACATACAAGGGAACTCCCAGAAGGTTAACAGATGATTTCTCAGCAGAAACTCTACAAGCCAGAAGGGAGTGGCATGATATACTTAAAGTGATGAAAGGGAAGAACCTACAACCAAGATTACTCTACCCAGCAAGGATCTCATTTAGATTTGATGGAGAAATCAAAAGCTCTACAGACAAGCAAAAGCTAAGAGAATTCAGCATCACCAAACCAGCTCTACAACAAATGCTAAAGGAACTTCTCTAAGTGGGAAACACAAGAGAAGAAAAGGAACGACAAAAACAAACCCAAAACAATTAAGAAAATGGTCATAGGAACATACATATGAATAATGACCTTAAACATGAATGGATTAAATGCTCCAACAAAAAGAAACAGGCTTGCTGAATGGATACAAAAACAAGACCCATATATATGCTGTCTACAAGGGACCCACTTCAGATCTAGGGACACATACAGACTGAAAGGGAGGGGATGGAAAAAGATATTCCATGCAAATGGAAATCAAAAGAAAGCTGGAGTAGCAATACTCATATCGGATAAAATAGACTTTAAAATAAAGAATGTTACAAGAGACAAGGAAGGACACTACATAATGATCAAGAGATTAATCCAAGAAGAAGATATAACAATTATAAATATATATGCACCCAACATAGGAGCACCTCAATACATAAGGCAACTGCTAACAGCTATAAAAGAGGATATCGACAGTAACACAATAATAGTGGGGGACTTTAACACCTCATTTACACCAATGGACAGATCATCCAAAATGAAAATAAATAAGGAAACAGAAGCTTTAAATGACACAATAGACCAGATAGATTTAATTGATATTTATAGGACATTCCATCCAAAAACAGCAGATTACACTTTCTTCTCAAGTGTGCACAGAACATTCTCCAGGATAGATCACATCTTCGGTCACAAATCAAGGCTTGGTAAATTTAAGAAAATTGAAATCATATCATGCATCTTTTCCAACAACAACAGTTTGAGATTAGAAATAACTTACAGGGAAAAAAAATAAAAAACACCAACACATGGAGGCTAAACAATACGTTACTGAATAACCAAGAGATCACTAAAGAAATCAAAGAGGAAATCAAAAAATACCTAGAGACAAATGACAATGAAAACAAAATGATCCAAAACCTATGGGATGAAGCAAAAGCAGTTCTAAGAGGGAAGTTTATAGCAATAGAGTCCTACCTCAAGAAACAAGAAAAATCTCAAATAAACAATCTAACCTTATCATAAAGGAACTAGAGAAAGAAGAACAAACAAAACCCAAAGTTAGCAGAAGGAAAGAAACCATAATGATCAGAGCAGAAATAAATGAAATAGAAACAAAGAAAACAATAGCAAAGATCAATAAAACTAAAAGCTGGTTCTTTGAGAAGATAAACAAAATTGATAAACCATTAGCCAGACTCATCAAGAAAAAGAGGGAGAAGACTCAAATCAATAAAATTGGAAATGAAAAAGGAGAAGTTACAACAGACACCACAAAAATACAAAGCATCCTAAGAGACTACTAAAAGCAGCCCTATGCCAATAAAATGGACAACCTGGAAGAAATGGACAAATTCTTACAAAGGTTTAACCTTCCAAGACTGAACCAGGAAGAAATAGAAAATATGAAGAGACCAATCACAAGTAATGAAATTGAAACTGTGATTAAAAATCTTCCAACAAATAAAAGTCCAGGACCAGATGGCTTCACAGGTGAATTCTATCAAACGTTTAGAGAAGAGCTAACACTCATCCTTCTCAAACTCTTCTAAAAAATTGCAGATGAAGGAACACTCCCAAACTCATTCTATGAAGCCACCATCACCCTGATACCAAAACCAGACAAAGGTACTACAAAAAAAGAAATTTACAGACGAATATCACTGATGAATATAGATGCAAAAATTCTCAACAAAATACTAGCAAACAGAATCCAACAACACATTAAAAGGATCATACACCATAATCAAGTGGGATTTATCCCAGGAATGCAAGGATTCTTCAATATACGTAAATCAATCAGTGTGATAAACCATATTAACAAATTGAAGTATAAAAGCCATATGATCATCTCAATAGATGCAGAAAAAGCTTTTCACAAAATTCAACACCCATTTATGATAAAAACTCTCCAGAAAATGGGCATAGAGGGAACCTACTCAACATAATGAAGGCCATATATGACAAACCCACATCAAACATCGTTCTCAATGGTGAAAAGCTGAAAGCATTTCCACTAAGATCAGGAACAAGACAAGGATGTCCACTCTCACCATTGTTATTCAACATAGTTTTCGAAGTCCTAGGCACGGCAATCAGAGAAGAAAAATAAATAAAAGGAATACAAATTGGAAAAGAAGAATCTGTTTGCAGATAACATGATACTATACATAGAGAATCCTAAAGATGCTACCAGAAAACTACTAGAGCTAATCAATGAATTTGGTAAAGTTGCAGGATACAAAATTATTGCACAGAAATCTCTTGCATTCCTATACACTAATGATGAAAAATCTGAAAGAGAAATTAAGGAAACACTCCCATTTACCACTGCAACAAAAAGAATAAAATATCTAGGAATAAACCTACCTAGGGAGACAAAAGACCTGTATGCAGAAAACTATAAGACACTGATGAAAAAATTAAAGATGATACCAACAGATGGAGAGATATACCATGTTCTTGATTTGGAAGAATCAATATTGTGAAAATGACTATACTACCCAAAGCAATCTACAGATTCAATGCAATCCCCATCAAATTACCAGTGGCATTTTTTATGCAACTAGAACAAAAAAATCTTAAAATTTGTATGGAGACACAAAAGACCCTGAATAGCCAAAGCAGTCTTGAGGGAAAAAAACAGAGCTGGAGGACTCAGACTCCCTGACTTCAGACTATACTACAAAGCTACAGTAATCAAGATAATATTGTACTGGCACAAAAACAGAAACATAGATCAATGGAACAAGATAGAAAGCCCAGAGATAAACCCACGCACCTATGGTCAACTAATCTATGACAGAGGAGGCAAGGATATACAATGGAGAAAAGACCGTCTCTTCAATAAGTGGTGCTGGGAAAACCGGACAGCTACATGTAAAAGAATGAAATTAGAACACTCCCTAACACCATACACAAAAATAAACTCAAAATGGATTAGAGACCTAAATGTAAGACCAGACACTATAAGACTCTTAGAGGAAAGCGTAGGAAAAACACTCTTTGACAGAAATCACAGCAAGATCTTTTTTGATCCACCTCCTAGAGTAATGGAAATAAAAACAAAAATAAACAAATGGGACCTAATGAAACTTAAAAGCTTTTGCACAGCAAATGAAACCATAAACAAGATAAAAAGATAACCCTCAGAATGGGAGAGAATATTTGCAAACGAATCAACAAAGGATTAATCTCTAAAACATATAAACCGCTCATGCAGCTCAATATTAAAAAAAAAAAACTAATCCAAAAATGGGCAGAAGACCTAAATAGACATTTCTCCAAAGACATACAGATGGCCAAGAAGCACATGAAAAGCTGCTCAACATCACTAATTATTAGAGAAATGCAAATCAAAACTACAATGAGGTATCACCTCACACCAGTTAGAATGGGCATCATCAGAAAATCTACAAACAACAAATGCTGGAGAGGGTGTGGAGAAAAGGGAACCCTCTTGCACTGTTGGTGGGAATGTAAATTGATACAGCCACTATGGAGAACAGTATGGATGTTCCTTTAAAAACTAAAAATAGAATTACTATATGATCCAGCAATCCCACTACTGGGCATATACCCTGAGAAAACCATAATTCAAAAACACACATGCACCCCAATATTCATTGCAGCACTTTTTACAATAGCCAGGTAATGGAAGCAACCTAAATGCCCACTGACAGACGAATGGATAAAGAAGATGTAGTACATATATACAATGGAATATTACTCAGCCATAAGCAGGAATGAAATTGGGTCATTTGTTGAGACGTGGCTAGATCTAGAGACTGTCATACAGAGTGAAGTAAGTCAGAAAGAGAAAAACAAATGTCGTATATTAACGCATATATGTGGAACCTAGAAAAATGGTACAGATGAACCGGTCTGCAGAGCAGAAATTGAGACACAGATGTATAGAACAAATGAATAGACCCCAAGGGGGAAAAGCGGCGGGGGGAGTGGTGGTGGTTGTGTGATGAATTGGGCGATTGGGGTTGACAAGTATACACTGATGTGTATAAAACTGATGACTAATAAGGACCTGCTGTATAAAAAAATAAATTAAAATAATTTTTCAAAAATTAAAAAGGAAGTTACCTAGAATTTGGAAATGACATACTTAAGTTTTCAAACTGAAATAGGCTTAACTAATTTTTATGACAAATTTCATTATATCTAAGCATGTGTCTAATAGAAAGATAAATCAACATTTTTTGTTTTGGTTTTCTTATAAACAAGAAGTTACATGCTCTTATAAAAATATTTTTAAAACATAAGAGGGGAGATAAAACATTACAGTCTTTATCAGCTTTAGACTACCACTGCTTACATTTTGGTATATCCAGCGTGTGTGTGTGTGTGTGTGTGTGTGTGTGTGTGTGTGTGTGTTATACATTTTTAAACAAGCATTTTTATCTTACAAGTAACCCTCCCTCCCACCAGAAATGAAAATGGTTACAGAAAATGAGCTAAATTAGAAAATTTCCCAAAAAAGTTATCTTGACTTCAAACTGATAAAGAGATAAGAAGACAGCAACTCGGAGCATGAGAGACATTCCTGATGGTGTTTATTACAAGTTTTTCAGTTTCAAACTAATCTAAAGTAAAAACAATATATACTCATGCAACCTTAGTTTACACTTCCCAAATTTTCTTCCTGGGTAAACATGAATTGTTCTGGCTTGGGTAAGTTTTCTGTTTTTCCAAAGGGAGCTCTCGTGAACAAAATTTCCATTCCATCTTCTCTAAAAAGGTAGCATTGGTTTCTTCTCTCTGCTTCTGAGTCATTTCATTAAACATTGTGTTTCTGCCTGTTCTTTCAGGGAAAGTCCCTGTACAGTTAGGGCTCATGTTAATCATAATGTGATGCTTTTCTGCATTTCCCACTGCAACAACTCTTTTAGCCAAGTGTGAATTTGGGGGACCCCACTAAAAATTATCTTTAAAGAGAAAATAAAGGTATACATTTAAGCTTGGTTAATGTTAGGCAATGCATGTTTCCTTGAAGAGCTAATACTCAGTTCTGGAATACTCTTTGTCTCAACTCAGCATTCAAGGACCTATCCTTTGCAATTAGGCCTGAATTAGCAGTACATGGTAGGAAATCTACTGAGACAGTCTTATTCAAGTCTTGAAGCAAGATGGTTGTTTCTACATATTTATTTTTAACAAATTTTGTAAATTCTAGCCTGCAGTTTTTCTCAATTTCTAGTTTCTCCTCTATAATTCATGTATTTTTTTGCAAATTTTCGCTTTCTAAGATTGATTTTTTAATTTACTTTCCAAGACTATAGTTATTTTTCTCTAAAGTTCTTTCATAAATTTTGTCTCCAGCTCTCATTTATTCTGTGAATTATTTTGTTTACATTTTTGCATCACATCATACTCTTCATTACACAATGCACTAATAATTTCTGAACTTGCCTCATTCTAGACTTTAAATTAAAATTTGCTTTATAGTTCATCTATTTGGTCTCAATTTTCTTTACAAATATTCTGTGAATTAATTTTTTTCCATTTATTCAGTTTCATTTCAACTTAAGAGAAGCTATACAATGAATTTCCATTTTGTTGGGTGGTCCTCCTCTGGTTCTACTTCTGTTTGTATTTATAAAAAGTTCCTTTTGGATCACTCTCCAACATCTGTAGCAGAAAAACATCATCAGGACTTTCCTTGAACAACCTTGCATTTGATATGGCTTTATTTGTAACACTACTCTGTCTTTTACATTTTCATTTAGTTTATAAAAGCTAAGAAAAGTGAAAAGCCATTTTCTTATACTGAATGATACAATTAACATGTTTTCTTCATTGATGTGTCAACTTGACTGGCCTGTTGTAGTCAGCTATTTAATCAAACACTGATCTAGGTGTTGCTGTGAAGGTATTTTGTAGACGTGGTTACCATCCAAATAACCTGACTTTAAGTAAAGGATGTTATCTTCAATATGTAGATAAGCCTCATCCAATCAGCTGAAGGTCTAAAGAGCAAAAACAGAAGTTTCCTAGAGAAGAAGAAATTCTACCTCAAGACTGCAGCATAAACTTCTGCCTGAGTTTCCAGCTTGTCAGCCTGTCCTATAGATGTAGAACTTATTAGCCCCCATAATTACATTAGCCAAAGCCTTAAAATTAATTAAATAACTAATTAATATATAATCATGTATAGATAATATAATACAATTATATATAATATCAATTTATATAATATTATATACTTTTTCTCTGGAGAACCCTGAATGATCAAATGTTAATTACTGGTAGTTTAAGAATAAATAAATAAATAAATAAATAAATAAAAATATATATGTATATACATATATATACACACATATATAGTAAAAACTGCACTTTGCTTGCTGTTTGATGTTTTTATTAGCAGTAAGATTTCTGCCTAAAGGAAGAAAATGAAATGGAAGCTGGCTAGAGCATCCACGGTTCTAAAGATCTTGTTATGTCACAGTACTTTCATGGAAACATTAGGAAAAACATCACTAATAAAAATTGAACCTGTTATATAAATATAAGTGATATCAACTTTGGTGCCAAAAAGTGAATATTCATTCTCCTTAGCTATTAAGTTCATAAATATGTCATTGTAACATATCAAATCTGGATATGGTGGGTGAGAAAACCTTTTTGATACCTAAATAGGAACTTTGTACTGTACAACATATATAGACAGAAGCAATTATTTTAGTTGCTTCATTCATTCATTCATGTATTTAATTTATTGAATAATGAACATTTACTTTATCTCAAGCATTGAGAAGATAAAAAGAAATACATAAGAAATTGACTCAGATACTTCCATAAATTACTAAAAATTATGTTGTGTTAAAAAGATTAAGTTTATAAATTACACTTATCACTTAGTAATATTAGCAACCAGTCCTTTCAGGGTTATACTAGGTCCAGGAAAAACTCTGGCCTAGGACCAATTTAAGTAAGTAGTGAGGTTTATGGGTGAAATATGTTGCTTTTCAACTCTTTCTTCCCTCAAATTTGCCATAGGATAAAAAGGAGAAAAAGAAAAAAGAAAAAGTTTCAATGAATCTAAAAGATGTCTGCAATCCTTAAACTAGATAAAGAGTGAACTCAGATGGAAGAATGGTCAACGATTCGGTAGAATAGAAAAAGGAAAGCCTACGTGCCTAAGGAGTTCGAGTCCAGTGAAAAGTCAGCCTTTTTGGCCCCACACAACTCCCCAAAAGTTTTCGAATTGGAGGCATAAAGCCCCTCTGAAGGTGGAGGAGAAGGTAGAGGAAAAAACAAGGGGATTATGTGAATGTTTGAAGCATGGTTAAACCCAGGTCTTCAGCTTTAATTTGGGGAAGACAGGTGACAACCCCTCCCACCTCTCTCTCTGCAGGAAACAGTACAGGGTCATAGAATCTGGAAAGTAGGCATAGGTGAGCAGGGGAGAAGCATGGAACTGAAAGCAAAGAAGGGAAGTCTAAATCTACGGGGGAACAGTGAAAGCCTCAGCAACTTCTCCACTCAGTTACAATAGTTTCATAACCCCCAGGAGGTATCAAGAAGATTGTTTTCAGATGAAATTGAACAAGTCCTGGAGGAAAGACTCACAGGATCTGAATTTGTGGAATTCTCCAATGAAAAAGCCAACAAAATGAAACCTAAAATTCATAAAACAGGGCCTCCCTGGTGGCGCAGTGGTTGAGAGTCCGCCTGCCGATGCAGGGGATACGGGTTCGTGCCCCGATCTGGGAGGATCCCATATGCCGCGGAGCGGCTGGGCCCGTGAGCCATGGCCGCTGGGCCTGCGCATCCGGAGCCTGTGCTCCGCAACGGGAGAGGCCACAACAGTGAGAGGCCCGCATACCGCAAAAAGAAAAAAAAAAAAAGAAAAAAAATATTCATAAAACAAAGAGCTTGTATATCAATAGTGCCTCACTTGTAAATTAAATTAAAAATGTGTCTAACATGTAAATATGAACAAATGGGAAATAATCACCAAGAATTTGAGGAAAATGTTTAACAAGAATGACAGACTAAAACTTTAAAAAAGGCCAAAAGAGGCCGATAAAATGCAAGGAACAGTAGAAAACTTTAAGAAATAGTAGTATATTCTCAGAGAGATAAGATATTGAGTTCTTAAAACAAGAACGTGTTAACCGTTAAAAAATGATATAAGAAATAACTCTTAGAAATTAAAAATATGATAGCTGAAATTAAAAATTCATTGAAACAGTTGGAAATGTAGTTAAGAAATTTTCCCTGAAGGTAAACCAAAGACAAAGAGACATAAAATAAAGAAAATAGTTCTACATTAGTATGGGAGCTTCAAAATGAGATTAGAAGTTACAGAAGGAGAGAAGAGAAAAAACAGTTGAAAGGCAATTATCAAAGAATTTATCCTAGAAATGAAGGACCTGAATTTCCAACCTGAAAACTTTCCTCACAATGAAAGAACAGACCTACCACAAAGCACATTACTGTGAAACTTCTGAATACCATGTAATCTCTCAAAGGCAACATTGGAAACAATAAGTTATCTGAGTCCAGAAATTGCTAGTCAACACAGAAGCAAGTCAAAGAGTAGCCACCAGGATGGTGTTAAATCGAAGTCCCAGGACAACACTGTAATGGAGTAAATGTTTGTGTCCCCTAATATTCATATGTTGAAACTCAACTTCATAATGTGAGGGGGTCAGGAGGTGGCATCTTTGGGAGGTGATTAGAATTAGATGAGATCATGAGGATGGAGCCCTCATCAATGAGGTCAGAGCCCTTATAAAAGTCACCAGAGGGCTTCCCTGGTGGTGCAGTGGTTGAGAGTCTGCCTGCCGATGCAGGGGACGCAGGTTCGTGCCCCGGTCCGGGAAGATCCCACATGCCGGGGAGCGGCTGGGCCCATGAGCCATGGCCGCTGAGCCTGCGCGTCCAGAGCCTGTGCTCCACAACGGGAAAGGCCACAACAGTGAGAGGACTGCATACCGCAAAAAAAAAAAAAAAAGTCACCAGAGGCTTTGCTTCCCCTCTCTGTTCTCTGTGTAAGAATGCTGTAAGGATAAGGATACTGTAAGGCTGCAATCTGCAACCTAAAAGAGTTTCCTCACCAGAATTCCATGGTGCTGGCACCCTAATCTCAGACTTCTAGCCTCTAGAACTGTAAGAAATAAATTTCTGTTGCTTATAAGCCACCCAGTCTATGGTATTTTTATAATAGTACCCCAAGCTAAGACAAGCACCTATGTATTAGTTCTAGAGAGCCACAAATACAGACCGGAGCTTGAGGTTGGAGGGTTCCAGGAGGAATACTTCAGGATAAAAAAAATAACAGAAGAGGTAGATCTCCTGACAGTTTGCACTCTGGAAAATTGCAATGAATGGCTTTTTTTGTTTTCTTTTACAAAGATGTTGGAAAATACTTCAAGACTTAGGAGAGGATTGAAGAAAACTAAGAAATGAAATAGTAAGGTAATTATTACAGAAAAATAAAGTTATAAAGAAATCGAATTATGGTCATTATCTACCACTTGATTCAGCAATGAACTGTCACAATAATGAAACTGCAAATGCTTAACCATAACTTATCATATACTGAGAGAATGGGGAAAGGGAAGAGGAAGTAGGAATATAAGACCATTAAATCTTCATCACCACACATGGAACTCAGTAGTTACTGTCTAAAACTGATCACTTGAAAAATAGCAATATCCGTATATTATTGGAAATGTGAATGGAAATACAAGAAAGCAGGAGCAAAATATTTAAGGGAGTTACCTCAGAGTAGCAGAATGTGGGGAAAATTTGGGAATGGTCAAGGGCACAAGGTTTGTTGGTAACTTTGTCTTTTTACTACTATTTGACACTTTTGACTTTGATAAAAATGGGAATTATTTTTGAAAATACATGAGGGAAAGACAAAGTCTCAGAATACTAAAAGATCCATGTATTTTTTTCTTCTATTCATTTGTCATCTATTATACAATATTCAGATACTGCCTTTCTGATATCACCATTCTGCTCATGTGATTTCAGCCCTCTGTTTATAAATGAATTATGTCATATACTTGAGCAGAAACTTTTTCCCAAATTTGAATGGCATTAAGTTTTTCTCATAAAGCAAAACGCAACTTTCCAACTCTTAAAATTTCCACAAGTAAAGAACTACTTATCAATACACCAAAACATAACTCCATTAAAAAGTTTTAAAATCAAGATTTTTTTGAAGCCGCTTTAAACGGCTGGCTCCATTTTTCATTTGCAAATATTATGCGTTCCATTTGTTACACTAATATGAATTTTATCTTCCTGTTAAAGGCACAAACAGAGTTTGCTATGACTTATATGAAACCAGTAGTTAGAGGTCTTGGATGGTTATTTATACCTCTTTTCCAAAGAGATTTAGTTTTTAAAAAATAATTAAATGTAGCATAAGAGTTAGAGGGGGTTGGCTTGTGACCAAGAGTTCTCAGGAACAAATATTCCATTTAAACACTTTGTGCTACATTTCTTTTTTATAAAGCCTATATTTTCTCATTAGTAACATTAAAAACTAGTACTAGGAGTAGAATATCTTATATTTCCTCTTTTCTCTATTTACTTGCTATGTTCTCTTTTCCACAAATCAATATTTCATAGCTTCCTATAGTTCTCAGTCTTTTCCATCTTGCTTTCCCCGCTAAGGTTTCTCTAAAATCTCCTACCCCTGACAGACCTGTTCTTTTTCTTGTCACTTTAGAAAAGAAGGACTCAAGTCAAGAGGAGTTTGAACTTTGAGTACTTTGAGTACCTGACACTCAAAGTCACTGGAAAACAACTTAGCAGGCAACATGCCCTTGATTTCAAGGCAAGTTTGAATCTTCAATATAAGAAAGAATCATGTAAAACAAGACCACAATTGATTTAAAAAAAGTTTACATTTTATATTTAGAAGAAAAATGCCCATAACAACAATAATTTTTTAAATTTGACTTTTTGTGTTGGACACCCATCCTCTATTTTCAGGAAATATTCTGTAGTCAGTATACATGCAAAGCAGTCTCATATAGTATCTGTCCTGAAATTGCTATACAATGAGAACTAATGTTTAAAATAATCCTTAAGAAATTAAAGGCCCAAAATAATTAAAATCAAAATTCAATTTTAATATCATTAAAGAATGGAAATTGGACTAAAGCATTTGGGGAAAGATTTTACTTCATCTAAAGGCTTTCTTCTGGGACCTTAGCTAGCATGAAACCATATTTAAGTCCATCTAAACACTTCTGTTAATATCCCTTGCTCTTCTGTCAATGTTTATATGTAATAAACTGCACCACCATTCAACCAGCAGATCAAGCCAGAAGCCTGGGAATCAGGTTAACTTCTTTCCCCGTCCAATAAACCTTCAGATCTGGCTAGTTGTACTTCTGAAATACCCATTAAGAAGAGCTGTCCCTATCACTATTGTATTAACCTCCCAGTACTCTGCCACAGAACCAGTGGCCTCACTACAATTCTCCCACCTTGTTTCTCCAACTGAAAAACCATTATTAATTTGCCCTTTGGACAGATGTTAACCCCTTAACATATATTTCAAGATCCTCCATGACTGATTCCACTACCCTATTGCATGCTTTGATATCTGTCTCAGTCTGCCTTCTCCTCTCTTTTCTCACACCAGGTGCACTGGAACCACAGTCTCTTGCTTACCTGCTTTCCTGCAAGTTGCGTCTGCTTCCTCCAATGTTGTCCCCTCTCTCTCAGCCTGCCCATCTCCTATTCAACCTTCAGATCTTAGTTTAAATGTCATTTCCTCAGTGAAGGCCTTCGTGATCCCTAACCTAAATTCATTAAATGCTGTAACCATCTTGTTCATGTGCTTAGGTTCTGGGTTCACATTCATTTGCATCTGCATGATAGAAGATGCCAATGGTTTTAGAAAAATAACAAAATTTAAAATGAGAAAATGCTATCCATTATTTAGGAAAACTCAGTTATCAGTTTTGATTGTACATTTTGGGAAAACTGACAAAACACTAATGTGAGGTCTAAAGTTTGCTGCAACTTCAATTTTTTGTCAACTTAAAAAAATAATCATGCTGTGGCCTCAATTTTTTGTAGTACAAAAAAAAATCACTACTTGAGTGGAATTCCTTACCTACACCTTTTACTCAAATGAATTAATTGATTTCTGGTTAAATATATGTATGTAACAAAATTTAACACAGCTCTAAAACCTACTCAAAAGGCACGTCAAGTTTTTCACAATTGCATGTGACCAACAGTATTAATGGGAGCAGAGATAAATAGAATTTGAGATATCCAAGGGGTGCTCTTTGACCAAACATTTTTACATATTGCTTTTTTTCTTGGGTGTATTACATATAGTATCTTAATAGAACCTTATTTCATTCTCAAAACAACTCCAAGTTATAGACAAAAGGAATATCATCATCCCCTTTGTATAGACGCAGTTTACATGGCTCACCCAAAGCCACCACCTGTTAAGTTATTGACCAGAGTTAGAATCCAGGACTTTTTACTGCAAATACAGAACTCTTTGTTCCATACTTGTCATGCTTATGTGCCATAATCTTAAAAAGTCAAGGTGTCAGTTTCTTTAGGATTACAATGCTCTCTCCAGCTATTCCTATTTTAAAATGCAAAAATCTTATGAAGATTACATATTAAAATACACTTATGTGGGAAGAGGGAAAGGGGGAGGATCAGGATAGGGGTATGGGATTAAGATATACAAAGTACTATGTAGGGCCTCCCTGGTGGCGCAAGTGGTTAAGAGTCCGCCTGCCGATGCAGGGGATACGGGTTCGTGCCCCGGTCTGGGAGGATCCCATATGCCGCGGAGCGGCTAGGCCCGTGAGCCATGGCCGCTGGGCCTGCGCATCCGGAGCCTGTGCTCCGCAATGGGAGAGGCCACAACAGTGAGAGGCCCACATACCGCAAAAAAGAAAAAAAAAAAAAAAAGTACTATGTATAAGACAGATAAGCAACAAGCATATATTGTACAGCACAGGGAAGTATAGCCATTATTTTGTAATAATTCTAAAGGGAGTATAATGTATAAAAATATTGAATCACTATGCTGTACACCTGAAACTAATATATTGTAAAACAACTATATTTCAAAAGAATCCTTTTAACCCACACTTATGTGTGAATTAATTTGTCATATCATTTTCCCTTAAGTCAGAAGAACTCCAAGCTAATAGGAGGATTTATGACCAATGAGGGATGGCTGGAAAAGAAAAAAGGCTCTCACAAAAATAGGAGTAAGGGACACATAAAGAAACTTTATACTCTTACCTCTTTTTTGACCACCTCCATACAAGAAAGCTTCTTTCTAGCCAATTAATTCTCTATTCTAAAAAGTAGCTCTTTTCTGATCCTGTTTTAACTGGCAGTGATAAAAATAAATATTTTAATCTGTCTGTACCTGACAATTACAGCATTTTACATTTGGATAGCACCACACAATTTAAAATATTTGCTTACATACAATACTGAATTTGAGTCTTGCAACAAATACATGATTTGCTTATTTATAGATGAGAATCTGACTCTCAGTGGGCTTAATGGGCAAGTCAGGGACAGAGTTCCATTTTTTAGACTAAAGCTTTTCTCTTTCCCAAACCCCACAATCATGTTCATAAAGCATCATTCTCAGGGGATACTTACATTTCATCACACCTTGAATTTCATAAACAGGCTTGAGAATCACAGCACCATAAAAGCCTTTAGGGAATGGATTTGTTAAGTCCCACTTATTTGAAAAGTCTGTAAGTTTCACAGTTCGTGTTCTGTTCTTGGGGATTTTCCATTGGACAATTTCCTTTAGGGTATAAATATGTTCATCATCACACTCATAGAACTCTCCTTCTTGTGACAAAGGCAAAGTAAATGAGTGATTTTGATGATTCCTTAGCACACCACAGTTCACCATTATTTCTCCATTGGTCTCTTCGACTGAGTTGAGCATGATTTGCTCACCTTGCTTTATGATGAGATTCTCTAGTTTTATATCCTTCTGATGATAGAAGCAAGGATGCCCCAGTCTACTTGGTCCAATATGGATTGTTCTTGTAATTTCTTCCATAGTGAGGTATGGAGTTTTATCAGCCACAATCTTAAAAAGACCTGAGAACAGAATTCTGTGAATTAGAAAGTTCTCATAAGAAAATCACAGCGAGAGAGTTATAAAACAAGTAAAATGTAGCATTTAAAAGTAATGTACCTTTTTCAAGATTAGAGATATTTGTTTTAATCTTGAATTCTTCTAGGTAAAATCTTAATGTATTTTCTGTAGGTTACTGGATTGTCAGATCCAGACAGGCCACATAGATGGAAAGGGGAAAATAGCGTGAGATAGAAAAGGCCCACTTCTTGGAAATGCAATCTGCATGAGATACTGGCTATCTCCCAACCACATGTGTGATGTTGAGCAAGGCATTTAATCTCTCAAGATCGCATTTTTAATTTTTAAAATGAAAGGATTGGATTAGATCAATATTTCCATATATATTCTCTGGAAACACCAAAATTAAAAGATATTCCAGAAGGAAACTGTTTCATGATCAAATTAACAAATACAAAGCTATTACCTGGAACTAGACCATGGTGATGGTTGTAACGCATTGTGAATGTATGTAATGACACTAAATTGTACAATTTAAAATGGTAAATTTGATGTTATATGCATTTTACCACAATAAAAAATATCTACATATTTCCAAGTAATTTAAGATTTCTCAGAAACTTTATATGCACTGTGACTCACAAGAGGGGAATATAACATGCAGAATTTCCCAAATTTCTTTCATTCTAAAACTCTTGGGGAAACATTCATAAATAAATTACAAAATAGTATGTCACAATATATTAGTGATCCACATGACTCTCCTTGAGAAATGCCAGGTTAGGTAGTTGTTCTGGATTGAATACTCTTGATTATATATCATTCATTCTTCTCATTACTTTACTAATTTTGCCATGGTTTCACTATTTCTAATTTTTTCCTCTAATACTATTGGGATAGTCACTGATACAATGAATTTTTGTTCTTTAAGACACAGCTTTTTATGCTTGCATGTTTAAGTTTCATTCTTCTCTGTGAATTATTTTGCTTTTATTTTATAAGCACATGTGTTTTGTAGCACTTTCAGAAATTTATTTATTGAATAAATTTTAATAAATTCCAGAGAAAATAAGAACAAAGGAAAAATGAGGTAATTGCTTTGTTAACCTCAAAGTAAATTAAGACAATTATTATATAATAGCATACACTAAGAAGGCAGTGTATAAAGAATCCTATTAGAATGATATAGCTTGTAAAAGTTATTTATTCATTTAGTCAAAAATACAGTCCAATTAAATTTATCTATGTATCAAATAATTATTAACCAGGTTACAATGTCTTTTATGTGTATTTTGGGTTATGGTACAAAGATTTATGATCTTATTTTTTAGTCGATCTTTGCTCAAACAAAAAAAAATACAGGATTTTGGTTACTTTTAAATATAAATGTCCTGAAAAAGTGGGTGATACAATCCTGGCAAAGGCTGAGGAAGGTAGCATGTGCAATCTGTCCTGAAAACCTTTATAAATCGAATAGTGTTCATTCCCTGCATGGTGTGCTTGAAGACAGTAAGGCAAAGAAACATTTACTTTGAAGGAACTTCTTATTTTATTATGTCTTGTATCAGGGAAAATCCAATAAAATAGTACTCTCGAATTCTCCACAGTAACTGAATTTGTGTGTGTGTGTGCACGTGACCATGTGCAAGTGCATGCACATGTTTAATCTCATTTTTTTCCATGTGAAGATTTATTTCTAAGAGTCCACAGTCATCATCAGGGTATAAAAAATTCAGCAGTTTTTGTGAAATAAGTTTAACTAATAGCTACCTAGAATCTCATAAGCGTAGAGAAACATGGTTTCATTTCTATCCTCACTATATTGATGACATAAGTCACAGAAGAATTAAGTCAGCATCTTCTTTCCTGGGGAATTGGGTTCACCTAAGGTAATAACAGACCCAAAATGTTATGAAGTAGAAAAAGCCTGAAACCCTAAGGGCCACTATTATTTCAAATTAATCACACACTTCAGAGCTGTCTTGTTGGATGTCTCTATTGCAAGAAAAATCTATCTAAGAAATCTGTGTGTTTTCCCTTAGGAGATGATTAAGGACACAGTTTAGCATGCTAAGTGGCAGAGTACAGGAAAAATATTTTATTAACTTATTTCTTTATATGTTATTGCAGCCAGTCCAAAGAGTCCCTTCTTACAAACAGCCGCTCGATACCATATAAACTAGGGCAAATATATACAGATATATATGTATATATACATATATATGTGAATGATGTCATATTGGAACTTTAATTTCAGAATACACTATAGCACCATAGATATGATCAGCTTTAAATTCAACCAATTTTTCTCCATCTTTTTCTCAAAGAGTGTAATAATAGTTTTATACTAGAGAAAATATAATTTGTTATTTTTTCAAAACACAAAACAAAACATATTTCAGGAGCTGAGTGATCATTAGAGAGATAATAAAATAAGCCAATATGTAATCCTCACAATGTAAGTTAAAAAGCAGAAAGAAAATAGATTTCTATTTCCAAATTTGATTGTCACCTATTAAAATGGATATTAGTGTTATTTTTACCTAGGAGAAATTGTTCATAAGGAGTATGTTACTTGAGAAACAAAAATTATAAGGAAATGCAATTAGTTGATATGCTGAAAAACAGTCAATAAGTAAATTTAGTCTTTAAGATCTTGTCCCTGAATCTCAGGCTTTTCGGGAGTTTATATTTTTATCCAATTCTTAATGATCTGCAATCATTATTATTAATAGTAAGAGTAACAGTTGAAATTTGCTTAAAAAGTTACAAGCTTGAATAATTTTTTTCATATGCATCATTTATATTCTTTCAAGAACAGTAAAACAAAAATTATTACTGGGGGATATAAAAACAGTCATGATTTTCATAGTCGTGGCTATGGAATCTCAAGCCAGACCTTTTAAATCCAAGTCTCATAATCTTACCTCCACATCAGGCCACCTCCCTGTCACACAAATGACTTACAAGGACATTTCCTATGTTTATTCCAGTTCACAAGATATGTATGTGGGTCTCACAGGTTGGCCCTCCCTTTGCATTGGTCAGCTTTTCCAGACCCTCCAGTATGAGAAGAGCTAAAATAACTTCCTGGTTCACAGTGAAGAATTTACACTCATCAGATTTTTTTCTACTTTTTTCTCTATCTCATCAATTCTCACACAAATAGGGAGTAATTTAAAAAATTAAAATTTCCACCTGTGTATCACAATACTATTTATATACATAAGATCATTGTGTATGATGTGCGAAAAGAGTTCACAATCTTTTTTCTTTGTCTAATCTCTAGCTTGCTTTCACAGTTCCAACCAAATATATTCCCTCTATCTCTGAGATAAGGAAACTTAGAGTGAACTTTATGTACTAATTCTCATCTTCCTCTCATATTATCAAAATTAAGATTATTAAAATATTAGCAGCTTAGAATGTGCTGGAAATTTACATGTCTGATAGAATTCAATTTTCCAAATTACAATACGAGGTAGCTAGAAATAAAAAACAAACACTTCACAAATAACCACAGGAAAGTTTGAAGAGATACCATAAATTCTCTATCATCACACAGCTCATAAGATACAAGTAGGATTTTGTGTCTCTAAAGCTCAAGGGCTTAATCACAGGGTTACATATTTAAGCCTTTCATTATTATTGTAAATTGTAAATTTGTTTGTCCAGCCTTTCACCCTCCTTTTGGGTGCAGAAATTTTTAAAACTTTTTAAAACGAGCAACATAAGAAAGTGAACTTCACTGATATTTGACATTGATTGGCACTAGTCTCATCTCCTCATACATCAGATGGCCCCGTGCCTGGAGGTACAGGCACGTGGGAGGCCTGGGAACTGCACAAGCTGAAGGGGTTGACAGCGCTGTCCACAAGATCATGTTCTTTGAGTGTGCTGCAGACCACCTGGCCATAAGTAAGTGGGTTTCCAGAACACATTATCACAGTTTTTAAATAAAGTAAATCTCACAAAATGGATAAATGGCTTCACACATTTACTGCAAAGAAATCACGTATTGAAAATAAAACTAATATAAACACAAGTGAACAAAAAAGGGACAAAGTTGACATTTCTACTTTATCTCTTCTTTAGCCATATTATGAAATAAAACAATGACACTCTTGTCTAATAAAATATGAAGAGTGGCTGAAACTTCTTTAACACTTTAAAGTTATCAAAATGTGGATTCACATCCACTATCATCATAAAGAAATTTGCCTTTGAGATATAGATTAACAACACATCAAATATACATGCATATATATGCATAGCTGCCATGATTTTAAATAAATACATATATATTTGAGATACTGCTCAAAAATTTCTAATGGACTGAGCTATGTGAAGGAGAAGATTTAGAGACAAATCAGACTGCTACATATTTTTGATCATGTGTCTTGTCTCTCTGCCAATGAAGCAAAGTGTGTTTCACTTATTTGTGTGAGTGTATGCCTCTGCCTCTTTAAAATGGTACTTTGTCCCACAATCAAGTTCCTAAGCATCCTTGTTATTTTATATTTGCCTATATGGGTTTCTCATTCCACATTTTCCTATTATTTTGTTATATTTCCAAGACAATTCTTAGGTCAGCACATCCTACAAAAACTATCTTCTTCAAGACTATCCCAACTCTGGTATTTTGACTAGAATCTTAGCTCAAGCATCTCTATTTAACTTCAGATTAAAACGAGATGCATGAAATACCTTATCAAAGCAAAAAACTCAAAATTCTTTAGCAAAGTAATGAAGCATATAATAATAATAATGTAGAAACTGTGAGAAAATTCTCCAGATTTCTGAGATTATTGAAAATCATCAACTAATGAGTGGTTCAAACAATCTTGACAGAAGTCTCCAAGGACAGAAACAAGAAATGTGAGGAAAGTCAAATTCATAAGAAAATTTTGTGTAGTAATTTAATGGAGTATTTAGGAGGGGGAGAAGACATATCTAAGATGGTGACCAAGTTTGTTAAGTGTTAGATGCTAAGTGTGGCTGTAGAATTCCTATGTGTGAATGTCTTTACATGTACAATGAAATCAGAATTATCTTTAATAGCTATTAACAATTTTTAATAGTTCTTTTACCTGGCGATAAAAAGAATAAATCGTAAAATCTTTTGATTCATTTTTACCTTGATGGTTCAACCACTGCATGAAAAAACACCTTTATTTTTCCAGTAAGGCCTTTAAAGGAGCGATATGCAATATCTAATACATTTGAGATATTTAACAAATAATTTACATTAATAATGTTAGACTTTCAAATCAAATGATATAATTTGATATCAATGCCTAAATCTCTGTTATAATCATGACTTTACTATTAAAAGTGCCATACATCCTTGTTCATGTTAAAGCTTTCTCTCTCCTAAGCAGTGAGAATGAGTAATAGACCTAGGATGAGGCGAGAAGATGTCAGAAATTCTTCTCATAAACCTTGGCAAGAGCACAGTTCTCTGGACTCTTACAGTTCTCCAGAGCACGGCCCCTTTTGTTAGGAGAAGACACATAGAGGTATCAGGACTGGAAAGAATGCCCACAGACATTAGGTCCCCCAAATCTCTCACAAGGCTTTATTAGGAGACCGTCAAAATATCACACATTTACTACTCCTGGCTCTTGCTGACTTTAGGCAATAGAATTTTCAGGCCCAGCAACATATTACTATCCCAATAGGAAAGTGAAGTGGTTAAAAGTATGAATTTTTGATTCAAACAACCTGGGTTTAAGTTTGGCCTCAGTCCTTTCCCCACTGTGTAAACTTGAGAACTTAAACTCTCAGGGTTATAATTTCCTTTTCTGTAAAATGGAGAAAATTGTTTTATCTACCTCATAAAGTCATTGTGATGATTAAATGAGTCAATACATGTAACATGCTTAGATAGCACTTGACACAGAGCAAGCACTGAAAAAGCAAAATACAAGAAATAATAGCTATTCTTTCATACCATTTTCTTTCACTCTGGAATTCTAAGCCATTGTAGGATGATTATAACATCAGAGAGATGAATACTTACAGGGCCAAAGAGGATCCAGTTTGGATCAAATTAGATGAGACAAAATATGTAGAATCCACAGTTCAGTATCTGACACAGGCTGAGCAAAAAAAGTTCCCAGCTACCATTACAGATTTTGCCAGAGTGTTTGATTATGGAAAAGAGCCTCAGGTGACCTCTTTAGGTGCACTGCCTTTGGGGAAATATTTCCAGGTGGCTTTGGGGAATTTGTCTGACTCCAGGCTTTGATAAATTGCTTAGAATTTAACCAACAAAATTTTATGCCCATAATAAGCCGATAGGGAGATGCAAGCACATTTTAAATGCAAATATTGTGCTGGTTGTAGTTATTCACAAGGTATACATTATACACAGTTGCTGAAGTTCCGTTGAACAAAAGAAGCAGCAAAATGCCAAGGCATTTTTGAAAATGTGTTTTATTCATGGCTCTGAAGGGTAGTTGAAGCCAAATGAGGGAGGAGTATACCCTCCCTCTATTTTAATGATCTTAATTTTGCTAATGGAATGTTAGTGGAAAGAGTTTGGGAGCCATGTGGTGCTGATTGCGTTGTTCAGTATTGATGTTGCTTGCAAATTAAATGTACCTAAGTAGCCACCTGTTTATGCTTATGATTATATAAAACCCCATATGTTTCCCTCTCTACACATGGGAGGTAAATATTGAAAAAATTATTCTGATGTGAAGGTTGAAAACAGCAGCAATTCTTCTATAACTGTCAACATATGCTGTGGTGTTTCCTTTAATGTTGTGCTTTGTCTGACATATTTGCTGATTTTTACCATGCAGTGTTCAAAAAAATCTGTTACCCATGGTTATGCAAAACAATTAAAAATCAGTTTACATTAAATTCAAATTAGGAAGAGAGGTAATTTTCCAACGTAACCATAAGTTTTAAATGGATTTCAGAGCTTAAGATTTAAATAGATTTTGATTTGCACAATAAAGAAAACCAAACTTTTTTTTTCCTAAATTCGCCAGCATATATAAAGGAACATTTTCTTCCTAAGCACATCCTTTTGATCCCATATTACTAGGCAACCAAAAAACTAACTCAAGTAACCTAAATTTGAAAATCCCACCTGAAATTGGCAATAACTCTTCAACTGGCAAGCCCACCATCATTTCCACTGGATTGGCTCTGGAAACAGTTTGCTGGACCTCACACAGAAGATCTGACTGGGTATTTAGTCAGCAAGAGCTCATGAGCAGTTTTTGAGAGAAGTCTTGTTAGAGCATTGGGAGATCCGGCGCAGGTAACACCTTTGGAACTAGTTCAGACTATTCAGAGATAGGCCCCGACTACAGCTTGCAGGAAAGATCAGAGAGACCGGACTTGCTGTTGTTGATCACTTTAGACACTACAGATAGACAAACTGGAGCTTCATATGGTTAATATCTGATCAAGAGGGATTTAAACGTCAACTGTCTAGCAGCCTAGACGTGACAGTCTCTAACTTCCCAATAAAGTATCGCAAAAAGACACAGAATATGTTAGAAAAAGATGAAAATTTACCCCATCCTCAAAAACTAAGCATAATAGATCAGCTGCCCCCAAAGGCCAGAAGAACTTATTTTCATAATAAGGAAGATAGAGCTGAAATGAGAACATCAGAGGCCTAACCATGCTGGGTCTCATGAAACAAAGGAACCTCTCTAAAGTTTTTTAAAGATATTTAACAATCACTGAGTACCCTCTACAGCCCAAAGTTTGTAGTAAGCACTTAACAATTACCTCTTTTCATTTATTTAAATTCATGTTGCTAAAAAAATAACAAAAAAACCTGAGACAGAGACACTAAAAACCATTAAACCATATACTTAAAACAGTTGAGGGCTTCCCTGGTGGCGCAGTGGTTGAGAGTCCACCTGCCGATGCAGGGGACACAGGTTCGTGCCCCGGTCTGGGAGGATCCCACGTGCCGCGGAGCGGCTGGGTCCGTGAGCCATGGCCGCTGAGCCTGCACGTCCAGAGCCTGTGCTCCGCAACGGGAGAGGCCACAACAGTGAGAGGCCCGCGTACCGCAAAACAAACAAACAAACAAACCAAAAAAAACAGCTGAATGTTATGCTATGTAAATTATAGTCAATAAGGCTGTTAATTTAAAAAGTGGGAGTGAGGAAGGATAGACAGTTAAGTAATAGCTTGAAAAAAGCAGGTAAATGGGCCCTGTCATTAGTTCCTGGTGGGATGTAAATTGGAAGAATCTTTATTGAATGTGATTTGGTAATATGCATCAAAAGCTTTAAAAACATTTTTACTTTTGAAGTCATAATTTTATGCATATGAAATTATCATAATAATCAGAAATGCAGGCAAAACTTCAGTTAAAAGGCTGTTCATTATAGCATAAATTGCATAAATGACCATGTTTGGAATGGATTTATTAATTATGGTATAAGCATATGATGGACTATTATATAGAAAATAAAAATTATGTTTTGCAGAATATTTAATGACATAGGCAAGTCCTCAGAAATAGGCTTACTTCTCGTTATATTAAAACATGTCTGTATGTGTGTAGGTGTACTACCAGAAAACAATAGAAGGAAACTAAATATTAATGCTAAATAGCTCTGGTGATGAGATTATAGGGAGCTATGCTCTCACCCCTGCATTTTCTTCCCTTTTCTAATTTTCTACAAGATAGCTGTGGCATTGGTAAATTTGGGAAAAATCAATACATTTTATAACTTCAAAAAGTTGTGTTCCTTATGTCCATACAAAAATCTACACATGGACGTTTATAGCAGCTTTATTTATAGTTGCCAAAACTTAGAAGCAACTAAGATGTCGTTCAGTAGGTGAATGGATAAATAAACTGTGGTACATCTAGACAACGGAATATTATTCAGCGCTAAAGAGAAATGAGCTAGAAAGCCATGAAAAGACATAGGGGAACTGTAAATGCATATTACTAAGCGAAAGAAGCCAATCTGAAAAGACTACATAGTCTATGATTCCAACTGTATGACATTTTGGAAAAGGCAAAACTACGAAAACAGTAAAAAGATCAGTGGTTGCCAGGGGTTGTAAGGGAGACAGGATGAACAGACCGAACACATAGGATTGTTAGGGCAGTGAAAATACTCTGTATGATGCCATAATAGTGGATACATGTCATTTGTCTAAACCCATAGAACATACAACAACAAGAGTGAACTACAATGTAAACCATGAACTTGAATGATTATGAGGTGTCAAGGTTAATTCGTCAGTTGTAACAAGCGTACCACTCTGGTAGGGGATGTTAACAGTGGAGGAGACTATGCATATGTAGAGGTATATGGGAAATCTCTGTACTTTATGCCAATTTTGTTGTGAAAGCCTAAAATTGCTCTAAAAAATAAAGTCTACTGAAAAAAATCTTTTGTTCCAATGACAGAAACTCTAAATCTCTGATATGTAATTATGTATAAATACAGTAATGTGTTTCACCAATGTCCACTTCAGGAAATGAAGACCGAGTAGACAATTTGTTTGGACAGTCTGGTTCCTCTCATGAGAGTTCCTCCATGGTGATACTGTTGAGGCAACACCATAAAGAGCTTTGAAGGAATTGTGCATGAAAGAGAAGGAGACGGTAAGAGCAAAAAGTGATGAGATAGATTTTTAGAAGATGTGCACAAAATATTAATACTATGAGAACTTATAGAACAGTGCCAGTTGTAGAAAAGCCTATTTTAAAATGATATTTCTGAAAGAATTCCGTTCTGATTCTCAAATGTACATGGGTGGGTGAAAAGAACATTTTGACCTAGAACTGCAGTCCATTTGTGTTCCAGATAACATATATTTTAGTTATCAAAAGACCAAAGACTTAGAAAAGAAATCTGATCATGTACTGAAGAGAAGAAAACATAGGTCAATAAAAAATGGAACTAAAAATTAGTGTAAAAGTCTGAATTTTTTGTGCATTTAGATTACTTCACATTTTCTTGCATCGTATATGCAGAATACCCCTTTTTGTCTAGGAAAATATTTTGTATAATAAGCATAGATGAATCTATTTTGCTTAAGTGAGCACAGTGGGGATGAGATGCCTTAAGAGAGGTTGACCGAAAAAACTTGGAAAAATGGTCCATGATTCCTTGAATAGAAAATTGTCCAAAAAGCAGGGAGCCCTATTTAGGGCTTTTCTGAATCATGTGTCATCATAACATCCAGATGGAAAAATAAGAACAAATTCTGCCCTGTAGCTTACTTCTTTTAACACAAGTCATTTAAAAAACAGAAGACAAAAGGTTATTTACTATAAAGCTATCAAATATATTTTAAATATTTTTACATAATTTTCCTATCAGGTCATTTTATAAACTGATATTATAGTCAAAAAATAGCTACAATCATAAAATGGCTAAATGTGAAAGATTTAGTCATTTCAACGGTACATGAAATATAATAAATTACCACTGAATGTAATATTACATGTTTTCGATCGATTAAGTAGTTTCCCAAATGAAACAATGAGAAAATTCGTTCTGAATTTTAAGTGAATTATTATTAAATATATTTAATGCATGAATGTACATACATTATGTATGTATTAGGTGTTTTGGTATCCATGCATAAAGGAGCAAGTTTCATAAATTTTAATCATTTAACCTTAATCAATTTCTTGAAGAAATAATTATATTATTAATCCAATTTTGTCATTGGTTATTCTTACTACTTTCCTATATTTTTCACACTTATAATTAAAATGATTTTGGAAACAGTCTTACTGCTAAGGGATATAGATATGTTGGGAGATAATCCTCCACAGCATTTCCACATGCCTCAGAAACTGGAGGTAAAATATTTGTTTCCTAACCAGTATGGAAATGATAGGGAGTATATCCTTCCTGAGAGGGACTTTAGGATACTAAAGTCTCCCTCCTCTCCTCCAAGGAGATTTTCTTACATCCCAAGGTAATAAAGACATGTTTTCTTCAAGGGCAAAGAATGGCAGATTGGCCATCAGCCTCTTATACTTTGGGGATTTCCTAAACTCAGTGTTCCTCCACTGTGCGTTGGGCACCCACCTGGCCTGTTCTATCTCACCCATGGGAGATGAGGCTCAAGGGGAACCATTAAAGCATGATGCTCATGCTGTCTGCTGTACCATGAGAAATCAACTACTACATTCATATAGGCTTATTGTTTCATTACTGATCTAATTTATGAAGTGTGGCAAGTCGGCCAGGCAGCTGCGAGGCTACTTAAAGATGGCTTGACCTCTTGACAGATGAAATCCATTTTTCCATTTATCTGGTAGAAATTAATTTATGTAGGAAGCACTGCCTAAAGTTTGTCTTTAAAGCATGACTCAAATCCATTAAACATATGAAGGAAATCTTATAGTTAATAAATTTTCTAACATTCATTTAAAAATTCCTATGTCGTTATTTAGGAGTAGCATTAATTTAGATTTTTTTAACATTACAATGCTTACTGCATATAACAGGAAAGTTAGAAAGGATGTCACATATCCAGGGGATTTATGGATCCCCATTATAACACTGATGTTGGTTGACAAAAAGACCATCTCACTCTTTTCTATGATTAAGCAAGAAGTGCTTCAGAGCACAGACTCTGGAACAGTTTAGATCTGTATTGGTGTTCTCCAATACAGTACCACGGTTGGAGCACTGTATTGAGCATTTGAAATTTGATCACTTGAAATTTGCATGGCCAGACTTGATATGTGCTGTAAGTGGAAAATACATGCTGGGTTTTAGACTTAACATGAAAAGAATGTAAAATATCTCAATAATTCTTCTATTGATTAGATATTAAAAGGATAATATTTTAGACACATATTTTTAACTAAAATACATTATTAAAATTAATTCACTTTTTTTTTTTTTTTACTTTTAAAAATATCTGTGCTAGGTAGCCTCTAAGATGGCTCTAGTGATTCCTGTCCCTGCCACCTGGTTGTCACACCTTTGTGCAATCCCCTCCCAGATTGCACCAGCATGTGTCTGTCTGATCAAAAGAATATAGCAGAAGTGATGGTGTTTCACTTCTAAGATTAGGTTATAGAAGACTATGGTTTCCATCTTGGGCTTGCTCTGATCACTCACTCAGGGGAAACCCTACGGAGTGGATCATGTGTCGAAGAAGTGAAGCTTCCTGGGATAGCCACATAAATAATGTTGGATGAATACACATTATATTTCTATTCAACAGTGCTAGTGTAGATTTAACATAACCACTTACTTAATTACGTGATCTTGGGCAAGTTACTTGACCTTTCTGTAACTGTTTTCTCATATGTAAAATGTGAATTCAATTTGCAACCTATATATACATAAAAGTGTTTAGAACAGTTTTATATGCAAAAGTATTTAGAATGGTGCCTGGCACATCATTAGGATTCTCATTTGAGAGTGTGATGTGGTCAGGATAGACTGTAGAATAGTAGAGAATGTTCCATGTCTAAGCTCTACTATCACATTTCTTACACATTTTGTTGCCTCCAGCAACAAAATTCCTCCACAATAATAAAATTCATAAAATATGATCTAAAATTTCAAACAGAAAAATATCTTCAATCTAGCCTTGTAATTTTAATGGTGGTTTTATAGATGCAACCACAACCTTCCTTGAACATATGGTTTAGAGATATTATGTAAACTTGCTGTTTAGAAATAAACTCTGTCCATCAGAAGAAAATGTATTGAAACTCTTTCAGGATATTTCTTATGTCTAAAGAGAAAGCATTTATTATTCATGATTAATAACAGTATATAGGAGGAACAAATATTTCCAAGAAGTAATCCAGAAATTTGGAACTTCATTATAACCCAAACATTACATGATTTACTGATCTATGTGGACAATGCAATCAACTACCAAATATCAGAATATATTTTTGTTGTGTTTGGCAAGAATGGCATGATTCCTAGCTCATAAAAGGACTTATCTATGAGGGCTGTCTTCTAAAATAACAAATTATGCTTCTAAAGCAGTATGTTTATTTCCATAAAGAACTGGAATGATTGCTTTTTATTTCTTTTAATATATTGAACATTTTTTGAGATGACATAATAAAGATATATGGAAACATAACATTAATATAGGATACGCAACCAGTTATGTATATTACAAGTTTAGTTCCCCACTCACATTTTAGTGAAAAATCACCTTCCAGCCTGTTCCCTTAAAGAGTCCTTGCCAAATTAACAAAGCTTTTCTTTCTTAATTGTTGCTTGAGTTTTCATTTGCTAGAGCTGCATCTATAAAGCTATATTTACTGGTTGAAGGCTGGATATCTTTCTTCAGTAGAGCACCTTTATTTGCAAAGAAAGGGTACCTTAGGTACCCTTGACAAGGTTATGGTCATCTTCATCAAAACTTTTGAACTACCAATGAGAAATTAAGGATCTGTGTTCATATACTTTACTTCAATACAGAACACTGGATGATGTCAGTGAAATGGTAGAATAAGGACCTTTGAAAATTGTCTCCTCCAAAAAGCAGTAGAGAAACTGGTAAAAAAAAAATCGTCAAGATTAATTTTTTCAGAATTCTAGAAATTAACCAAAGAATTGCAGCAATCTGGAGAACATTAATTAATGAAAAAGTAGCTGAATCTTGGTAAGAACAGCAAACTTTGTGGCATTTTAACTTGCTTGTATTCCCATTCTTCCAAACCCCTTCAACTCCACAGTAGCCTTGAAAACCAACAGCCCGCAATCATGGCAAAGCCAGCAGCCTAACAGTCACAAGATGGAGGAGAAAGAAGTTGGAGTTCCTTCAAAGATCATTCTCAGAAAATTGTCATTACTTGATATGTCTGGTGACTTCCTGGAAGAGTCTATTTGTAATGCTGTCTCTATTTGATCTATTTTGAGCTCAATGAGTGGAAAATACTTTTCCTCAGAGCATTTGTCAAAAACAATGAGAGGCAATTATTTAATTTTTGTGGCTGCCTGCAGTGGTGTATAACAGTTGGGGGGAAAAAATGGGCTAACCAAAAAGCCTAAAAGGAAAAGCTGAGGAATGAGATGTCCATAAGGACATTGAGAAATTCCAACATATTCCTGGGAATCTAGAAGACCACATACATGTATATGACTGTGCACATGCCCAGAACTGTGCGCATGCTCAAGAAAGACCTGAGAAGTCTGTAAGCTCTCAAATCTGGTTGACTTTGAAGTGCTACATGAACAGGAAGTAAAAGCTAAGCAAGAGTTTTCAGTTGCCTGGTTGGGTGTTGAAAGCATGCCTCTAAATGAACAAAGAACCTCTTAACAAAGACTGAAGACTTCTTGGTTCCAGTTGTTTAAGGAAATATCTGTCCAGACATTCATTGCCCACCAAGCTAATTGAGCAGAGACTTCAATGACCACACATGACTAAGAATGCAGACTTTACAGATTCAGTTCAGAAAAATCACTAAACAACCAGCAAAAACAAGCCCTGAGGAGGGAGGAGAATTCAACTTATAGAGCTGACACATTATATTGTTGAAAATATCCAGTTTTCAACAACAAACTGTGAGACAGGCAAAGGAACAAGAATGTCTGGCCCATAAACAAGGGGAAAGAAAATCAATCAATAGAAACTGTTTCTGAGGAAGCCCAGACACTAGAATTCCTGGAGAAAGAATTTAAACAGCTATATTAAATACGTTTTAAAAACTAAAAGAAACTATGTTTACGAATGAAAAGGAAGTATGGAAATACTTAATAAAGTATTTTATTAAGTCTTAGCAAATAGAGAATATGTCAAATTTGAAAACAGGTCAATTGAGATTATCCATTCTAAGAAATAGAAAGTATGAAGAGAAATAAACAAAGACTCAAAGACCTATGAGACACCATCAAGCATATAATACACCCTCTTTTTTTTTTCTTTTTGTTGGCTGCACTCCACTGCTTGTGGGATCTAAATTCCCTGACCAGGGATTGAATCCACGGCCCCTGCATTGGGAGTGTGGAGACTTAACCACTGCACCACCAGGGAAGTCCACCATTAAGCATATCAATATGTGAATAATGAATGCCTCAGAAGGAGAGGAGAGAGAGAAAAAAGTGTAGAAAAAATATTGCAGGAAATAATCACAAAAACTTCCAAAATTTGATGAAAAACATTAATCTACACATTTAAGAATCTCAACATACTCCAGGTGGAATAAACTTAGAGATCCATGGCAAGACACATCATGATTAAACTGTTGAAAACCAATAGTTAGAGAATTTTGAAAAAAGAAGAGAAGAAAAGATTCATCATATACAAGGGTTTCTCATAAGATTAAAAGCTAATTTCTACTTAGAAACCACGGAGGACAGAAATCACTGGGATGACATACTGAAAAATGCTGAAAGAAAAGGACTATTAACCAAAAATTCCTTGTCCAGAAAAAAAAAATCCTTTAAAACTAAAGGAGAAATTAAGACATTTCCAGATAAACAAAAACTGAGAGAATTTATCACTACCAAACCTGCCATACAAGAAACACTAAAGGGGGTCCTTTAGGCTGAAATGAAAGGACACAAGTCAGTAACTCTATTCCATGTGAAGAAATAGAGTATCAATAAAAATAACTCTGAAAGTAAATTAAAAGAAAATTTAAATGTATGTTTTGTTTTCAATTTTTTTCTCATATCTTATTTTAAAAACATTTGCATAAAAAATAGTTACAAATCTGTGCTGATAGGCACACAATGTATAAAGATGTAATTTTTATAATAATAAAAATTTGAACCAAGGGGTAAGAAACAGAGCTATATGGGAGCCAAATTTTATATGCTATTGAAATTAAATTCATTAATCCAAACTAGATTGTTATAAATTAAGATGTTAATTGTAATCCCCAGGCTACCATTGATAAAATAACTAAATATATATATATATATATATATGGGTATTTTTTTTAAAAACCACCAGATTTCTGGTTCCTGGCATGGCATATAAGGAGTTTGGAAGTTGTCACTCTGTCCTAAAAAAAAGTGAAAAGTTGAACAAACTGAAAAATCAACAACTATTCTTAGATATATCAGAGAAGTGAGATCACAGGACAAACTACTGCCTCCAAAACTGGAGAGACAGACAGGCAAGTACAGAGAATCTCAATTTTCCACAAAAGAAACTGCTACAAAAACCAATACCAGGGTAGACAAATCCGACCTGTAATTGATGAATTGCTAGAGGCTCAGAGTGGACAAGTCTGAGTGTAAAAAATTCCAGGGAAACTTAGTCATGGGGGGCCCACAATTTTGTAAGTTTTACCACCAAAAACTTAACCAGGCTCTCACAGTGAATATGAGAGAAAAATCCCCTCATGCTTCTGGTGGGGGGAAGGCAAGAGAAACCATTTTGAAATAGGACAGAGCATTCTGTTCTTAATAAGACCTGCCCTCGAGAGAAACTATTGGTGTTTTATCAGGACTCATTGACCCAGAGGGATGAAAATATGCAACTAACACCCACCCTAGCCTTCCACTTAGGGAAAATATGCAACAAAAGTCCACTCTCACCTTTCCACTTGGGGAAAGGGAAATACCCAGCTTTAGCCTGCTCTGGTCTTCCACAGGGGAGAAGGGAAATACCCAACTCCAACCCACTCCAGCCATCCGTCCCACCTAAAGATGCAGAGAATGGGACTGAGAAGCATTCGTGAAGTTCACAATTCAGAGGCACAAGCTCACAAAAATATGATAACAATCATAGGACCAGAGAATGTTTCTGCTCCTGCCACACCTTACTGCCACATTACTAAAGGCCTATTCACTACAGCTCCTTTTAACCAGTACATGATGCATAACCATCATGAAAAAAAGTACAAGGCATACTAAAAAAAGCAAAAAAAAGACAATTGAAGAGACAAATCAAGCATAGAATCAGACACAGATATGGCAGCAATGTTGGAACAATCAGACCAGGAATTTAAAACAATTATGATTAATACGCTAAGGTTTCTAGTGGATAAAGTACAACTGGTGGGCAACGTAAGCAGAGAGACAGAAGCATAAGAGAAAATCAAAATGAAGTGCTAGAGATCAAAAACACTGTAATGGAAATGAAGAATGCCTTTGATGGGCTCATTAGTAGACTGGACATAGCTGAGGAAAGAATCTCTGAGCCTGAGGATATATCAACAGAACTTCCTAAAACAGAAAAGCAGTGAGGAAAAAAATATAAAACAAAGACCCAGAACAGAATATCCAAGTACTGTATGACAACAGCAAAAGGTGTATATGCATAATGGAAATATCAGAAGGAAAAGAAAGAGAAGTAAGAACAGAAGCAATGGGCTTCCCTGGTGGCACTAATAATACGCCTGCCAATGCAGGTGATATGGGTTCGAGCCCTGGTCCAGGAAGATTCCCCATGCTGCAAAGCAACTAAGCCTGTGTGCCACAACTACTGAGCCTGCACTCTAGAGCCCGTGAGCCACAACTACCGAGCCCACGTGCCACAACTACTGAAGCCCACACGCCACAACTACTGAAGCCCACGTGCCTAAAGTCCATGCTCCACAACAAGAGAAGCCACCGAAATGAGAAGCCAGCACCACAATAAAGAGTAGCCCCTGTTCTCCACAACTAGAGAAAGCCTGCATGCAGCAACAAAGACCCAATGCAGCCATAAATAAATAAATACATACATACATAAATACATACATTTATTTTTTAAAAAATAGAATAAATAATTGAAGAAATAATGATTGATAATTTCCCCCAAATTAATGTCAGACACCAAACCACAGATCCAGGAAGCTCAGAGAACACTAAACAGGATTCTAAAAAAAAACTTCATAAGAACATCATATTCAAACTGCAGAAAATCAAAAATAATGAAAAAATCTTGAAAAAGGTCAGAGGAACAAAATCTTACCTATCATACCTGTAGAAGAACAGAGGTAAGAATTGCATTTAACTACTCCTCAGAAACCATGGAAGCAAGAAGAGAGGAGGGTGAAATATTTAAAGCATTGAGGAAAAAAAACTCCACCAACCAAGAAATCTGAATCCTAATATCCTTTAAAAGTGAAGGAGAATTGAAGACTTTCTCAGACAAACAATGACTGAGGGAATTTGTTCCAATAGACCTGCTTTGCAAGAAACGTTTAAAAAAGTTCTTCAGAGAGAAGAAAAATTGTATGTCAGAAACTTGGAATTACATAAAGGAAAAGCAGCAGAAAAGGAACGAGTGAGGATAAAGTAAAAACTTTTATTTTCTTATTCTTAGTTAATCTTACAAATTTTGTTTGCTCATAATAATAATATCAACAATGTATTCAATTATAATCTGAAAGAATCAATAAAATCTCCTAGAACTAATAAGTATAGCAAGGTTTCAAGATATAACGTTAATATACAAAAGTCAATCACTTTTATTATACTAGCAATGAACAAGTGGAATTTGAAATTAAAGGCACAAAACCATTTACATTAGCACCAAAACAATGAAATAGGTATAAATCTGACAAAATATGTACAAGATCTATATGAGGAAGACTACAAAACTCTGATGAAAGAAATAAAAGGACTAAATAAATGGAGATATAGTCTATCTTCATGAATAGGAATATATAATATTGTTTAGATATCAGTTCTTCACAGCTGCATCTATAGCTTTAATGCAATGCCAGTCAAAATCGCAGTAAGGGCTTCCCTGGTGGCGCAGTGGTTGAGAGTCCGCCTGCTGATGTAGAGGACACGGGTTCGTGCCCCGGTCTGGGAAGATCCCACATGCTGCGGAGCAGCTGGGCCCGTGAGCTATGGCGGCGGAGCCTGTGCGTCCGGAGCCTGTGCTCCACAACGGGAGAGGCCACAACAGTGAGAGGCCCGAGTACCGCAAAAAAAAAAAAAAAAAAAAAAAAGACAAAATCCCAGTAAGTTATTCCGTGGATACTGACAAACTGATTCTGTGGTTTATATGGAGTGGCAAGAAACCTAGGATAGCAACATTAAAGGAGAACAAAGCCAGAGAACTGACAAGACTTACTATAAAGCTGTAGTAATCAACACAGTATCATACTGGTGAAAGAATAAACAAATCAGTGAAACAGAATGGATAGCCCAGAAATAAACCCATCTAAATACAGTCAACTGATCTTTGACAAAGGAGCAAAGGCAATACAATGGAGCAAAAATTGTATTTTCAACAAATGGTGCTAGAACAATTGGACATTCACATGTTAAAAAAAAAAAAAAAGAATCTAGACCCAGGTCTTAACACCCTTCACACAAATCGACTCAGAATAGATCACAGAGTTAAGTGTAAAATGCAAAACTATAAAACTCTTAAAAGATAATGTAGCAGAAAATCTAGATGAGCTTAGGTTTGATGATGAATTTTTAGACATGACACCACAGGCAAAATCTATGAGAAAAATAGCTGGTGGCGCAGTGGTTGAGAGTCCGCCTGCCAATGCAGGGGACACGGGTTCGTGCCCCAGTCTGGGAAGATCCCACATGCCACGGAGTGGCTGGGCCCGTGAGCCATGGCCACTGAGCCTGCGTGTCCAGAGCCTGTGCTCCGCAACGGGAGAGGCCACAACAGTGAGAGGCCCGCGTACCGCAAAAAAAAAAAAAAAGAGAGAGAAAAATAATTGATAAGCTGGATTTCATTTTTAAAAAATTTCTCAGTGAATAATATTGTCAAGAGAATGAGAAGACAAGCCACAGTCTGAGAGAAAATATTTGCAAAATATTTGCAAAGGACATACCTGGTAAAGGACTTGTATCCCGAATACACAAAGATCTCTTAAAAGCCAACAATAATAAAACAAATAACCTGATTAGAAAGTGGGCAAAAGACATGAACAGATGCCTCATCAAAGAACGTGGCATGGCAAATAAGCGTATGAAAATATATTCAACATTATACGTCATTAAGGAATTGAAAATTAAAACAATAATAAGATAGCATAATTGTATGCATATTAGAAGAGCCAAAATCCAAAACACTGACAGCATAAAATGCTGATGAAGATGCAAAGCACCAGGAATTCTCATTCATTGCTAGTAGGAATGCAAAATGATGCAGCCATTTTGGAAGACAGTTTGGCAGTTTCTTTAAACTAAACATATCCTTACCATATGGTCCAGCAATCATGTTCCTTGGTATTTACACAAATCAGTTGAAAATTAATATTCACACAAAAACCTGCACATGAATGTTTATAGGAGTTTTATTCATAATTGCCAAAACCTGAAAGCAACCAAGTTGTTCTTCAATAGGTGAGTAGCAAAATGAACGGTGGTATATACAGACAATGAACTATTATTCAGTGCTAAAAAGATACGTTACACACCATGAAAAGACGGTGGTATTTTGATATTGAGAAAGCTGTGCAAATTTGAGACAGGTAGTGTAGTATATGGGAAGTCTCTGTACCTTCTGCTCAAATTTGCTAATGAACCTAAAACAGCTCTAAAAAATAAAGATTTTTTTAAAAAATTGAAATAAAATTGTACACTGGAAAATATCTATTTAACACAAAAGAAGGCAAAAATGGACAAATAGAGAAACACAAAAGACCTAAGACATATGGAAAACAAATAGCAAAATGGAAGATGTAAATCTTACACTATCAATAATTACACTAAATATAAATGGATTAAATAATTAAAAGGCAGAGGTTGGCAGAATGGATTTTTTTAAAAAAGCCCATCCAACTATATACTGTCTACAAGAGACTTACTTGTAGATTCATACTTCAGATTCAAAGACACAAGTTATTTGAAAGTAAAAGAATAGAAGAAGGTAGACCATGAACATAGTAACCAAAAGAGAACTGGAGTGACTACAGTAATATTAGAAAAAAATAGATTTTAAAACTAAAATTGTTTAGAATATTATATAATGATAAAAGGGAAACTCCACCAAAAAAGGTAACAATTATAAACACATATAAACCTTACATCAGAGTCCCCAAATACATGAAGCTAGAGCTGACAGAATTGAAAAGAAAAACAGACAATTCAACAGTAACAGTTGGAAACCTCAATACTCCACTTTCTAAAAGGGATAGAACTAGACAAAAGATCCACAAGGACATAGAATACTTGAACAATCCTATAAGCCAACAGACATCTGTAGAACACTCTATGTATGCTGCAACAGCAGAATATATATTCTTCTCAAGTGAACACAGAGCATTCTCCAGGATAGGCCATATGTTAAGCCATAAAACTAGTCTCAAAAGACAAAGTATGTCTTCTGACCACAATAAAATAAAATTAGAAATCATTACCCCCCAAGAAATGGAAAATTCACAAATAAGGAAGGATGGTTTAAAAACATATTGGATTCTTTGAGTTTAAAATCTAACTGGGAGTCTATTGCTATATAGGATGGGGTAATGAGGAGTAATTAGAATTAAACAAGGAATAAGATTTCAGTTGAAAGGGATAAAATATTGGAGCACTTGGAATAATCCTCTCCTCATACAGTTAATTTATTTTAATTTTCCAAACCTCAGCTCAAGAATAACATTCTCTGAAAAGCTTTCCCTGACTCCACCAATGATGATAATAATGTTAATAATGGTAATATAAGCTGACACTTTTTTATAGCCCTTGTTATATGACAAGTATCACTCTAACCAATCTAAATATATTTCAATATTTAATCCTCCCAACAACACTAAGAGATAGTATTATTATTCCCATTTTACATGAGAAGAGGGTAAATAATTTGGCAAAGTTACCTAACTAAGAAGTGACAGAGTTGGGATTCAAATATAATGATTCCAAAATCCATGTTCTGAAGCATAACCAACTGGAGTTAGATCCACCTTATCAAGATTCTCACAGAACCCATGCATACTTCAGTTATACCATAAACTAATTACTTTGTAACAGCTTACTAGATTGTTCTCTTTCACTAATCATTCATTGATAAACAATTATTCAACCAACAGGAAATTATTGAGCACATTCCCTGTGCCAGAAAATGTGCTTGTTCATAGAAATAAAGCCACATATGTCATATTTCATCTGTCAAAGAGTTTTAGTCTCAAGTAGAGTTCAGCAAACTATAGTTCACAGGCCAAATTCTGTTGGCCACCTGTTTTTGTAAATAAATTTTTATTGAACCACACCTGTGCTCATTGGTTTATGTAGTGCTCATTGGTTTATAAACCAGTTGGTTTATATTGGTTTATCTGTAGCTTCTTTCATGTTACAACATCAGAGTGGAGTAGTTGTTATGGAGACCATTTGGCAGGCAAAGTCTAAAATATTTACTATCTGGTCCTTTACAGAAAAAGTCTGCCAACCCTGGTCTAAAGAATAAGACAAATAAGAAAACCATTAATTACTACCCAATAAGGTGCATGCTATGGTGCCCAAGATACTACAGGAACATAGAGATATCTAGATTAGATTATAGAGTCAGCAAAAGTTTTCTAGGAGACCTGATATCTGACCTAATTTTTGAAGGTTAACTAGTTAAAGAAGAGCAGCCAAACTTGTCAGTAAGGCCAGACAGTGAAGTTTAGCAGTGATCCAGGGAGCTAGGAATAAAGAGGGTAAATATGTTTAGGAAATATTAATTAGTTCTACATAACTTATGAAAATATATCTTTAATTTCTTCATTCCCACTATCTGGCACAACTAATGGTGCATATAGTTAAACTCACTAAATATTTGTTATCAGAAAATATTAAGTCCTAAGTAAACAATGTTTACTGAAAAGGGGAGAAAATATTTGCTTTCTATTAGTCCCTAAAATCACTAAACTATAAGAATCCCAATTTTTTCATCCACTGCCCTAGAGTAAAAAAAAACAAAAACTACCACTTTTTCATTGTTTTCAGTTGTAGAGACGTATATAACATTTAAGAATACAGTTTTACAAATGAGAAATGTTTGTAAAATACTGTACCTGGAAAATTCATAGGCAGTTCAAATGGTTGTGGAGACTCACAACCTTCAATGTGCTCACAAATTTCAGCTATGATCTTCTTAATTTTGAGGCCAGTAATTTTAATCACTTCTCCTGTTGACAAACAGCATTCATTTCCAAACATTTCATAAACAGAACCTGAAAAATAAAAGAAAAACAGCTTTTAAAAGAAGAATTCAATAATGAAGAACAAAGTAGGAGTCAAAAGTCTCATATGAAGTGTTTTTATTCAGTTCCTCTCAGATACCTGCTAAACAGGAATTTAATCAAGCTTGGCAAAATATACAGCATGTACCAGGAAAAATATTAGATTTTCACTTCATCCACTGGGCAAAGTGTAAACAATCTTATTTTTGTTATTATTGTAAATTGAATTTATGGTCCTCAGCACCTTTAGCTCATCTTTCCAAGGTCAAGCTACAACCATGTCTTCCCCTGCTGGATTTATGATCTTTTTTTGGCTAGGTCATAGAATTAAATTCACATGAGTCAACAATGATCTGAGTAAGTACTGCAAACAAGGTTGTAATACAATCTAACATCCAAAGACAGAGCATTTGTACACCAGGGCTTCATATTAAGAGCATCATATCTATTTATAAGACCTAGTTCTCTTCATCATTATGAATATAACATTTTGTCCATTTTATCTCTTGTTTTTGACAAGCTGGAAACAACTCTCAACTTCTTTATGGCAATAGGGGGCAGACAAACCCAGATAAACTGAAAAGCTTCATTTTAGTTCAAGATTTCAGTCTCCTTCCTAACAAACCTTTCATCATAGATGTCAAAGCTTAATTTTTCATCCATTTATTTCCCTTTTATATCTCCTGATGGAGGAACACTGAGCAGTGAAATAACCGAAAGATTAGCAACAGGAAAGAGGAGAAGCAAAAGTTCTGGGTAATCTAGCCCCGGTAAAAAGGAAACAACCCCAAAACCACATCTCTGGGATATTATCGCTTTACAATAAAGCAGTAAACTAGAGGTTGATGTAAATAAACATTGCAGAACTGTGGGGTTTGAAACATATCAATTTTTCCTTGCTTCCAATATGATTTATACCCTCTTTACCACACTAACATATAAATAATATGAGCACAAGATTTTAGGTTTATTGGTTGGTTTTCTGAATTCTTCTGTTGAAACACCTCTTCATAGAATCTTGCCTGATATGTAGCAAGTACCTGAAACATTTTTATAGCATTAATGGTTATCATAAAAGTTATTAAGCCCAGCATTCAATCTAGCTTTAAACAACACTGTGGTTTTATCAGAGTCTCTACAGAGAGCAGGGGGCACACGCAAATTAAAACAATTTAAGGAGATTTTAACAAAGGGACAATTTACACATAGACACAGACAGTTCTTAGCAACACAAGAACATAAATGTCCTGATCTCACTCTTTTTCCTCCATTGGATCATCTAACAGGGCACCCCATTGCCCCAATTCAGCCAGATGCCAGAGGACAATGGAGCTGCTGACTCCACAGAAGTCAGCCTCCCAGGCAGAGTGGAAATGAAAATTTGCACACCAACCTTACTGTCTATTATTTAATGAGGATCATTTTTGCAGACATGCTAGTATATGAGCTCCTTGTATACTTCTAAACTCCTTCCTTTTCTCATACTATTGCCTTAACTACACATGCGTTCATACTTTTTATTAACTCCAATACATTGTGTTGTCAGCCATCTCAAATCCCCCATGGAAAAAACTGGTATATTAAAAAATAATAATAAATCCACAGTGACATTTTCTTCCAGTGAACTCAGAATAATTATTTTCTATGATCCTCTTCTGGAAATTAATCACATAGTAACATTTTACTTCTACAGTATTATCTCATCCTGTACTTAACCTTTTATGACTTTATTTTCTGTTACTCCCAATTCAATTTTAAGCTTCATGAAAAAAAATATTGCATTATATTATTGCATAACTACCAACACATCAACCTCCCTTCCTCATTCATTCAGCAAACTTTAATGAATACCTACTATGTGTCAGACATTGCAATTGGCAGTAGTACAAAATGCATATGCCTTCCCCATAGAAGCACTGTTTTGAAGGGAACAGACAAGTAAGCAGACAACTGAAGCAGATTATGAGAAAGTTATAATATAGAAAATACAGGGCATTGTGGGAGTAAATTGGAGGCATTTAATTAAGCAATTATATGGGAAAGAGATTAGGGAAAGATCTGTGGAGGAGATGACAGCCGAGCTGAGTTTTAAAGGAAGCATCACAAAATGTTAGGACAGGCAGAGGATATAGTATTTGAAAAGGCACTGAGATGCGCAAGAGTCTGATACATTCTGGAAACTTCACATAATTTGTTATGTCTCAAATATAAAGTAAGAAATGGGAACTGGTACGAAAGGAGACTGAAGAAGTAGAGGGAATCCGGATCGTGCAGTGTCTTTATAAAATTACCAATAAACAAAAAAGCCAATCAAAGTCTGAAGCAACCTCAGAGTCAGAGAATTTACATTTTCAGTTATCAATGTCCAGGAACTAATGCCAATTTAATGAGAGGTCATATGTTTCTAGGCGCTTGCTATCCAAAGTGTGTCCTGCTGCATCACCTGGGAGCTTGTTAGGATCTTAGCCAGACCCTAGACCTGCTTAATCAGAACCTGCATTTTTAAAAAGACCCCCAGATGATTCGTAAGTACATTAAGGTTTGGAAAGCACTGGTCTAGACAACAAATGTATAACTGAAATAATCTCTGTTCTGAGATTGTTGCAAAACTCACCAAGAGAGAGAAGGACATGTCAGGTAGAGGAAGCACTCAGCGTCATTGAGATGGAGGATGTTGTAAGTAAGGACAGGGAAACGGAAGGATTTTAAACAGCAAAGTGACATGGTAAGATTTTTCTGTGTCACACGAAATACAACGTAATTGGACCTATCCTGTTTCAGCGGAAGTCTGTTTGGCTTAATTTCAACACAACAAATGTCTAATTGCAGATGTAATGTATAGCAAACTGACTCACTTGGAATGCCATCTTTCTTTCAAAGGTTCCATTGGAATTCAAAATTAAAAGATGAGTTTATGTGAGATTACATATCAGTTCACAGGGGACAGAAGCCAGATAATTCTAAGAGAAAATTCTGTGAGTTTTAGTCACTACATAAAAGGCTTTTGACACCTCAGGTCTCTTTCTAATCATCCCTCTCGCTTTGAAAAAAGAAAATCACTTTTTTCAGTCATGTAAGGAAAAGAGCCCCATGGAAATGTTAATCTTTAACATTTATCTTTAATTCTTTGTGACTTCCAATTTTCTCTAAGCAAGAAAGCTATTAATTCATTTTAATAAAGAGAGAGGTCAGTGACACCCAACTCTAGAAAGTTATGTCCCTAATAGGTGACAAGAACATACAGCAAATCTCAAACCCCTGAAACTTGAAGAGTTCTTGTACATCATTATCATCATTATAGTGTCTCTTAAAATACATTTTTTTCAGTGAAAATATAAAATGGTTAATTTAAAAAACAGCCAACTTTCATAATCTCAGAACAAGCACATATAATATGCCTAATTGCCTTTTAAAAATTTGCTGAGACGTGTCTGAACTATGTGTTTGTGTAAATATAGATATAAAAATAGTTTTCATTTCATTTTTAACCACAAGACATGCATTTTGAATATGCAAATCTAGAATCTATTAAATCTTTACAGACTGATTCTTTCCAAGTCAGAGCATATGTGTTCAGGATAAGGCCAAACATCAGAGAAAGCTGAACAAAGCAGCCTGTTTTCAGTGATCAAACATTGCCCCTGAAGGCTGTAATGAAAGTCATGTGCCTCTGAAATCACCTTTTCTGAAATGCTACTTTGCTCAATAAAAATGACACATTAATATCCTTTTATGAGCCCATCCCTTATTTGACAATCCATATAAGCAATGCTGTAATCACATGGAAGAAACCAAAACAATTGGTTCCATAGATTTTCTTCCTTTTCCTCTACAAAGCTGAAAATGTGTGGCAGTCAGGGAAGAAGAAACTTACATTGTTTAGACACTTTTTTCCCTTTACTCAACATATACCCATTTCCTCCATTCCCCACCCCACCATCTCCCACCCCCACCATACCAGCCACTCATCCCATCATCAGCCTTTCAAAGTTCAACCAATCCTAAAGATTCAGCTCATATTCATTGTCTTCTTGAAAGCCTTCCTTTATTCCCACCTAAGTAAGAATTAATTCTTTGCTCTGTGCTCCAATAGTACTTTGCATGTATCTCCATTATGGCCCCTATGTGATCATTATCACAGCCTGCTGTTAGGGTATTATTTTCTGACCATTGATATTATGTATACTTTAGAATTTATTATGATATTCTAAAGAAGAGACATCATCTTAACTATATTTATATCCCTCCTCACATACACACAGCTAATTGCACAGTTTTGTCAATTAGTGGATCCTTAGTGAATGTTAAATTATAACTTAGCTTTACTGTAAAATGACAATAAATTATTGTGAATATAGTAGAAGTCCTTCTCCATTAACAGTTTAAAGCATAGTCAACCCAAGGCTTTGGCATGGGTTATATCTTCATTTGGTATAACTAATAACAAATGTACAAGCATATGTGAGATTAGCTGGTCACCTTGTGCATTCCCTAGACAAGGAATATTAAGGGCAGGTAATTCTACAATATGAATCTCTGCTTGTTAAATTTGCCATTTTTCACTATGTTTACCATTTTTATATTGCTGGCCTTGAGGATGAGGCTCATAAAATGACCTGAGATATGTTTGGAGGAGTTAGGAATTTACTCTGTAAAGTAGGATTGATGTTGTATGACAGGTTTAGGAATTTACTCTGTAAAGTAGGATTGATATTGTACGACAGTGTCTATAGACTGGGCTTGCTGGTAGAGATTTATCCTTGCTCCTCATAAACAATTGTGATTATTCTTTATTATTATTACATGGCCAGTATTCCATAAAGACTATCTCCATCTCCTGTAAGGCAAAGTCATCCCCATGCACTACATGAAGAATATATCTAAAAATAGATGAACATGATATTTGAATGTGGTTTGCATAAAAATAAGCATAAAACAGCAAGCTTGCAGCTTTACTAGGGATGGATTCTACCAGTTAGATACTGGGTATACCACTGAGAGGTATATCTGAATATTGATCGAAAATGATCTTTCAAGGTCATAGAGGCTCTCTTCCCTTCTGCCAAAATATCAACATAAAGAGGGCAAAACAGTGGCACCAAGTATTAAGGAAAATGATGGCCAACACCAAGTAGAGCTAAGGTATAATCTCTCTTACTTTTGAGAATATGGAGGTTTTTAATGTGAATTTAGGGTTTAAGTGTTATCCTGGAAATCAAGTTTAAAGACAGAAATATGCTAGAAACTATAGTGAATATTGGTGAGTCTTAGAAAATTTGAACATGGGGAAACAATGAAAACCACAATGGGTGGAAAAGGGTGGAGCCTGAGAGTCAATAAAGCAGGTTAAAATCATAGTGAGCCCAGAAACCAGAAAATGTCCAACTTTTCAACTACTCTGAGTGAAATGTGAGGCATTTAGATGATTAAGTTTTAGTGGTTGAGGAAGAAAGATTAACAGTTTCCTTCACCAGCTAAAAATCTGATGTTTGTTTAATGGTAGAATCAATTTAATAGATTAAATAAAACTGTACTTAGAGCATTTGTAAGTTGGTGTTACGATAGAAGTCATCATCACAGCTCTTTGTGTCAACAAGTATCAGACCAAACGGATTTGAGATGTATGAAATGGATATCCCTCCTACATATCTATGAAATATTTCCTTATGATGATGGAACAAATCAGTGATTCTGCATCTCCCGACATTACAATCGGCCAAATATTCCCCACGTTTTACCCAGATTTTAATTCTCAAAATTACATCGTAAGTAATGTTATGATTTCTTATATGAACAATGTTGCATTGGGAGTTGGTTTATTGTTTTAGGAATGACTTGATTTCAAGTATATTTTTTATACTTAAGTATAAATACTTGCCTACGTTTTATATCCTAAATGTTAAATAAAGCTATCATAGACCTCCATAGCCATTTAAAATCATAAAATCAATGCACTGATTGAATTGTTTATACGTGGGCTCCAATGAACTATAATGTGTTTATCCGATGCATACAAAATGAAGCTTCACTATATTACAAATTTTCCCTAAGTTCATTAGCATTGAATACTTCATTAACTATTTTGCTTATGAAATATGAATTTTGAAGTTATTTTATGTTCATTGATTTAAATAATTTAAAAAATGCTTGAATTTTGTATGTCTATTTTTAATTTTATTTTTATAATAATTCATTTGTATTGCATTTTATTAAAGTACCAGTCCATAATGGATTGGGAAAAGAAAATAAATTGGACCTTCACTACAGATAGTTTGAGAAGCACTTCTCTAAATGGTTAAGTACAAATATGACCACAGTCAGTCAGTGCAGGGAAACAGGATGTAGCCTCAGGGAGTTAGAGAGTTAGAGTAAAATTTGAACATACTGGAAAAAGAAAAGTTATAGCCTAATACACAAAATTTTAGTCAGTATTATTAACTCATCTATCTCAATGTCACCAGCAGCCTGAGTGCCCTGACTAAAAGACACAGGAAGTTTAATCAACTTGACAGTAATAGTCCTAATTGCAAATTACTACATTGGCATTCTGATTTGTACATTATACTCTTCTGAGTTGTATGAGGCAGTGCTTGAACCTAATTGACCCTGGACACTTTGCACTGTTGGATCTACACAGTAAGAACCAAAGCCAGGAGCAGGTGAAATCCCCTAAGAGATGAATTTTGTGAGTTCTATCTAACTAATTTGCCAGGTATTCTCCATGAGAGAGATGGCAAATATCTATACTATATTCTACCATTCTCCCTTCCCATCAGTAATCATCCATGGCACATTTCCAGCTGAATCCAGATAAGGCCTAATAATCCTCCTCAACATAAAGTTCCTGGTGACTATCCATCAATTGAAAATGGCAAGCCAGGTATAAATTATTCCAGCCCAGTCCTGTACTATGACTTTTCTTGCTTTCTTTAAGCCCCCTTGGGTGATATTTATTTTTAAAGATTTTAATCTTCAGATTGAACTAATTTACTCTCAAAGGCTTAGTAAAAGAAATCTGGCAGAAGAATACAGGGTCCCTCAATCCATCATTTTTTTCCAGACAGCTGTCTGAATTGAGGCATAAAACATCTAACTTGATAATAATTGCAACTTTATATAGCCCAATGGCAGCTGTAGGATTAGTTTAAATTTCACTTTATATTTCTAAGCCAAGTGCCATTAATTCTAATGATCTCTTGAATCACAGGTCTTAGTGTCAGGAGCTTAAATACCATCACATCCTACTAACATATCAAAATGACTGAGTGTCTATACAATATCTCTATCAACTGGTTGTCCAAACTATATCTGAACACTTTCACTGATGGAATTCCAATTATTTTATGGTGACCCACTCTACTTTTGAGCAATTGTTAAAAAGCTCCACATTTTAAGTGTAATATGTGTTCTTATGGGATATACACACAATTAGAACAATTTTTGCCCTTAGAATCATACAGAAAACAACTATTTAACTCTTATACATAGCAGCCTTAAAACGTGTGAAGATAGCCATCACCAGTTGCTCCTTATAACAAATCAATGTGTCAAACGATTGAAATATGTTCAGGGCCACTGCTTACAGCATAGGTTGCTCATTATAAAACTACCTGAAACACAAGTTATAAGGATGTCAGTGGCATTTTGGAGTTGTGTGACAAGGTATCATGCCCCTCAAAAACACACATGCCCTTGACTGTTCCAGAAGAGGTTTGATAGTGCCTGTTGGGTATGTTCTAAGGTGGCTGTTTCAGCTCCTACCATCATGTTTGAAATTCAGCTAGTGAGAAAGAGAGATAAAGAGAAGGAAACATTCCTTTTGTTTCAGTGGCGTGCAATAGAAATTTCACATGTCAAATACTACTATCACAACCCATTGGCCAAAACTTAATCAAGTGGCCACTTTAAGCATCAAGAGAGCTGTGCAGCATCTTTAGCCAGGCAGCTGCATTCACAGCTGAAAGCTCTATTACCACAGAAGACCGAGAGAACAGATATAGTTAGAGGGGCAGCTAACAGTCTCTGATCCAAAAGGTGAGGGAAAGGTATGTATATTTCAGGATTTAAATTAGGTTGCATGTGCCTATAAAACTTACATTGTCTTATGAAGAAAAAAATGTATATTTTTATTTGAAACACCAAAGACAGGAGGTCTGTTGCTGAGATTGAGACTGCAGGATGAAATTTCAGGGTTGAATTTTATCTCCCTTAAGACATACAACTGTTAAACACACACACACACACACACACACACACACACACACTTCTTCTCTCCATTCATTCCTAGGCATTTAATTAGGTAAAAATCACAGATAAGAATGCCTTCTCTAGAGTCAGTTTCAAAACCAGGATCTACATTTGATAAACGTGTGACTTCAGGCAATATCTTCTTCTATAAAATGGGGATAGTGCCTCAATTTCTTTGTCTTTAAAATGAGGTGGTAATTTTACCTCTGATAGTTGCTTTGAGGATCAAAGTAGATAATCAATTTTTTTTTTTTTTTTTTTTTTTTTTTTGCGGTACGCGGGCCTCTCCCGTTGTGGGGCACAGGCTCCACACACGCTGGCTCAGCGGCCATGGCTCACGGGCCCAGCCACTCTGAGGCATGTGGGATCTTCCAGGACCGGGGCATGAACCCGTGTCCCCTGCATCAGCAGGCGGACTCTCAACCACTGCGCCACCAGGGAAGCCCCTAGATAATCAATTTTTAAGTGCATAGCCCAGAATGTGGCATCTATTTAGGGTTCAGTAAATATTAGCCATTATTGGTTTCATTATTATTATTTCATATGATGTTGTTTAAGACCGAAAAATTCAGTATAATGTTACACTATTGTAAACTGGTGTGATTTTCTTGGTTAAGATGAAAATAAATGTCTTCTTATGGATAGGGATGAGGTTTTCCCTGAATAAAAAATTGTTATTTTCTTTGTCATCCTAAGAGAAAATTACTGAAGTGAAAATAGAAACTTGAGAAGATGGACTTGGGCTGGGAATAAAGATACATCAAAGGTCAATTTTTTCCCACCTTGTACCAACGAAACTTGGTATGCCACAAATGGGTTACAAGTATGCCAACATGTTGAAATCCATCTTCCTTGAGGTGACCAACTAAGATAGGTCTGGGATAACTAGTGGCTTTGGCTGGTGGCTCTGGCTGCAAGTTACCTTGTCTATTTACCCCACCCAAACAAATACAGTTGACCCTTGAACATCGCTGGGGTTTGGGGCACCTATCTTCCAGGTAGTTGAAAACCTGCCTATACTGTACAGTCAGCCCTCTGTATCTGTGGTTCCACATTAATATAATCAACAAATTAACTGAATATATTCTATGTGCCAAGCAAAAAAACTATGGTAAGTACTACTGATATAATGGTGACCAAATGATATGTAGTCTTAACCTTCACGAAATATTTAATACACTGAAATAAAAGGCATTAATCAAACAATCATACAAACATATGATTACAAAATGATAATTACTATGAACGAAAACTGCATGTACTAGGAGAAAGGGCCTGGGTTTGGGTTCCATGAATAGTACATCTGTATTATATTTATTTATAAAACCATTCAACAAGTATTTATTGAGTGCTAGGTGTATTAATCTCAAGTTTATAGTAAAGTCTTATTAAAAGCCTTCAACTGGGACTTCTGTTTCTGGAAAGATGAAGTAGACATACATTTTCCTAACCTCATGTATTCCAGACTTGAAGCTGAAGATACTAGCAACCTAGAAATGCCAATGGGTACAGACAAAAAAAAATCTCCAATAAATCCTGTTCTCTCTAGCCAAAAATCCAGGAAAGGAACAGCCTAGTAAAACAGAAAACTTTTTGACAATAATCACTCTACTCAAGCCAAATACCACAGAAAAATGTTTGGTTCCACAACCACCTACACCAGGAAAGGCTGAGTAGCGTCGTTAGAATCTCACCCACAATGAGTATAATAAACACTCACCCACCCTTTGCTGAGGTGGTGTCAGAAAAGGCAGAGTTGAGAGATGGGACTTGCATTTTTGTGAGACAGTAATAAACTCCCATTTTCTGTCAGGGAAACCAAGTGAGAAGCCTGGACTTCCAACCCTACCGAGCAGTACTGAGGCACACTTTCTCCTCCCCTTGGGGTGATGTCAGAGGATGTCCAGTGAAAAATTAGGACTTTTACCACTAGCCAATGTAATAAGGCACCACTCCATCACAAGGTGTAACTGGAGGCCATGTGTGCAAGAGTATTAAGCACTATTATCCCTCCTATCAAGAGTGGTATCAGCGAAAGCCTAGTGAGGAGACAGTACTCCCACTATGACCAGCAGTAAGAAGGATCCCTTCCTTTTTGAGTGTCAACAGAGGCTGAAAGGGGAAACTGGGCTTCTAACCCCATTATTATGGCAATAATGAGGCCATACACCTCACCCCCTGTTGGAGAAACAAAAAACAGAAACCAAACAGAAAACTAAATATATAATAGACTTAAGCCTTGACATATCAATAGTTACATGAAATGTAAATGATCTAAATGCATCAATAAAAAGAGATTGGTAGAGTGGATTAAAAAAAACATGACCCAAACATATGCTACCTACAGAAGACTCCTTTCAAATATAACAATATAGGCAGGTTGAAAGAAAATGGATGGAAAGAGATATATCACACAAAAATTTATCAAAGGACCAAGCTGATCTCCCTGTGCTATGCGGCTGCTTCCCACTATCTATCTACCAGCTCGGTGCTTTGTGACCGCCTAGAGGGGTGGGATAGGGAGGGTGGGAGGGAGGGAGACACAAGAGGGAAGGGATGTGGGAACAGATGTATAGGTATGACTGATTCACTTTGTTATAAAGCAGAAACTAATAAAAAAAATTTATCAAAGGAAAGCAGGAGTAGCTATATTAACATCAGATAGAGTAAACTTCGGAGTGAAGAAAATTACTAGGGTCAGAGATAGATATTACATAATGATAAAAGGGTCAGTCTACCAAGAAAATACAGCAATCTTAAATATGTATATATCAAACAACAGAGCTTCAAAATATGCCAACTAAAACTGACATAACTGAAAGGAGAAATACACAAATCCACAATTATAGTTGGAGACTGCAACATCCATCTCTCAACAGCTGATAAAATATTAGATAGATTATCAGTAAGGATATAGAAGAACAAGGACACCTTCAAACAACAGGATCTAATCTACCTTTACAGAACACTATACCTAACACAGCAAATACACATTGTTTTCAAGTGCCCATCAGAACATATACTGAGATATCCTGTGCCATAAAACAAGTCTCAACAAACTTAAAGAACTGAATCATAGTATTCTTTGACCACAATGAATTAAACTAAAAATAAATAACAGAAAGATAACAAAAAACTCTCCAAATACTTGAAAACTAAATACCATACCTCCAAATAATCTGTGGACCAAAAGAAAATTGCAACATCTCAAACCACAAATTTTCATAAGGATAAGGAAGTATTGAGGGGAAAATATATATTACTAAATGCTCATATTAAAAAAGAGCAAAATCTCAAATATTCTAAGCCTCTTCCTCAAGAACTTGGAAAGAAAAACATAAAAAAAGAGAAAATCAATGAAGCAAAAGATGATTCCTTGAAAAGATCAATGAAGTTGACAAACTGTTAGCAATTGTGAAAAAGAGAGAAGGTACAAATTACAAATAAGAGGACTAAAACAGAGAATATGACTACAGACCCTCCAGACGAAAAAGAGAATCCTACAAACAACTTAGCCTACAATTCAACAATTGAGGTGAAACGAACCAGTTCCTCAAAAAACCACAATATACCACAACTCACCTAAAATAAAATGAGTAATTGGTTCAGTCCTATAACTATTAAGAGAATTGATTCATAGTCACAAAGTCCTAAAAAAGAAATCTCCAGCCCCTGGTTGTTTCACTAAAGAATTCTATAAAACTTATCAGGAGGTATTTTCACCAGTTCTACACAATCTCTTCCAGAAAGCAGAAGAGAGAATATGTACCAATTTATCTTATGAACCTAAAACTACCATTATACCAAAACCAGACAGACATCACAAAAAAGAAAACTGCAGACCAATATCCCTCATCAATACAGACCAAAAAAAATCCTTCAAAAAATTTTAGCTAATAGAATCCAGAAACATATAAAAAAATTATATAACATAACCAAGTGTGCTTAATCCCAAAGATACAAGGTTGGCTCAATATTCAAAGAGCAATCAGTGTAATCCTCTATATCAATAGGCTAAAGAAGAAGAAGCATATGACCAAATAAATTGATGTAGAAACAGCATTTGACAAAGTTAAACACACATTCAAAATAATAAAAAGAACTCTCTGTAAAAGCCAGTATGAAAATGATGAAAAGACAACCTACAGATTAGGAGAAAATATTTGCAAACCATGTATCTGATAGAGAATTTATATCTAGAATTTACAGAGAATTCTCAAAATCAAATAGTAAAAAAATCAATCCAATTAGAAAATGGGCAAAAGACATGAACAATCATTTCATTGAGGAAGATATACAGATGGCAAATGAGCACATTGTTAGCGATTGCTGAGCGCAAATTAAAACCACAATGAGAATCACTACATACCTATCAAAATGGCTAAAATAAAAAATAGTGACAACAACAAATGCTGGCAAGGGTGCAGAGAAACTGAATTACTTGTACATTATTGAGGAGAATGTAAAATGGTACAGCCACACAGAACTACAGTTTGGCAGTTTGCTAAAAAAAAGCAACAACATGCAACTACCAGCATTTCACTCTTGGGCATTAATCCCAGAGAAATAAAAAATTATTTTCACACAAAAACTTGTCTACAAATGTTTACAGTACCTTTATTCATAATAGCCCTGAACAGGAAACAGACCAAATATTCTTCAACATGTGAATAGTTAAACAAATTGTGGTACATTCATACTATGAAATACCCCTCAGCAGTAAAAATGAATGAACTATTAATTCATTCAAAAATCTGGATGAATCTCCAGAGAATTATGCTGAGTGAAAAAGCCAATTCCAAAAGGTTACATACTGTATGATTCTCTTTATATAACACTTTTGAAATGGCAAAATTATTAAAATGCTGAATAGAATAATGGTTAAAAGGTGTTAAGGAGGAGATGAGGGAAGTGGGAAATGGATGTGGCTATAAAAGGGCAACATGAATCACAGTATGATAGAAATGCTCTGTATCTTGACTGTATCAATGTCAATACCCTGGCTGTGATGTTGTACTCTATAGCTTTGTAAGATGTTACAACCAGGCGAAACTGGATGAAGAATACATGGGATTTCTCTGTATTATTGCTTATAATTTCATGGGTCCACAATCATCTCAAAATAAAGGGTTTAATTTAAATATGTGTGTGTTTGTGTGTGTGTGTGTGTGTAGTATGCGTGTGCTGCAGTGCAACTTCTCATACCAGTGTCAGACTGAGAAAGCCTCAGGCAAATACAGGAACACATGCAGACAAAGGGAAGCAGTAGAAGGAGCCTGAAGAAAATTAATAACCCCCAAACTGCAGTAAGTCCTTAGGAGAGTCATGATAGCAGAAATAGAGGCAGTGAGTTATACTGATACTGGAAAAGATGTGAGCCTCTTCCTACCTTTGGGACTTCCAGAGGGACTCTAGAGCAGCACTGTCCATTAGAACTTTTTGCAAGGATGGACATATAATTTGAGCTGCCCAGCACTGAAGCCAACAGCCACATGGGGCTCATGAGCACTTGAAATGTAACTAATGTAGCTGAGGAGCCCATAAATTTGTTTACTTTAATTAATTTAAATTTAAATAGCCACATAATGGCTAGTGGTTACCGTATTGAAAAGCATTTCCTTTTTCTACTAAAAGAAAAAAAAAAGCTTATACGAGAGCCTAGGTTTTGCTATTGGTAAAGTGCTTCAGAGCTTGGGTAGTTTGGGCATCCCTGTACCACCTTGATTGTCCTCTCATTCTAATGATGTCAGCAACAAACAACTTAAAGTATAGTCTCTTACACATGTAGTAGGTGATGTATGATTATGGCCAAACGGGGTTGATGTGGAAGGCTGGTTATTAATATTCATGGGACAGGCATTCCAGAAAGTAAAAATATCACTTTTCAGATTTAAACAAATTAATATGTATTAAAGAATAATCTGACATCTAGTGTCTTTCCAAGATGATCTGATTACAAAATAAAAAGCCAGTGGTTGGAGAGAACTTAGAGCAGATTTGAACTGTAGGCAATATATTGCTATGGTTCTAAGAAAGTTCTCCTAAGAGCTGCTTGCAGAGTAACAAAAGACAGGAGAGGCAATGAGAAGTTACCAGGTGCCATGGGGTGTAAGTATGCAGTGAGGAGAGCCCGAATATAATGGCAGCTGCAAACACTGAAATGGCCCTTCACAAACTGGTGAAAGAAAAGCAGAAAAATGGGGCCAAAATGACTCCCAGACCACGATGCTGGGGCACTAAGAGAAGGTTGGTGTACTAAAATGTGGAAAAACTGGGAAGGAAACACTGTGCTCAGTTCCTGATATATTGTTTCTAACGTCAAATGGTCATCTTTAAGCAGAGATGGTCCTAACCAGTTCCTCTTAAACAACTGTTTGCCAGCAGGCTGCACCAAAATTAATTGGGGAAAATTTTAAAATACAGATTCTAGGGCTTACTCCAAAAATTCTAAATCAGATTCTCCAGGGTAGAACCCAGGAATATGTTTTCTTTTTTTAAAGTTCCCTGGTAGATACCAAAGTTTACTTAGGTTTGAGAAATACTGTTATAAATCATGAAATAAGTAAAAGGAAATCAGTACTACATATGTCAACCTGGGAAATGATACAAATTTGGGAGTTAGTTAGTTAAATCTTCAAGAATAAAAACAAAACAAAAGCAACTCTGGATAGATCTGCTCCCCTGAGAGTGAGAATAGAGTATCTGGGACACGTGCAAAGATAAATATTTAATGTTACTACCTGAAATACGTCAGTATAGACAATGAAGTACACATGTACGTGTTCAATACTTTTAACCTATAGCCCTGAAGAAGGGATGAGAAAAATGTTAATATTTGAAGTACACTAATCAGAAATATAAACCCAGGGTGACTAGTTAACACAAAAAAGATTAATCAGAAGTTCATACTCTTAAAACAACTATCACAAGTCACCTACATTTATCTCATATTAACATAGTTTTCTTAATTAGAATAATGAATACCAGTCTTAAGATTGCCTTATTGGTGAAATGAGTGGTGTTTAAAATGTGTTGATTTGTTTCAAATGTAACACAGGAGCTCCTGTTCCTACAAAGGGGTATAAGAATCTAGTGAGCCCAATATAGGCCCTGGGCTTCACAATCCTGGTTCAGCAGTTGATTCAAAGCAATTTTGTCATCTAACTAGAAAGATAGCTGGAATATTGCTGCAGAAGTCTCTAATGAACCTTTCATGCAAGGTGCTGTCAAAGTATTTAAAAAGACAAATAGATGGGACTACATCAAGCTGACACACAGGTCATATAAGTGTTTTGATGCCTGCTTGCAAATAAACATCTTACATTTGACAAAATTTCATTGTATGAGACCACGTACTTCCAAGGATTGAAGACTACCAAAATCTACCAGAAATAACCTAATAACGGTGAATGACAAAATCCATTCTGGTCAGTTTGCAACAAAAGTCATTTTCTCCAGAAAGGTTGGCATGACTTTTTTTTAATCAGTCACTCTTAATAAATAGGATGAAATTAATATTCACCATGGGTTTATTTCAATAAATAAGAGCTACTAAATTTTACTGAGCATTGAGCTTGTGGTTTTTTAAAACACGATGTTCCCTTGAATAATTCTGCTTTGTTTTTTAGAGAAAACTGAATTAGAGAACCAACCAGCATGAAGCCCAACAGTAAAAATACAATGCTGCAGGTCATTTGTCAGATGAATGGCATCTATCAGTAGATAATTTCACTGTCAAATTTTTAATGAGAACTTGCAAACGAATGGCTTATTGTTCCAAGTAAGAAGAGAACGTTTTTAACAGCAGAAATTAAAATTTCCATTCTTACTTCCATCTTTAGTGGTTTAAAGCACTCATTTAAACTTTAAAGCACGTTGCAATAAGAAGTAGTTTACTAAATGTCATCTTTAAAGAAGTCTTCAAAATAATGTTATTTCTATACCAAAAAAGTTTCCTTGGGTATATTATCAGAAAATTCCGATGTTCTAATTAGTAGTTGACCAAAACTATATCATGTATCAATCCAGGAGTGATCACACAACGCGTCAAACATTTGTTAGTGTAGAGCACATGTCACACCTTTGTAGCTGTTATGTCTGACTTCATGAGGATTCTTGAGTTCTTTAAGAGGGCTATGGTGACTTAATGAGCTTTGTTACTGCAAATTCAGCATACTGCCAGGTATTCAGCAGCCATTCAGTGAATTAGCTGAATAAATGGATATTCTTGGAGATTTATTTAATCATTTGATTATTTATGTTTCCTTATAGTTAAGTATCATTAAGAAAGATAATTGTTGATCCTGTTATTTGAAAAAGAAAGTTTTGTTCTTTTTATTAATAATCAGTGGATAGAATAATTGCACAGAGACTTTGTGGATAAGTCTCTGCCTCTATAAAATGAGGTTAATTTTGTTGATCCAGAATGCTGTCTTATTCTAAAAAGAGTAGATTTACTAGAAATGTAGAAAATCACTTTTTTTTTTTAATGGACAAATTACGAGAGGGCAGGGTATAGAGAAAAGAAAAAGAAAATGGATACTTGGGGCAGTCAGCTGCTTCTCCTGTCGCGGCTCTGATGCACTGGGAGAGACCAGACCGAGGCAGCCAGCGTGGGGACGTCAGCATCGCAATCGCACAGCCTGTGGCTGACCTTCCAAGCTCGGAGCTGCCCCCTCCACGTCCGATCCGACGGGTCTCACTAAACTGGTCTTCCAGGATTTACAACCCTCCCTCTCCTGGCCGGTCCCGCCGTGGCGTATTTTCCTACCTGCCAACGGAAGCTGCACCTGCCTTAACCTTCCTCGGGCGGCCATGATTTACACCCGACCCCGGAGCCCGCTCCCAGCCCGGTCACTAGGGTCACAGCCACCTCCTAATCCTGATTTTTTAAAGCATGCAGTGCGTGTATAGTCGACTTGGAATTTTTTTAGGTGTCATCTCTATTATTATCTTCTTAATTATTTGTCCTTTCTTTGAGAGAAAAACTTGATAGCAGTGGATGTTATTTTATACGCTCCCCCCACCCCAGCTTCTGTTTTACTACAGCACATAACTGGTACTCAAAGTACATTTCTGTCAAAGAGCATCTGTAAACGTATCCAGTCGCATATGACTACAGTACAAAGGAGAATGGAAGGGAGGCAAGGAGGGAGGGAAGGAAAAGAGGAAGGTCCAGCCTGTGTCTGTTCTAAGACAAGTTCAAATTTTTATTATTGTCAAGTTTCTATTATCTCTCTGAACATGCTAAATCGTTGCTGAATTTTTTTTAAATTACTGGAATAAATACGTACACTATAATGTATTTAAATAGGGATTTATTTAAATTAGTAACGATGTTACTAATATTCAAAATCAGAGTGGTCTCTGATAATGAACACAATTCAAAACTCACATGATTTGATTTCATAAGTTCTGGGAAAAACTGTTTTAAATATGTTTTAGGCCTTTCCGGATGTCAATAAAGAAGTAACCAAAAAAAGTCCTTCGGTCTGTGGTTAGAATTCACACATCGTTTATGGGGCAGGTGTTCTTTCCTTAACTGACACAAGTGCTGAATCACTAAAACCAATCCTTCTAATCTAGAGTAAAACGGTTTAGACCTAATTATAACAATCAGAAAATCAGAAAGTTTATTTCATTACATAGATTAGTAGAAGCTGTCCCCATTTCCTAATAAATTATTTTTCTTTAAAATAACAACAAAATCTTCTCAAATAATGTCTTTCGCCATTTAAAAACTATTATTTCACATGAAAAAGTTGTTTCATTTAAGTAAATTTCATCTAACAGCTTTGCTAAAATCTTAGTTTTAAAATGGTGCAATCTTTCCAAATATTTGTTAGAAGTAGAAAAAGCAGATGTCCCAATTAAAATGTAAAGTTTTCAAGTTCAAGACTTTGAATACTGCATCAAAGATAGACATTTCTAAAAATAATTTTTTAAATTTTCTTTAACACCTTACTTGAAATTATCTTCTCTCCCATTCTCAGTGCTTACTCACCAGTCATTTAGCAGGGCCTAACAAAATTTATTAGTATTATAGTATACAAAAGTATAAACTACTACATGTAAGGCAAAGTTGTTTCATTTTCTTTTCTTTAGTGTTTTTCAATGTTAAATAATTGACTGAAAATTTGTATCTATTCAAATGAATTTGGTAGTTAATAACCCTAACCAAAATGTCTATTTCACAGCAGTTGAAAATCTAGCATCCAATAAAAAATACAAGTTTTACTTAATTTATTGCTTAGTCATGTCTTTATACTTATAAGATGAAGGAAATCTTATTTATATGATTATATGATTATATAATTATATGATTATATGATTATAATATGATTATATAATCATATTTATATGATTATATGTAAAAACATAGGCTAGCTCTCCATTTTTTTATATTTTTATTACATAGTCAAGGTTGGTACTTAACAATGAAGTTAGACAATTTTAAGTATGAACATTCTACAATAGATGTGAATAACGTGTGCCATTATTGTACAAAAATGCCCACATTTTGGAACATTTCCACTTAAGTAAACAACACAAAAATTTTGCTGTCAGTTATTTTCCTCCACAGCTTTTGAAAATAATACAACTGATATTATCTTATCTGAGCTTCTTTTGCTTGTTTTTAATGTACTTATTTTAGGGATTTTTCCTAAAATAAGGCCTGCTTCAGCTAAGTTTTAGGGAAAAATGTGTTCCGTTCAAGTATAAACACAAAATTGTCCTAAACTTTAAAAACCCTTTTACATTTTTAAACTTCAAATATTTTGATTCTATTTTTTAAAATGTAATGTTTAATTATACTAAAAGGGTAATTCATTGATCTGTAGTGTATGGCCTAAAGGCAGTTTAAGAGCCAAATTGTACAGCAGCTACAATTTGGCTCTTAGAAGTGTTAATCCTTAGATAAAAAATGATTCCAAAGTTTTTATAGGAAAAAATTCAACATCATTTCAAATAAGATTATGCCATAATGAATGTAATTTTTGCATATTACCAAATCAACATTTTTTCAAATAAAACTGAACGTTTAGGTTTACCAAGTTCTATTCCGACAGTCATTTTAGTGTCCAACCATATACCACTGACACAAATGGAGCAAATTTATATTTATTTTATAAATCATATTATCAATTTCAAATATTGGGATATAATGTTTTACTTAATTTTAAAGCTTAGATATAAAAAGTATTCAACTTTCACTCTCTGTGAACTTAGGTCATCCAGAATCAAGAGTAGTTTTAAACCTGTGAAGCTCAACAGCATATGTTACAAATATGTAGCAAATTTTACTGTAGAAATGTAATTCTTGTCTTTAATAAATCGTGATAAATATAAGCTCATGTAGAGAAATACTGGTGCTCTGTTTTCAGTTAGCTGAAATTCTTTTTTAAGAATGTGACAGGCCATATTTCATTAGATTTATACATAATTTTATTCCTCTTGAGTCTGTATAAACCACTATCAATATTGTGAATTCATATTAAAAAGTGAAAAAAGTTTTCTTTTGTCCTAATATTTAAAGCCTATGAAATATGAATAAATGCAAGTTGAATACAATGCTATAATTTTCAAATTTTCGCTGATTTTACTACCATATCCCTAGCTCATTAAATTAAGACTGAGGAAAATTAAATTCAATTAGCCATAAAAGAATTATGTCGGCATTAAAATAGCACAATTTTTTGCCATATGAACTCATATATGCATCAAATTAATAAAAGTCATGTTCATATAATGCATAATTCACTATCTATCGTTATTCAATATACTTGTCTAACTGGTTTAATTTTTTAATGTCATATTTCAATACTTATCAAACTGCAATTGTAACCAGTAATAAGATATTAAAATACAAAACAAGTGTTTATCTAATACAAGTTATTTCTTGTGTATGTTTATAACCCAACTGTATAGTCAAACAGTAAATAGTTATAAAATTTCTAAAAGCATTGATGGTTCTCTAAGGATAAGATTCACTATAGAATTTTTTAAACTCTTCAGGTAGGCAGAGCAAGAATAAACTTCACTTTAAGTTTTATCCCTGGGGCAAATAGGCAAACAGGTGACTTGAAAATATAAATAATAATAATAATTTCAGCAGATAACTCCAAGGATTAAATATCTTTATAATACAATTAATTAAAAAATTTAATAAGATTAAATATATATGTGTAGTTGTACTAAATTTGTGTATAAATGAGAATATATAAAGTATTATTTAATTAAATTGTGCTAATGTGTTGTATTAGATATATTCACATACATTTATGTATAGACATATACATATATAAAATACATTTATACATGTATTACATATGCTTACACACCCAAATCTATACAAAGATACCTGGCCCATAATAATCCTTCAGTATTTAGAGCTATAATCATAATCACTAAGCTACCATAAACTATGTGCTGATAACAAACATTTATCTCTGACACTTTCTCATTCTAGTGCTCTAATTCATTTATTTTCATTGACAAACTAGCCCACTTTCTCCTGTTTCTCCTCCAACAGAGACTTTTTTTTTCTTTTTTCTTTTTCTTTTTTTTTTTTTTTGGCTTGACCAACTCCTCCTCTATCCATATTTTCCATGTTGGTGTTCTTTGAGATCCACATATTTCTTCTGACCTGACACATGGACTACAGGGCAATCCCTGAAACAAACTTCTTTCATGCACTTACTATTCTGTAATATTAAATCTGAGAATTTTACTATGCTTTTTACTTCAGACATACATTTTTGTGGGTTATTGTTCATCTGCATCTGAATGTCCGACAGGAGCTTCATACTCTTTGGAATGTAACTGAATCATGCCTCTATCTCCAAAACGACTGCTGCTCTTGTGGCAAGTCTTATAAGTAATATTTTTATCACCTACCACGTTTACTTAGCCCAGAAACCTCCAGTCTGTCATCAACCCCTCCCTCTTGCTCACAGCTTCTCACAAATTGTCAAGTTCAGAATATTCTACCCAAAAAGACCACCGATCCTGTCTTGTCCCTTCTATTTGTAGCTGCTATTAGCTCCTTGTTGTTTGTCTCATATCCATCTAGTAAACCTCTATTGGAATGGATGTCTAATCTACCATCTGAGATGATTTTTTTGCCTTAAACATTTCAGAAATTCTTTAGCTTTATCTATAATTTTCAAATTTACAGTGAACGTGATCTACTTTTTTACAGTCAGGAAAACACATTATAAAAATAATATCCTTTTAAAGGTTCCTATTGATTACAGCATAAATTCAATATCCTTATTATAGTTCAGAAGCCACTTAAAATATGACCACAAATTATCTGATCACCTATTATTCCCTGAGCTGTTCTTGGACCATATTTCAAATTTGCAAACTTGTATAATGATCTAAACACTTTTCTCTCATTCTGAAATTTTCTTATTTGCCTGCTCATCTTCTATATAGGCTGCAGAAAAAAAAATCACCACCTCTTGGTAAGTTTTTTGTGTGATAAGCTGTTTGGGTGGTAAGTTCCCAGTGTTCTCAAAACAGTTTATATCTATTAAAGCACCTTTCACATTGTATCACAAATATTGATTTTTTAAAAATCTATCTTCTTTCACTGGCCTAAGGAGGCCTTAAGGGCAAGAATCAAACTCTATTCATTTTGTAGAAGGAAGGATAGAAGGAAGAAATGAAGGGAGGTAGATATACAATTTAAAGGAATAATTTCCATGATTTTAACATATTTTGTCAGGAAAAAGAAATATGATATTTACTATATTCAAAACACAATATTTAAAAATATTACCTCCTCCAAATCTTACTTTTCTCAAGAGGGAAGAACATTTTCATGGTATTTAAAAATTGCTGTAAGAAGCACTTCTGAACATTATATTTATGGGCTTATTTACGCAAAACTATGCTCTGACTTCTGCAAATGTACATGTGGTTTCATCAGTATTCTTTTTGATAAACAGAAGAAATGGCTAATGGAGTCTCTAGCCATAGTGAAGAGAAGAGTTCTAGCATTGCTTTAGTTGTTTTTGCTAATGTAGATTGATATCTCCAAGTTCCCAATTCTTCTAAGAGTAAAACTCTTACAATATCCAAAAGGACCATATATGGTTCTCCACCATTTCCTCTCTGATATCATTTCTGTTCACTCTCCTCCTCCTTCCAGCCTTACTGGTTTCTCACTTTTTCTGGAATATGCCAACACACTCTCACCGTAATACTTCGCTAAAGATATTCTCTCAACTTGGAAAGCCATTCACCCAGATATCTGTTTGGTTAACCCCCTCACCTCTCTCAGCTAGAGAGAGCTTGTTGTACTTAAATCATCCCCTGCATGCTTTGTAACTGTGTAGAAAGTTGATTAATTCTTCTGTTACTTGGAATTAAGCCTTTTGAAAATTCTGGCTAACTCAAATGGATCTTAGATCTAAAGATAAGATAAAACTCTTATAAAAAAAACTGTGCAGTAATGGGTTAACTATTACTTGGGGTGCTCAAACTCTGCACATTTCAAAGAAAGGACTATCCCTTGCTTGGCTCCTGAGAGATAACATCTAAGCCCTTGGAATATCCTGCCAGATAGAGTGTTTCTGTATATCTGGGATCTTGGGCCACACCAGATAGTTTATGGGAACAAAGTGATCTATGGTGAATGCCTGTTTTTGTTCACTTGGGGTCCTGGATCATACCACTTAATCTCTAGAGGGCCTAGAGACCCAGTAGCTAAGGTCAGTCACACAAATCCTCAATGCCTATGTAACTGCTCCCATAAAAACATTGGACACAAAGGCACAGATGAGCTTCCCTAACTGGAAACACTTTGTCCTTGTTGTGACACATCATTGCTAGGAGAATTAAGCACTATCCATGTATCTTCACTGGGAGAGGATAACTGACAGTTCGTGCCTGTTTTCTCATACACCTTGCCATATATGCCTTTTTCCTTTGCTGGCTTTAGTTTCCATTCGTTCCCTGTGATAAACCATAACTCTGAGTATAACAGGTTTTCTGAGTTCTGTATTTCTAGAAAATCAACAAGACTGGGAGTGATCTGGTAGGCCCCCAACACAAAACAGGAGGAAATTTTTGTGACTTGGGGTTAGGTAACATGATAACAAAATATGAGCCCTAAAAAAATTGATAATTGGGCTTCTAAATTTAAAACCTTTTTGTTTCAAAAGATAATATTATGAAAGTGAAAAGACAAGCCACAGAAGGGAAGAAAATATTTTCAATTATATAACTGAAAAAATTTGCAAATCAAATATCCAGAATACAGAAATAAGTCTTATAGCTCAATAACAAGAGGACAAAGATTGGCAAAAAAAAAGAGACATTTTATTTCAAAAAAGACAAATAAATTGCTTATAAGCACAGAAAAAAAAATGTTCAATATCACTTGTCATTAAGGAAATGAAATTAAAACTACTATGAGATACCTTTGGCTATAATACAAAAGACAGTACCAAGTTTTGGTAAGGATTTGGAGAAATTGGAATCCAAATACATTGTAAATGGGAACATAAAACGGTACATTATTCATGTTATCTCCAAAGGGAAATAATACAAATGACCTTTAACTGGTGTTGGATAAACAAAATGTGGTATATCCATACATAAAATATTATTTAGCAACAAAAACACACCAGAATATTAATATATGCTCCAACATAGATGAACCTTAAAAACATTAAGCTAAGTAAAAGAAGTTAGTTTCAAAAGACTACATACTGTGTGATTTATTTTATATGAAATGTCCGGGAAAGGCAAATTTATAGATAGAAAGCAGAGCAGTGGTTGCCTGGGGCTGGAAATGTAAGCAATAATGATTGGCAAATAGCTCAAGGGACTTCTTTGAGGTGATGGAAATAGTCTAAAATCGGTGGTGGTTGCACAACTCTATAAATTTACTAAAAATCATTGAATTGAACACCTATAATGGATGAATTTTATGGTTTAAAAAATTATACATCGGGCTTCCCTGGTGGCGCAGTGGTTGAGAGTCCGCCTGCTGATGCAGAGGACACGGGTTCGTGCCCCGGTCCGGGAAGATCCCACATGCCGCGGAACGGCTAGGCCCGTGAGCCATGGCCGCTGAGCCTGTGCATCTGGAGCCTGTGCTCCGCAACGGGAGAGGCCACAACAGTGAGAGGCCCGCGTACCGAAAAAAAAAAAAAATTATACATCAATTAAGCTGTAAGAAAAATCTAATGGGAAAGGATAGAAAAATAAACAATAAATAATAACCTACATGATATATAAGAAGAAGATAGTGTTTTGGTTCAAAAAAATGAAGAATATAATAATGAGGATAGGGAATATAGCGAAGGAGGAACAGAAAATTTGCAGTATTAAATAGGGTGGTCAGGTAAGCCTCACAGAGAAAGGAGTTAGCCAAGTTGACATCTGGTTGAAGAGCTTGCCAACCCAAGGGAAGAGTGTGAGCAAAGCTTTAAGGCTGGAGCACAACCTCAAGTTTGAGGAACAGTGAGGAGGTCAGTGCGGCAAGAAGGAGAAGATTAGTAAACAATAAACTCAAAGAAATAATGGGAGTAAGTAGAGAAAAATAAAAGGCCTTATTACTCATTTTAAGGTCCTTATTTTAAGAAAAAATGGGAGAGCTATAGGAGGTTCTTTAACAGAGGAATGGCATAATCTGGCATACCACTTAAAAGCATGACTCTGGATGCTATGAGAATAGACTTCAGGAGTGAAAGAGAAGTAGGGAGACAAATTAGGTGGCTATTTTGATAATCCTGGCAATAAGTTATGATGATTTGAACCAAGGGGGAAGATGGAGGTTGCAGTGCGAGTAGTGATATTCTGGATAAAGCATGGGGGGAAAATTGGCATCAATTTTTCTCCTTTTAAAAGTTAATTCATACTTTAAAAAAAATTAGAAGATAATACATCAAAATGTTAATCATATTCTCTCTATTTGATGAAGTTATTGAATATTTGTGCTTCTACTTTGTCCAACTTTCTAGCCATGTGCACGTATTATTTCTATAGAGAAAAATAGAATTTTTTCAATATCCAGTTCATTGAACAGGATCATAATGCAAACAAACTTTGTTTTTGCAAAAATTTTAAGTCAACACCAAACTGGTTACATATATGAAGTAAATAGTGATAGATGGTAGGGCTTCTCTGGTGGCACAGTGGTTGAGAGTCCACCTGCCGATGCAGGGGACACGGGTTCGTGCCCCGGTCTGGGAAGATCCCACATGCCGCGGAGTGGCTAGGCCCATGAGCCATGGCTGCTGAGCCTGCACGTCCGGAGCCTGCGCTCCACAACGGGAGAGGCCACAACAGTGAGAGGCCCGCATACCGCAAAAAAAAAAAAAAAAAAAAAAAAAAATAGTGATAGATGATAATGTTAGCAATATGCAGAATAGTCAAAGAAGCAACAGATATTTCCTGAATACAGAGTGGCGAACTCACCTTTCCATAAACACGCGGTAACATTATTACCAACTAACTTTCCTGGCATTATATGACTCTCTCCAGAATGTCTAATGTCTAATTTTTTTAACTGATAGTAAGTACAGTTCCAGTCATAATAAATATAACTTATATCAGTAAGGAAATTTTGTTATGCTGAGATAACGAACAACCTCAAATTCTCAGAGGTTAAAGTAACAAAGGTGTATTTCTCATTTCATTACATGTCCAGTTCAAGTGGGTGAGGGCAGGGTCTCTAATAATTATAGTTACTTAGGGACCCAGACTGTTGAAGGCTCCATTTTGACATGATCTACCAGGATGAAATATGTTAAATTATGAACTAGTTCTTAAAGCATCAGTCCAAAATGATACACCTTATCTCTGCTCTCATTACATTGGCCAATGTAAGTCCTATGGCCACAAAAGTGTAGGGAAGTCCAATTCCATGATGTACTTGAAAGAAAGAGAAAAATCTATGATAATTATTTTTATAAGATGTGAGATAAGAGAAGAAAATATTAGACCTTCAATTCATACTCATTTTTATATAAACAAAATTAACCTATACTAATATTTAATACAAAGGTTTTCTAAAATTTAATTTTAAACTCCATTAGTATTTAATAATAAAGAAATCTTAATTTATTCCTACATCAGATGGTCACATGACATGTATAGTCCACAATATATTGAGACAGACTGGGAATTCCAAAAGAATGAGAGTTAAAAGAATTGTCCTAATTCATTCATATACTTGCAATACTTCCATATAATGGATTTTACATGTGTCAAGTAAAGTTGTTTTAAGAATTATTATAATCTAATTTCAACTCTCACAAAATAGACAATAACTTTGTAAGATGCCTACAGAGACATCTGAGAACTGAAAATTGCAGACCCTATCAAGAAGATGGCAGAATGACACTTCTATTCCTAGTACAAACTTGTCATCAGCTACATACAATTGCTGTCTAAAGAAACTGCCAAAACCAGATTTATAAAGAAGGTTACTTCACATATGGATTGATGGCCACCAACATTAATGATAAATCTTCCCTAAGCATATATTTTATATGGTGTATACATGCTGTATACTGGACCTTTATAAGATATCTTTAAGAGCTATTATTTACAAGTACTGAAATAAATACATTAGAGCTATGTCTTTGAATCAGTCTATCACGATATTAAATCAACATTTTTATAAATATTGGAGTATTCAGTAATGGAAATGTTTAATATTTTCAATAATGTTCAATAATAGTTAATATGTTATAACAAAGTTAACTTTTATGAGAGAAAACGAGTTTTATTATTAATAAAAATTTAAATTGTTTAAAATACTATTAATTTTATATTTACTTTATCCTCTTACAATTTTAATTATTTTGTATGCCTTAGAATGACCATAAATATCAATAAAGAAACTGATATATTAAGGTTTATATTATAAATAAAAATAAATTATATATAATTTATTTTTTCCCCCAAAACTCTCTCTCCCCAGATCTTCACAACTTTGTCAAATGCACAAACCTAATCATTTAGGTCAAAGTCCTCCCATGCATCCTTTAGTCTTCCCCTTCCTCACACCTCATATCAAATCCATTAGCAAGTCTTGACATTTCTACCTCCAAAGCATATCCTAGATTGGTCATTTCCCTTCCAGCTGAATGAAGGCACCATGATCTCTCTTCTGGATTATTACATGGTCCTAATGTGTCTCAACCCACTTTTGCCCCACTAACACCAGAGCAGCCAATGATTCTCCTAAAAAGGTGATCAGGTCCTGTCAATCTCTTGCTGCAAACTGGTCATTAGCACTGATAAAATCTAAACTCCTTGAAATGCTCTTGCCCACTCCTTAAACCTCTTCTCATAAGATTTCCTCTCTGCTTTCTTCTGTATGTTCAAGGTACAGGGATATTTTTCTCTTCCTCAGACTAAGCCCCTTTGGGTCCCCAAATGTTTGCACTAGCTGTTCACTCTGTTTGGAACACTTATCTCCTGGATATTTTCTTGTCTGATTCCTTCTAAACATTCAGGTCTCTGCTACTAAATCAGCTCTTTAGAGTGGCCTTCCCTGATCATTTTATCTTAGAGGTCTCCACCTGCTTCCTCAGCCCGACTCTGTACTAAATTATGTGTTCCATGGCCTTTAAGGCCTACAAAATTTGTACATCCCCACGTCCTCAGCCTCATCTCCCACTACACTTCCCTTCAATTGCTCTGCTTTATCCTCACTGTCTCCTCTTTGTTTCTTAATTAGATGAAGAAATCTGTTATGTGGTTTGCACTTGCTCTGTCCTCAGCAGAAATGTTCTTCCAGAAATGTGCAAGGCTTATTAGCTTAGTTTATTCTGGCCTCTGCTCAAATTTCATCTCATCAGAGATATCTGCCCTGATCACCCTATCAAAAGATCATCTCTTCCCTCTGCTTTGCTTTACTCTCTACCTATTTAGATCTTCATGGTACTTGTGTATATTTTAAACCTGTGGGTTGTTTGTCATTTGTTCCAGCCACTGGAACATAAGCTCCAATAGGGTAGTGGCTTACCCCATCCCCTCCATGATTCTAGGCTTTTGAACGATGCTTGATAATGTGTTATTGTAATTTATATAAGCTAGTCCATGCTGAGGCTCACTTGATGTTTGTCTATAAAACATGCTGCTATGATCATTGTAATATAATCATTTTTGCTTTTTGTAATTATATTTTAAGTTACTTTCTAGAGGTCAGATGTTTATGTACATGTTATACATGGATGCTTATTGCCCAGTTGAGACCTAAAAAGTCTGTAACCATTTACACACCCACCGCCTGTGCCTCCCCTCATTTCTACACATTCACACCTACATTGGGTTTTGTGGATTTTTAATATCTGTGACCTAAGAAATGACTGCGTGATTTAGTGCTTTATTTGTATTTTATTGTTAGTAAATTTGAAAAATTTTATATGATTCTGGCATGTAAGCTGCCTTTTGTATCTTTTTCCCATTTAAAAATTTTATATTCAGGTTTGTTTATTGTTATTTAATAAATTCCTTATACACTGAGGATATTTACATTCTATCTGCTATATATATTGTGAATATTTTCCCAGTTTGTAGTTTGTCTTTCATCCACATTTATGTAATTTTTTTTCAAGAAGGAAGTTTTCTATTTCATAAATTCGATGTTTTCATCTTTTAGAGTCCCTAGTTTAATATTCTTCTGTGGCTTCTTTGAGCACTTTTATTGTTAATATTTTAACTTTTAGTATTTTTTCTCCATTTTAACTTATGTTGGGATATGCAGCAGTAGCGGAATTCAAATTAGTTTTACTTTTTAGAAATGGGTGATCAGTTTTCCTCATAATATGCCAATATTATGGTAATCACAATAATAATAGTTAAGATTTACTGCAAGATTTCTATTGGTCAGCCGTTTTGCTAACTATTTTGTATACAATAGCTCAATTGATCTTCACATCAAAAAAAAAACTTCACATCAATTTTCAAGGTTATGATGAGGCTTTTTTTTTTCTTAAGAGAGGGACAAAGCAAATGTTGAATGTTGTAAGTTGACCATGAAATCATCTCTCATGTGTAAACAGTCAGGAAGCCAAGTCCTGAGTTTATAACACACAGATCTATGCCTTATCTCATGAGGTAGGGCAATCCAATAAGTGCCTGAGCAACATGCTATTGAGTGTATCATGCTGCCTATTATCATTGTTGTTGTAAACTGGGAGTACTCAATCCAGTACCACAGAACCTTACATGACTTCATGTCGCCTTCCTCAAGTTCCTTCAAACCTCCATTCCCCAAAAATCTCCTGTCATGGAGTCATCACCACAGCACGGGTGAAGCCTGATTCCACTGCCTGCACCAACACGAGAAGCATCAAGAGGAGGAAGAATATGTTTCCTTGCACTTAAAACAAGAGACACCAAAAAAAATGGAAATAAATGCTTAGAAAAAAATATTCCAAACAAAAACTGGAGTAGCAATATGATTATCAAACAAAATAGGACTTAATAAAAAGCTATATAGGGAAAAGGATGATAATAATAGAGTTGAAGATATAACCCTCATAGCATAAGGACATGCAACAACTAAGCCTCAAAAATATGATGGAACAAAAGATAGAAAGAAATGAGGAGTGAACTAGAAAAATGAACTGCTGAAGGACTATTTCACATAACCCTCTCAGAAAATGACAGGTAAAGCAGAAGAAAAATAAGCAGTGAGAGCAAGATCTGAACAAAACAATTAAAAACAAGCTATTTGGTATATATAGATAGTGTACTAAACAACAAAACATGCTTTTTTGAGCTCATATGAAATATTTCCAAAATAAGACATGTTTCATGTCATAAAGGAAGCCTGAATCAATTTCAAAGGAACAATAATATAATACAGACTATTGTTCTCTAACAACATACAATAGAATTAGTAACTAAAAGCAAAGAACAGCTAAAGGAAATTTTATATTATCAGTAAATTAAATAAATAGCCATTGGATTTAAAAGGAAAACATGTTCTTAGAACTGAGTAAGAGTGAAAATACTACATGGCAAAATTTATGGGAAACAAAGAAATATTTAGAGAAAAATACAGGTTTAAGCACACTTACCAAGAAGCAAGAAACGTTTTTAAAATGACTGTGATTTAAATTAGGGAGCTAGAAAAGCAGCAAGAGAGAAAACAGAGGATGCAAGAAAATAATGAAGATCAAGTCAGAAATCAATGAGAGAAGCAAAACAACAGAGAATTTTAACAAAACCAAATTCTGATTTCCCTCCAAAAAATTCCATGTCCAGTAGTTCTTACAGAATTCTACCAAATTAAAGGAAGTGTTTAAAGCCCATTTCTTTTTTTTGCAAATACCTCAGAAAACAGAAAACAACAAAATCTATGTAGCTCATTTTAGAAAGCTAGTGTTATCTTGAATCTAAAATAGAAGATGAGTCTATTAGCTCATTTCAATTACGATCAAATACAAAAATCTTAAATATAATATCAAACTCCTACACTGTATTTCAAATGTATATATGTATAATATGAAAGGATCCTTCAATTTGAAAAGTCTTTAAAGGTAATTTACCATTAGCAGACTAAAGAAACCAAACCATGTTATTATCTTAGTCAATGATACAGTATTAAGTTCCATACCTATTTATTATGAAAATACCTAGAAAGGAATAGATAGGAACTTGCTTAATTTAGTGATAGTTAAACACCAGTTCTAGAGCATTATACTTAATGGAGGAATTTTAGATGCATTTTCTTTATGATTCAGAATTCCCATTATTTAACACAGTACTGGAGGCCCTGGACTATACTATGAAGGTAAGAAAAAACGGACAGTTGTAGAACATAGTAGGGAAGAGACACAACTCGATATTTTCTAATGACATCAATATCTATTTAGAAAAACCAGAGAAATAAAAAAGATAAACTATGAGAATTAATGAGGGTTCATCAGTACTGCTAATAATATTCACCTGCATTTTTCCACTTCAGTGGTAACCAGTGAGAACAGAGGAAATACGCTATCTATCAACATAGTAATATAGTATGTGTACGTGTCTGCATTCTTGGAACTAGCTTAGAATACACAAGATCTCTATGGAGACATATTTTTAAAATTCTAATACATGATCCCAAAAATGAGCTGTTTGTTTGTTTGTTTGTTTTAATGAGAGATAAACTATGCTCATGGATGGGAAGACCTTACTGTTTAAAAAACTGAAATCATAATTAAAAACATGTCTAATTTAGAAATCCCGGCTCAGAATGGCTTCATTTGGAATTCTACTAAATATTTAAATAAAAAATGACATCTAATTTATATAATATCTTTAGAAGGAGAGAAAAAGACTTAACCAAGAAGTTCTATAATTTCAACATAACAAAAAAACCTCGGTAGGATGTTATAAGAAATAAAAATTATAAGCCAATTTCAACCCTAAAAGAAATATAAAAGTTCTTTACAACTAATAAACTGAATTCAGTGATATATCACCAAATTGATTTTATTCCACAAATAAATGGCTTAACATTCAAAAAACGTCAATGTAAAAAATCATATTATCACAAAAGTTATAGAAAAATATTTGATAAATTAAACATACATTCATGACTTTTTAAAAAACTGGTAAAAAACTAGAAACTTCTTTAAACTAAAACAAACATTATATTTAATGATAAATTATTAAAACTTTCTCTCTATGGTTGTGAGTGGGACAAGGAGGTCCTTTATCATTACTCTTATTCAATATTATACTAGAAGCACTAGCTAGTACTTCAACTGAAGGAAAATAAAGTACAATCATTGGAAAGAAGACATAAGATTCAATCAATATACACAGAAAACTTAAATGTGTATATATCTAAAATAATCTAAAGATATATTCTTAGAATTCAACAAACACAACAAAAAAAAATGAAAACTTCAAAAGATACCACTTATAATGGAATTTAAAAAATCAAATAACTAAGAATAAATCTGAAATAGAAATGTAAGAACTCCACAAATAAAAATTATAAAACGTTATTGACAGGAGTGAAAAGAGGTCTATTCATATAACTAGACAGATATACTAGGTTCATGGATCAGAAGACTTCATTTAAAATGATGTGAATTCTCTCTAAACCAATGCACTACTAATAACAAATGGGAGAACCAATTTTACAGTAGTAGTTCTCAAATTTGGCTGCATTTTTAATCATCAGGGAGATTTTTTAAAAACCCAATGCTTATCACTTACATAATTAAATCCTTGGCTTTTGAGGAGACAGCCAGGTTCTGAAAGTTGCTAAGAAAGTAAATCTTAGACGTCCCCATCACAAGAAAAAAATTGTAATTACATGTGGTAATAAATGTTAACTAGACCTACTGTGGTGATCATTTTGCTATACATACAAATATTGAACCATTATTTTGTATACCTGAAACTAATACAATGTTATACCTAAATTAAATCTCAATTATTTTAAAAAGACTGATAATATCAAGTATTGTCAAAAATATGGGTTAATTAGAGCTCTCATATTCTGCTGGTAGGAATGTAAAGTGGTATAACTATTAGTACTTAGGAAACTTGTTTTCCATTACCTACCCAGGCTGAACATATACACACTGTGTGATGTGGCAATTCCTCTCATTTATACACCCAGTTGAATGCTATACACATGTGAACACACATGTACAAGAATGTTCATGACAACATTACTGTTGACATCTCCAACTGGAAATAATCCAAATGTCCATTAGTAGTGGAATGGATAAATAAATTGTGATATATTCATCCAATGGAATATTATACACACTGGAATAAATAAGCTATATAGAAGAGCATGGTTTAATTTTACAAAGATAATATTAACAGATATGTCAAACATAAAAAGATACATATTATAATTTTCCATTAATATAAAGTTCATACATGGGCAAAATTCATGATAATGGTTACTTTTGGGGAGGAATGTGGATAATGATTGAGAAAGGGTATAAGATGGAACTTCCAGAATACTTGTAAGTTTCTATTTCCTGACCATGATGGTGGTTACATGAATGTACTTAATTTGTGAAAATTCATCAAGGTGTATGCTTCTTTCTCTTAATTGAGGTATAACATAATAGTAAAGTATTAAAAGATGAAGATAGTCTGAACACATGGAGAGACTATGTTCTTTAGTAAGACTTAGTGTAAGACTCAATTCTTCCCAAGTTAATCTATAAAATCAATATAATCCAATACAAATTTCAGTTGGATTTTTAAAGTAATCAGTTGATTTATTTAAAGACATGTTTGAAAGGTCTATGAATAGCTACATCAACTTAGAATAAAGGAGTAAAAACAAGAGATTGGTTTCTACATGAACTATTATTCTAGAGCCATAGTTACAAAAATAATGCTTCAACACAATTGAGAAAATACAGACTAATGACATAGAAGAGATACTTCAGAGACAGACCAACCCAGATGTGAGCATAATTTCAAGACAACAACACAAATCAAAGGGGAAAGGATAACTAGCTTAGTAAATGGTGCTGAGACATTGTGGTTACTATACGGAAAAAAGCTAAAATTGGATTCCTCTCCCTTTCATGGCATAGTTTAAAAATTAAATGTGAAATATAAAACTGTAAAGTTGATGTAAAATAAAATAGGAAAATATCTTTGTAAACCGAACATGAGGAAGAACTTTATTATGAGAAACCTCAAAAGCACAAAAAAATGAGACAAGAAAATGACTTGGGGCCAGCTTAAGAACAAAGATACATTTCATGATATTATATATATGGAAAAATATGGTCTGATTCAAAATAATCAATTTACAAATGAATTAAACAAAACGGTCTATATAAAACTGAAGGCTGCCTGCACCAATTCATTGCCTACAGGTGTGTGTATGTGTGCTTTTGTGTGTGTGTGTGTGTGTGTGCGTGTGTGTATGAACTGGGTCTGACATTTGTCAAGCTTTGTTTTATTTCATAATACCTAAACAATTATTTTGTCTATAAAAGGGAAAGACTTGCCTACCAAAAATGCTTCATCTTCCCAGTAGTTTGTCTGTATTTAACTCTACTACTGCCTCAATTCTACGACTCTGGGAACCAAAAATGCATATTTGCCCAGAAAATGACTCTGTCTTACATGTATTCAAATCACTTCTTAAATATTCTAGGGTATGTGTTGTATGTGTTGTAGGTCTTAATGCTCTTTTACTGAATTAATACAGTAAGTTACAACAAGGCACACTAACTTATTCAATAATCTTAGCTGAACTCTGACTTTAGAACTCTGCCATAGATTCTTTAAAAATTACCTTGCAATTAGTAAACATTAACTTCTATACCTTCAAATAAGAATGCCATTATTTAAGAAATTGGAAGTTAGGCCACTACAGAAAGAGTGAGAGAAGCGCTGATACAAGCAACTTTTAGAAGTGGTTAAGAGTTTGGTGAATTTTTCTTTCTAAATGCTGTGCTTTTAATAGTTGCTTTTTTTAAAACTATATTTCATATTCTAGAAACATAGATATGGAAAACTTAACTTTTCACTCGAGTTACAACCAATTTCAAAGAAAAGGCAGAAATAATTCATCATTCGTGTTGAACTATTTGAAGGCCAAGAAGCTTCACTCAATTCCTAGTCCCTATCCACCCCCCAGAGTCCTATCTCATTTCTTCTTTCTCCAATACTATTGGGTCTCGACCATTCCTCAGTTAATTACTTTCCCTGATGACCACCTTTCCTCTAACAGAATTCATATATTCTGTTAAAAATTTCCACTAAAATTCCCAAGAGTATATACCTTATGAGCACTTTCTAGCCAGAGATGGGAAGGTGCTTACCTTCAAAATAGAAGCCTGACTGGATTTCTAGGACCCTGGGGAGGGTCCTGAGGTCAAGGGAGTGGATGAATTCTTCCAGCGACAATGCCATTGCTTTGGCTTGGGTCTTGTGCAGACCTGGTACTTACAGAAGCTTTTGGCTTCTGGGTGTCACTTGTCTGCAACTGTAGTCTCACCTCATCATTCCTTTCTCAGGCAGGAATGTCACACTGGAGCCCGACTTGGGTGGAGTAGCTCTGTGTGGGGAGGGCAGTGAGGAGGCAGGGGACAAAAGGTGTTTCATCTCTTTTTAGTTCTCATTGTGGCTTCATTTCCTTTTAACACTGAAGTAGAACAGGATGGGGGTGTGGTGAGCATATCTGAACAGACACTGCCAAAAAAGCGAAAACTGACAAGTAGCTCTCTTTGTCGCTGGTCCAGGTGTGCATCTCAAGCAGGGGCTAGGATGTTTGAGGTCACGGTTGCTTCTGGTTTGTCAACCAGGAAAGAACAGGAATTCAGGACTAAAGGCCAATCTTAAAAAGGGCACCGTATTAATTCTTTATCTCTTTACTTCACTTCTAAAGTTTGGCTCTGTGCTTTATTTGCATACTCTCAGTGCTTTTATATTAAATTTGGTTACGAAAGTGCTTTGTGTCAGCTCTTTTCAGAAATCTGATACTCTGAAGAGAGGGGATCAAAACCACTTTTATTCTTCCACATTAAAACTGAATATTAAAGGAGAGTGGGGGAGGAATGCACTATGCAAAGTGATACAGTAAATTAATATTAATTTTCTAATCGTCGCACTATAGTGAAAGTATCTAAATCCATTATTAGGAAACCTGAATTTCCTGGGTTTAGCTCTGCTTTTGACTTACAGGTGACGTCAGCCTTGTCTTCTCTGTCCCTCATTTGTCTCATTTATGTAATGGAGAAAAAGTTAGAGTCAAATAAATTGTATCATTTCTTCTAAGGCCAAAATTCTACAATTCTGATCATGAGGTCCAAATTTGCAGTAGGGAGGGGTGAGGATGACCAAAGTCAAAGGAAGAAAGAAAAGCCTCATAAAAATAAATCTCTTAAAAATCTTCCACTCTCTAGTCTTTGTATTTAAATAAGACAATATTTTAGAGCTAGAGTATACAGTTCAAGGTGGTATTTTTAAAGTCTCTTTAAGGGTGACTAAAAGAACACTGGTTGGTATAAATACAGTGAAAGAAGCTAAGAAGCTGCATATTCTCCTTATAAATTGGACTCCAGGCTCCCTGTCTAGAAACTGTTTTAGCCTTAGGCTGCAAAGAGCATACATAGCCAGATAGAGAGGGTCAGGGCACATCCCAGCTCCACCTTCATGTAAATATCTAAGAAAATTAAAGGCACTACCTTATTTTGATATAGAGCTTATAAAACTCTTTCAGCTCTTAAAATCATATTTGATACTTGCAATAATCTGCCTGGCTTCATTTCTTTCTTTACAAAACTAAAATTTATAAGGCCACATCAATCGTTTTTTCACCAGTAGCTTCTACTTCCTCATTTGCAACTTTTTTGCGCAAAAACCTGCTAAACTTGATCAGTCTGCCTTCTGCACCCCTTCTCCCAAGCTTAGGCCCTTCAATCGACTACAAAAATTGTTTACAGCCTAACTGTATCTCACATGGTTGAATATATGAAAAGAGCTGCTATGGACTGCTCCTTAAAAATTGTACATTTGTTAGAACTGGTACCACAGCAAATTTCATTTGATATCTAAACCAAACTGGACTTCACTTGATTTTTTAAATATTTTCCCACATCAACTTTCTATCTTACTAGTCAAAGAAGCTATTTCAAAATATTACCAATCTTTTACAATTGTCTTTGCTACTCCTGCTTTTGCTCTTTCAACAAATGATTTTCCCTTTCTGTTACATTCTGTTTCTTTCTTTCTCTCAATCTTAGTTAACGACACTACAATTCTCTCACTTTCTCAAGCCAGAAGTCTGAATCATGGGAGATGCCATATCCAGCCTCCAAATCCCTCAAGCACTATAGGTGGCAATAATCAATAACACTCACTTTGTTCTTGCTCTGTATCTCCACTATTACTACTTCAGTTCAGATCATAATCACTTCTGACACTGTAGGCAAAGAAATCCTGACATGAACAGCCAAGATGAAATTGACAAATAAGAATAATAAGAGAGTCCCTGAACAACCAAGTAGTAAAATCAATTATTAAAGTTTAATAACTGAAACAGCAGATTACCGGTGTAATAATAGTCTGATCAATGAGAATTCAGAAATAAAGCAAAGCATTGCCAACTAAAGACGGTCCCTCACCACCCAGTTTTACAAGAACTGAGTCATTAGCCACTGCAGTTGCTGGTTTTCAACACATCCCGAAAAGAGTTCAGGACAGAGATCAGGAATGAGGCAGTCAGTGCTGCAGGAAAACTGGCAGAACAGGCCTTCAGATAGTTAGATATTCTCAGGAGAAAATTTTAAGAACTCATTTTCTTGCATCTTCCCATTCATAGAAAAGTACTAAAATCATTAAATGAAATATCTGTTCCTCATGACTAGCAGCAATCTTCCACTGAGCTGTGTGCTTGATTGCACGTACGCCTTCTCCAGAATTACATATATGCTAACCTCCCACCCCACCCCTTCTGAGAAGTTCCTCAGAGATAACTGAGAGGCTGTCTCCTGGGCTATAGTCCTCAATAAGTCCGCAAATAAAACTGAAACTCACAGCTCTCATGTTTTGCATTTTTATTTCAATCAACAGTATAGGTAATAATTTACTATATGAAAAAGATGAAATTTCAAAGCAGTAGGGAAAAATATTTCATCCAACAAATAGGGGTTAAATAATTTTAAAAATAAGCTTCCCAAAATTCTATGCAAAAAATTAAATTTATATCAATTGAAAAATTAAATTTAAGTAAAAATAAACCAAAGGAAAAAACAGAAAAATATCTGGAGAAGTAAGGAAAGAACTATTTCTTAGCATCAGTGAAAGTCTTAAGGGAAAAGACTAATAAATTTGACAACAGACATATGAAATACTTCTATAAATTAAAAATGAGCTTTAACAAAATAGAAAAAATACTTTAAATAAAAAATTAATGTCCTGGATCCACAAAGATCACTAATTATTCACACAAAATAAAAATATTTAAGAATTTCTGCTTCTGGCTATTAGCTTGGATTTGACCAACTCTTCCACCAAGGACAACTTGAGAAGTGGATACTTTTTTAAAACCAGTTTTAAAGAACAAGAGAGCCATCAGGGCAGTCAGGACTTGAGAATCAAGATCTGGAAAGGCAGGGAAACACAAGGTGAGGGGATTCCAATATTCTACACTTCTTTTCCCCTCAAGGCATTTGTGGATTAGTAGTTGGCACCAAGAGAGAAGCTGAAAAGCAAAGCAAAAAGTGGTAGTAAAGAGATTGGTTCAAGATGGTGGAAGAGAAGGATGTGCACTCACTCCCTCTTGCGAGAGCAGCAGAATCACAACTAATTGCTGAACAATAACTGACAGGAAGACACTGGAACTCACCAAAGAAGATACCTCCCATCCAAAGACAAAAGAGAAGCACAATGAGATGGCAGGAGGGGCATAATCACAATAAAATCAAATCCCATAACTGCTGGGTGGGTGACTCACAAACCGGAGAACACTTATACCACAGAAGTCTACCCACTGGAGTGAAGGTTCTGAGCCCCACATCAGGCTTCCCAACCTGGGGGTCTGGCAACGGGAGGAGGAATTCCCAGAGAATCAGACTTTGAAGGCTAGCGGGATTTGATTGCAGGACTTCAACAGGACTGGGGGAAACAGAGAATCCGCTCTTGAAGGGCACACACAAAGTAGTGTGTGCATCAATACCCAGGAGGAAGGAGCAGTGACTCCATAGGAGACTGAACCAGACCTACCTGCTACTGTTGGAGGGTGTCCTGCAGAGGAGGAGGGTGGCTGTGGCTCACCACGGGGACAAGGACACTGGCAGCAGAAGTTCTGGGAAATACTCCTTGGCATGAGCCCTCCCAGAATACGCCATTAGCCCCACCAAAGAGCCTGAACCTCCAGGGCTGGGTCGCCTCAGGCCAAACAACCAACAGGGAGGGAACTCAGCCCCGCCCATCAGCAGAGAAGCAGATTAAAGTTTTACTGAGCTCTGCCCACCAAAGCAACACCCAGCTCTACCCACCACTAGTCCCTCACATCAGGAAGCTTGCACAAGCCTCTTAGATACCCTCATCCACCAGAGGGCAGAGAGGAGAAGCAAGAAGAACTCCAATCCTGCAGGCTGTGGAATGAAAACCACATTCACAGAAAGATAGGCAAAATGAAAAGGCAGAGGGCTATGTATTAGATGAAGGAACAAGATAAAACCCCATAAAAATAACTAAATGAAGTGGAGATAGGCAAACTTCCAGAAAAAGAATTCAGAATGATAGTGAAGATGATCCAGGACCTCAGAAAAAGAATGGACGCAAAGATCAAGATGCAAGAAATGTTTAACAAAGACACAGAAGAATTAAAGAGCAAACAAACAGAGATGAACAAAACAATAACTGAAATGAAAAACACACTACAAGGAATCAATAGCAGAATAACTGAAGCAGAAGAACAGATAAGTGAACTGGAAGACAGAATGGTGGAAATCACTGCCATGGAACAGAATAAAGAAAAAAGAATGAAAAGAAATGAAGACAATCTCAACCTCTGGGACAACATCAAACCCACCAACATTTGCATTATAGGGGTACCAGAAGGAGAAGAGAGAGAGAAAGGACCTGAGAAAACACTGGAAGAGATTATAGTCAAAAACTCCCCTAACAAGGGAAAGGAAATTGCCCCCCAAGTTCAGGAAGCACAGACAGTCCCAGGCAGAATAAACCCAAGGAGAAACACACCAAGACACACAGCAATCAAATTGACAAAAGTTAAAGACAGAGAAAGATTATTAAAAGCAGCAAGGGAAAAATGACAAATAACATACAAGGGAACTCCCAGAAGGTTAACAGATGATTTCTCAGCAGAAACTCTACAAGCCAGAAGGCAGTGGCACAATATATCTAAAGTGATGAAAGGGAAGAACCTACAACCAAGATTACTCTACCCGGCAAGGATCTCATTCAGATTTGATGGAGAAATCCAAAGCTCTACAGACAAGCAAAAGCTAAGAAAATTCACCACCACCAAACCAGCTCTACAACAAATGCTAAAGGAACTTCTCTAAGTGGGAAACACAAGAGAAGAAAAGGACCTACAAAAACAAACCCAAAACAATTAAGAAAATGGTAATAGGAACATACATATCGTTAATTATCTTAAATGTGAATGGAATAAATGCTCCAACCAAAAGACACAGGCTTACTGAATGGATACAAAAACAAGACCCATATATATGCTGTCTACAAGAGACCCACTTCAGACCTAGGGACACATACAAACTGAAAGTGAGGGGAGGAAAAAGATTTTCCATGCAAATGGAAATCAAAAGAAACCTGGAGTAGCAATACTCATATCAGATAAAATAGACTTTAAAATAAAGAATGTTACAAGAGACAAGGAAGGAGACTATATAATGACCAAGGGATCAATACAATAAGAAGATATAACAATTATAAATATATATGCAGCCAACATAGGAGCACTTCAATACATAAGGGAAACGCAAACAGCTGTAAAAGAGAATATCAACAGTAACACAATAATAGTGTGTGACTTTAACACCTCACTTACACCAATGGACAGATCACCCAGACAGAAAATTAATAAGGAAACACAAGCTTTAAATGACACAATAGATCAGACAGCTTTAATTGATATTTATAGGACATTCCATCGGAAAACAGCAGATTACACTTCTTTCTCAAGTGTACGTGGAATGTTCTCCAGGATAGATCACATCGTGGGTCACAAATCAAGCCTTGGTAAATTTAAGAAAACTGAAATCATATCAAGCATCTTTTCCAACCACAACAGTTTGAGATTAGAAATAAATTACAGGGAAAAAAACGTAAAAAACACAAACACATGGAGGTTAAACAATACATTACTGAATAACCAAGCGATCACTGAAGAAATCAAAGAGGAAATCAAAAAGTACCTAGAGACAAATGACTATGAAAACACAATGATCCAAAACCTATGGGATGCAGCAAAAGCAGTTCTAAGAGGGAAGTTTATAGCAATACAGTCCTATCTCAAGAAACAAGTAAAATCTCAAATAAACAATCTAACCTTACACCTAAAGGAACTAGAGAAAGAAGAACAAACAAAACCCAAAGTTAGCAGAAGGAAAGAAATCATAAAGATCAGAGCATAAATAAATGAAATAGAAACAAAGAAAACAATAGCAAAGATCAATAAAACTAAAAGCTGGTTCTTCGAGAAGATAAACAAAATTGATAAACCTTTAGCCAGACTCATCAAGAAAAAGAGGGAGAGGACTCAAATCAATAAAATTAGAAATGAAAAAGAAGTTACAACGGACACCACAGAAATACAAAGCATCATAAGAGACTACTACAAGCAACTCTATGCCAATAAAATGGACAACCTGGAAGCAATGGACAAATTCTTAGAAAAGCACAACCTTCTGAGACTGAATCAGGAAGAAATAGAAAACATGAACAGACCAATCACAAGTAATGAAATTGAAACTGTAATTAAAAATCTTCCAACAAACAAAAGTCCAGGACTAGATGGCTTCACAGGTGAATTCTATCCAACATTTAGAGAAGCGTTAACACCCATCCTTCTCAAACTTTTCCAAAAAATTACAGAGGAAGGAACACTGCCAAACTCATTCTACGAGGCCACCATCACCCTGATACCAAAACCAAACAAAGATACTACAAAAAAAGAAAATTACAGACCAGTATCACTGATGAATATAGATGCAAAAATCCTCAACAAAATACTAGCAAACAGAATCCAGCAACACATTAAAAGGATTATACACTATGATCAATTGGGATTTATCCCAGGGATGCAAGGATTCTTCAATATATGCAAATCAATCAATGTGAAACACCATATTAACAAATTGAAGAATAAAAACCATATGATCATCTCAGTAGATGCAGAAAAAGCTTCTGACAAAATTCACACCCATTTATGATAAAAACTCTCCAGAAAGTGGGCATAGAGGGAATCTACCTCAACATAATAAAGGCCATATATGACAAACCCACAGCAAACATCATTCTCAATGGTGAAAACCTGAAAGCATTTCCTCTCACATCAGGAAAAAGACAAGGATGTCCACTCTCGCCACTATTATTCAACATAGTTTTGGAAGTCCTAGCCACAACAATCAGAGAAGAAAAAGAAATAAAAGAAATACAATTTGGAAAAGAAGAACTAAAACTGTCACTGTTTGCAGATGACGTGATACTATACATAGAGAATCCTAAAGATGCCACCAGAAAACTACTAGAGCTAATCAATGAATTCAGTAAAGTTGCAGGATACAAAGTTAATGCACAGAAATCTTTTGCATTTCTATACACTAGCAACGAGAGATCAGAAAGAGAAATTAAGGAAACAATCCCATTCACCACTGCAACAAAAAGAATAAAATACCTAGGAATAAACCTACCTAAGGAGGTAAAAGACCTGTACTCAGAAAATTATAAGACACTGATGAAAGAATCAAAAATGGCACAAACAGATGGAAAGATATACCATGTTCTACGGTTGGAAAAATCAATACTGTGAAAATGACTATACTACCCAAAGAATCTACAGATTCAGTGCAATCCCTATCAAATTCCCAATGGCATTTTTTACAGAATTAGAACAAAAAATCTTTAAATTTGTATGGAGACACAAAAGACCCCAAATAGCCAAAGCAGTCTTGAGGGAAAACAATGGAGCTGGAGGAATCAGACTCCCTGACTTCAGACTATACTACAAAGCTATAGCCATCAAGACAATATGAATACTGACACAAAAACAGAAATACAGATCCATGCAACAGGATAGAAAGCCCAGAGTTAAACCTACGCACCTATGGTCAACTAATCTATGACAAAGGAGGCAAGGATATACAATGGAGAAAAGACAGTCTCTTCAGTAAGTGGTTCTGGGAAAACTGGACAGCTACATGTAAAAGAATGAAATTAGAACACTCCCTAACACCATACACAAAAATAAACTCAAAATGGATTCAAGACCTAAATGTAAGACCAGACACTATAAAACTCTTAGAGGAAAACATAGGAAGAACATTCTATGACATAAACCACAAAAAGATCCTTTCTGACCACCTCTTAGAGTAATGGAAATAAAAACAATAATAAACAAATAGGACCTAATGAAACTTAAAAGCTTTTGTACAGCAAAGGAAACTATAAACAAGACGAAAAGACACCCCTCACAATGGGAGAAAATATTTGCAAAAGAATCAATGGACAAAGAATTAGTCTCCAAAATATGTAAACAGCTCATGCAGCTCCATATTAAAAAAACAAACAACCCAATCAAAAAATGGGCAGAAGACCTAAATAGACTTTTCTCCAAAGACATACAGATGGCCAAGAGGCACATGAAAAGCTGCTCAACATCACTAATTATTAGAGAAATACAAATCAAACTACAATGAGATATCACCTCATACCGGTTAGAATGGACATCGTCAGAAAATCTACAAACAACAAATGCTGGAGAGGGTGTGGCAAAAAGGGAACCCTCTTGCACTGTTGGTAGGAACGTAAACTGATACAGCCACTACGGAGAAGAGTAAAAAACTAAAAATAGAATTACCATATGATCCAGCAATCCCACTACTGGGCATATACCCAGAGAAAACCATACTTCAAAAAGGCATATGTACCCCAATGTTCATTGCAGCACTGTTTACAATAGCCAGGTCATGGAAGCAACCTAAATGCCCATCAACAGATGAATGGATGAAGAAGATGTGGTACATATATACAGTGGAATATTACTCAGCCATAAAAAGGAACGAAATTGGGTCATTTGCAGAGATGCAGATGGACCTAGAGACTGTCACACAGCGTGAAGTAAATCAGAAAGATAAAAACAAATATCGTATATTAACTCATATATGCGGAATCTAGAAAAATGGTACAGATGAACCGGTTTGCAAGGCAGAAAAAGAGACACAGATATAGAGAACAAATATATGGAGGGTGGGGTGGTGGTGGGATGAATTGGGAGATTCGGACTGACATATATACACTAATATGTATAAAATAGGTAACTAATAAGAACCTGCTGTATAAATAAATAAATTAAATTAAAAAAATAAAAATAAAGTGATTATTGCTAGGTATGTCCAAAAAAAGGGGGGCGCTGGTAAAGGAGGAAAGAAGCCAAGTTTAGTCTTTAGCAGCTGCACATAGCTAGGGAGACAAAAATTGGAATTTGGGGCTAGCAAGGCAGCCAGGGAAACTCAGAGGAATGAGTTATTCAGCACAACGTTTCCCCTTCAGGGTTTGGTCCATTCAAAAGCAGCACAGGGTTGACTGTACGAGACAGCAGCTAGAAAGTTTCTTCTGTAAGAAGTTGAAGAATCCAGCAGTGCTTGTCAGAGTCTCATAGAGCTGGGAAGACAGGGCCTGCAGGGAGGGGCTCCAGTAAATGCCCTGTGTCTTCAGCAGGGGCCCCAGAAGACTGCTCCCTAAAAGAGACAGTTGACTGTGAATAAAATAGGCCTCACAAAAATCAAAGCCCAGACTAAATTGAGATCAATCCCTGATTGGATTAAGGTAATCTGCCCATTTTAGCTGCCAGATAAAAGCTTCCTTAGGAGAAAAATAACAAGAACTCCAGAACTTCTAAAGTTTTTAAAGATAACATCTAAGATAAGGAAGGAAGGGAGAAAGGGAAAAGAGAGAATAAGCATGTCAGAAGACAGGACAAAGAAAAAAAAGAAGAGGCCATTAAAACAAACCCATCAGGGTCTCAGATATAGGAATTACTGAGTGTGCAATTTTAAATAATTTTTATCAACATGTTCAAAACTATAAGACAAGAAGGAAGAATTTCAGAAGAGAACCACCATTCATAAAAACTATTCAATGAATATTCTAGAGTTGAAAAATACAATAATTGAAATTAAGAATTCAATAGTGATTTAACAGCAATGTGGACATGTATTAGTAAGAGAAGATTGTTGAACTGGAAATAGGGGGAGCAGAAAATATCTACACTTTATCTACAAAGAGATAAAAATTAAGGGACCATTAAGAAAAGGATATAAGGGATATTTCCACCATATTAAAAAGGTCTTTAAGTGCATGTACATTGAGTCATAACATGAACGGAGAAAGAGAATAGAGGGAGAAGCAGTATTTCAAGAAATAGTGGTTGGAGAGTCTCCTAAGCTGAAAAAGACATTGATCTTTAGATTGAAGAATTGCCAAGAATACCAAAGAGGATAAGTACAAAGAAAAACATACTGGGGAACAACATACTAAAACTTTTAAAAACCAAAGTCAAAGAGAATTTCTTAAATGCAATACAAGGGGAAAAAATCATCACCTTCAAAGAATTAAGACTATAGCTGACTTATTTACAAAAACCAATAAAGCCAGAATACATGGAATAGCATCATTAAAATGCTGAGAGAAAATGACTACCAATTTAAAATCCTACATCCAGAGAAAATGATCTACAAAAGTTAAAGCAAAACAAAGACATTTTCAGACAAAAACTAAAAAAATTTGTCTTCAGTAGACCTGCACTAAAACAAATTCTAAAGGGTGTTTTTCAGGCAAAATGAAAATAATCTCAGACTGAAAGTCAAAATGCAAGAAGGAATGAAGAGGGTAAATACATGGGTTAACTAAATATTGACTTTACAAAACAATAATTGTAATGGTTTAAAAATTTTTAATATATGCAAACTAGTTATAGTTCGTGTGTATATTGTAACATATAACAATGCAAAAGAAAGAACTAGTAAATGAGTTTAAATATCCAAGTTTCTAGGCTTCTAGAGGAGTTGTAAAAGTAACTGTTAGCACTGGACTGAAATAAGGATTGCATGTTATAATTTCTAGGAAAACCACTAAAATATAGTAAATGGAATAATAAAACTATTTTTTGATTAATACAGAAAAAAAGGCAAGGAAGGAAAGGAAAAGGACCCTAAAATAGTTGGCAAATAATAAGGTGGTACGTGCCATGGAGCGGCTGGGCCCGTGAGCCGTGGCCGCTGGGCCTGCACGTCCGGAGCCCGTGCTCCGCAATGGGAGAGGCCACGGCAGTGAGAGGCCCACGTACCACAAAAATAAAATAAAATAAAATAAAAAAATAAGGTGGTAGAAATAAACTCAAATATATTCTTTGTTGAATTAATTTAAATTAAATATACAAATAAATATTAAATTAACAGTGAGTAATAAACTAATATTGGCAAATTGCATTTTGAAAATATATGTTGCTTTAAAAAGATATACTTTAATTGTAAGTACACAGAAAAGTCTAAAGGTAAAGGGATGGGAAAAATCTGTACCAAGAAAATATTAAGCAAAAGAAAGCTCAGGAAACTACATCAATGTCAGATAAAGTAGATTTAAAGACAAAAAAGCATTATTAGACAGAAAAGGTACTTAATGAAAAACTGATCAACTCACAAGGAAGATGTCAGGTCTAAATCTGTAATGTACCCAATAACATAGCTTCAAAGTATCTAAAGAAAAATTAACCAAATTAAGACAAAGAATCCACCTTCACAGTAAGAAACATTTATGTATATATTCAATAGCTGATGGAACCACCAAATATTTAACTCATGAAATCCACATTGCTGAGGGTTCAGAAAATAGTCACTCACATATACTGAAAACTGATGTGATCTATCTTGAAATCCATATGATCTAGTAACTTACACCTAAAATAATTTGACCTAGTATAATCAGATACGCAAAAAATTTATATCATTCATTGAAGCGCTTATTCTTTTTAATGGCCAAAAAAGGCAAAAAAACCCTTAAAGTATGAGAATGGGGAAGTATTATTATCCACATGACTATACTATGCTACCACTAAAAAAAAAACTTCAAAGAAAAAACTGTTATGAGAAAATACTAACAACATAATGCTAAAAATTGAGGATAGAGAAGCAGCATTAAAAAAAAAGAGTAGGTAACAAATTTTATATTCTAATGTGTGTGAGTGTGTGTTTTTAGAAGAAAAAATTTTAAAGATTAAAAGTCAATGAACTACTAAGGTGTTTTTTTCTCTTGAACAAATAAGGATTACTTTCTTTTTAAATGCTGTGGTTTCTAGCACCTTTATTGCACTGTTTTCACCCAAGCCACCTATTACCCTGTTCCTCTTTATTATATCCTGCGGACATTTTTTATTCCTTATCTTACCTTCATATTCACAATTATGGCCATTTCCTTGAAATACCCTTTTTTTGGCTTTCCTTATTTTTCATTCTATTTTTCTACCTGCCACTTCTTGGTCTTTTTTACAGCCTCCTTTCTGTCTGCTTTTTAAATATTGTGGTGTTTTCACTCACAACATTTGTCTTGGGTATTCAAATGCAAATTTTATCTTAAAAGTAATGTAAAAGGTAATATAAAGCACCGAAAGGTCTGAGTTCAAGAAAACAAGGCTGTTGCATCTCCAGCTTTTTCAAATTTTTCAAGAAAAATTTAAGATGGTGTTTTTCTTGTTAACTCACCTTTATATGTTTGCAACTAACACTCATTTTAAAAAATGATGGCCACATTATTACTTTTATGTGGAATTACCTGATCTCTACTAAATGTGTGTAACTTATTCTCAGAAAAGGGAATGTTAGCCAAAAATTAATAGATCAAAGGGTTTCCCATTATGATCTTTGATCCTTTGATCTGAACTGGTATGGTGATGGTTTCTAAATCTGTCTCTCTGGTCTCATACTCTTTTCTGAGATCCAGATCTACATAAAACCTTTTGGATATTTTTCAAAACTTAAATTCAACATGCCCCAAACTGAATGTTTCATTCCTCTTGCTGTCCCCACTCCCAACCTCCCCAACCCCCATACACACACAAACACCACCCTCCATCCAACTTTCCAAGCCAGAATCCTGGATCTTATTAGTGACACTTTCCTCTCTGCCGTCTGCTCTACCAAATGATCACTGAAGGAATCCAGGTCTACTGCTGGGACATTTCTCAAGTCTTCTACCTCTCCCCAAGCCTACTGTGCCTATGTAATGAAGGCCACCACCATCTCCTGCCAATATTAGGGTAAAAGCTCTTAGACTATCAGATTTTTAGAGCCTCCTTCCTCACTGTTAAGCCTGAGTAATCATTCTAAAGTATGAATCTTACCAAGTCATTCCCCTTATTAAAACTGTTCAGCATTTTATTCTTCAGTGGTTATTATCTGAAGTCTCTCCCTTGCAATAAATAAATTACAAGTGACAGGAACTCAACTCAAACAGTCTGCTCCACAGGACTTGTGGCCAAATTGACCCCTTTATAGACGAAGCATCCTGTGCATGAAATTTGGTCCTTTCTTTTAGGAAAAGAGGGAACAAATACTTGAGACTGAAAGGTTTTGTTCTCAAGTAAGCCTCATCAAATGTCTAATGGCATTTCTCTCAGAAAGATGCATTTGACATCATTCCAATAATTCAAACATGCTCCTAAAGTTCCTGTTGAAAAAAATCTATTTCTGTTGAGAAAACTCTCTGAGCTTGCTCCTCAATGCTTTTACTAAAGAACAGAGATGGACCTGCCCATCAACACACCTCGAACGAGATACTAGAGTTATAATTAGTGTTGTCATTGCCAATGATTTCTGCCCTAAGAAAAGCAATGCTGGAAAAAAAGAAAAATAAAGAAAAAAATAAAGAAAAGCTAAAAACAAGCTTTGCATAAAATGTCCATTCCTTTGCTAATCTCTCTGTAGCTACTTTGTTAAAATGTGAGAACTACCCGAACACTAAAAAAACAAACAAACAAAAAGAAACAAAAACCCCTCACTGCATAAACTACAAAGCAGGGATTTAATACCAGTATTTTAATATCTGAATATGACATACTATTCCTTTGAGTGAAGACTCAATCTTAGAGATTATTTTGACTGATACATAAATCTCTTCATTTTCTAAAACTTTCTCTTCATTGTTTATTCTGAAAAATCAAAAATTTGGCCTTGCCTAGAAAAGAGGAATCACGCCCTGATTTTTGCTTAATATGTGGAATTTACTGGTTCAAGTCATTGATGAGTTAAGAAGCAATTCTAGCTATAGGATGGCTGCTTCTGGAGAGCTACACAATATTATCAGGGCATCAGGCTCAGCTTTCTTCTGCACGGGTTGCATTTCAGGTTGTGTTGACCCCTGGCAATGCAAGACCTACATCTTCATAGATCCAAGTGCAATGGAAAGAAACTACAGTCATCCCTCAGTATCAGCACAGGATTGGTCCCAAAAGCCCTGATTGCCATACCCAAATCAGATGTTCAAGTCCCTTATATAAAATGGCACAGTACAATGAATACAGTTGGCCCTCTATATCTGCAGGTTTCCCATTCACAGATTCAACCAACTATGGATGAAAAAGCTGTGGATATGGAGGACTAAATGTACTTTCTTTTTATACCAGGAAAAGTCCCAGGATAAGCTCTGATTGATTCAACTTGTATTACATGTCTATCTCTAAACCAACTACCAGGACTTAGGAAATGGAATACACTAGTTGCCCAGATCAAGTTCATGTGCTCTACCCCAGATTTTATTAGGCAGTTGCCCTGGCTAAGTCACAAAAAACAGAGTTGGGAGAGATCTCTCAAAGGAAAGGCAGTGCGATATTACCCAAAAAAGGAGAAATCAGTGTTCGATGGGCAAAATCATAGTATGTCTACCAAAAGTGTTCCCAGTGCCATAAATGGCTCCCTGTTTCCAGTACTTTGATCACCTTGCTTTTCCATCTCCAAGTGGAGATGTAATTGTGTACATTTTTAATTCAGAGAAATGAGTACAAATTATTTTAATAATCTAGAAAGAAAATTAAAATCTGCTATAAAACAACCTATTTATCTTGTCAAAATCCACATGGGCATCTTTAAAACTGCACATCTTTAAAAGGATTGCTAAATTAAAATCTTTCACCTTCCCCAGTGACTCTCTGTGTAAGTATCTCATAACCTTCATCACGGCCCCACTTTCAAAGTAGCTTATGCCTCCTAGCATTTTTATTATCTTTTTGGATAAAGCTCAAGGCAGGGCTCATATTTCTTCCCAAGTAGGTTTATCATTCTGGTCATCCTGTTTTCTACCCTAATGCTTAATGCTTGTTCTTTCAGCAAACATCTGTTGACCCTCCCTCTGTGCCTTTGGTTGTACAAGGCACTGAGAATATAAATAAGCCCTTAGATAGGTTACATTTTAGCAGACGATGCACACAAATTAAGATCACAATCCAGTGTATAAAGTTGTATAAAGTTCTCCGTAGAGATGAGGAGCCTACATTATGGGAACACACAGGAGGGACACCAGACCCAAGACTGGGTTTCCCTAAGGAGAATGTTCCTCAGGTTAAGCCGCAGTTAGGTAGCTAAACCTGCTCACCTTGCGGAGGCTTTATTCAAATGGATGGATTTCTTTGCACGGAGTTCTGCCTGTTGCCTGACAGTACAGAGCAGGAGCAGCAGTCTAAATATGAATCTTGGGGAGAGGAATGATGTGGATGTTGGCATCATTGTATGAATTCGTCACTCGCATTTCTCCTTGCCATGGTTCTCAACCCCTCTCCTCAGAATCATAATGACTAATCAAAAAATAAAACCCCTTCACTAATAAAAGAGACTCCATTTTTTCTCTCCAAATGGTGCAAGTTCTGTGATATAACTCTAACGTTTTCTTCTGACGATATAACATTATTTAAAAACTTAACTGCAATATGCTTGCAAAAAAGATATTCCCATTTTTAACAGTTCTTTTCTCTTTTTCACAAATTTCTTATATCTGAAAGATAATCGAGGATGTCACGTTTCAGTGTGGTAATATCTTACAGTCTCTGAGAAACAATTCAGTCCTAAGCATTAATAAAAATAAATTTTCAAAATATTTAAAATAATTTACAATACAAATTAAACACTGATAGGTTGCCAACCTCTTTAAAAAGTCAGGACTTTTCTTTCTGAATTTGGACCTAAAAATAAAAGAATGTATTAAATATAAATTCATTATAAAAATAAAATATATTATCAAAATATTAAAATACATGTTAAATGTAAATTATTTAGCTTGGTAAATTTAACTTAGGTTATATATTTCTTTAACCCAAGTCAGTTTTTTGAGTAACAGACCTTTCTCTTCACCTGAAATTATTCTTTATAAACAACTCCTTTTTGTACCTGGTGCCACCCGATTAAGGCTGGGAGGTAACAGGTGACCAAAAGTCTGTAATATCAATAGCAAACTGATTATGGGGGAAGTGATAGAGATAGCAATAAAAACATACAAACATAAAATAACAACCCCCACTAAAAATACATTATTACTTTTGGCATATATATATGCTAAAGAGAGAATGACCCAGGATTCCTACTTCCTAAAGTACTTAAATAACTGAAGAACCTAATTTTCTCCCTTGGCAGATAAGCAATACAGACTGAGACCATTATGCTTTTCAAAGTTCTTCTATTTTACAAAGTAAGCACATGATACACAATTTGACTGAAATTATTTTCAAAGTTGGAAAAGTTACAGATTTTTGTGACAAGAAAACCCAGGGCAGGAACTACTTATGGAAAGAAGGTAATTTGTTGAGAAACTACATTCCCTTACCCCACCCCCGTCAAGTAAAAATCTCAAAGAAAGGGACTGAAAAGGTAGCAACTGGAGAGGTTTACAGATTCACTTTATACAGAAAGAATGACTTTAGATTTCATTACTTTCTAGTGCATCCAATTTCTTTAAGAAAATTTTTTTCTGTTTATGTGAAATAGCTAAGAATAAATGAATAAAAGGCTTGTTACAGATGACGATTCTTCACAAAAATTTATAGTCATAGTTCAAATTACCTTCTCAGTGACTATGTTTTCCAATTAAACTCTGAGAGCACTGTAACCGGCCTCACTATTTTGAGAGCTTATTGTTTTAAGATATGTATTTATTTCATTCTTTATCTTCAAGAGTTTGTTATCAGGGAAGAAAATTCTTAACATCATAAACAGTAACAACCACATTATGTGAGTATTTGTTTTCTGATGGTATGTATTCAAAAGTAAGTTCATATTTTTAATCTATTTCCCAACACTATTCCCAAAATAAAACTGTCTGAATAGAATAAATAAGGTGTGGGGAGCCAGTTCCTGCTATCACCACGCCGCAAAGATCATTAGAGGACTTCACATTTAAAATGGAGCTTATAAAGTAGAGCAATAATCATTTTTTGTACTTAAATAATTAATTTTAGAATAGGTTGTAGATTTACAGAAAAGTTGCAAAGTTAGTACAGAGATTTCCTGTAACCTCCACACCCATTTCCCCCGTTGCTAACATTTTACATTGCTGTGGTGCTTCTGTCACAAGTTAGAAACCAATATTGAGATTAACTAAACTCTGTATGTAATTAGAATTTTATTAAATCTTTACTAACGTCCTTTTTCTGTTCTAGAATCCCATCCAAGATACCTATTCACATTTAGTTGCCATGATTCCCTAGGCTCCTTAAGCTGTGACAGTTTCTCAAACATTCCTTGTTTTTGATGACCTTGCAATTTGAGGAGTACTGGTCAGGTATTTTGTAGAATGCCTCTCAGTTTGGGTTTGTCTGTTTTTCTCATGGTTGGACTGAGGTTATGGGCTTGGGCAGAAAGACCAGAGATGAAATCTATTCCCATTTCATCGTATCAAGGATTTATGTTGCTAATATGACTTGTCACTGATGATGGTAACTTTAATCATCTAAGGTAGTGTGTTTACCAGGTTTCTCCAAAGTCAATTTACATTTCCCTTCCTTTCATACTATTCTCTTTGGAAGCAAGTAATTAACATAGTCTACCCTTAAGGGGTGGGAATTTGCATTCCAGCTCCTTGAGTGGGGGAGTAGCTACATAAACAATGTGTAATTCTGCTGAATGAGAGATTTATAAAATGTCTTCTCCTTCATTTATTTATTAATTCAATCATGCATTTACATCAGCATGGATTCATGGATACTTATTTTATACTTTGGGTTATACTCTAATACCACTTTGTTTTATAAGCTTTGTAGCTCAAATTGTTCCAGCTTTGACCATTGTAAACATACATACCTATAAATATTTCTATATGCATTTGTCTGTATCTACATAAAGCTAGACATGAATTCATACTGATGTCTCCAATTCCAAACCAGTACTTCTAGTTTATTCTAGCCTTCTCCCTTTGCTCATTTGTAACCTTCCACTCCAAACAGGAGAAATCTGCCTCCCACTATCTGCCATTCAATTACTTACTTGTTCAATCCCAGTATACATGTACAAAGATTTCAGATACGTTAACCCATGCCCAGAACCACTTATTCTTCCAGGAACATGCAGCTAATCCAGTGGAAAAAAGATCATTATTGTGTGCTTTTCTCAGCAGTCTGGCTGGGTTATTCATCCATCCCCGAAGAGCCTCAGCAGCCAGGAGACTGGAATGCTCTGACTGGCCAGGCTAGGTCTGAAGCCCATTCGGACACTGAACACAAAACACCTCGATGAAGAGTGAAGTAGGAAGTGATTCCTCCCTTGAAGAAAGGCAAAGAGATGCTGGGTGAGAAAGAAATAATAATGTCTCCTACACTCATCTTTTAAGGTTCAGCTCTAATTCCTTTAGCTCTATGAAGCCTTTTCTGATCTTTCAACCATTTTCAAAATCCTCTCTTCTTTCACAGAAGTCTCATTAGCCAAACATCTCTTATTAAGTGGCCTTTTGTGTACTTTTTTCTGTTTCTAGATTGTAAATTCCTAAGGGAAGTATTTGTGTCTAATTCAGCTGCATGTGCTTCATAGTTCCAAGCACTGTGCTAAAAAATACTTTCTAAACGAAGAAATGAACAGCTTTCACATATTTGTATTTAATTGAATTATCTGAAACTGAAGCAGGTTAAGTTCTACTTCACCCTCCTCTTCTTTTCCTCAAGATGACAGAGTAAGGTCAAGACCAGACCTGGTCACAGGCCAATGCTAGGGCGTTTGTCTCAAGCGGAGACTCTCAGTTGAAGTAGGACTATAAATCCAGGCTTTGAATCTCCAATGCATTATTTAATCTGTCTTTGAAGCAAATATCAACCACATTAAGAGGCTAAATATTTTTTTTCTGAGTAAGATTTTATAGCTCATACCTTAGAATTCAGTCACATGTACCATATTCCTGGACTACCAGTATTGAATCAGTGGTGACAATCAAGGACTGTGTGTGTCTTAGGACCTAATCTCGAGGAAATATTTTTCTCAAATCCCTTACTGAATAGTGGAGAAATGGTAGATGCTAAGTCTTATACTATTATTCCTATAAGGGCATATCTGTGAAGATACTAAGAAAAAATTATATTCCTTTTTTTTTTGGTTACTTTGGAAATCCCTATGGCATGAAACCCTTATGCTATATATCATTTCACATAACAATAGAATTTTAAAAGTGAAAGGATCCTTTTCTACAGTAGAGTCAGGACATAGCTGTATAACCTCTATAAAGTTCAATTTTCTTTGAAAGAATTTAGTATTACAGATAAAATTCCAAGTACAATATTTTATAAATGTACATGGTTTGGTTATCAGAAGAAGTGACTTGATACACAACTTGACTTTATTTTACATTACCAGTGAACCCAAAGAACTGTTAATTGTTGGTGCTGAACCATTTTTAGAATCAACTCTGTATTATTTGTTTCCAGCTTTACTGAAGTATAATCGAGAAATAAAAATTTAAGGTGTACAACACGCTTGATAAATGCATACACTGTGAAATGATTACCACAGTCATTAATTAACACAATCACAAACATATCCATCATCTCAAATAGTTACCTTTTTAAATTTTTTTGTGGTGAGAACACTTGAAATCTACAAATTTCAAGTATACAATACATAAATATAGTCACCATTCTGTACATTAGGCCTCCAGAACTTCTCATCTTACAAGGGAAAGTTTGCACCATTTGATCAATATGCCCTTTTTCCCCGCCCCCCCCAATTTCTGGTAACCATCATTCTATTCTCTATTATAATGAGTTCAAGTTTTCTTTTTCTTTATTCCACATGTAACTGAGATTATGTGATATTTTTATTTCTGTGTCTGGCTTATTTTACTTAAAATAATGTCCTCCAGGTTCATCCATGTTATCGCTAATGGCAGGATTTCCTTCCTTTTTTAAGGCTGAATCATATTCCACCCACCATATATATCACATTTTCTTTATCTGCATCCACTAATATACACTTACATTGTTTCCATATCTTGTCTACTGTGAATAATGAGTGGAAGTACAGATATCTCTTCAAGATCCTGTTTTCATTTCCTCTGGCTATATATGCAGAGTTGAGATTGCTGGATCATGTGGTAGTTCTATTTTTAATTTTTTGAGGAACCTCGATATTATTTTCCATAATGTGCCAATTTCTATTTCCACCAACAATATACAAGGTTCCCTTTTCTCCACATCCTCAGCAGGACTTGTTATCTTTTGACTTTTTGATAGTAGTTGTTCAAACAGGTTTGAGGTGATATCTCATTGTGGTCTTGATTTGCATTTTCTGGTGATTAGCAAAGCTGAGTATATATTTTCATTTACTTACTGGCCATTTGTATGTCTTCTCAGGAAAAATGACTACTTAGGTCCTTTGCCCATTTTTTAATCGGGTTGTTTGGTTTTGCTTTAGTTATGACTTGTCTGAGTTTCTTATATATTTTGGATATCAACCCTTATCCAATAGACAGTTTGCAAATATTTTCTCCCATTCTGTAGGTTCCATTTTCATTTTTGTTGATGGTTTCCTTTGGTGTGTGGAAACGTTTTAGTTTAACATACTCCCACTTGTTTATTTTTTGCTTATGTTTTTGCTATCAGATCCAAAAAAAAATCATTGTCAAGACCAATATCAAGGAGCTTTTCCTCTATGTTTTCTTCTAGGAATTTTATGGTTTTAGGCCTTATGTTTAAATCTATAATTCATCTTGAGTTTGAGGTTTTTTTGTGAGTGTCCAATTTAATTTTTTTGCATGTGGCCATCCATTTTTCCCAATACCATTTATTGAAGAGACTATCTTTTTCCCATTGTGCATTCTTGGCTCCTCTGTCAAAAATTAGTTGACTGTATATGTGTGGGTTAATTTCTGGGTTCTCTATTCTGTTGCATTGTTCTGTGCCTGTTTTTTTATAAAAAGTACCATACTGTTTTGATTACTATGTCTTTGTAATGTCATTTGAAATCAGGAAGTGTAATGTCTCCAGCTTTGTTCTTCTTGCTCAAGATTGCTTTTGCTACTTGGGTTGTTTTGTAGTTCCACCCAAATTTTAATATTGTTTTTACTATTTCTGTAAAAAATGTCATTGGAATTTTTATGGGAATTGCACTGAATTTGTAGACTTCATTGGGTAGAATGGACATTTTAACAATATTAAGTCTTCTAATCCATGAAGATATCTTTCCATTTACATGTGTCTTTGATTTCTTTCATCAATGTTTTATAGTATTCAGTGTACACATCTTTCAATTCCTTGGTTAATTTTTTCCCCTCAACATTCTATTCTCAACTCTGCATTATTTTAATTTTACGTATATTGAAGTCCCAATATAACAGTACATTACTGGTGGATCCATCTTTTGCCCTATTTATAGAAAATGTACTTTTAGAAAAACCACAGAAAAACCTTTTAAAGCTTTTGTTGGGGTGTTGAATGGGGCTTAGTATTCCTCCCCTTTAGGAACAAACAAAACTGAAAGCAAACATAGGAAGCAAAGTGATGATGGCAGTATGTTATCTATTTGTTGTTTGTTTGGTACAGCTGGGGTAGAGAACAGATCTGTGAATATCGGCTAAATTAGAGCCTCCAACCACCTTCCTCCAAGTCCAGAGTATGGAATTGACAGTTGAGAGAGTTTAAGTTCCAGATTCTAAACTTTAGAAAATTCACAGCCTCCTTCACAAGTCATACTTTCTGGCTTATCTCTAGAAAACAGGTCTTGTGCTCTGACTTGGCTGTGCTTACTAATTAAAGCAGGGCAAAGAAAGATAAAGTAGCCCACCTGGGGGCAGGGGAGAAAGACAGAAAGAGAGAGAAAGAAAGAGTGAACCACACATGAACCTTTATCCCAATCTTACCAGAAAAGGATTTTTTCCTGTGGGAGAAGCAAGTAAGGAAGATGAATGGGCAAACTTTTTTCCAGTATTTAAGTTCCTATTTTTATGGAAATGGGCAGAGTCAGAAAATTAGCTTTATATTTGTTTAATTTAAAAATTATTTCATATTTCGAAACCTAAAGTGTTAGAAAGAATTTCTATTTTTTTAACATTACAATCAAATTCTTTTATTGGAAAAAAAAATAAACCTAGGGAAAGAGTTAGAAGGATGACCAAAGTTAGAACCATATCCTCTCTGTGGGAAACTTAAATGTTGAGAACAATAAGATAAAGAGAGCAAGAAAAATAAAATGAATGAAGTTCATTCATTTCGGTGGTTAACAACACTAAGACAAGATAGTTAATTACTTCCTGCTGCACTGTTAGATTCTAAATCTGATAGTTCCACCTTCTAGTAGTCAGTGAACTCTTTAATATGCTTAAAATAAATTTCCTTTTTACTTAAACCAGATTCAATTTCTGTTGCTTGCAGCCAAGGACCTTAAATAACATACTACCAGGCAATTGTTTCAGATTGCCCCAAAGCACAAGATAGAGACCATTAAGTTGTTTGACCAGTCAAAACATCTAGGCTCAGGTTCACTGATAAGAAATTGAGACTCTCCAGCCAGAACTAGAATCCAAGAGTTTGATTTTGTAAAATCACTGGGTTTGAAATCTAGTCCATAAGTCCAGGAAGTGGAAATAGACAGAAGCAAATGACCAAAAAAATATTTAAGAGTTTTATTTCTAAAGAAAATAAAGCTTGACAAATGACAAAGTACTGGATTACTCAAACTCTAAAATAATCCCAAATCTCACAAACTATAAAATAAGGTTTACAAAAGTGGGATGGTCTCCAAATCCTTCCAAAGCTATCTCAGATGTGGTCTGGAAGTCAGTCAAGAGAGCAGAATGGAGCTGGTCCTCTAGTTATACTTTGCGACTGTAACACACAGTAGCTGCTTCTGGTACCAACCTCTGTGTCATCTAGAGTCCTCTGTGTGCAAGTGACACTTATGAATGCTAATTAAAGCAACATGGAGGAATGTATTAGAGGAATAATATAATAATAATGTAATTGATAGGATGCTAAAAGCAAGACAGGAATCAGGGCAAAAGAATCTGGAATGTATGAGCATTCTACCTAGTCTTTCACATTAGTCCCCCAAATTGGCAGCTCTAAGCGCTTCCTTGTGTCAAAGCTCCTCAGGATGATCATCATTTAACATCCTTTTGATCTATCTGCCAAGCCCTTGCTCTTGGAATGATTAGCTGGGGTGCCTCCCAGCCATAATTGTATTGTATGATCACTTTCTGGACCATAGTTGATTGAGGAGGGACCAACATCCATCCTCAAGGGATGAGACAAGCTGGGCCAATCAGATTCTTTTCCCCAGAATTTTAGATTTTGGACTAAAGACATGCTGGAAATTGGGAATTAAGTGTCTTTAAAGATAGAACTTTTGCAGAACTAGTCACAAACTCCTGCTTCTGAGATCTGCTTTTCCTGGTTTCCACATTTCAAAGGCCTAATGGTTTTTAACATTTCCTTGGATTATATGAGGTATCATAATATGCTTCTAATACATTTCTCCTTTCTGCTGAAGTTAGCATGACTCACCTTATCTCATTGATATCTGAGAGAACTTTAACCACTAGGCTGTTGAAGTTCTCACTCCAAAGTTCAGTGGTGGTTGTTAAGAATCATGCATGACTTGACTAAACTTAGAGGTCATTCTCTATTGGCCATTTCTTAGACAGACCTTAATGGCAGTATAGACAGTGTCTTATCATTAAATCCAAACTGGCGCTTAAGGCTCCAAAGGACAGACTCCCACCATTAAAAGTAAATGAATAAACCCATAACACTTTCCCTATAGTTAGCATTTTAATCCTAAAGAAAGAGAAGAATTATCAACCTGACTCTGCTGGTAATGGCAATCTTTTTTTTTTTTTTAAAGAAATTCTTATCTAAACTGTGTCTGGCTACTTGAATTGGCTACTTGAAGGAAGAAAACCCTGAGACTATATATATATATAACTTGTGATAACTATGGCCATCAAAAGTCTTATGTAGAAGGTACTATTCTGCAAAGAGCTGTACATTTGATCACAGAGGCTGATGCTAAGAATTACTATCTACATAAGGGCACTGGAGCAGCCCAGGTCTTCTCCTCTCCTAAAGGGAAGAAGGGTGCCATGAAAGGCCCCTCCCCCTCACACCCACACACCAGCAAAGGAGACCAACGTAAATATAAACCTTGTAGAGGTAAATATAAACCTTGAGTCTTCAGAATGCTCAATTCGTGAACCTGGTATGTCTACAAAGCAGTGTGGAGCTCTAAAATCTTGATGTGGTTAAACTCAGATTGGACCAGATTCAGTATTTTCTGCTGTGTTAGCTGAACGTAACAGTTAGATTAATCTGAAGAGTAAAATTATTATAAGCTTTCAGAATTGCTTAATGGCAAGCTTGTAGCTGGGGATCAGGTAAAAACTGGAACCACAAATCAAAAAGCCATCTGGAACTTAAAGTGTTCTCTCTCCATCTTTCATTTTTATTTTCTCTGCATGTCACAAAAGAGTCTAAGTAACCCTCTCATGTTCACTCAGCTAGTTTGTAATAGAGGTGGAATTGAAATCCAAATCTTTTGACTTCTGGTTTTGAGCAATTTTCTACTTCACTTTACTCTCTGTTTTGAGAGCAACTATAATCAGCTATGCACATCTAATGTCTTCCATGTTTTACAATTGGTAAATTGCACTGAATGAATACATATCAAATGAGGTTGAATAGTTTCATGAAGGTCCACATATTTCCTTCCTCCTTCCTGTCTGCCTCTTTTCCAACACAGTGTAGTAGGTGATGTTATTGACCATGAAGTCATTTAGTTCCTGTACTGCACCTCACCAGGCAGACCCTAAGCAAGTCATTTAAAGTCTTGGCTTTCTCATCTTTAAAACAAGATAGTAATTGTATCACTCACAGAGTATTGCCATAAGAGTGAAATGACATACTACACACACACACACACAGGGCACCAAGCACATGGTGAACCTTTTGATGGTTCTAGAACTATTAGTATCTCTATTCCCATGTCAGCCCTCCAAACGGCTCTGCCATCTCATCTCCAGTTCTAAACACAAACACCATGGCCTTGAGCATTCTCAAACTAGGGGTATTTATATTGATGAAAACAATCTTTTCGTGTTTTTATGGAGGAAGAAGTGAGGTGAACAGATGAACTGATACTCATTTGCAACCTAATCCACGTGTCAAAGTCTGGTTTCCCAAAGAGAACGGCCAGTATTTCTGGGCAGCTGTCAAACCTCCTTGATTTACACAAATGCAATAACACCTGCTGAATTAACCTGTGGCATCTGTCAACACCCACCTCTGCCAAAAACAAATCTTTCTCCTCCTGGAATGCTGAATAAGAGACAGAGAGGCATTAAACATTTACTGAGACACTTCAAGATATTCTCGGGTAACAGGAAGTGTTGTGAGACTTATCTGGCATACTTTAAGTGCATATAAGACAGCGGTAGACACACAAGGAATGTTCCTGAGGTTTTTTCTTTCAATCAGCTTCCTCTGTGGCTTTTTCACTATAATTTATTTTTAAAGAGGCATCATAGTTTTCTGGGTGCCATAATAAAATCTAAAATAAATGTTTTCACCCAGATAAGCACTATTAAAAGGAAAGGATACTGAATTCATTTAAATACATTTGCAAAAGACTGATTTTCCCAAGGGAGGGAACACATCCTATTTCTTTAATTAGTTTTGCCTATCAACTGACAATTTCCTACAGAAAGGAAGCAAAACAGCCTGCCTTTCCTGACAGCAAAGAGCTATAATACTAGAATGAAAACGGACTTGTCACTTTCCTTATCTATTCTAATGCCTGAGTTACTAGGAGTCAGAAATGAAATAACCCCCACTCTAGTGAACACAGTTGTTAAGAATATATTAAACTGAAAGTTAAATTCAAAGTCAACTTCTTCTAGTTTTTGAAGATCAGTGTATGCAGCCCTAACTCTAAGCAACAGGCATGATGAGTTATACAAAATTAGAGAAAATATAGTCATATTTTCTTCATTTTTCCAACTACTTTTCTATTCTTCTCTAAAGCCCAGCACCTGCCATCACGGCTGCTAACAGCAGGGTATCTGGGTGATACATAAGCACCTGATTAAGCCCTCTGCAACCCTTGCACTAATCCTAGGTCACCAGCCCCAAATCTTTCAGTCTTAGCACAGTTCCTCTTTAGACGCTGTGGTTTCTTCCTTGTCACTGAACTTGGTTCAGGTCTTCATGAACTGGTCCTCTGCCAAAAGCAATGATTTCTCTTGAAGAGGTGATCCTTATACAACATTATGAAGGTATCCAATGGACAGCATTGTGAAATGTGCACTTAAAATGGATTAAAAATGGTAAATGTTACATTGTGTATATTTTACTGCAAAAAAAGTAATTATCTCTAACTTTTATTTCTAGGCAGCAGAGGGGGCTTGCTTCCCAGAGGGTCCTGGCCTTTTTTTTCCCAACAGGTCCACCATCTCTATATTTTCGTATGCCAAAGGCAAAGGCTTTTTGTACTAATCACAGGTATACAAAATGAAACTGTGCCTTTATACACTTTCCCTTCTCCTTCAAAAGATGGAATGTAATTTCCCCTTGAATGTATAGGGGCTCTCGAAACCAGCTGAATATGGGAGGTACCATGCTGTATAAATTGTGAGGATAGATGCCTAAAGGCATTTCACCTTCTCTCTTGCTTTCTCAAACTTTCATGCTGGTTCCCTCGCCTACCACATAGGCAGTCCACCTACCCTGAGGCCACCATGCTGTAAGGAAGCCCAAACCAACCCACATAGGGAGACCAATAAAGAAGCCCTAAGACCACAGGAAGACAGAGGGATGCAGCTCTCACCTTCTCCGGCTTCAGTCACTGACTGCAGTTGCATGAGGCTCTGAATCAGAACTACACACTCAAGCCCTTCCCAAATTTACCACAGCAGGGAATAAAATTATAGTTGTTGACCCATAAGTTGTAATGCAGCAATAGAGAACTAGAACAGAATTTAATACCTGAAAGTGGGTACCATAATAAAAACCAAAAATATGTGACACTGGATTTGAGACCAGGCAGAAGCTGGAAGAGCCTTGAAGAGACTATTTAGGAAAGCCTAAAAGGCCTGGAGAAAATTTTAGTAAGGTTTTAAAAGACCTCAAGGAAGCTGTGTGTGGAAGCTTGAAGGAAAGTAAGGAAAATATTATTAGAAGGTTAAGGAAAGGAGATCCTTTTATATAGTGACAGAAAATTGAACAAAGCTGTCATCTGAAGTAACATGGAAAACAGAAAATGTACTTGATGAACTTGGTGATCTAACTAAGGAAACTTCCAGGCCGCATGTTGAGAGCGCTGACTGGTTTCTCTGAGCTGCCTACGGTAAAATGAGAGAAGAGATGAACTGAAAAACAATTATTCAGGTTTTGAATTGGATTTGAAGAGTATGCAAAGGCCCTCGAAACAGTCCTTTCAGCCCGCAAAAGCCTCTCAAAATAAGGAAGGGTCCCAAGCCAAAGATCAAATCCAAAATGTGACTACGGAGTATCAGAAAAACCTAAGGCAGGGCCTCTTGTCACCTTCTGGACAGACAAAAAGGCTGAAAAAGACCTTAAGGGCATGCCTATCAGTTAAACAAAAGGATTTCTGGGAACCTTAAGAGCACAGTCCCTCATCAAGCTCACAGGTAAACTGAAGGTAGAAAAGGGCTAACCTTGAAGAGATCTGTGGGTGTGGCTTTGGTCCAATGAAATAAATCAGAATGAATACACAGGAAGCCTATAACGTTTTAAAAGAATTGTGTTCGAGAATATTGAAAATTAAAAGAGGGCTTTGGACTTTTAATTTCCAAAGACTGAAAGCAGGATGAGAAAACTAATCAAATGCAAATACAGGCTTCAGGCTCATCTTGTATATTTCCTGCCCCAATCCTACAATCAGTCATTTCTCCAAGGAGTCCTAGCTCCTTTTATTGCAGGATGGTACTAGAAGCCAAGATCTGAGTACTAGGTGTACTCATTGCCTCTGGGATGTCATTGTTTCTAGGCTTATTCAGAATGCAGAGCAAAGAAATATGTCTATGTGTATAGAATCCCTCATGTACATGCATATTTATAAATATTTCTCAATATATCTGTATTTCTACTAAGCTAAACATGAGTTCATAGTGATGTCTTTAATTCCAGTCTATTACTGCATGGATCATTCTAGCTTCCTCCCCTTGCTTATTTCTAACCTCCCACACCAACAGTGAGAGACTGGTTTTTACAACCACCATCCATTTAGTGTTTTCCCATGGGGGTATGGGATATAATTCTGACACTGCTATACATGTATACTGGTATTGAATAATTAAGTAAATGGATGACTAATTTTAGGACTGGGGCAGGAATTACACAGGATGAGCCTAGAGTATTTCGTTGTGCCAGAAATGAAGTACTCAAACACAACAGAACACAAACACACAAACACACACACACACACACACACACACACACACTGATAGGGTATTTCAAAGGGACACAGAAACCAACTGAAAGAATCTCAATGGCCAAATCTAGAAACGATTTGAAAAAGAATATTGGATTATAACCCAAAGTAAAAAATAAATATTCATGAGTCCATACAGATATAAACAAATGTTTGAATAAATAAATAAATGAAGGAAAAGACAAATATCTTATTCAGAACAATTGCAAATAATTTATGTAGATATATTCCCCCCTCCCCCAGAAGGTAGAGCATAATTCCCCAAGCTTTGTGTCATGTTTATAATGACCTCCTTCCAAAAAGTACACTTTGGAAAGTGGGAAAAGTTAACTCTATAGTTGAGAAACCTAACACTACCTTAACTAGATAATCAAAGTCAACAGTGATGTCATGTTGATTGCATGTACCCTTGATATGATGAAATACTAATAGCGCTTCACCTCTAGAGTTTTCTTCCCCAAACCTATAGCTCTAGTCTAACAATGAGAAGAACATCAGACAAACCACAATTGAGGGACATTCTACAAAATATCTGACCAATACCCCTCAAAACTGTCAAGGTCATTAGAAATGGGTAAGTCTGAGAAACTGTCACAGCTAAGAGGAGCCTAAGAAGATGTCACAAGTAAATGTAACACAGTATCCTTGATGGGATTCTGGCACAGTAAAATAACATTAGGAAACAAGTAATAAGATCTGAATAATGTCTAGAGTTTAGTTAATACTTGTGTATCAATATTGATTTGTTAATTGTGACAAATGTACATAAGATGCAAGATGTTAATAACGGGAAATTGGACATACATAACAATTTTCTGTATGATCTTTATGATTTTTCTGTAAATCTAAAACTATTCTAAAATAAAAAGTTTATTTAAAAGAAAAGGGGGCTTCCCTGGTGGCGCAGTGGTTGAGAGTTCGCCTGCGAATGCAGGGGACACGGGTTCGTGCCCCGGTCCGGGAGGATCCCACATGCCGCAGAGCAGCTGGGCCCGTGAGCCATGGCCGCTGAGCCTGCGCGTCTGGAGCCTGTGCTCCGCAGCGGGAGAGGCCACAACAGTGAGAGGCCTGCGTACCACAAAAAAAAAAAAAAAAAAAAAAAAAAGAAAAGGAATTACAGAAGGAACTGGATCATCCTAAGGGTATCACAGGGTTGCTATACCAATCCAGGATTACCTACTGCTAGATTTTTTATTGCATTCAGAAAATTTCTGTGTTGCTAATTACTCTTGATATAATTTTCAAATCCTTCCTATCAGAGCAAGAAAATGAAAAATGAGTATACTGGGTCTCAGGTGTGAGAGAAGAATGACAGGACTGAGAGAAGGAAGAAGCATAGAAAGAACTAAGTTCTTTGTGAAGCTGGGCTATTATCTTCTAAGAACCCAGATTCTGATATCATATTTGTGTGAGTAACTACACATTTTTATTTTTAACTGAAAGAATGATTCACCTTCCACAGTTGAAGAAAGATCTCTAATTGTTGTTGTGGGTTGTAATATGGGAAAGAAAAGAATATTAAAAGAAACAAACAACAAAAAAAGCCATGCTGGGCAGAATCTAAAAACAACCCGAGGTAGCAAACGAAGTTTGGCAGGGACCAGTGGGAAGAACAAAGTTGACAGAGTATTCGGGAAGGGATTTTTAAGATGTGATGTGTTAGAAGGATAATTGGATATAAAAGGTGGTGTCACCTCAGTCAAGAATCCCTGTGTTACCTGTGATCCTGAGAGGATTATTCTTGTCTGGATGGCTGGAAGCCCCTACCATCTGCAGGGCAAAGCGGGTGATATACCTGGCAGTCCCTTTGAGATTTTGTATATTTCTGAGCAGGGGACACAGAGCCCCAGTTCATGTGTGAATGTCTCGGAAGACTCTCCAGAAAGAGTCTGGGCCTCTTTGGTTAACTGAGTGGTTCACCTAGTTACTGTCCAAGGTCAAGGATGCCACATCCACATCATCAATTACATGGGCAATTAAGAATTGCATTTAGATTAGAAACCCAGATACCTGTAACTGAGGAGACGCAAACTCAACGAAATAGAAATATAATGAGATCAGAAATAAAAAGCAGAATGTGGTAACCAAGTAAAGCCCATGACCCCAGCAGTGGAGGTACAGTGAAGCGGAGGAGAGATTGTAATTTTTGTTCAGGGGTTATTAAGAAGAAACACCTGAAAACAAATCACTGCAAAGAGGATTTATTATCTGTTTGCTTCTGGTTATTACTCACTCTCTAGAAGCCCCTGAAGGTGGTATCTACATCATTTTCCACAGGGTTTTAATGGGGTGGATATGGACGTGAAATTTTGGTCCCCAAATTTGACAACCTAGGAATGGAAGGGATTCTAGAGACAAACTTTCATTTTATTTCCTTTCTCATAAAACCCCATGTCTCATTTCATAAATTAAAAACTTGGCATGATATATTTAATTGTAATTTCTTCCTCGGCCCATGTAAAGTTCAATCTGAAACAATTTCAGAGTGTTTCATTTTAATGACTGAAATGTGTATTCAATGCCTATAAAAATCCAAAGCTCCATTCCGAACGCAGTTGACATTCTCCAGTACATCATTTAAATTTCTCCTAGTAATTTTCTGCCTTCTGTGAGACAGTGATATTACATTGCCTCAAGGCATTTTGCATATTTTGTTGATTTTAACATTTAAAGTCCTGGTGGTTTTTACTCTCTCATTATGTCCCTGTTCATGTCCCATATTTTTCTCTTCTCTAAGAAGCAGTGAGGAAGTTGAAATAATTTGTGCAAGTTTAAACAGCAATTTCTCAGAGATGGGGACAGAAGAAGGTTTGAGATAGAAGCATCAATGAACATATCAATAGTCAAGGAAGTTTGTTCTGGTTATGATGGCTATGAAATAACTGAATTCTTCTACCTACTATGTGGAAGTCTTCAAAATAAAATGGAAGCTGAGGTCTAGAATCACTTTCAGCATTTAGGGAATGAAAAAAATTATAAAACCACTATATTATTTGAAATTTCTTAGGCAAAAGAATAGGAGAGACATGGCGGAAAACGGTAGAGTACTCCAAGTCTCTGACTTTTCAAAAGTAAACTCTTAAGTGGAGAAGAAACACCTGAATGAAAATAGGAGAGAAGAATAAGCCAATCTGATCAAAAGACAATGCCAAAAGCCATTATGCCTATTAAAATTTTCCAAATACCTCCATTCCAATGTATTAGTATGAAAAGGAAGAACCTGTGTCATATCTAACATATGTATGTATTGTATCTTTTACCTATATATTTTCCATTGTAATATCTAGAACATGACACATGTGCCCAGGTACTTGTAAATTTTAACTAGTAGTATTCTTTGTAAATATTTTTATTTTTAATCTTTACCCCTCATTTCTTCTCATCCATTTGCTTTCCTTGGCCTAGATCTTTTTCATTTATCCATCCATTAATCCACCTATCTAACACCTACTGAGAAACTCCAGCGTGGTAGATTAAAGATGGCCACACATTCTTTGACACTTTTCAAATTGAGATCTGGTGAGGTAGCGGGGTGGTGTCTATTTTCCTTCCTTTTGAATCTAGATGGGCTCTGCAAAAGCTCTGACCAATAAGAATAATTGACTGGGCAGAATTACTGTTGTTCCTTTTTTGAGCCAGGCCTTAAAAAACTGGTAGCTTCTACTTCTTATTTTCTGAAATGCCTGTCCTGGGGGGAAGTCAGTCACCTTGTGAGAAGGTTAATGCCCCTGAGTCTCACAGTATGAGGAAGCCCAGGCTAACCACACACAGAGGCCATGTGGGAGAGACGGCCGACAGGCCCTAGTGACAGACATGTGAGTGAGGAAGCTTTTTGATGACTCCAGCCACAGGCCATCTGACTGCAACCACATGAATGACCCTAAGAAACAACCAACCACTGAGTCTGTCAACACCCAGAAAAAAGATACATTGTTATTTTAAGCAACTAAGTTTTAGAATGGGTTATCATGTAGCAATAGATAACCAGAACAGCCATATCCAGTGTAGAATGCTGGGAGGCTACAGGGAAAAGTAAAACAAGAATCTCTTTCTCAAGGAAAAAGTAGAAAAGTTTTAATTAACATCATGAGAAGTAGTTTAAAAGTGGCTAATTCTACAGGAACATAGAGGAATAAAGGATTAATTATAGCTAGGGTCAGGTTTTGTAAATGTTCATTGTTGAAGTAAAAGAGAGGCGATTGAACTGTGTGAATTATTTAAATTCTCTGAGATGCAGTTTCCTTATTTATAAATCTTGTAAGGGTTAAGTAGATTAATCATGTAAAATCCTTAAAATATGGTCTGGCCCATGGTAAATGATCAATATATGTCAGCTGCTATTATTATTTTATTATTATCATCATCATCAACAGCAGCAGTAGCAGTGACAAGCATCTCCATCCCAAGATGTAACTGAAAAGACCAATAACTCTGCCAAGTTAGTTCTGCTGGCCCTTGGTGGTAAAGGAGTCCATAGTTATGCTTCTGCCTCTCACACTAATGTTCTTTTGAGCATCTTTGGTCCTCAACAGCCATCAAATATTTGTATTGCTGCTAGTTACACCAGTCTGTCTAAAATCATTGTTTCTAAATGATGTATAGAGGAAAGACACTATGGCATAATGTTTAATCCTGTTTTGCACATAAACTGGCTGTGTGACTTTCTGTGCTTCATATGTCTTATCCTTAAAACAAAAAAAAATTGTTTATCTACCCCAAGAAGTTGTAGTGAGGATGAAATGGATTAATATATACATGTGGAGTCCTTAGCACATAGTGTTGAATAAATGTTTGTTTTATTATTATTATTATTATTACTATTACCGCCACTGGCAAGTGAAAATAATACAGTCCCCACTATATGCTAGCCATTTTTTTGTTTGTTTGTTTGTTTGCAGTACGTGGGCCTCTCACTGCTGTGGCCTCTTCCATTGCGGAGCACAGGCTCCAGACACGCAGGCTCAGCGGCCATGGCTCACGGGCCCAGCCGCTCCGTGGCATGTGGGATCTTCCCGGACCGGGGTACGAACCTGTGTCCCCTGCATCGGCAGGCAGACTCCCAACCACTGCGCCACCAGGGAAGGGAAGCCCCCTATGCTAGCCATTTTTATATATCACTAATGAGCCATTCAACAACATTTGACCATAATTGTTACCATTTCTATGAGAAAACTGAGGTTCAGAGACAAATTATTTTCCCACTGTCACCTAGTAAGATACTGATAAAATCACACTTTAATCCACCTCTAGCTGATTCCAAATCTCTTCCCTTTTCTACTATGTCATTCCTTCTTGAAAAAATAATATTTATCATAAACAGAAATTAACACACATTCTCACTTTAAGGTTGCCAGATTTAGCAAGTAAAAATAAAAAATATTCATTGTTTACCTGAAATTCAAATTTAACTGGGTGACATAATTATCTGACAATCCAGTGTCTTTATATATTTTGTATATAGCTGTTAAACCTGAAACATTTTTTCTTTTTTGCTAACCACTGAAAATCAGAGATCTAGCCTTTTGACACTTAGGTCTTCATTTGTTAGATGAAGTTTAGTTGAGGGAAGGAACACATTTTTGTATTAGATATATCCTACCCTTAGACCTAGAGATTATTACCCAAACAGATAGAAAGTGCTCCTTGGAGAAAGGGACTTTGTCTAACTCGAATTTGGGTCTCCCAACACTATATATAACATATGTGGGCTCTCAAAAAAATGCTCATGGAATCAAAACAGCAGTCAAGGGTTCTTAGGAGTCCTTCAGAGGGAAGATGTGTGCAGTGAGAAAATGTTTAACAAATGGTGTGCACAGCAAACATGAAGCAGCAGGAACTTTGTGTAGCTGTTTGGCAAGTTAGAAATTGACAATAATCTTTCTTCTAATACAACCAGAAGAAACTTCAAATCCACTTATCCAAGCCTTAGGGGTAAATATTGTGACTACTCCCTTATTCATGATGAAGCTCTAAATACACAGACTTGACCGATACTAGCATATCTGGAATATTATATACTATGGCCAAAGTTTGATTCAAAGTTGTATTATAGGAAAGTTTCTTCACCATCATCATCATGATCATCATCACGATCATCATCATCGTCATCGTCATCATTATCATGTTATACCTATTTGCACACTGAATCACCTTCAGGATTACATTCAGTGAGAAAATCATAAAACTAAGGAAACCTTTTGGAGAGAAAAAGAGAAGGCCTGACTAAGGTTTAGTTACAGGGAAGGACAATGGAGAACCTAAAATAAAACTACCACAGGAGACAGAAGCAGTGGATTGGAACAGAGGACAAAGAGAAAATAAAATGTTTGATCTCTGAGCTGAAAAAAACTGGAAGGAGATCTAATGCAGAATAGACTGACACTCTGGGGAAGTGAATGCATCTCAAAAACTGTAGCCCTGACAGCCCTGGCCAGTTTTTGCATGGAGATCTCTTGACATAGTATCTCCAGAGGAGTGGGGTTTATCCCCTCTGCCCAGGCCAGGAATCTGCACTAGCAGCCATCAGCATGGCAAGAAGAGTGGAATAATCCAACTACATCTCTGTGAACTTGACCATCAATGATGATACTTATTTACTGTGGACAATTCTTCTGTTTTACATGATCTTGTGTAATTTACTTAACATCTCTGTGCCTCTATTTTCTCACCTGTGAAATGAAGTTAATAATAGTACCTATTATTAACTGCATGTCTGTCATATAAGCTAAGCTTTAAAGCAATGTAATAAATTCTTACTGTTAATATTACCTATTTTTCACTGTAAACACTGTATTATGCAGTGACAACACTTTATTGTAACAAAAGAAGCTGCAGCCTTGGGAACCCAAAACAGTTTTGGCTTTGAACTTCTCTGACACTACACTGAGGAAATGAGAGGGAGCTTCCCTCTTTGAAGGCCCATCTACCTTGGACACAGGAGGAAGTACTCAAGCCTTCCAGTCCACCCCTATAATTCTCAGGCCTACAGGTCCACCAGAGTGCCAGGAGTACCATAAAAAACCAATAATGTGGTGGGTGCAGACCATTCTCCAATCTCAGGGCATACACTGGGGGCCAGTACCAGCTCTGAGATCTCGGACTGAACAGCACTGGCAAACCTGGCCAACGCTAGACACACAAGATTCCTGAACATGGAAGGGGAAGAGGGAGTCTCTGACAAGGGCAGGCATCTGTTTTCCCTTTATGCTTTGGTCACCACCTCCAAGTAAGACACTCTTCACCCAATTAGGTGCAGAAAATACAGACATACCTCGGAGATACTGTGGGCTCAGTTCCAGACTACCACAATAAAGCAAATGTCACAATAAAGGGAATCACACAAATTGTTGGGTTTCCCAGTATATATAATAGTCATGTGTACACTATGCTGTAGTCTGTCAAGTGTGCAGTAGCATTATACCTAAAAACAGTGTACATGCCTTAATTAAAAATGCTAACCATCACCTGAGCCTTCAGCAAGCTGTAAACTTTTTGCTGGTGGAAGGTCTTGCCTCGATGTCTATGGCTGCTGACAGATCAGGGTGGTGGCTGCTGAGGGCTGGGATGGCTGCAGTAATTTCTTAAAATAAGACACCAGTGAAGTTTGCCACATCTATTGACTCTTCCTCTCACGAACAATTTCTCTGTAGCATGCAACGCCATTTGATAACATCTGACCCATAATAAAAGTTTCAAAACTGGAGTCACTCCTCTCAAACTCTGCTGCTGCTCTATTAAGTAAGTTTATGAAATATTACAAATCCTTTGTTGCCATTTCAACAATCTTCACAGCACCTTCACCAGGAGTAGATTCCATCTCAAGAAACCACTTTCTTTGTTCATCCATAAAAAGCAATTCTTCATCCATTCAAGTTTTGTCAAGAGATTGCAAGCAACTCAGTTGCATCTTCAGGTTCCACTTCTAATTCCAGTTCTCTTGCTATTTCCACTTCATCTGCGGTTATGTCCTCCAGTGAAGTCTTGAACCCCTCCAAGTCACTCATGAGGGTTAGATCAACTTCTTCCCAACTCCTGTTATTGCTGATATTTTGACCTTTTCCCATGAATCACGGATTTTCTTAATGACATCTAGAATGGTGAATTCTTTCCAGAAGGTTTTTAATTTACTTTACCCCAGTCCATCAGAGTAATTACTATCTATGGCAGCTATAGTCTTATAAAATATATTGTTAAATCATAAGATTTGAAAATCAAAATCACTCCTTAATCCGTGGGCTGCAGAATGGATATTGTGTTAGCAGGCATGAAAACATTATTCTCATTACACACCTTCATCAGAGCTCTTGGGTGACCAGGTGCATCATCAATGAGCAGTAACATTTTAGAAGGACTCTATCCTCTGAGCAATAGGTCTCCACAGTGGGTTTCAAATATGTGGTAAACCATGAGGTAAACAGATGTGCTGTCATCCAGGCTTTGTAACTCCATTTATAGAGCACAGGCAGAGTAGATTGAGCATAATTTTGAAGGGCCCTAGGACTTTCAGAATTGTAAATGAGCATTGGCTTCACTTAAAGTCAACAACTACATCACCTCTAACAAGAGAATCAACCTGTCTGTTGAAGCTTTGAAGCCAGACATTGACTTCTCCTCTCTAGCTATGAAAGTCCTAGTTGGCATCTTCTTCCAATATAAGGCTGTTTTGGCTACACTGAAAATCTGTTATTTGGTGTAGCCATTCATGCAGTAAAGCATGCTTTACATTTTTAGCAACTTAAATATGGTTGGGGTTAGAAGTTTGATAACAGCATCATGTAATATTTGCTCTTTTAAAAAAATCACGGGGGCTTCCCTGGTGGCGCAGTGGTTGAGAGTCCGCCTGCCGATGCAGGGGACACGGGTTCGTGCCCCGATCCCGGAAGATCCCACATGCCGCGGAGCGGCTGGGCCCGCGAGCCATGGCCGCGGAGCCTGTGTGTCCGGAGCCTGTGCTCCACAACGGGAGAGGCCACAGCAGTGAGAGGCCCGCGTACAGCAAAAAAAAAAAAAAAAAAAATCACGGAACAATTCTCTACCCTTTGAGTAGACCTTGGTTAAATTGCAAGTAGTTTATTTGGAAAAATAAAAAACCAAAAGAACAAAAATAATTATATATTTGTCTTTTGACATTTTCTTCCTCCTGATGATTTATCTTAGTTTTGTTTTGCTGACTCACCACTTCTTTGAGTGTTGTGACCTTAAGGCAACTACTTTACTGTTTTTTGCTTTTTTGTTTTTAGAAAAATCCAGTCTCTTGGTTAAATCACATTCACAGTGGATTATTTTCTTCTTTTCCCCATCAGCTCTCAATACAAATGCAGCACATTTCATAAAATGACAGTACCCACTGCTCTTTTCAACACTTTCAGAAATACATTTAGTGGTATCTTTGTCGATGACAAAATGATGTCAACGCATTTATCCATCTGCCTTTCTACTAAATTGTAGATCAATGCAGGGCATTTGATGTATACTGTGTATTATAAGTGCTGGCCTCAACACTTCTGAAAATGGGTTACACCAAAAGCTTTAAGCATGAATTCATGACACTCTATTTAGAATTGGAAATCCACAAATTTCAGACTAGCTTATTCTATATTGACTCTCCTGTGGAAGAGATATAATGTTTAGAGACTACGTTGGCTAGAATTTTCTCTCTTAAAAAACAAGCAAACGAATCAAATAGCAAAAATCATTTTTTTTGTTTCAGAGAAACCCTTACAAGTGTTCCTAAGAACAAATAAATAAGACTCATCAAACAGGACTTCTACTTCTACTTCTGTTTATGATGTGTGATATATACATGCATGTATATGTATATATACATACATATATACATATGTCTATATGTATGTCTATATGTATGTATATATATACCACACACACACATATAATTTTGAAGGTGCTGGAGAACTGCTGAAGCACAGAACTTGAGGAGCCAGGTCCTACAGCCACCACATAAGCAGTCCAACCGCCCTGAAGCCAGCATGCTGTAAGGAGCCCAAACTAGACCACATGCAGAATCCATATGGAGGTACTCAAGACTACATGAAGAGAGAGGCCCCAAGATTACATGAAGAGCCAGTGCCCAGCTGCTGCAGCTTCCACTGTTCTTGATTCACATCACTGACTGCAACTTCATGGAATACCCTGAGTTGAACCTTTCCAAATTTTTTACCCACAGAAACTGTGAGAGATAACAAAATGATGATTGTTGTTTCAAGCCACAAAAAGAAAAAAAAAAAGAGATGGAAAACATACTTCCTTCAGGGAATCTGCCAATTTCTGGAACACAGTGAGAGACCAAGGTTCTGGACAATGGGTCTAGTCAGGGGGGCAACTGAACTGAGGCAGAGAACCCACAGAGAACTTCTGAAAATATCAAGGTGCTGAAGAGACAAAACTCGGAGTTCAAGACTGCCATGCAGCCAATATTCAAAACTAACAGGTAGGTTTTACATTTTATCAGCTGCTGTTTTCACATAACATGCACAAAAATGGCTAAATGGAAAAAGACTGATCATAGCAAGTATTGGTGAGCATGTGGAGTGACAAACTCTCATATGTTTAAAGTGTTACAGATACTTGCACGTCTATTTGGCATTCAATATCTACTAGTGATAAACCTGTATATTCCACTCCTAGATATAAACTTGGATATACACTTAGCAGAAACAGCTACATATGTTCATGAAAAGGCATGTACACTAGTGCATAGCAGCACTCTCCTTAATAAAGTAAAAAAGGAAACAATTCAAAGGTTCATCACAGCAGAATGAATGAATAAATGATCTTACATTCATACAATGAAATGCTATGCAGTAATGAGAGTGAATGAACTCCTTCTATATGTAATAGCACAGTTTAATCTTACAAACATTATGTTGATTGAAATAAAGCCAAACACAAAAGAATTCCTTCTTTTTGATTTCATTTACATAAAGCTCAAAAATAGGCAAAACTAATCTATACTGTGAGAAGTTAGGATAATGATTACCTTGGAAAGCATAGTGACTGGAAGTGGTCATTAGTGGGGTTCTGGGATGCTGCCAATGTTCTATTTCTTGATCAGGTTGCTGGTTATATGGGTATTTTCTCTTGGTGAAAATTTATTGAGCTGTACACTTATGATTTGTGCATATCTCTAATAAGCTATATGTCAATAATTATTCTTTTAAAAATAAGATCTTGCTCCTATACTTTCATTGGTTTTCATTCTGGGAACCCTCTAGGTTTTCAGTGAAGAGCTATGAACTATTCCATCCTGGCTCTGGCAGGCGGAGGAAAAGTAATCATTTTGAAATACACCTGGAGCATTCTCTATAACGAAGGCCTGCTCTCCAGGGAGAAAGACTCTACCAGCAACTTACCCTAGGTAGAAGGAAGGGTCTTCACCCAACTCCAGCTCCCTCTAGCCTTCCTGTCTCACCTAAGGGGGAAAGAAGAAAGCAAAGAAACACTTAAGAAAGTCAAAACCCAGGGACACAGGCCCACTAAATGACTGACTTTTAATCATAAGATTATAGATCACTTTTCCACCCACACACCCTACTACCACACCAACAGGACTCCAGTATAATAACAATAGATAACACTGAAAGAGCTGCAAGGTACAGACTTTATCTAAGGAGGAATTCTTAGAGAAGCTTCCAAAAGCAGGGAGACAAAAACAAGTACACCCCAGGAATCTGAAGCCAGTGGCACCTATGGCTAGAGCAAACATTAAATACAGCCCAACTTCTAGCCAGATTAACATAGAACCTCACACTAAGGGCCTGTTTATAATTCCTATTACCTCATGCCTGATCTTAAACAACAACAACAAAAAATCACAAGACAAGCTAAAAGGCAAGAAAAAGGAAGATTTCCAGGCTGGACCAATATATATATTTAATATACAGTATAACCTCTCTCCTGAATAACTGAATTAATCTACTCGATTCAAGGTAATTTTTTCTTCATTGGGCAAAAGGTTTAGTTATCTGTTTGAGTTATAAATAGTATCAAACTTTTGGAGATTGTAATACTGAATTTAATTAACACATTTTCTGCTGACATGCTGAATAACATTCTTTACCTCAGATCTCTGTTCAAATGCCACCTCATCAGTGAGTCCTTACATCACTTAAAACAGCAGCACTTCTCCGCACTCCTGATCCGCTCCTCCTGTTTTTCTTCATAGCACTAATCTTTCTCCGACACATTATAAATCTTATTTGATTGTTTATTATTTCCCTCCCCCCGCTATAACATAAGCTTCACGACGGCTGATTTGTTCATTACCTTTCCCCAAAGTTCCTATGACAGTTAAGTGTTTGGTAAATATATGTTAAGAAAATGAATAAATATACACTCCATCAACATTTATTTATAGTGAAATAAAGATACCAGGTTATACGACGGTGGCTCACACTCATTGAATTCTTACCGTGTACTCAGAACTGTGCTTGGGACGGCCCACGTGCCGTCAGGCGCAGGGTCAGAACGTCAGGCCCGCGGTGGCTCGAGGGGCCAGGGCTGGGTGCAGGATGTCAGACCTGTACAAAGACATGCTTCTGAAGGACCAGTACTGCATCCTGATCCTGGGTCTGGACAATGCCGTGAGGACTACTGTCTTGGAGCGGTCAAAAGCCGGTTTCATAAGAACTCCAAGGGGAGGAGTCTGTCCAAAATCACCACCACCGTGCGTCTAAACGTCGGCACTGTGGACGTGGGAAAGGCTCGCCTTCTGCTGTGGGGCTTAGCAGGGGGCAGGAAGAGCTGCAGTCTCTGTGGGACAAGGACCAAGCAGAGGGCCACGGCGTCCTCTATGTCATGGGCTCCACGGAGGAGGAGAGACTGTCCGAGTCCAAGCGTTAGAGAAGATGGTCACGAGCGAGGCGCTGGGCGGCGTCTCCATCCTGGTGCTGGCCAGCAAGCAGGACGTTGAGACTTGCCCCGGGATTCGCGACATCCAGACTGCGTTCAGGGACTGCACCTCCAAGATTCGGCGGGCGCGACAGCCTGACTCAGGCCTGCTCGGCCCTCACAGGAAAGGGGCTGCGCGAGGGCGTCGGTGCAGTGCGTCGTGCGTAACGTGCGCCGGCCGCCGGGCAGCAGGACGTCACGCAAGCGCAGCCGCGCCCTCTGGCGCCCACCGCTCATCCCCAGAGCCGCAGGAGCTCCTTCCCGCCCTGCGCCGCCCATCCTGCGGCCTGCGGTTGCTTTGCCCTGTGATTTTTCCATTTGTTTTGTTTAAAAAAGAAAAAAAAAAAAGTGTGTTAAACAGCTGTAGCTTTTACATGGATTACCTTATTTAAGCTTCACAACAACTCTCTATGTAGGTACTATTATCTTATCCCTTTTGCAAATGAGAAAGCTAAAGAACAAAGAGATAAATTATCCACCATACCCCAGAGATAAGTTGAATTTTTTTTTATCATTTAGAATTTTGTCTAAATTACCAACCTTATAAATCACAAATGATAGGAACCCACGCAGCCTAAAGAAGGGCCAATATACACAACTCTGAGGGACTTTGTTGAAGGCATGTCAAACAATCCTGCCATCATCAGACCATCACCCACATCCAGAGAAGACCAGAAGTTTGGAAAGGGTTTCTTGGAAGTAAAAATAGTTGTCTTTTCAGATAGTCATTACTAGATTGAAGAAAAGGGCTGTGGTTTTTCCCATCTTCCTTTCTTCTTTTTACATCCCTCTTCTCCTCAAGAGGTGTGCTGCCCAAGAGAAGGATCCAGAGATGCTCATCTCATTCCCATATTTGCTAAGTGTCAGAAACTCATAGACCCTCCCAAGCTCACTGCACCAAGCTGGGGTGCAGTGAGAGACTTCTCAGTAGCTTAACCTGTGTCCTCTGGAGTTTGGGAGCATACACAGACATAGAATCATATATCTACCTCGTATCTGGATAACGCTGAAGTTAAGTGAAGTAGCCCCTTATTGCAGGGCCTGAAGGTAGGGAGCCATAAACAGTCACAACTCCCAACAGTTTGCCATGACAGAGCCAGGATGAATCTATGTTGAAGGTCCCCATTTATGAAGATGGATGGCTGGCACAGTGGAAGCTCAAAAGTGAGAGACTGTGGAATAAACCCACCAGGTGCAGGGTCTGAGTTGGGCATGACAAGATGTCAGCCAGAGAGGACATCGTCGATATCATTAAACCATGCAGTACAGAAATCCCCACAACTCTGCCAAAGAATGAAATGCAGCACAAGCTGGCATTTGGATGCCTGTCCCAGAGCAGGCACTGACAACCTATCAACAGTAGCCAGGAGAAAATAAAATTGCAGGACCAAAGAAGTAAAAAGTAAATTAAAAGCTTACACTTTGGTTCTAATCTCTTTTCTCCTTCACTGTGCTGCTTCAGATTTCTTTCATGTCAGGTAAGAGGGAGGAGGAATAAATGAATAGGCCCTCCACTAATTCAAGACCACAAGCCCCAGGTCAGCATGAGTTAGGATAGGGAAGGGAGTTGCTTTTAAAAGCTGGATTAAGATGTAAATCATGTTGTAGTCTGTTGTGGAACTTATAACACATAAACTCCTTTTAATTGAAAGTTCTCAGGAAGCTATGATATCTGTCTGCCCTTCTTCATCAAGGGATGAAGACTAGATCAAACCAAACAGGTTGAAAGCAATAGTGAAGAAAAATTAAACTTTCCTGCTTGTACCCTACCAAGATTGGATTATTCTGTAAACATGTTACAATGATAGCACTTGTACTTTATCTAGCCTTAATATATCCAAAAATAAATAATTAAAAAGGAATATAACATCATCCTCATGATCTCTAAAAACACTGAAATATGGCAAAATCTGGACTAAGAATCCATTTCCTATTTTGGTACCAAGAGTCTAGATTTGTAGTGTCAGTCCTGGCATAAATGGGTTATTTTTGACACAGATTCCACAGTTAATCTCAGTGAACCAGTTTGCATCTGCCCCAACAGCAATATGCGGAATCCGAAATATGTGGTAAAGACCAACACAACACAATAGAGAAGACACTGTGTATCTAATCTGCTAAAATACCATAAGATTATCAAGATTATATATGAAGGGATAGCAAAACACCTACTTAGACAACAAAATAATAACCACAATCATTTATTGAGTGATGTCAGTCACCATACAAAGTACTTTTCTTAGCTCATTTAATCCTATCAACCCATGAGGTAGGTTCATTACCTTTCCCATATATTTAAATATGAAGAAACTGAGGCGTAGGGAAATTTAAACACTTGTTTGTCATCCAGCTATTAAGTGGCAGATAGGACTTGAAACCAAACATTTAGGATGCAGTCTATGCTTCCTCTAATTTTTATGCAAAAGAGATGTCTCAAGTGGCAAAATGGAACTACTTAATATTCTTTAAAAGTGGTTATGAAATTATAAGAGAGTTCCCCTGTGTTTCCTTAAGAACCAGAACTCCTAGTGTCAGAGGTATCAGTTTTGAAAACTTTCCTCTGCCCAAAGTTGATTATAACATTATTATAAAATCCTCACTGCTTGTCTTTTCTGGGTCTTCAAACCTGGTATGGTGGGCAGGGATTTCTTTAAAGTCAAAGTCAAATTTAGCTGGAGGGGAAATATAAATCATTAAAGGTGGACTGGCCCCAAAGGCTTAGTGCTTCTGTTCTTTTTTTTTTTTTTTTTTTTTTGCGGTACGTGGGCTCCTCACTGTTGTGGCCTCTCCTGTTGCGGAGCAAAGGCTACGGAAGCGCAGGCTCAGCGGCCATGGCTCACGGGCCCAGCCGATCCGCGGCATGTGGGATCTTCCCGGACCATGGCACGAACCCGTGTCGCCTGCATTGGCGGCGAACTCTCAACCACTGCACCACCAGGGAAGCCCTGCTTCTGTTACTTTATCTTTCCACTTCTTGTAATACAAATATTACAAGATTACATATTTCTGCATGTTTTTCTTTTTTTTAAAGCCTAAATATATATTGGTTTCATATTTTGATTATTACTTTAGTAACTTTTAGTAACTTTAGTAACTTTTTTCATACTTTTGATTATTACTTCAGTTGAAATAAATGTTAAGGGCTCAAAACTAATGCATTCATTCTCTTAGCTACCAGGAGTGTCGCTGCCAATGGCTCTCAACTGAGTTCATCTCTAGAATTATCCTTGGTTGAAAGAAATAGCCTTAGTCAATATTAAAACACTTCCTTGAGGGCTGCTTGAATTTAATGAGTAGTCAAAGTTGTGGTACAAAGTTCTTGATCCTCCTGACTCAACTGAGACAATTCTGAAGGGCTATCCCAGTTTCTGAAACCTCCATAGGATCAGGTGAGGCCTCTGTTACAAATAATCACAGTTCAGTTTCATCCTCTGCCCTGTTTTGCCTTCCTTATCCCTCATTTGTGTTGTCCCCCAGTAAAAGCACTCCCCAATAAACCTGCATGCAGATGCTAGAGTCTTAGAATCTATTTACTGTGGAATTTAACCTGAGAGATTTTGTACTAGGAGTATACCTAGGAAGCAAACTCAGAAATGTGATTTTGGATCCAGATCCACTGCTGGCTATGTGACAATAAGGACCCTATCATTTTCAGTGCAATTCTTAGAATTTTTACCAATGGTGAACTGGAATGAGATACTGGTGAAATAGTGCAGACTGCCATGTCACCCATTACTGTTGCACCAACACTCTTCTCTCATCAAGTAGCAATAGCTAAGTGAGAAGTGACCATGTAAAATTGGAGGAGAAAAGGCCAAGCTAAATTCATAAATTGGTTGACTCAGCATATGGGTATAGGCTGAAAACAGACAGCTATTTCACTACAGCCCCACTTAGTGGTGACCTTGAAAGACAGTGGCTAGAGAAAATTGTAGCACTCAATAAAGTTTTGGGCAGTGCTCCTGGTCATTGACTTTGTATGGAAAGAGAAATAGTCATGTATGAATATACATTGATTCATGGACAGTGACGAATGGCTTGGCTATTTGTTTGGGGCCCTGGTATGAGAAAAATTGGAAGACTGCAGGTAAAGATATTTGGGAAAGATGTATTGGCTATATTTATCAAGGGGGATACGTTGTATGAAGATCCTTGTATTGTATATTAATACCAGAGAATATCCACCACAACCAAGTGGACAGAATTCAACAGCTAATTGATGCTTACACAGCCTATGTCCTTAGCCACTAGCAAATGTCCAATCTGACAGCAACTGAGACCAATACTGAGCCTCCAATGTGGTACAATCCCTTGAGGAGATGAACCAGTCATCTGGTGGCAAGTTTAGTACATTGGATTCCTTCTACACTGCAAAAACCAGTGATTTATATTGACTGGAACCAACAATTATTCTGAGTACGGGTTACCTTTATTGCTTTCAGGACCTCAGCCAGTATCACTATACAAAGATTTACAGAGTTTTGATCTACCAACATGGGATCCCTCAAAACAACAAACAAAACCAGAGGAAACATTTTAAAGAAAAAGTGGTCCAGTCATGAGCACATGGTCATGGGTTCCATTGGTCCTGTTACATTCTGTGTTACCCGGAAACTACCAGCTTGGTGGGGTGATGGAATGTGCAGATGAGACACCAGCTTGGATAATGGGGCACCATCCTTCATGAAATGATACATCCCCAAAATCAACATCTGTTATATTGTGCTGGGTCCCCAATATATAAACACCTGGACACAGGAACCAAGGGGTGCTGGTAAGAGTGTCTCTAATGATAATCAATCTCAGGGACCTACTTGGAGTTTTGCTTCCTATAGCTTTAACTCTATACTCCAAGGCTCTAGATATTCTGGTTTCCAGACAGAGAACCCCTCCGCCAGAAGACACAGTAAGAGTCCCACCAAACTTTAAGTCAAAATTGACCCCTGGACAATTCAAACTTCTTGTACCCAGAGTTCAGCAGGCAAGCAATAGTGGCACCATCATGGCAGATATAATTGATCCTGGAGGCTAGGCTGCTGGTACATAATAGGGACAGGGAAGAATTCATTTGGCATCCAAGTGGTCCACTGGGGCATGTGTTGGTTCTCCTGTGTTCATTATTGACAGTAAATAGTCAAGTACAGCAGTTATTGCTTGGGAAATGCACAGGACTAGGGGCTTTCATCCCTCATGGATAAGAGTCTGCATCACTCAACCACATAAGCCATCAAGACCAGCCGAGAGCTAGTCAATGGTGAGGTAAATATAGAATGAGTAGTAAAGGAGGGAGATGATGTATATCCCTGAACTGAGCTGCAGAAGTGGGGTCTTCAGTTTGTGCTGTTAACTGTTCTCTTGCATGTTTTCCTGGTAACAGAGGCCAACCAGAATCCTGGAAGAGCTGATTTCAGATAGGATAAATTCATTATGTGAAGTAAATGGATACAAGAGACACACAGGGGTGAACTGTAATAAACGCTGCGGTGTACCCCCCAGGTCCCTCCTCGGAGCCTATGTGCCCATTCCCCAGTTGTCAGAAGTGTTGACTATTGACAGCTCTTAGCTGAATGCTTCTCTGAGAATTACCCTTGGTTTGTGGAAGTTCCTCATCCAAGGTTACGTCCCTTCCCTCTGGGTAGCCTGGTGCCAGTGACTGGTTGATGCAGGGGTACAAAACCTAACCTCTTTGCCTCAGCTGGGGCAACCTGCAACTCTGAATAGTCATCCCAGCTCTGTTGCAACTGCATCATGGTTAAACTTTTCCCTCTGCTCAATCCTGCTTTCTTCACCCCTCTCATATGCTGTTCTCAAGACCACTTCTCCAATAAATTGCTTGCATGCATGTCTCTCAAGACCTGCGTGTCAAATTTCAGTTAGCCTCCTTTTCTTGCCTTCTTCATGCGATAAGATTGCCAGTGCTGGATACTGAAGACACAGCCTAGGAGATGTGGCACTTACTCATCTAATATTAAAAAGTGCCATAACCTATTTCCTTTGAAACCCCCGCAGCAGCTCTTTTTAATATGAAACAGTGTAAAGTCTTTACCAAAGCCATCAATTTCCTGTAGCTTTAAGCCTCGTCTCATTTCAAGAACCACAAAAGCACTATCATTAACAAAAGCCAGCAGTATTTCTCAACCTAAATTCAAATTGGATATTTCAGTTTGTTTACTACAAAAACCATCTCCAGAAGTGTTGTTATGGTTGCCTGAATAATGTTTCATTGACGACAAAATAAAATCAAAACCCTTGCCATGGTAGGTTCTCCACTTTGTCTTTAAATTAATCTCCACTATACTCTGCTCCAGCTACACTGGCTGATATACAATGCACTAAGATGTCTTGTGCCATTGTTGGAGTGCCCTCTTCTCTCACCATTCTCCCACCCGCTAGTGAATCCCATCTCTCATGTCATCTCTTTCATAAAGTTTTCATGACCAACAGAGGTCATGAAAATGTTTCCCATAGTTCATGGGAGAAAGACACTAATCCTTAACACAGCCTAGAAGCTTCTGCATTATATGGCCTTTTTCTCTCTCTCTCTGTCCAGCTTTCTCTTGCATGTTGCTCTCGAAGTTTCAGTCCTACTGGCGTTTTTCTCTTTATAGCACCATATTCTTCATTCTAAAGTGTTATTTGCATACCAGCCCTCATTCCTATAACACTTCCTCTGGCCTGAAAGTTCCAGTCCTTTGCCTGGTTAATTCTTATTCTTTCAGATCTAAGATCAGTCTTCACGTCCTCGGGGAAACTTTACCTGATTTCTCAGAATAGGTGAGAATTCCTTTATTGTATGCTCTCACAGAACACATAATTCCAGTTATGGCAGCAGCTATGTGCTAGGTACTCTCTTTCCCTCGGTGATTCAGTGCTTTTCTTATTGACTCAGAAAGGTTTGGGTAGAAGATCAGAAATACTTAATGTAGCTACTTCCAGGAAGAAGGAATTAAATATGGGAATGCAAAGCCCACACAAGTCTTTGGAAGGGTGGGAAGAGTGAAGCCTAGGGGAAAATGCCATTCAAATTCAGGATAGGATAAAGTACAGGAGTCCCTGGTGATCTCTGCTGGACCTTAGTGGCTAATTCACAAGAGGAAGCCTAGAAGCTGCTAGTGATACCTCCAATCAGCTGTTTGCCAAAGCTCATGAAGTTTCTTAACACCTCATAGAAGAAAACTACCTTCTGCTTCTTTTCTTCCTTCTAAATCTCCTATGAGAACCTCTCATTAGTGGGATCTAATCTACTAGGAATTTTGGGCAACATAGTTTCCAGGCTTCCAGATCAGAGTCAACAAAATTTTTCTGTAACAGGCCAGTTGGTGAATATTTTAGGCTTTGTCAATGTAGTGTGAAAAGTAAGTACATAGAGACACTGAAATTTGAATCTCAGATAGTGTTTGTATGTTATAAACTCTTATTCTTCTTTTGATTTTTTTCTCCCAACCATTTACATTTGTAAAAACCATTCTCAGCTTTGAGCAGTACAAAACAGGTGGCAGGCTGAATTTGGGCCACAAACAGTTGTTTGCCAACCCTTGCCCTAGACCCTGCAAAACAAGAAAGCTGGAAATGGTGCTGACATGTCAACAATCTGGCCACTGACTAATAAGACCACGATGACTTTAGGATCTCAGCAGGCCAGAAGAGTTAGGGAAGAGAAAGTGAAGAGAGGAGCAGATGTCAGTGGAGTCTGAGCCATCACTCCTGAAATTTACTTGTGGTTTCTTGACCCGCTCTGGCTCAGTCTTACACATACATACATACCAATCACATTTCATAAGGGAATGAATGCTGTTGCACACATCCAACTTCATAATGTCTTCAGCTGATGGTAGACATTCTTTCTTTTTTTTTTTTTTTTTTGAGGTATGCGGGCCTCTCACTGCTGTGGCCTCTCCTGTTGTGGAGCACAGGCTCCGGACGTGCAGGCTTAGCGGCCACGGCTCACGGGCCCAGCTGCTCCGCGGCATGTGGGATCTTCCCGGACCGGGGCACCTGCGTCCCCTGCATCGGCAGGCGGACTCTCAACCACTGCGCCACCAGGGAAGCCCCAATGGTAGACATTCTTATAGACAATTCTTAGAGTCGCGTGGTGTTCTACACCATATTGGGCTGTTCCTTTTCTATTAGAGCCTAGTAGTAAACACAAAGCAGCTTTGCCACTGGAAAAGAGTGGTTGGCAGAAGAGGAAATAGGCTTCCTTCCAAAACCTCAGGGATCTGCTTTGTGATGGTACTATTGCTGGCACATACTTCATCCCTTTCTGCCATAAATTTTTCAAGTACCACTCGGTCTTCTGGGTCATAGGCCTAAGTGGCAGGTCACCTTGTGTAAAAGCTTGGACCTGCTGCAGACCCTCTCTTGCTCCACATATCTCTTGCAACAGGAAGCCTTACAAGTTACCTTGTAGATGGATCAGAGCAGTATGCCCAAATATAATGCCTTAGATAAGCTAAGTCCTAGGGCTCTTTCCGCTGTGGGCTGTGCAAAGTGAGGCAACTTGTCTCTCATTTAAGAGGGAATGTCTTGACGTTTTTATACCATCGTCCTACTAGAAACTTCATAACATCAGAGGTCTGTGAACTTTCACATGGTTGCCTCCCTTCCTCAGCTACGCTTTTTCTTCCTAAGGCATCTGGTTATTAGTTTCTTCCTGATGTCCCAACATGATATCCTGTTCCATGTCAAGGTAATCAAGGTCCCCCCAGACCAGAATATCAGCTATTCAAAGCCATGGTCTGTGACAATGATGAAAAGAGCTTATACCAGAAGGTAAATCAATGCACTGCTCCCTCATCTGAAAAGTCTTGCTAAGAAAAAATTGGCAGCTGAACAGAACAGTGTCCTTAGTGTCATAGTTCACATTCTGGTGCAAGCTCCCTAATTCACTGGGAACATGTAAGAAACATGGACCAGAAACCAGTTCACAAATGACACTTGGTGAGGATCACTGCTCTAGACTAGACTATAATATGACAGAGATCAGACATTGCTTTGATAAAAGACAGCAAAGGTGTACTGCTGAACCCCTGGGCAAAGGTGAGATGTTGCAGGTTATACTTGCTGATGGAAACTAAAGGAAAGACATTTGCTAGTTCAGTAGGTACATATCACATGCCAGAGGCAGATTTGTTTTAATAAAGATACCAGTTATTGTTTGCCTCACATTACCAAGGTCCCATTTCCCATTGGTGAAGAGTTCATCCACGCACTCATCAAATGTATAAATGACCTAATTCTGTAATCCAGTTTGATAGACTATGTCTTAGGGCAACTTCTGGAACCAGTTAGTGTATCAGTCAAGATTTGGACAAGAAATAGATGGTGTAGTCAAACAGTAAATTGAAAGATTTAAAAAAAAAGACTGTTTACAAGTTTTAGCAAGTTTAGGGGACCAACAAAGATTGGTAAAGCACCCAGGAAGTAGCACGGGATGAAAGTCATTATCAGCTTGAGACCCGAAGGATGAAGCAGTGTTACTAGAATTTGGAGAGCTGAAGTCAGAGGTGAAATATTGCCCTCCAAAAGGTTGGTAGAGGGCAGCCACTATAAAAGATGTGGACCAGCAAGGGGGAAAGCACCACCACACTGTCCTCCTGCCATCTGGTCTCCCATTGGTGCCTAGCCTTGGCCAAACCCAACACTAAGTCAGAGAGCAAGGGAGTACCAGTGATGCTGTCCCACGAGGTCAGCTTCCCAGGACACACAGCCAGGTAGAGAAAGGCAGAGGATGACTCTTAAAAGATCATTAGAGAAAAATATGCACTCTTGAAAGGCAAATAGAGAATAACATACATTCCTCCATGAGAGAAAATTTCGATAAAATAGGTTATATGTCTACAATCAAATACCATATAGAAATTTAAAAAATTGAACTAGCATTCCAAAGTAAGTAAATCTCAAGAATATAACAAGTGAAAAACAGGAAGCAGCAGCAGGATACCCACACTCTAACATTTATATAATATTTAAAATCCAATAAAACCATATTTTATGGATACATAAATATGTAAAAAAGGATAGTCTAGCAGTAACCACTGCAGATGCAGTTCTGTATACATCACTGTTATGGGATGACTATGTCTGAAAATATCTTCATTCCCCCCTTACACTTGCATAGTTTGGCTGGGTGTGTTAATTATCTGTTGCTGTGTGTTGTGGCTTGAACTGTGTCTTCCAAAAAGACATGTTGAAGTCCTAACCTCCGGTACCTCAGAACATGAACTTATTTGGAAATAGGGTCATTGCAAATGCAATTAGTTAAGTTAAAATGAGGTCGTACCGTAGTAAGGGGAGCCCTTAATCCAACATGACCCGTTTCATAAGAGAAGAGACACAGGAGGAATACCATGTGAAGATGTGGGTAGAGATTAGAGTAACGCAGCTGCAAGACAAGGAGTGTTAAGGATTGCTGATAACCCACCAGAAGCTAGAATATGCAAGGAAGGATTCTCCCCTATAGATGTCAGAGAGCATATGGCCTGGCCGACACTTCAATTTCAGACTTCCAACCTCCGGAACTGAGACAATAAGTTTCTGTTGTTTTAAGCCACCTGGTTTGTGGTAATTTGTTACAACAGCCTTAAGAATCAAATAAAATTTCAGGATTCTTACCCAGAGTAAGTAACATGTTTCTCGACTTTGAGTCTCTATTAGGTATAGGTGGGTGATGCCATCTTTCAGTCAAGGGCAGGCTGTTCTTCTCCTGCCCTGATACAGTTCAGGCTCCAATATGAAGACACAGTGTGGTCCAAGAGCTCACAGTCAGCCCTGTGACTTCAGTTTGGGGCTAGCCCATCTTCCCTGACACCCCCAGGTTATACAGTTTCAGCCCCTACTTGCTGCTGTGAAGTTCTATATGCTTTTTAGGAAAGCCTCTCCATTTCTGATTGATGAGATTTTCATTTCCAGTTTTCATAGTAGCCTCTGCGCTTCTATGTTTATATGTTGCTGTCATTTATGTGTTTGGACTGGAATGGAGGAAGATTTTGCTTATATTCCATCAGTGATATTGAACTGGATGAATTGCCATAGTCTCCTTAGATCCAGATTTATTTTCTGTTTCTCATGGTCCAGAGTCAAATTACTCACTAAACAGCTCATTGAACTCATGAATACTACGTATGAAGTGCCAAAGTACTTAGGGGAATGAGCTACCTAGTGTACTCAAAGGAAAATCCTGGAAAGTTCCCAGGAGCAGATGCCTGTGGGTTTCATTTATTTGTCTGCTTTTTTTTTTTTTTTTTTAGAATCAGAGACACTGTATGATGTTGTGAGGAAAACAGAAGGAAAGCGAGGCTTAGATTCCATATCTGGCTTAAATTACACCTAATAAACATTTATTGAAATCTGCCATGTGTAATACAATCCGTTAAGCCATGGATTTTACAGTGTGAGAGGGGAGAGAATGGAGGACAAAGATGAATAATATATCCAAACTCTTGGCTGGTTTACTAAGCCCACATGCCATGGACCACTCTTGCTGACCTCACATTGTACTACTCTGCTCAGTGGGTGCCAGCCTCACTGGCCACTTTCTCTTCCCTGTACACATCCAGCTTCTTCCAATTTGGGGGTCTTGGATTGAAAGGATTCTTTCCCTTATTATCTGCAGCTAGCCAGGTCACTTGAAACATTGTCCAATTTTGTCACATATGTAGGGTCATTCACCCACCACCACAGATAAGATACCAAATGGTTCCATTACCACAAGGATCCTTTATGTTGCCCTTTTATAACCACACTCACCTCCCATTCACCCACCACACCCACATTCCTAATTATTGGTAACAAGTAATACAGTCTCCATTTCTAAAATCCTGTCATTTCAAAATGCTATGTAAGTGGAGTAATATAGCATATACCTTATTGGAATTGGCTTTTTAGCATATACCCTACTGGGATTGGCTTTTTTCACTTATTATAATTCTCTGGAGATTCTTTCAAGTTGTTGCCTATATCAGTAGTTTTTTATTTTTTATTGCTGAGTAGTGCTCCATAGTAGGGATGTAACATAGTTTGTTTAACCACTTACCTGGTATAGGCTCTCTGGGCTGTTTCCAGTTTTGGGTTATTACAAATAAAGCTGCTATGAATATTCATGTGTGAACATTAAGTTTTCATTTTTCTGGGATAAATGCCTAGGAGCATAATTTCTGGGTTGTATGTTATTGCATGTTCAGTTTTATAAGAGTCTGTCATGCTCTTCCAGAATGGCTCTGCCATTCTATCAGCTATATATGCCTGGTCCAGTTTCTCTGCAACCTCACCAACTTTTGGTATTTGATGTTGTCACTAAGGTTTGTCTTAGCCATTCTGATGCATGTGCAGTGACGCTCATTATGATACCCATTTTCCTAACGGCTACCAATGTTGAACATCTTCCCAATAAGCTTGTTATCTGTATATCCTCTTCAGTGAGATGTCTGTTCATGTCTTTGGCACATTTTTAAATTGTGGGTTTTTTTACTGTTGAGTTTTGAGAGTTCTTTATATATTCTAGATGCTGGTCCTTTTACTGGATATATAATTTGTAAATATTTTCTTCTAATCGTGGCCTTCATCTTTTTCACATGGGTTTTCACAGAGCAAAATATTTAATTGTGATGAGGCCCAAATTATCAATTTTTACTTATAGGAATCATGTTTTGGGGGCTAAGTCTAAGAACTCTGCTTAGTCCTAAATCCAGAAAAATCTTCTATTTTTTTTTTCTAAAACCAATACTGCCCTCTTCCGATTAATATAGCAATATAGATGCCTCAGTATTGGATGGAATGATTCCCTCCCCCACACATTTTTATTCTTTGTCAAGATTATTTAGCTATTTTAGCTATGCCTTTCCATATGCGTTTTGGAATAAGCTTGTCTATATCTAAAAAAACTTTTTTTAAAGAAAATTTTTATAGAAACTGCATTAAACCTATAGATCAATTGAAAAGAGCTGACATTTTTACTATGTTGAATCTTCCAATCCCTTCCAATCTTCCAATCCCAATCCCTGTATTTCTCCATTTGTCTAGGTATACTTTGATTCCTTTTATCAGAATTTTGTAATTTTCAGCATGTAAATCCTGTACATGTTTTGGTAAGTGTATATCTATATATTTCATTTTCTTAGGAGCAGTTATAAATGGTATTGTGTTATTCAGTCTCATAACTTTTATTTTTAATGTATAAGAATGCAATTGACATTCTTGTGTTGATCTTGTATCCTGTGAATTTACTTAACTCACTTATTTGTTCTAGGATTTTTGTAGGTTCTTTGGGATTTTCTACATAATCATGCCATCTGTAAACAGGAAAAGTTTTATATTTCAAATTTGTATGGCTTTTGTTTCTTTTTCTTGCCTTATTGCAAGCTAGAAATTCCAGTACTGTGTTGAATAAAATAGTGATATGTTATTCGCCTTGTTCTCAAGATTAGGGAGAAAGCACTCAGTCTTACACCATTTTTTATGAAGTTAGCTGTAAATATTTTTTAGATGTAATCAAGTTGAGGAAGTTCCCTTCTAGAGAGTTTTTATCATGCATGAGTGTTGGATTTTATCAAATGGTTTTTCAAATTAATATAATCACATGCTTTTTTTCCCTTTAGCTTGTTGATATATGATGCATAACACTGATTGATTTTCAAATGTTGAACCAGCCTTGCATACATGGAAATCATCCCACTTGGTTATGTGCATCATTTCTTTTTACTTTATTGGATTCAGTTTGCTAATATTTTGTTGAAAAATTTTATGTAAAATTCATGATATATATTTGTTTATAATTTTACTTTTTTTGTACTGTGTCTGTTGAGTATGGTATGTTAGCACTTAAATCTGCCTTTTTATTATTATTATTCTGTTTATTTTCTCTGGTTCTTATTCCAGTTTTGCTTTCCTTAATTTCCTGTGTGCGGTGTAAACATGTTTTAAGATTTTATCTTCATTCATATATAGTGTTTTTGAGTGTGTCTCTTGGTGTAGTTTTCTCAGTGGTTTCTCTGGGCATTACAGTATAAATATATGACATTATAATCTAGTGGTATCATTATTTTACCACTTACAGTAAAGTCTGGAAACCTAACTTCTATTTAAATCCCTTTTTCTTTCCTACTTTAAAATATTACTTTCTTGAATGTCAGATGATATTGTAATTTTTGCTTCAATCATCAAATAAAATTTGTAAAACACATACATGGGGAAAGGGTTATTCTATTGTATATACCTATAATTCTGCTCTTTCCACTGTTCTTCCTTTCTGATGCTTGAAATTTCCTTTTTTAAAATTATTTCTTATTTTGTTTGAAGAATTTCCTTTAGCCATTCTCTTAGGAAGGTGTAACAACAAAGGTAACGAAGACCAACAGTGGGCAAAACTTAAAATATTTATTATCTGACCCTTTACTGATAGACATATGACTCCTCTAGGTTTTAATTTCTTAAATTTAACAATAAGGGCATTGGATTTGATAATCTCTAATATCCCTGTAACATCCATGATTTCATGCGGATTTCTTATGTGAAGGTATTTTTTTCCTCAATGACCACATTTGAGCACTCAGGCACTACAGAACTTAACACTGGAAAGCAAGTAATTAACAAATACTTACTATCATTCCAAGAATATAACATGAAGGTGAAGAGAAATCCAGTCTGCTGACTGTGCGCCAGGTAATTAGATTTATGGAACTGGAGTTCAGGTTCCCACTGTGGGCTGGCAAGAGCCCAAAATGTTTTGCACCTGCCAGGTAAGTCAGCATGTACCATCACAATCTGGAGTGTGGTGCTTCCACAGATGCTTTACTGCACTTGTGCTAAAACAGTTCAGGCTATCCCATGGCTCACAGAACAAGGGCTCCCCTTTTGAGCTCTCAGTACTATTATTTCCAGAAGAATTATTTTCTAGTCATCATTTTGGGGGTGCTTATTAGGTGAAATGTGTGAATTACTTTCTGAAATATGCTCTTCTAAATTTAGTCCAGGTAGGAGGGAGCGGGGACATTGACCTTGTTTTTCTTCATCTTAAGAGTTAAGCTTCAACTACATATATTTTTAAAACAGAAAAATATGTGAGAAAATAAGGTAAATAGGAAACCAAGAACAAGTATGAAAAACAGTTATGATAGCCATTTAGAGACAACTAAAACTCATGTTTCTCTAAAACACATTTTTAGAAAGTCAGAACAGTAAAACAACAATTATTCTACAATGCAGGTCACAAACTTAGACAACCAGACGCAGCCTTCTGACAGGTTTTGTTTTTCACAGAGTTGGGCCAGGGGTATATTTTTGTTTTTGAGTTTAACTGGTTGCTAATATTCAAAATTTTTAAGAATTCACATAAAAGTTTAGATTTCCACATCCTCTTGAGAGATGAGACACTGTTGGTCCATATTCTCATGCGGCAAACACTGCTGGGAGATGAGGAGCCTTCTCTTTGGGCATCACTTGTGCTTTCGGGTCCAAGTGGGAGTCAGCCTCCCCACATCGTTGCCTCTGGTCCCCATGTCAAACAACAGTTGTCATTTATCATCAGTTTCATGCTATTGTGTTTCTTGTAGTAGAGCTGAAGATGGCAGAATATCTACTATCCATATTTCAGTCAAAAGTAGGAAAAAGCCAAATGAACCAAAAGGAATATGTGTTTTAGTAAAAATGGGAAGCAGATATATTTTTGTTGAGATGAAAAATACCTCTACTAGAAATCCATACACTGAAGATATCTGTTGTAATAATACAACCTGAATGACCATTCTGAAATATACCTGGCCTACTTCTCTCACTCACAATACCCACTGGCTCCACAGGCATCTCCTCTTTCTCAACAGATAACAAGTGGATGCCATGACGATCTTGTTTTCTCTACTTTTCCAGTTTGATTTCATCTCTAAGACTGTGCAACATCGTAGGAACACATGGCCTTTGTCCGTCTGTACATTCAAACATCTATATAAGGAAATAACTCATTGGTGACTCAATATAGATATTTTTATTCTTCATATTCTATATCTACATAGATTGCATCTAAGTACTGGGGGTTTGTATTTTTGTCCTAAATGCTATATTTCCTCTATCTGAATTAAGACTGATAAAACCGATAAGACTAATAAGACTAAGTTGAAATGAACACAACTACATCAGAATAAATCAGCACACAATTTTCTGGGTTAGATTTCAGGCATCGTAGCTCCTTTTCTACAACTGGCAAGTGCATCACGAGAGACAGTATCTGTCATAAAATCTCCCTACCATTCCCCCCCAAGCAGATCTGAACATTAAAGAAAGAGCTTTCAGATATTCAACAGGGGCTTTATGTTTGCTTCAAGTTTAGAAACCCCTTCCATTGGTTTCTTTCGGGATTTGATAACAACAGTGTCTCTCTGGTGTTTGTTATCTTCCAGGTTAGCATTTCAATTCACTTTGGACGAAGCTGGAAGTTTGGAAGTGTTATATACCTACCACATTTCCATTGATTTTTGGACAATTTATATTCCAGAAGCCACTGATAGCTTACTTAAAGCAGGTCCCAAGACAGAGCTTTTCTTTTTAGTTTCAGAGAGATAATTTTCTAATACTCTGCAGACCGCTTGAATAGACCAGAGTTGTGAACAAATTCAGATAATATCTCTCCCACTCCAAGCCTCCCTAAGCTGTGGGGAGACGTTATGAAATAATATGCTGGGAACATTTTTTACGGACACCATTTTCTGGCAACAGAGCAGATTTGAGAGGGAGCAGCTGTTGATGTCTGATCTCCAAGCTTATTACATGAGGACCTGGAACCCAAGAGATCGCGAGGTGAGTACTGAATGAGCACATCAGTAGAGAGGTAAACACATCTCCTCTCCCTACTGGTCCAGTCAGAAATATCTTCCTTTTTGTTTATCTCTCAATGTCAGAGATCATTTGGCTGCAACACATTCATGCAAAATCCTTCCCTTTCTTCAAAGACTAAATATTAGAAAAAGGCTAGGCAGCACAGACAAGAAGGTTAACACTTATTTTCAAGACTGGTTAAAACTCGAATCCCCAGTTGCTGTGTGTCTCTGCCCACCCACTTCCAACATTTCCCTAGTGATAATATAGAGGAAGGGGATCTATAAAATTCCACGTCATGACAGCCATTTAAGGAATAACTGACATAGAGAGAGGAGGCCTTTAACTGTGAAAAGCAGAGCACATTTTAAGAGTTCTACCAAGACATCTCCTGCCTAAAGGGACACAGCTGAGCGGGACATGGCCATGCATGGGACTACTCCAAAATGGTATAAAGTATGGAGTTTTGAATAAGAGTATTAAGAAAAACGGATTTAGCATCCCACCCTTCTCCCCCAGTACAGTTGTCTCCAGATGCACTGGCCTCTGTGGTGGTACCTGAACAAAGCAAAGCATGATATTTTTATTTTCTGTTAGAGAGAAAGAGGACTCTTTTTGTTCTTTGCTTGAATTTTGGAGGCCACACGGACCTCTGAGTTTTGTGGTCAGCGGTATTCATGGTGATTTTGGTTACGTGTGGGTTTAATCCTGTGAATAGAAATGAAATCAGGGTCATGCTGCAAAGCAGAATCCTTCAATTAACATCATGAACATTACTGGGTAATGCAATCTTGAGTGAGTTTGTGGATTTTTTGTCAAATGCATCTGTGTTTAAATGAAAATTAGTCTTCCTAGGAAAAGATAAGTTCTCTTATCTAAATTCTTACTAATGAAAGTCACAAATGTTCTAATAATGTACACAGCAAGTGGAAGTTTGAAGATACCCATAAAGATAATACTTTATGAGAAAATCAATTAATGAGGAACAACAAGAATGAAGTGCCAGATTTCCCTTGCCATGCCATCAGGGAAGCAGTGTGTTTACTGGAAGAGAGTGAGCTGCTAAATCAGACTCAGATTTAAATCTGTTGACAAATCATTTACCTTCCCAGCTTCAATTTTATCATTGGTAAAATAGGGATGACAATTACTATCTGTCAAGTTTGTTATAAGGAAGAAATAAAGACATGTATATAAAGGGATAGTAACATATAAATATAGTAACTTTAAAAAAAAATCAATGTCAATCCCCTGGCCTTTTTTTCTTTCCACTCATTTGGAGTTTTTGAAATTCAATTTAAAGAACAAAAGTGAAAGAAATTACTGCTTGGACAACAGTTTTTTGTTTTGGCTGTGCCACACAGCATGTAGGATCTTAGTTCCCCCACCAGGGACTGAACCCGCACCCCCTGCAGGGGAAGCGTGGAGTCTTAACCACTGGACGGCCAGGGAAGTTCCAAGTTTTACTTTTAATAGATTTTATGTGGTCTACTTGTATCAATGAGGATAAGGTATTTATTTGGGAGTGAAGGTTTGAAAATTAAGGGCAGAAAATGATGTGCAAACAATAACTGTTGTAATTATAAAAATTTTATTTCACTCTTACTTTAATTAAATCTTCATAAGCACCATGTCATGAACTGGCAATCTAGAAAGAGGATACTGGAATGCTTTAGTCAATAACAAACTGCAAGCTGATGATATGAAGTTACAGCTACACGGAGCATGTGTACAAGACCACATTTAGAAAGGTTCACTTGAGAATCCTACGATGATGCACAAAACAGGATTCTGGCATCGATTTGTTCACACTTCCTATGCTCAGAACCCAAAGCTTGTGCATGTACACATCAGAAGAAACACTGGTTCACCTTGACAGTTTACAGTTTGCTAACACTTGACCCTGAAAGCATAAATGTTGCCATCTTGATTTCTTGACCAGTGCGTGGTCATAGGCTGAAAAGACCAATTCCTTTAAAATTTAAATTATGCTTAAAGGTTATGTTCAACATTATGCAAGTCATCAGCAAGGCCTTTGAATGTGTGCAATTCTCATATATGATCACCAAACCATTACTGACCTAAGGAAATTGTGGAAAATTATATATTTTCAGCAAAATGTTTAAATTTGGTCCTACATTAAAAGACCCAATTGCCAAGGTGTTTTACACAAATTTAATTCACAAGCATGTACACAAGAGATTCACTATAAAGAACATTGCTTCCTGGTTTATGAATAAAAAGTTTATCCTCTACTTACACTAAACATACAAAAAATAATCTACAAAAATTGTTTACAGTTGATTTTAGTGAAAGAAAAAGCTTTCTTCAGAAAAAAAAAATGATTGTGTGGTGGTAGTAGTTTAGCCATCAAAAAAGGAATGTAGTAACCAATAAATATAATGTGCTTTCTCCATATAGACATATTTACACTTGAGTCTTTGGCTTATGTTGTTTTCTAAAAAGAACTTTAAATGATCCAGCCATCATTGCACATTAAAGGAAAATAAGCCAGTTATATATATTTATATATTTATATAGAGATCTGCTACACTTGAAACATATTAAAAAATGAACTTTCTTATGAATTTGCACAGCTTTTCTTTCTTCTTCCTTGAAAGATTTAACATCTTTTATCTGAAAAAGGGAGAAAAATGCCACATAGAAAGTATTAATTCATGCAACACGTGGTGGCTGCTCTACCAAAGCCAGGAGAGAAAAGGCTGCATGTTCACTGGACAAACACTGAGAAGTTCTCATTTGAATCTGCTTCTTATTAAATAAAATTTATGTGGCACGAAATGTTGATGCTTTCATACAGTAATAGAAACTGAGTCCTTTTTATTAAGATACACAACTTCATAAGAAAAATACTTTTACCTCTCAAATGTAAAAGCCTCCCACCCCCCACATTAAAATCTTTCTGCACAGGTGTGACACATACAACAGCTGCTGGCTCAACAGATGAATGGGCTCTGCTTGGATGCACTTTGAAGTCTCCCCCAACTAAGATGACTCCAGGTACTCCAAAGCTACGTCGTAGCAGAAACGGTACTGCTCCTGAAAGATGTTAAAACAAAAGGGTGGAGCAAAGTTAAGAAAAAGGAGAAGAATGGAGGATAATAGCTATCAAATGAATACTTGCATTCAATTTAGATTTTTCAAGAATTACAGATTTTTTTTTCTATATACAAGTTTAACATCTAGGCATGCATATTTTACATTTGAGTCTAATGGTTGCTGTTTAAGAAAAAGGAACTTGATGTAAAAAGATATGTTGTCTTTGCCTCATATTTTATATCAAATTAAAAAAATCTTCAGTATTATCTGATTATAATAATAATACCTGATCAGTACAGAAAAATTTCCAAGTATAGAAAAAGATAATCAGAAAAAGTTTCTATAAATCTGTTATCAGAAACAACTGTTTAAAATACTACCTTAGTGTTAATTCAGTCCATTTTTATGCATGGTTGAAATAATAAATACTTTAGAATAAATATTAATTGCTTATCTATGTTTGGGGATATAACTTTATATTTTATTTTCTGTTGTTTAGCATTGTTATGTATCCTCTTCTTATGTTATTTAACACCTCTTTTAATACTTCATAAAAGTCTAATATGTGGACTGACTGTAATATTGCATTTATGTTTTTTTTGAGCTTATTTTTACCAGAAAAATTTATTTCTTCTGCCTTTATTTATTTAAGACAACTTGGTTAACAAAAATTTTTTGAGTTAAAACTGCCTTTCCTCTCAGTCCATCTGTGTGTCACTCCATTATGAAGAATTTAGAAAAATTCAGACTGCATTACAAATTATTACTTGCAATATGTATCAAAATCTTCCCAATTCAGTCCAAGTGGGTAAAATTCAGGCTGAATTAGAGAACAATCTAAAATGCATATTATTTCAAAAGAGAACTTCCAGGTGTCTCCAGCAATAAATGAGGGAAATAAAAACTTTCCCCAAGAGGTCTTTATCAATCCTACCCTAATTATCAAGTAACTGTGATTTAAATTAGCCTACCACTGTGGCAAGTGCATCTCAAGAGCCAAAAAGTGCTTGGGAACTGTTACATCTCTTTAATCAGTCTCTAGCAATTTGGTTTACTCTCTAACTTTTCTTACCAAACTCATCAGTTCAATTCAACAGCACACTGAACTAATCATTAACCTTGATTAAACACAAATTGGGTGTTTAGTCAGGATTCATGGGACATGAATGTAAAGGTAAATAGTAACTTTTAAGAAGGTTCTATAATGGCAGAGTTTAATCATAGACTTTTTTTTTTAAGGAACAGTGAGAAATCAGAGTTAAATTTGGAAGTATGATTTGAATGCTGTGGCCAGAAGTGATCTTATTGATGATTTTGGAAGATTTGATCTGAGAGATAGAGGCAGAGTTTACATTAAAAACTCTTCAGACAGCAGACAGTGTAAAGACCTAACCATTACCCGCCCATTTTGTAAAAAGACCTCAGAGTTCTACCTCAAAATTCCCTCAAATCTATACCCCCCTTCCTCCAGCTCCATTGCCAACACCCCAGTCAAAGCCAATATCATCTTATTGGGACAACAGCAATACCTAAGGTATGAGCTGCAGTAGAGGGGCTTTGAGGACTTGTAGAAGGGAAGAAGTCTGTGACCGTTCTTCAAAGTGCAACAGTATAAATGTAACTCTTCAGATTTTGTCTCAGGAAGCAATGCACCTCTTGTGTGAACAATCCATGAGCAGGAAGTGGTGAAAATACTTTAAAGGTTTATTGAATTGCTCACTTTTGTTATCTGATCATCTTGATAAATGTAGGGCAAGCAACAATGATGTCTTGGTTTTTCTGGTTTACTCTTCTGTGAGCATAAACTACACAGCTGCCCCTGACCTTATCCTGCCATGCACATATGTGTAACCCACAGCCATCACTTTAGAAGTCGAATATGCTAGAGAAGTTTAACTTTCTTCCTCTGCATACAGCTTCAACCAGACGAGCTCCTACATACACCGACCTCCCTGCTCTTATTTTGTAATCTGTGTTGTGATTTTGTGAGCCCTGGCTAATTCAAATAATATCACATGAACTACGTTCTAAAATTGGTAAAGCTGAAAACTGTCAATGGAGATAGTTTAAAAAATTATAATTTGACCAGCAATGAAGAATTATAGATAATGACTAAAATAAATTTCATTTGCCCTTTAAAAACACTGGGTGTCTAAAGTGCTAGATGCAGGGCTTCCCTGGTGGCGCAGTGGCTGAGAATCTGCCTGCCAATGCAGGGCACACAGGTTTGATCCCTGGCCCGGGAAGATCCCATATGCCGTGGAGCAACTAAGCCCGTGCACCACAACGACTGAGCCTGTGCTCTAGAGCCTGCGAGCCACAACTACTGAGCCCGCATGCTGCAGCTACTAAAGCCTGCACGCCTAGAGTCTGCTCTGCAATAAGAGAAGCCACCGCAATGAGAAGCCCACGCACCGTGATGAAGAATAGCTCCCACTTGCTGCAACTAGAGAAAGCCCGTGCGCAGCAACGAAGACCCAACACAGCCAAAAATAAATTAAAAAAACAAAGAAACAAACGAAAAAACTGATATAAAAAGTGCTAGATGCAACCTATGAGTATATCCCTCAAAATGTTTTACCAGTTATCTCAATATTGTTTAAGAAATAAAAATAAACAAGAATAAAACCTAGATAGCAGGATTTTCTTATTATAGAACCATTTAACAAATTTTACTGTAGCAAATATCTATTGCTCAAAAGAAACAAACAAAAATCCTATACATTTCCCAAGTTAAATGAAAGTAGTTTTCTTCATCATGAGCAGTTTAGGCAATATGTGATTACGTTTATGTGGGTAAAGAGGGATACTTGGCAATTCATCAATTAGGCAGGAAAGTCCCCACAAAGACACATTTATACATATGATTCACTATGTGTGTATCAAGTCAAATCAACAAGTAGGTATATGATTGACTAATATCTACCCTCCCTTCTGTGTACAAGACTGTGACTCACCGGGGCTTCCACCATGTTTGGCTTGCTGTTCCTTAGCGTCTTGACCGCATGGAACACATCGACAACATTTTGCCGTTTCACCATTTCAACAACGATGCCTATAGCACAGAACATGCCACTTCGCCCACCACCATTTCTAAAAGCAAAGAAAGCAAAGGCATTTTAGATTGAAGCTTTTGGTGACCATAGGTCACACAATCATGTTTGGGAAAAGAAAACATTATCTTTTTAATTTTTTCCCTTTGTGTTTTAATTTTGCCTCACATGTGTGCATATATGTGTAGAGAGCAGAAAGGAAAGATCCTTGAGGATGACATTAACTCAGTAGCTTATACTTAGGGACATGTTACAGCCATAGATGGCTGCAATCTAGATACTTTGAGATTTTGATAGATTTGTACACAGTGTAAGTCAGAAAAGTTATTCAGAGTAGTGTTCAAAAGAGTTTAAACTATATAATAACTATACAATAATCAATTTAAGAAATACAAAAGTTGAAGTTAGTAGTGAATTATAGAATCAAGAAACAGGAAGATTGTTTCAAAAGAATATCTAGTTAAGGTCTGTAAGATGGGAGTTGGTTACTGTTTAACATAGAAATCGTGAAGGCTAATGAGGAAATGACCACCAAGGCCCCCCAACTGGCCAAGCCGCCACACTCACAGGCAGTGGATGATCGTTCGGCCCTCCCCGTCCTCGCATTCCTCCTGCCATTTTTCCACCTGCAGTATCAGCTTCAAAAATGACCGTTTGGAGCCAGGCACTTCTCGATGAGAAGCCCATCCTAGATACTGAAACTGCTGTACCATCAGATAACCTTCCTGTGGCTGCAGAGGGAAAAGTATTTTTATGTAAATAAGTTGGGGCTAGAATTTTTACTAAAAAGTAAAAGGTTCATATCAATTTACACCATGACATAAATGACACTGACAATGGACTGAATCTAGCTGATTCAAGTCCAAAATATGTACATACCAGTGCAGAAACACTCTAAGTTACATGAGAATTATCCGTTATACAAGCTTCTCCATCATGCTCCATATCCAATAATCAATTCCTATGTTTATACTTCTTAAATAACTTTCAAATTCACCTCCTCTTTATTGCCACTGACATCTTTGCACTCTCAATCACAAATCATAATAATCACTTCTTAGTTGATCTCCCTGAACAAACTTTGATCTCCTTTCAAACCATTCTTACTGAAGGCATCATGATTATTTTTAAATGCAAATATGATCTTGTCACTTCCTGATTTAATGGCTTCCAAATGATCTTAGCATAAAACCCAAATTTGCTGCCATAGCTTAAAAATACCTATATGATAAGGCTCTACCTCTTTCTCTAACTTCCCTTTATTCGAACAACCTATTCAAGTTCTAGACACATTGGCCTTCTCTTAATCTATTTATCAAGTCATTTCTTGCCTTGGGAACTTTGCACATACTCTCCCCTTTGCCTTGAACATCTCCTTCTTGCTTGCTTTTCTCAGTCCCAAACAGAGTGATCAACTTGTCTTGGGTTTGCCTTGGACTTTTCTGGTCTTTGCACTAAAATTCATGTGTTCTAGGAAACCTCCCTGTCCTGTGTAAACCAAGGTAGCTGGATATCCCATGCCCAAAGAGCTCCTACAAATTTTTCAAATTTTGACTTAAATATCACTGCCTCAAAGAAGTCTTCTCTGATCACCCAGCTATGTCAGATCACCCAAATCCTCTGTATTTTGTATTTTTTCTCTGTAAAATTTCATTTATTTGTAAATGATTATATAAGTTGTTTAATGCTTGTCTTCCCTGATAAAATACAAATTCTTTAAGGACAAGAAAATCTCTTTTTCCCTTAAAATCTCTATCCCTAGAACTTAGCAAAATACTTTCCAAAGAACAGTATTGTTGAATGAATGAATCAAGACCTTGAACCTTCATATGAAAATGTAAGGAAGAATTTGTAATGCACAAGTGAGCCATATCATAAGGCATCAGATCTGAAGCTTCACATGGCAAGGGCTCATGTATCTTTCGGTAGGACAAGGAACTACCTAGTATAACACCCAACCTCTAGTTGGCGCATACTAAATATTTGGTGAGGTGAATGATATTAAATAATGAGAATGGGAACAGAAAGAAAAATCACGCACTAATAAGGATCAGAATACCAAATATAGAGGAAGATAAATATGCTGACCAAAAAAAAATGTAACGCAAATTTCAGTTCCTATTCCTAGAATGTTTTTCATATAAACAGCTCAATTAACAGACAGGTCTTACTTTCTTAGTTTAGCAGCTATGGTTTCTCAGCTAAAATATTACTAGAACCATAACGTAACAGATGTGCAGACATAATGAGATTCCTTTAAATTAACATCTAAGATATGCATGAATATTATGACATGATTGAAGTTATCCTTTTTTTCTCCACTGAAATGAGCAATAGAATTGGATATGAATTTCTTCTCTACTTATACACAAACAGACTTATTAACCAGAAACACATATAGCCATTTTGATGTGAGAAACACTGAAACATGACAATTCTAATCACACACTTAAAACAAGACATATACATAGAATTGCTGCTCTAAAAAAGAGTAACCTAGCTCTTTAAAAAGACCATAATTCCATGGAAGTTACTACTGTTTTCTTTTCAAATTCTGCTTGCTATGTGGTTATATAATCTAAACAGTTTTTATTAGTACTTTTTGGTTTTTTGAAGGAGAGACCCCACACAGTTTGTCACTGATGGCAAAACACATGAAGTGTCAAGGAAAGAAAGACTTCTGAAGGACACAGTTGCTACTTAGCTGCTGGGAAAAGGCACAGTGGTAGCAGCACTGGATCTAGCTATAGATTTGGGCAAAGCCAGATGCTGGGACATTTAGAAAGATGAAATTGTAGGGCTTCCCTGGTGGCACAGTGGTTGAGAGTCCGTCTGCCGATGCAGGGGACATGGGTTCGTGCCCCGGTCTGGGAGGGTCCCACATGCCGCGGAGCGGCTAGGCCCGTGAGCCATGGCCGCTGAGCCTGCGCGTCCGGAGCCTGTGCTCCGCAACGGGGGAGGCCACAACAGTGAGAGGCCCGCGTACCGCAAAAAAAAAAAAAAAAAAAGAAAGATGAAATTGTAGATGAGCTGTAGGAGGAGAATCAGTGATGGCTGTGATTTACCTTTTCCTTCATGCCTGGGGCCCTCTCTTATAAGCAGAACTGGAATAGTGACATGGAACCCTTCTATAATGGCGAGTCTGACATACCACTTCCTCCTGTCATCAGTATTATATTCTTATTTTTCAGTTGCATGCCTCTTCTGGGTTGGATTATCACTGCTAATAAAACATGCAGTGAACCTCGAGATAAGTCTACTTATACTCAGGGGCCAGGCACAGACAATCAAACTCACTTGAACCTAGGAATCTGAATTTAGATTTCCATATAGAATACAATAGGCTAGGAACTGACAAGGAAACCTAGCTTCCAGCATTTCTGCTTTCCTGTTTTTAGAATGCATTTTTATTCTAGTGCTAAGGCATAAGATGATTACTAGCTTTGGGAATGATTATATAATGCTTATTAGCTTATTAATTTTACTCTCTCTTTTGTCTGAATGGAAATGTACCCCATCATGATTATGGTCACCTGGTTCTGGATCAGCTCAGTTAAAATCATTAATGACTTACTCTTGTTAGATTGCATATCCTAAAAATCCGGTTTATCACATCACAGTCCATTGAACAAGACATACATTCCACTTGGATAGGGCCATATCGTAGCATCCCTTCTTCTGGCCAGTACTGAGGGCAGCCCTAGATGATGAATGTTTTGAAAGAAAAAGAAAATAAGCATTATTTTTTCTAAATAGGGTAGTATAAAGCAGATTTTACCATTTTATTACTACCTTATTAAGTTGTGCGTAAGTACAAAAAAGCAACCTATAACCATTAACCTGGGACAAGTCGACTTCATTTAACATCACAATGGAGGTACAGCCATAATCATACACTAATCTCCAGAAGTCTTTCACAGTGTTTGGCAGAGGGTACTGTGTGACGATGAAAGCAGCTGGTTGCCTGTAGCTCTGTGAAAAAACAAGGTAGATGGGGAAACATAAGAACTTCAAATGAATAATTAGTTGTACAAACAGATTCAGTACACTTCAATGCAGGGCCAGTAAGACACAACAACTTCATATGGAGATGGAGCCAGCCTGCTGCTTAAGCCATGGAATAACAGATTTGGACCACTGCAATATACTGCAACTAGTCATCAGTCAATCTGTTGTATGACTTTGATGCCTCAGCAGTAATTTAAGCCAGGAATTTGTTTTATTTTGTTGATAAAAGTAAATATAGCACAAATACCAAAAAAAAAAAAAAAAGAAAAGAAACTTCTTGAGGCTAACATCCTTCATGAGGTACCTGTTGGGCTGTTTCAGTCTTCCAAAGTCTAAGAGGTTAAAGGCATAAAATTCCCTGGCATGTGTGTGTGTCTCCGTGTATCTATCTATGTCTATCTGCTATCAGCTGTGAATGGAACTGTTTGGCTCTCCTCCACTCCAAATAAGAAAAACACGTGTGCCTCAAACTCATGTGCTTTTATATTATATCGACATTATCAACACATCTTGTAGGCAATCCACTTTCCATAGTTTTCTGGGCATTTCTAATGTATATCAATGATCAGAATGATGGTTTCAATCATTTAAGATTTTTCAAGTGCCAAAGAGTAAAACCAATGCATTTCCTGGGCCCACATAAGAGGGAATGTCTCCTTGTTTACCAAATGCCCCTTGATTGGGACATAGCACATTATCTCTTTCCAGAAGGAGAGGATAGGCTCATCTGGCCAATCTGTCATTCTACAGACTAATGATCTGCACTAAAAAAGAAATATATAGGGCCTCCCTGGTGGCGCAGTGGTTGAGAGTCCGCCTGCCAATGCAGGGGATACGGGTTCGTGCCCCGGTCTGGGAGGATCCCATATGCCGCGGAGCGGCTGGGCCCGTGAGCCATGGCCGCTGGGCCTGCGCATCCGGAGCCTGTGCTCCGCAACGGGGGAGGCCACAACAGTGAGAGGCCCGCATACCACAAAAAAAAAAAAAAAAAAAAAAAAAAAAAGAAATATATATTTCTATGAACTAAAATAATGATTTGTAAAAATATAACTAGACAGTTGCCTGAGATGGATTTCTTTAATGCTGACAAAAATTGTCAGTAATCTCCTAACTCATTTGTATCATACTACTCTTTAAGTCCTTCAAGTGTCTTAAACCAGTGTAGAAATTGACCTTTAAACTTCATAGATCCTATCACCATTTGGGAAATGCTGCTAACCATAGTGTTTCACTCCATGGAAGACTTTAGGATAAATCTGAGGAGATAGTAATTCACCGGCTGCTTCTATATGACCTTAAGACCTCACAAAGTCACACCCACAGTTGGGGTGAGTACCCTCCTAAAGAGAGTATGAAAGCTCACGGGAAAGGATCAGAAGAAAGAAGTAAGCTTCCCTTCCAATTAAACGTCTGCTCCATGGGAAAGTAAGTCAAGGAAGGCTAAAACGCTTTTATTCCTTTTTTGAGTCACAGGGGAGGGGAGATAGATGAGGAGCAGATGATGTGAGAGAAGACTGAAGATTTCCTTTTCCCTTCCTCTCTAAGTGCAAGAGCACATCTAAGGCTTTGAAATCACAGGATCCTTGGCCTTACCTCCTAATTCTTCACAGGGATGGCGTAGGGTATATGACCCTTATGACGTGGGTAGAGGGCAGGGGAAAGTGGGGAGTGTTGACCAGTGAGCCCACTCTTATTAGCCAAACCGAACCAAAATTTCTGAAGCCCTAACCACACTACTAAATCCACAGGGCAGTTTCAACTACAAAATATATCTGTGTTGAATCACAGGGAATTAAACAGAGAATAAGAACAGGTAGAATACAAGCTTCAGTCTTCATATTGACTAGAAAACAATCTGAAAATTAGGAAAATATTTGAAAGAGACGCCAAAGACAAAAAATGCCTCAAACATATGCCTCACCAGTATTCTTTCCTAATATTCTCTTTTTCCCTTTTTCACACGGCCTTTTTTCATCCAAATCTAAACTGGCTCAGAAACAAAAAGTTCTGTGTGTTTTCTCTGTATTTAGTATGTTTGCCTTTCCAGACAATTAAATTTGGAAGAAAAAGTACAGTGAGGATCCAATGTGATTTCAGGAGATATGAGTAATGACTAGGCAAGACTCTGGTCACAGCAGGAGTGGCATCTTTCTCCTTGAGCTTGCCTTTAAACTATTCTGCGCTGTAGAATAAAAAAGATCAAAGCAACTGGGTGAAAGTTAGAATTGGAATGTGGGCTTTTCTAAGTCTCTACTATCAGAAGCTAATTTTGGATATACAATAGGAGCAATTACTTAGAAAGCTTCATTATTAGTCACCCAGGAGTGAAACCTGACTTCTGATTTCTCCTTACTACAGTTCCATAACCTAAAGGGCAAAAACTAGAGATGCTTATGAATGAAGGTGATAAACTAAAAGGATTCTGAACTTGAAACCCTTCTTACTTCTTCCCAAGGTAAGCAAAACAAGGAGACCAAAGACTAATTTAAAATTCTCTTTCCATATTGTTCTGTCTATGGGATGCTAACATGCTGAGTACATGCTCTACCATCTACAGTGTGAAGATTGGGGTGGGGTAAGAGAGTTCCTTCATTATGATCGATGTGTTAACATGATATCTTCCATGCCTTCCTTAGTTATTTATATCTAGTCTCTATTCATTAATAACCTACATACAAGTTAGCTATAAATTATTGGAACATTAAATGTCAGAGATAAAAATTTCCAAACTAACACAATTTCAGTAGAATATGGCATTCTGTGATTTTAAAACTTCGAAATAGATAAGCATGATTCTCTTTCCTGAAAATAATTAGGATAAAAACTATCACCTGTAGATATTTCTTGTACAGAAATTTTATAATAATTGACAACCAAGTGCCAAACTTATAGTCAAGTCTAAAATTTATGGTGCCTAAGAATCACTGTAAGGGAAATTCAAAATCATTCTCCAAAAAAAAATTCGTATTTCAATGAAAGTTTCCAATTTTCCTTTTTAGGCCATTTAAATTTTCTTGAAAAGAGAACTAGCCAGTGTTCATCAATTTTGCAGCTTTTCATGACACTTTACACTAACAAAGAGAGCAGTCTCTTACGTCCATAAGAGCAGCATTGATGTAGTTACTACTCTCCCCATCAATTGTAATTAAAAAAGGCAGACATCTGTCAGGTGGCAGCATGTCCATGAAACGGTTCTTGTCATGGTTCCTTGGCAGGCAAGCTATACTGCAGTCCTCAGCTTGTAGTCGAGGGGTGACTGAATTCAAGGTCTGAAAAGAAAAGGGAACCCAGGTTAAAAGACAGTGACCCATTTAATAGCATAACACAGATCTATCAAGCAGTTAGGAGGCCAAGTAGAATGTGAAGGATTTGTGCAAGCCAATGGCATTTGCCATGATGACACGCTGATAGACTTTGTAGTTAAAGCTAATGAAGCCAGAGAAGTGACAAAGAAACAATACACACATTGTACAATGGGCCTCTTCTTAAAAGGGAAAGGGATGCTAAACAACACAGCAACCTGCAAAATGTACTGCCTAACCAAAGAAAATACAGAGTGGCCCATGATGATGACCCATCATAAAGTTATCATTTGTAATAACATTTTAATATGCCATATTTGAAGACATGCTATTGCATGTTGGAAAGAGCACTGGGCAAAGAATCAAAGTATTAGGTTTCTAGAGTTATTCTTGACTTCACAGTCACATAGCTTTAGGGGTGTTTTAAGGGCAATGAAAACATTTAGAGATGATATTTAGCACAAACTCTAGCTATTATTATTAATGTTCTTGATCTCACATTGTGAGTAACACAGAAGGTTAAAATCCATAAGACTGCATTTGGAAAAAGGTTGTAAACACACCCAAATTACCACTAAATTTGACTTTTATGATACCTTTTTCCCACATTTTTCCCTGAGTCTGAACTCATTTGCCCTTCAAGATACAGCAGATATGAGCTCATTAACACAAAAGTGACTCCATAATACGTATAATGAAAGAGATGGGTATTATATTATACTTAAAATAGGGTAAAAGGTTATAAATTTGATTTGAAAGATATTTCTTAGAAGAATTAAGACTGCCCAGAACAAATTGTAATAAGTTGCTCATAAAAGAGCCTGTAGAAATAGTAAATACCTGGAATTCATCTTTGAGATGTGAAGAGTTTGTCTGGGAGTCTATTCTAATCATATCAAAATATGCAGCTTTAAATTCACAGACAGGTATGGCAGTTTCTCCACATAAGCAGGCTTCTAAAATGGCATCATGAATAAAAATGTACTGTTCCTATCAAAAGAAAGAAAAGGAAAAATTTCATAATATTTAATATAAATGTTCTTTCATCAAAGCATTTTTTCTATATGACTTGATGAGCTAATATCGATTCTATGTGAAAAACACCTAGTATTTAGTTTGTTAAATTTTGGAAAGCAAACAACATAAAAAAGTCACTAGAGGTTAATCAGCAATCAACACACCTCTGTCTGGACCATATTGATACGACGAGATCTTAAGGCTTTGACACAGTTGTAGATGTCAACAACACCCTCTCTTTCAGCCATGTCCAGCATGATGTCAATCACAATGTAACAACCAGTTCGTCCAGCACCAGCACTGAAAAATAAACAGATCTAAAGAACTACAGGAAGCATGTCTATGAAAATTGAAAGATCCTTCCGATTTTCAAATGAGTGGAATCAAACTGATTTAACAAAGTATAAGACATAATCTGTACTTACTGTGTAAATGCTTATTAATGAACAAATAACTTCATGTAGAATAATCTACTTTGGTGTAAACTGAGGATTGGAACAAATGAAAAGATACAAGCTTTGCAAATCAAACTCTGTTTTGAAAATAATGTATATGTGTCACTCAAGTTCCATAGCTCTCTTACAGTCTTCACTTTACATAAATTTCAAGCTCATAGAATTGATCAAGGAGCGGATTCGTGCTTTAAACTTTCACCTGAGACTGAGAGACTCACACTCACATAGTTGTGGGCACTCGGGCAAAATGCAGGAATGCTGTCTTAGTCAGACAGACTCTTGTCAAGGCAAAAGAACATTAATTCCAAAACCTTTAAATGGAAAATCTGAGGAGTCACAATTCAGGGGAAGTGTTATTAGTGAGGGTGGGGAAGAAAATGGCGGTTATCAATGGGGAGAAGACCAACAGTAAAAAGAATATTTGAATGGTGATCCAAAGAGAAAACGAAAATGAATTGTGAGGTATGAAATATAATTCTTAACAGGTCACAAAGATGCCACTATCTTACTGTATTTAATTCAGTAGTTGAATCATAATTCACTATTGATTATTTTACCCACTGGAAATATTTCTACAAATACTTCTCCAATTATATATAGAAGTCAATGGAGCAAACAAGATATAGTTGGGATTTTTACAGGAAATTCACTTTGTAGTTAGCTTCCTCTTTTCCATAAATTCAGATACCCAAGTGTAAGTAGAAAATGACACTTCTGTTTCAAGAGAGTATCTGAGAATCTTGGAGCACTTCTGAAGCAAGCAATTCATAGGAAAGTAAACCTCTATGATAAGTCAGGACACCCCATAACTGAAAACCCATTTATCTCATTTTCTAAATGCATAGAGAGACTATTAACATTATGTCTTTGTTGTCCAGATTTGGTCATTTCTCTTAAGCTTACTGTTATTTAAGAAATTTAAGTAAAAGGTATTGTGGCTATCTCTATTTCTTTTTTTTTTTGCCTACCATCTTCTAAATCACTGTTCCCAGGGTTTGAGACAAGAAAGTAATTGAAGAGTACATCAGATTTCTTGAGGAGGAATGAACAGATTTTTTTTGCAAGGTACACAGTATCTGATCCTAATGGGATGCTTTACTTTTATTGTATTCTCTGTGCTTTATTTTTCCCCTTTTATACATGGTCATTTAACTACTGAATAGTCTGGATTTTCAGAAAGAAAAAAAATGCTTAAGCACAACCTATTATGTAGCTTGGAAGGGATAGTATTTGAGAATAGTGTGCAGCATTTAGGAAAAGCTTTTCAGATTCAGTACATATTTTTCTGTTCGTATCTCAAAATGAGGCCATGTAATTTGCTTTTAGTGTCTCTGAATGCTTGTTTTAAGAAAAGTTTCTAATCAGAAGAAAGTCTGGATAATCAGATTTTTCTGGCATATATTTGCTGGATTTTACTGATGTAGTCTTCAAGGTTCTCTGATGGATGGCTTTAAAAAAAATCTTAAGTAGCTGTTTTACAGCACAAATTCTTGCAATTTAGACCATTTAATAACTCTGTATGCCTCAAATTTAGTTTTTTTTATTCTTAGAAGCTTTATTCATACTAACCAAAAATTGGCACCAAAGCCAATATTCATCAACAGGAAAATGGATAAACAAATTGTGATATATGTCCATAAAATAGAATATTATTTAGCAGTAAAAGGAAATAAACTACTGATAAAAGCAACACACTGGATGAATCTCGAAAACATTAAGTTGATCAAAAGAAGTCAGACGCAAAGAAGACATAAGTATGATTCTATATATGTGAAGTTCAAGGCCTGGCAAAGCAAGTCTGTGGTGATAGAAATCAGAATAATGGTTGCCTCTATGTGGGAAGGACAATAAGCTGGAAAGGGTATGAGCAAACTCTTTTAGCAATGATGGAATTATTATCTTTTTTTTTTCCCACACACATACACTGTATTTTATTTTTACCAAATTTAGTTTTAAAAGCTAGGATTCTATTGGGAATTTACTAGATAGGCAAGAAATCTCTATCTTTACCTACCATTCCATAATATAATATGGGATTTGCAAAAGTGATTAAAAAAAAAAAAAAACCACCACAACACACACACAGATGTTGCCACTAAAAGGCAGAGTTTCTACACTCGCAATTATAGACAATACTACACACATTACGATGAATATATTTATTTCTGAAGTTTCTATTTTATATCTTCCTTAGAGTTAACTTTTATTTTATTACTGTTTTACCTTATCTGTAATACATGAAAGCTGAAACCTTGTAAGCCAGCGGTCCCCAACATTTTTGGCACCAGGGACCAGTTTTGTGGAAGACAATTTTTCCACAGCCAGGGGTCGGGGGTTGGGGGTGGGTAGGGGGATGGTTCAGGCAGTAACGCGAGCACTGGGGAGCAATGGGGAGCTCCAGATGAAGCTTCGCTCTCCCTCTCTCTCTCTCTCTCCCCCGCCGCCGCTCACCTCTCGTCCTGCGGCCCAGTACCCGCCCAGCGGGTGGGGACGCCTGTTATCAGTATGCCTTAGTTTTTGTGCTTACAAGCCTTGTCTGGATATTTTTAAAAAGCTGGCTGCACACAGTCAATGCCATTTGGACTACCACTTACCTGCAATGCACAACGATGGGGCCAGCGCTGGGAGGGTTGGAGAACTTGACCCGCCGGATAAAAGAAAGAAGGCCTGTAGCATGGTAGGGTACTCCATGGTCAGGCCAGCCAGTGAAATGGAACTGTTTAACTTCACGCATCTCACTGTATCCCCTCTGTGAAAACATGTAAAGAAGTGTTTTCAAAAGGACCAAAATAGAGCCATTAAAGACAACCACAAGTACTAGACCTGATTGACAATGAAAAAAATGAGAAATTTATCAAAGACCATGCTTTTTCTGAAAAAGGGTGCTGACATGGCCTAGGAACTTACCTTTATTGTCAGACAACTGCCAAAGAAAGAAAATTAGAAGTCTTGCTCAGTTCTATAAGTCTGGGTAAATTTTATTTACCTTGACAGTCTGTTCCTTACTCGGAATGACAACACATAAAATGATTAGGGGAAAAGGAAGAAATGGGAAGTTAAAATGCTGCCCTACTGACCCAATGCACTGAGTTCTCAAGTGGTGTATAAAAGCAACTTTCTACTTCTCACCTCACAAAGAGATTTTGATGCCTTGCTTATCCATGTTGAAAATAGTTTTGAAGCATAGCATGTAGGGATTTTCCAGAACAGTACTACTCTAGACTGGTTTGTAAAAATATACAGACAGCTAAACTGTTCTTTGGGCAGACTATTTTTCTAAACTCTGTGAAATAATTCAGCACACAGAGGATTATTTATGGCAACAAAAATACAAAATGAAAGAAGCAAAGCATCCACTGTTGTGTCTCTCTCCTGTTGGGTTAATTTAAGAGAACCCTTTCAATACACATTTCAAAGCTCTTCCCTTCCTTCCCCCCCCACTTCCTTTTTGTTAAAAGAAGCCTGTACATTGTAGTAGCAGTGCTTGGAGAATATAGATCAAATGCTGCATAATTTATTTTTAAGAATCCACATTTGTAGCCCCCCAAACCTCCCTATGATCCATATATTTCCAACTCTACTGTGAGATATCTGTGAATCTCAGTCTCACTTGTTCCTCAGAAAAGGTGGGAAAATTGCATGAAATAAATGAACTAAATTGAGAAAGTTTATCTTTAGATTCCATCTTTTTTTTTTTTTTTTTTTTTTTTTTGCGGTATGCGGGCCTCTCACTGTTGTGGAGCACAGGCTCCGGACGCGCAGGCTCAGCGGCCATGGCTCACGGGCCCAGCCGCTCTGTGGCATGTGGGATCCTCCCAGACCGGGACACAAACCCGTGTCCCCTGCATCGGCAGGCGGACTCTCAACCACTGTGCCACCAGGGAAGCCCTAGATTCCATCTTAAACAGACTAATACCACTGAAACCTTGGAAACCAGTGATCATATCTTATAATTCTTTTTCTTTCCTGTTCCTAGTACAATACCATACACAAAGCAGGGCTCAACAAATAAGTAAAATAGTGACAGTGATAAACATCACCATGGAATTGTGCAAACAAAATCACTTTCTTAACTACTTTTCAAGTCAGCTCCAGTGAGGAAGGCCATAAATTATTCAAAGATCTGACTTTAGACAATCACTTCATCTCCTCTGCATTGATCCTTTTGCTGGAGTTGCTGTAAGGACCTCGCTCTTTTTAGAAAATTTTAATATCTGGCAATGCATGTTCCCTTATTGTTCATTTTACTTAAATATTCCTGAGTAATTTTCAAATATGTGATGTAAAAAAAAATCACTCTTTTCAGTGTTTTTTCTAAATAACAAGAAAATAAATTAAAAATAAAACCCCAATAATGTTACAATGTTAACAATGTTAGCAAGTCTCCTTATTTTTCTAATATAATTAGAGTATGACTATAAATGTCTTTTAAATAAAATTAAGTGCATTACAATATCTATTAATAAAATCATATGGTTTTGCTCCTGTAATGCACTGAAATATCCTGCTCGATTTCCTACCACAGTTGTAAAATCCTTGCATTCTTAAAAAACAATCATGAAAGATCATGTTGTGATCTTTTCTTAATTCACTGCTGGATTCAAATTTTCAGCATGTTCTTGAATGAAATTGGTCTGCAATGTATGTGTGTGTACATACTTGAGAAAGGGAGAGAGAGACAGAGAGAAGAGCTTGAGAGAGTCCTATTTCTATGTGGTTCTGTTATCACAGTTATGCTAGTCTTTAAAATACATTTAGTTGGTTTTAATGATTTTCTATGGCCTAAATAGTTTGATTAACTTAGGCATTAGCTATTCATTAGTTATTCTTTAAAGGTTAAAGAAACCTCAATTATGAAACCATAATACAATTTTAATGGCAAATTTTAACACTCATTCTATTTTCTTTTACTATCTGTTCAGATTCCTAACTCTCTTTGAGTCAAATTTTGGAAATTATTATTTGCTAGAATATCAGTGTACCTAGACTAAAATCTGTCTCCAAGTTCACACGTACTATTTTTTATAATTTTCCTAATAGCACTGTAACTGTAGTTATACACCATGTGTGTTGTCTAATGTTGCATATTTTGTTTTGATTGTTCTTCATTTGGAATTGACAAGTGGTTTAGTTACTTTATTCCTCTTTTCAAGGAAATAGCTCTTTGATTAAATTTATTCTTTTCTGTTTGTGTTTCGGTTTTATATTTAATTTTTCCTTTGTTTTATTGACTTTTTTCCTGATTTTCTAATTTTATGAATTTTCACAAGATTTTAGACTGCCTTTCAAAATAGAAATCATTTTTGAGTATATATTTTTCTCATAAGATAACTTGTGGGAAATTTTGATGTGAAATTGTTTATCTTTACAGTATAATTTTAGTTTTAAGGCTATAGTTCAAAGATTATTCAAAAGAGGCTTTGGTGATTTCTGAGCCTAATTTGGGGGATCATTGGTCAGTGATTTGTTTTTATTTTCCATTGGATTTTGGAAACGTCTTGAATTTCTGTTATATATTCAGATTTCCTTTATAATTAAGTACATGATTGATTTTTTATAAAACTTTAATGAACTTACAAGAAGAATGTATATTCCAAATTCTCTCTTTCCATAATAATGGGATCTAGCTATTCATTAAATCATGCTTGATGGTTCTTTTCTTGAAATCTCCTATATCTTTGCTTATTTTTTTCTACTTGATTTGTCTAGGAAATTTTCATACATACTTTATAGTTGTGATCATCATAATTATGTTGTTCTGTATGATGGTACTTTCCATTTAATATTTCCCCTAATTATTTTTTATGATGGTAAAATTACTTATAAATATCATTTGTAAAGATGTATGATCTGGTATTTCCAGATCATAGATGTATAATTTAACTATCTATTGTGGACAGTTATGGTTATCTATAATTTTCTATGACTATATATGAGTCATTGTATTTTAAATAATTTTTTTAGGATAGATTCATAGAAGGTAAGTTTCTTGGTCAAAGGACATCAATATTTTAAAGTTCTGTAGATACACTGCTTTACTGATTTACAGAGGGTTTATGTCAATTTAAGTACGATCAGCTACATATGAAAATATCTGTCTCACCATATCCTTAAAATCAATGAGGATTATAATTCTTTTTTTAAAAGTTCTGGCTGATTTGAAAGTACAAAATGGTATATCATGAGGTTAAACATTTTCAATAGGCAGCTTAGCAGTTGCTTTTTCTGGGGGGATTCTATTGTTTCCTTTCTATTTATATTAATGCTATGAATTAAGAATATTAAATAATCACAGATTTTTTTTGTTGTGTGTGCATCCCTTAATTAAAAATTTTTTGATACAGATAATTTTACACTTTTGTGTGGTCAAATTTATTAAACTTTTCTGCAACAATGTATGTTATTGTTCCTACGTCTTACTTCAGTCTACTTACACTGCTCACTCTGCTTCAGTCTTTCTGATCCTGTTAAAAAAAAGTCAGATCATGTTACTCCTGGGCTTAAACCCTCCAATGGCTGGCTACTTTTACCTTTAATACAAACTAAAATCATCATAGTAGCTCATAAGGGCTCACTTATCTGGCTCTGTTATTTCTCTGACTTTATCTCATATTTCTTTCCCCTTCACTTACCCATCTCTGAATACCCTAGACTCCTGGCTGTTTCTCATGGTGACAGGAATATCATGCCTTTAGGTCTCTGAAATGACTCTTCCCTCCATCAGGAATATTCTGCCTGGGACAACTTCCCTGGGATATAATCCTTCCCTGGGATATATAATAGTTATATCACTCACTCCCTCATTTCCTTCAAGCCTTTACTCATGTTACTTTCTCAACAACTCCTTTCCTGATCATTCTGTTAAAACTGTAGGCCATTCCTTCCTCTACCTCAGCAATTTTCCCTACTTCTATTCCCAACATTATTTTTCTCCATGGTACTTTTCAAAGTATATGATGTATTTGTTTATTTGTTAATTTTTAATGTCTTTCTCCCCTCAACAGACTATAAGCTCCACAGAGCAGGGATTTAATATGTGTCTCAAGATTTAGAAACATGCCCAGCACATGTTATGCTCTCAAATAAATATCTGTGGAATGAATGAATGAATAGGTTTGATAGCATTATCAAGACAAATCTTAACATGGATTTTAAGAAAAAAAAAACACCAGTTTCAATATACATATTTTTGTAGAACTTTAGGGTACTTACCCTTTCCAGGGTGAATGTCCTGACTACATATTCAGCAAGTGGTTCCATTTCTACACAAGTTACTTTGAAGTCACCATAAACTTCAGTATCATCAGGCCAATACTTATAGCACTTAACCTAAACAACAAAAAGTATATATAGGTGAACCTGAGTATATAATACACATTAACCAAGATGATTTAATTTCAGTGATAACTCTTCAGGTCACAATTAAAAGACAGTGTAAAAATCTATAAATGAGATAAAATAATCTGTTACACAATAAATAGAAAGATTTTGTGCAATTTCATAAAAACATACAAGCCTGATAATGCAATTAGATTCTAGTATAAAATCAAAGCTTATTTTATTTTATTATTTTATTTATTAAATAAGAAATAATTTGTCAGCAATCAAACACTCACTTAGGAGCACTCACTTGAAATGGTATGCCTATGAATTTTTTTTCAAACAATTGAATGATATTCTATTTTAAGTGTGTTATGTTTTGCTATTCAACTTACAGTCATACTCTGTGACACACAGATTTTTTTGTGCCTCTTACCCGGCCAACTTCAACTAAATTTGTAACCATCACAATGCAGGCAGACTGCTCTTGCCAGATCATTCTCCAGAAATCATATACTGTTTCATGAACTGGGCCTATAAAAAATTAATTTGAATATTACGTTATCAGAGAAATTTTGTAATTATTAAGAAGTTTAGACAAGATAAAAAGCAATATAAACTAAATGACCCAAAGAAGAAAAATTAAAGGTCTAACACAAAATGTCACTAAAAGTACTTAAATTCAGTTCATATCTAAATTCACACTAAAGGCAAAAACAGAGGCATGTACAAGTTTGTTTGTTTCAGTTTGCCTTCTATGTTTTCAAATTCAGAAGAAGAAATCACTAGTTTTTAGGGTACTTATATCTGTCTCTAAGTTATTTTAATGCATCTTCATGTACATGTCAAAATAGGAAGTCTTACACCACCATCAACCAAACAGCACATATTACCAATTAAATATACACACATCATTTATAAACAGTGCATGTTTAGGGGTTAATGAAGAACTATCATACATATAAGGACACATTCTAATCTTACACTATCATCTCTGAACTGCAAAAGCAGCTACTGGGCTCTACTCTACCCTATACCATGAAACCAGAATATTATTCAGCATGGATGATCTTTCTAACTGTAAAGAGTTTATAATTAAACTCAATTACACCAAAGATATGTGAAAAACACTCAGAAAATGACCTCTGTCAAAAGGGCAAATTAACTTTTGTTTTACTTTCCTCTTTTATAAAATAAGATGTGCAGGTTTCTCTTCTGATGGTCAGTGGTCAGTTTGGGGAGATAACTAGAGTAGTTTTGGTGTTATTGTTAGTATATTTTTATTTCCCAGTGTGCCACTATAACAAGATTTCTTTACTGTCTTCTTATTTTCCACGAAGAATGAACTTGACTAAGTTCCCTTTAGCCCTTTGTTTTGTCTTATTCTTGACTTTTAAAAAATTGTTGCAAGACAGTCCAGTATTTCATTATAGTAGTGTTGGTCTTGGGTACTATTACGTGCCAGGCCGACAGACTCTGTTGCAAGAAAACAGGCACCTTACACAAGATGAGATCTAACTTGCTTTCATCAAAAAATAAGTAACTTCTCTGCCCATCCCTGTTGACTAGTGCTCTGGGACATCACGATACTAAGAACCAAATCTCAAAACTACCAGCAGCTTCTCTTTTACTTTTAATTAAAAAAATGAATCAAGGTTTAATTTATATACATTTTAAACAGAGAAAACAATTTGTATTATACAAATGAATAAAAAGCAGTGTTAAGCAGAAAAGCTGATCTTTTTTTTTCAGTTAATTCAGATAAAATTACAAAAAAAATCACATGGATGATTTAAGCAAGTTTGGTTACTGTATTACATTTAAAAAGGCAAAGTTTTACCTTGAGTTGCAATGTAGTGGCTTGGTCTCTGGTAGCCCTAAAATAGGAGAACAAATTGGTCATCATTTTATATCAGTGTCAGAAATAAATGAATGAAGGCATAAAAAGATGAAGACAACCACCTGTTAAGATTAAGTTACAGTAAAAAGTCCAGAAATGAGTAGTGAACTCATAGTTCACTTCTCAAACCTAGGTTATCTGAAAGGTAAAAATAAAGCAAAAATTAAATATTTTAAGGACTCTGATTAAAATATATATTACATAATTGAGTTTTGTTTGCTAGGAAATAACTTCATAGATTTTGTTTGGTTTCACTAAAATGTTTATGCCTTCATGTTAATCTTTAGTCATTCATTCCTGGCAAAATTGTGTTCAAAAATATTAATTCTTATTTTATCATCCAAAAGTACAACACACTGCATTACAAATAGACAACGACATATTAGAACCATAAAAAAATAACAGAACATTCCAATGTTAGAGCTGGACAATGCATGTGTGCACCAAGTCAAAGTCCTGCTGAGATTTTTTAGAGAATATTTCTGTTCTATAATATGTTCAGGAATCTGCCAAAACTATTTTGTGTGTGCTGATAATATTAATTTACACACACATAATTATAGGTACACACATATATAGGGAAATAAATCTTTTAAAAAATGCATCTTATCCTGAACAAAAGGTTTAGTATTTTTTTCTTTCTTTTTATAGTGTGCCTTGAGTTCTATGTGGTTAAGCACTTAATATTGTTTCAATAAAGAAATTATTCCAGATAAGGGATAAGTTATTAGCTGCTTTCAACTGGTTTGAATTCCAAAAGACCATGAATAGCAAAAATGTTAGCGGTATAATAAGGTTAAGCTTTGTCTTTGTTGTGTCTTGAGCAAAGGGCTTTAGTAAGCCTGAGTTAGCAGACCATTTGGTCCTAACCAAAATATCCGTAAGACATTTGGTCCATGTCAAGGTTCTTGATATTTACAGGATCCCTTGGTTGTGTCCAAAATGTCCATAAGACACTTAGTCTATGCTGAAAGGTCCTTAAAATTTGGTTCTATCTAAAATGTGCATGAGCTTACTAGGTCCATGCCAAATGGTTTTGGATGGCACCAAATATCAAGGACTTTTGGCATGGACCAAATGTCTCCATGGACATTTTGGACAGGACGAAATATCAAGGACCATTTGGCATGGACAAATGTCTTATGGATGTTTTGGATAGGACCAAATGTCCTGCCAGGGTCTTGGCAGAAAACCAAGGTTAAACTAAATAGGTAAGAACAAGTACAAATATGTCAGAGAACTGCTGATATTTTTATTCTAGAGAGTAGACCGTTAAGTTTAGTTTTCCATGTTGAGATGTCTGATAAATTCAAAATATTGAATGAGAGTAAAATGATGATCAGAAATTTAACCAATATACTCAGAGACTATACTTAATAAAATTCATTAATTCAAATATATAAATAATGACAATTCACAAAATAACAGTAAAACATGAGCTTAATAAATGTGATAAAAATTATTTCCTATTTATAGAAATTAGAAAAAGTTGGGTCCTCATTTTCATATCTTTTATATAACTAAAAATGTATCATATATGCTACAATACTTGATATTTCTATCTTTTGCCTTACAATTAATGCATATTTAGAATTAATTAATTTCAGCATACCTAGGTTTGGATTATTTTTTTTTAAAAATAGCTTAAGTTTAATGAGTGCTTAATATGTGCTAGGCATTGTGCTAAATGCTCAACATGAATTACGTCATTTAATTCTCACAACAAAATGATGAGTTTAGTGGTATTATTATTACCCCTACTGTAAAGATGAGGAAACTGAGGCACAGAGAGACGAATCAACATTCTCACAATTTCCAGTGTGATTTTGAACCAGGAAGTATGAACAGAGCCTGTCCTTCTTATATGTAATGTAATATATTGCCTCCTTAATATTTTATTTTATTTGATAATTACTTTCCATTAAATAAATAATTTACATGTAATATGTTTGTAACCAAAACTGAACAGCAGAATGTATGATCAAAACAAACTTTCATTTGTATGATTCAATATATATGTGTGATATGTGTATTTTACAAATGCAATTTAGCAATTATTTTGCCTAAGTAATTTCAATACTTTACAAACCAATACCACACACCACAAAATAGTCTCCCTACCCATTTTTAACATCAGAAGTCAAATGTAAAAAAGTAAAATTTCAGAAACACTAATACACATCATACTATCCAGCTTCTCACATATGTTTGGGGAAGGGTAAGGAATAAAAACCAGAAACAGAAACCGTCAACAAATAAAACTCGAGTACATAATAAATTGTCAAAAGCTAAAAATGGTCCTGTTTTTCTAAACATAGAAAAGGGAAAGAGGTAAAATAGATCTTTACACATGTAAAGGAGTTACAAAAAAATGAACATAGGTACACCGTATGAGGCTAATTAGGGGAAGCATGCAGAGATAACTAGTAGTAAGCATTAGTAGTAACTGTAATTGAGCAGTTAACATTAAATATTTATAATAGGGTGCTGTTATTTACATATAGTGGTACTTACATCCCTGTACAGCCAAATCTACAGCCCAAACCAAAGTCAGGTGTGAAAGAAAGCACAACAACGTCAGTAAGTACTAGGACATAGAACAAGGAAAAGTGTACAGTTTGTTCTTTATTTTAAAAAGCTAGCAATCGCTTTATAGGTAATAACAAGCAAAAAGATTTACATATATAAGCCAACAAATTTGGCATACTAAAGGATAAAAATACTTACATCTATATAGTTGGCATTAATGTAATCTGAAGAAGGATCATCCTCAACAGGTTGCAAAATTACTCTGGAGTGATCATCTAAATTTTTTAAAGGATAAAATAAAAGCTATTAAATTTTCCCCCTGTTCTGAACACAATGACCCTAGTAGAGACTTAAAATAATTCAGTGGTTAACAACTGATTATCCATAATATACTTTCAAAATTTCCTTGGATACCAGTCATTTGAAGAAATGCAAGAACTTTAATGAGCTCATTACTTATTACAATGATAATATTCTGTTAATAAAGCTTCAATGACTAGCATTTATAGTCAGGAAGCTTTTATGGGACATGATAATGTCTGATAAATTATCATTTGAGTCATAAATTTTTCTAAAGAACTGAACTTGCCTTATCTCCTAATTTTGCTTGTTAGGCATGATTCTATATGGGTGGGATCTTTTCTCCCCGTACTTTACAGCAAATGAGCCACAGAACTAGGGAGTGAATTTCGAACCCCTGCTCTCAACTTATTTTGTGAGAGTCACAGTTAAATTCTGATGTATTCAAAAGACAGTGTAAAATAATTTAAATTGAGAATAAAGTGGTCTAAGTAAATCAGCAGTTAGTTACAAGCTAAACTATCTGTTACTTTTCTTACTGCCCCTTTGGTTTCATATGATAATCAATTTATTTATCTCATGAATACATTGTAAAGACTTCATCAGGAGGAAGTCCCTTATGATAAGTAACATGGAACACCTGGGGTTCAGGCACTAGCTCCAAGAAAGGAAATATGGTATATGGAAAGAATAACACTCCCACCTTGAATATGTTTGGTGGAAGAGTTATAGCAACTTATCACTGAAAAAATCCCTCGTATTTGTTATTCTAATATTTTCAGCTGTTAATGACACCCCCATACATTTATGTGCAAAGAAAAAATCAAGCGGCACATTATCTCCACAGGGTGAAGAGTCTGAGTCAATTAATTAATGAGGATGATGGCAATTTCTGAATCCCTCCCAATAACCAATGCTGTTTTAATATTAAATAGATTATTTTATGAACAGATGTGTCACCCTCTGGGATTTTTTTAAAGTTTAAAACCATATAAGGAGGAATTGCAAATTACTCTTTATCTTCTACACACAGTATTTACATTCACCAAGAATTGTAAGAGAACTTACATGCTATAATGTTTCCATATCGGTTTTTTGCTCTATTTTGATCTTTTTTAGCTACATCCCAAGATGCTGACTGTCCTTCAAAGAAGCTCTAGAAAAAAAAAAAATTAACAAGCACACTGAATTTAATCTTGAATCAGGTCTGTCTGTTCTGAAGACCAAAATAGTAAAAGCCATCTTCTCTGGGAGGAAGGGAGTACTACAGCAGTAAACAAGTTCAATTTTCAGACCTCAAAGCTTGTTTGTTGGACTCCTACTTGTTCATCTTGGATTGGACTGAGTTCAAATTAAGGACAAGAAACAACTTTGGGGGAAAAAAAGGACCTTGAAAGTATTTCAAATTTAAGATCACTATAACTTTGTGAGATGGAACTAGAGGAAGCATCAAAAACTTCAAAACTACTTTTAATGAGCATCTTTCAAAAGTATGCTTCCTTTAGCATTTCTAACAGGGAAAAGAAGACCTGTTTTCTCCCATAATTATTCATTAAATCGTGTGCAATACATCACATTTCATTTTCTTTGAAGATCGTGGAAAGGACTGAGTCTCTACAAGAGACCATATGGAAATTAAAAAGAGCCACTGTCTCCAAGAATCTTGGAACAGATGAAATTGTTGATTGGTTTAATTACCATATGCAGCAATTTAAAATATGGGTATAGATTTCTTTTTGCAGAAAAACTTAAACTTTGCTCAACACAGGAAATGGGGTCTTCAAAGAGTCAACGGTCTTTGAAGCGAGGTATACAGGAATATACATGTAATAAGAAAAAAAAAAAAAACAAAAACCCAGCTCTGGCAGAATATTGTAATTCCTTGCACTATTTTGTTACCTCAGCATAGTGTTTCCTGCATATACCTAAAACCAACATTCAAAATTCAAAAATAATTTTACTCATTCCCAAACTAAGGTATAACAAGTAATCTTAAATAAAAGGTAGTGTTTAGAAGATTCCTTACAAAGTTAGATGTATTTTAGGTGGTCTTTCAAAGTAAAGTACTGCTTGTTCTCTTTTACTTTACATATGTGTGTATAGTGGTGGAGGAACTTTCTTGTACATCCCAGACTGATATTACTCAGTAATTGAAAAGTGTCAGAGGAACTGTTTCTTTTTTGCTATACTATGTTTATTGGGATGTTTAAATCACTTCTTTTGTAGTATAATCTTGGTATTTTGGTTTGAGTAGCAAGGGACAATAAGGATGAGAGAAGAATGTCCCATGTCCTTTTTTGGGCTTCTTTTTGTTGTCTGGATTTTCCGTGCTCTGTTTTTCTTCCCAGCCCCCCTCAACCTATAATCCTCAAAACAAAACTCAGAGTGACAAGTAGTATATTTAGGGCACAAAGCTAGATCTTATTTCTCAACAGAGGGTCAACAAGCAAAGAGGCAGAAAAGCATCCACTACTTAGGTCTTTCAAATAGCAGAACCTGCAATGATACAATGGGACTCAAGGTATCTTTCTACGGATTTTTGAGTGGGGGAAATATAAAGTCTAACAAAGTGGTTTTTAAATAACAGTCAAATAAGTTATGGGATCCAATATTTTTTATTTCTTAAAATGAATTTTGACCCAGATATATCCCCAGGAAGTACCCTTTTCTTTCAATCCATCTATCCCCCTCTCCTCATATGTACACTTGATTGTACATTTACAGAGAAAGGATTAGACAGTCTACAGAGTATTCCTCTGCTTGCTATGTTAAAGCTGTTAAATGGCGCTGGGTATCATGGTTAGAAATGAAATTCAATATAGTATTGAAACTTTCACCTCATATTCCTCTTTGAACCCATAGCTGTCTGATGTCTTCATGAGATTAATGTGCTGCAGTAAGTCGGCTACCCTGATGGCTGGGTGCAGTTGTCCCGTCTGGTAAGGGGATTCTGTCCCCTCACACAGGTAGCGAGGTACATCTAGAAGACGACTGGATTCTGCTGTAGCACTGTGGTTCTCATCTGCCATTTTTCAGATTCCAGAAGATTAAAAAAAAGACAAAGTTACCTTGTTTAATATATATCTATGCAAATAAGATTTTAAGATCTTATGATCTTTCTGATAATAGGAGGAAGGGAAAGAAATATAGTATAGACCTAGGGCAGCACCCCTATAAAGACAAAGCCTTTTACTTCAGCTCAAGGTAGGAGGTCAGCGTATATTATGTGTATATCAGGAAGACAATACATGCTGTGAGATGTAGAGAGAGATACCTGATCCACTTTTAAAAACTATAAGTGGGAGATTTTGCTGAGTTCTGACTTTTTCTTGTACCTGCAGTCAGAACAGTATAGAGTGGGACCAGAAGATCAAGTTGCCAATTGGAGAGTGTTTTCATTGTTGATTAAATTGAACAAATTCTTTCCCACCCATATCCCAACCTCCCTCTAGGCAACCCATCCCCACAGGGCTGTTCTTCTTGCCCTGTGGCCGTACTATGCCCTTCCACCTCCGGCTTTTTACCACGATACACTCCCAGACTGGGAAACATGAACATTCTACAGAATCAGCCCCTGGGCCCACTACGTCTGCTAGCCAGATTACATGTGTATTTATAGTTGATCTCCATTCCCTTGGTTTATTATTACTGTTGTGTTTTTATTGCTGATACATTTTGACTTTTGTGGCAACTGTATAAATGAAATGGGGGTATGTCTCTGGGGCAAAATATTTAGGTACTTCCTCTGGAATTCTTCCTCGGCCCATCGAGGCTGAGCTACAAAGCACCTGCTTTGTGTTCCCATGGCCTCCTGTTCTCCTACATTCATTTCACTTACAATGTATTTTAATCATTTACTTACTGATCTATTTTCCTCACTAAACTCTCAATACTTAGCATGTAGAGACAGGAGTCATATTTTTCTCTTTATTCTTAGTGCCTGGTGCAAAGCAGTCACTCAATACATATTTCAACGACTCAGTTAGTTAAAAATCCATTAAATCCCTCACGACCCACATTTAAGTATAGGCCCCATCTCAACTGTGTTGTTAGCTTAAAATGAAAAGAAACTCTTAAGTCTCTGTCATAAGAAGGAAGAAAAGAACAAGAACATTTTACCTCTGAAAAATAAATATTATTTTAATGACCACAGTACTAATCATTACAATGAGAAGAAGCATGCTTATAGTTATCACATTTAAACTTACCATGTTAAAAAAAAAAAACAAATGTTTTAAGGGGTGTTACTTAAGAAAACATTACACTGCCATACTCATTAACAGAGGAGAAAATACACTCTTAGGGGAACTTTTGTTTTAATGATAATGCATACTGTAGAGAACGATATTTAGTTAACAGTTAAACATATTTCAAGTGCTGGTACATTTGCCTGTTCTATCACCAACTCTACAAATAGGATATGGCAAAAAATGAATTGTTGTCCCCATGATAAACATTTTTTCTTCCTGGAGAAGGAAAAAAAAAAAAGAACCCCACAATCAGATTTGTATGCTTCTATAATTTAGCTTGATTGCATTTACTTTACTTTCTCTTATTAGGATGAATGCATTTTTTCTTTTTGAATTTACCTCTAAAACTCTACATTGAACTAAAAAAATGAAAAAAACAAAATTCTGCTGGATTCTGTTGTGACCTAAAAACACCCAAATGAATTAATGCTCTTTACTCTGGTTTCCCACCCCTCTACACACAAACATTTGCTAGCAAACATGATTTATGAGAGTTTCCTATTTTTTCTATGAGACAACACTCAACTGATCTATCTTTGCTAAAATATTGTAATCAATACACTGACACAAAGAATATATACATCTCCCCAGTAAAATTAAATTCAGAAGCCACCGATTTGGGCACTACCACAGAATATAAAGCTTAGGATGAGAAGTAAAGAGAATAATGTCAGGGAGGCAAAACGCAATGACCCAAGCTGGAATAAGGTAGTCAGTGCGCTGTGAAGCAGCCCCAGAGCGCACGTTGTACCTGCTGGAGCAGTGGAATATTTACATTTGTAAAAGGCTCAGTGAGAAACACAGAATTCACCCATATTCCAAATCTTACATGATTATCAATATGAAGTAGACAGTGCCTTTTGTTTTGCATTAAGCTTTAATACATTAGTACAATGAGCAGTATTTTTTAAAATAATCACACATGAATTATTATTCTCTATACATTTCTACCTCATTAAATTACCTAATAATGTGACTAGAAGTAAGAGTACATGTACTAATCATTATCCTTATCACACATTTATGAATAACTTCAAATATTTCCTTGATGGAAAGGTTTCCTAGAGTTCTTTGTAATACACTTACCAGTTATAGGGACTTTAACCCAATGAAGCAGTAGAACACAAAAAAACAAAAATATGAATCAATACAAAAATTTCTAACTTCTTTTTAAGTCAGTAAGCAGATATTAATATCAAGCAATATTTGAAGTGACTTCAAAAATTGCTTTATAAATACAAAATCAACTGGATGCAAAACAACTGTAAACATGGTGATTCCAAGAATGATGAAAAAATGCAACTAATCATTTCTAAATCTGGTATGATTAACGAGCTTTTTAGCTTTTAAGAAGAAATATAAAAAACAAAAAACAATCAGCTTGACTTTCAAAGTGAAATAAAATGCACAATGACTGTTTAAATGAACAGATTTTATAACTCTATTGTGTTAACTCTAGCCTTCCTTAAACAAAAATATCCTCTTTCATGGGGAAAATTATTACAATAATCTTTTAAACTTTATACATTATCTCCTTTTCTTTTTACTAAGCTCTGTGGAAAAGGTATGGTAAGAAATATTATATTATTTTACATATGGAGAAGCAAAAACAAAGGTATTTTCATGAGTTCATACTGTGAGTCCACAAGAGGACTGAGACTTAGACCCAATTCTACATGTCCTTGAATATTACTGTAATGAAATTTTAACAGTGAGGTAACTATCTTTTTCCTTGAGTTTTTAGTAACTTAATTGAATTTAACTTATTAGTTTGATGCTGACAGCATTCTACAGCACTCAACAGAAGATGACATTTTCAGAGGCATTTGATGCCTCCCAAAGATCATGATTCCTGCCTCCTTCCTACATGATCAGACCATCCCTTAGGGCAAATTCCCCAGCTCACTTCCCTGCCATTACTGGTGTGGACATCAAAGGGAGAGTGCAATCAGAGACAGATTCTTTTAGAATATATCTTTATATTATAAAATTATAATTTTTAATAATTATTTTAGTGAAAAAGAGGTATATTTTGCTTAACTGAGTTAGCTGTATTGTTCCAACATATTTTAAAAATATAATTAAACATTGAATACATGGATAATAAAAACATGCATAAGCTAATGTTTTATGTTCAAAGAAATTTAAATATAAAACATGAGAACTGGGAACTTTTAAGATACATTTATCTGGCAATTTCTACATTTCTCTGGTTAAATCTTAAATATTAGAAGCAGGGGGGTCAAACTGATAAGACAACTTGTGAACATACGAGCAAGCTGGTCATGAATCATTGGTGTATAATTAGTCAAGGAATAGAGTACAAATCGAAATGAAACTTATTCTATTCTTAAATACCCCATTGGATTAAACATTATTTTAATTTTAGAGCTGAAAAGGTCTTATTCATCACTAGCAATATCAGTTGTCTTGGATGTTATATAGTGGTAAATCTTGGCTTATTCTAAATTTTTTGAAAGATAATGCTTATGTAAGATGCACATAGAATGCAAAACTCCGTATCAATATTGTAGCAACTTTATCTGCATTTATAAATTCTTAACAAAGACAAAACTAAAGCAAATGCACACATTCCTAATGTTTACTTGGAAATGTGTTCTTTAGTTGCTATAAAATTAGGGGGATTTAGAAAATCCCTTTAAATCAGGTAGATTTTTATATATAAACTAATTATTCAGGTAGCACTGGCCCCTGAAATGTGTGCATTTGGGTTCATTCTACTTACTTGCATATATAAACATTAGTTATATATTGGGGGCCCTTATACTTTCACTCCAAATCTAACAGAACCAAAAATGAAAGAGTATGTTGTTTTAAAAAAAGCATACCTTACTAATTTGAAATGCACTAGATCTAATTGTGTTGACCACAGTTGCTCTCTTTGATAAAACCAGGACTATATTTTCGAAATCAAACTGCTTCCTGTGCTGTAAATAATTACTGCGTGGACAAAGCTATAACCCATGCAAGGAGGGGTGATCCATGCAAAAAAAGATGACAAAGAATTAGGGCCTCACCTAACACAGCAGTCGGCACAAGTGGATCATTGGGCACTGTAGGAAAACAAAGCTCATGAAGGAACATATTGCCCTAAAGTTGTATTTTATGCTCTTTTTTTCCTTTAAAATAGATTTATCATTTCTTAAGAAATATATCTATTAAACTTTCTTTGATTACTATAACCTGCAAAGGTAAAATTCTCTTTTTCAAAGCTTGGGTTATCTCAAAATACCAGGAAAGGTACATCTATAATTATATTTCAGTAGTCATTTCAATTTTAAAAGCCAAGAAGATTCAGCATGACATTATAAAGATTATAAAATTAGGGGGGAAAAACATGTATTTTAGATTTATCAAGTGTGAGGTACTTAGAGAAGTAATTATCTTATATTCATTCCAAATAAATATTTTTAGTTAACTTGGGGAAATAGATTTAATCCTTTCTCCAAGTTCATAAGTGTATATTTATAGTTATACTGCTAAATTCAAGCCTCCTAATAAGGTACACAGTCAGTAGTAGGAAAGCTTTGGAAGCAAAAATCCTTTCAAATCCTTAACTGATTAATTTTTAAATCAAGTGATTAGAGAGATGATACATCTATATTTTTTAACAAAACTTACTTTCAACAATAATAAGATTTTATGTTTTTTCTCTATCATTTATCTTATAGTGAAATGAAAATAAAATAGATCAGAAAAGCTCTATCATTATTAAAACTAAATCCAAAATGACTCATTACAACATTTCTAACTAATAATTTGCTATAGATATATATCAGGGAAAATGATGGCCAATAATTACTAATAGTTTTCACCAAGCTGAACATTTCAGAAAAAAATCCCTTTCTGAAAAGCCATAAATGCATACAACCTACAAATACTTTATTTTCTCAATCTTACCATTCCATATGTTTATAATCTACTAACAATACTATCTAACAATACTTCTATTGTTTACTTCTTTCCTTATACATGGGTTTCCCCAACTGAGGTGAACATACCTCTGGGATCTGTGACAAAATGCCTCTGTGTACACAAGGCCAAGGATAAACAAAATTTGCCTTCTTCAAGTACAAATTTTACTTGGGGATTTGAAGAGACAGGTAATTTAACTTAAAGCAATAAAATAAAGACAGTGCTATAGAACAAGATATAAAAATCATAGAAAATTTGAAGATAATAATATTGATCGTGAAGCAGTAAACTACTTCAGAGGAAATATTTTAAAAGACAGTATTTTAAAAGATCTGCCTTCATAGATCAACATGAGGAATTCTTAATATGGATGGGTGAATGGGTGGATTTCACCGTTCTCTGCCAATCCCTCAATTCAAGTAAACTTTTGGACTTCACACCAGATACTTAAGAGTATGTAGATTCCTCTTTCCCCTGGTTAACTTTTTATTACTGAAATTCTCCAGGAGTCTATAGAATAATTAAATAGAATAACCTTCCCATGCCAATAACTCCCAGAAAGAATTATGATATTTCTTATCTCAAAAGGAACTTTATCTTACACAAAGGAAGACTCAAATGGCAAAACAATTATAAATAAGCTTTGACATGAACTAATTTTATGTAGGCAATCAAGTATATTTTAACTTAAAGCAATAACATAAGATTTGGTGAGTGGTATATGGATATGTCTTATAACATTGTAATAAAATTCATACAGTTTGAAGTTAAACTAAATCCAATATCAAGACTGAAAATAAGCCTTCTGATAAACTCCATAATATTCTATATCACTTTTTCTCTTTCCAGCTACTTTTCCCATCTCTCTTTCTTATTTCCCCTCACTATTCAAAAGGTAATGTGTTGAATTCAGAGAGACACTAAAGAACTTTAAAAATCTTTGATTAAAATTTTGATGAAGAACTTACATCTTGGACTAAAATTATGTTGGTCCATGAAGGTGATGGAAAGAGGGTCTTCTGCATGCAGAGTGCTCTGATCAGCGTAACTTCGATCCATAGCATTCACCATGTGCGTCATCTCCTGCCGGGTGTTCCCCAGAGCATCTTTGCGTTTTTTAGCAAGTTTGCTGCCAAGACAAATACCAAAGGGAAACCTTAGTGTGAGGCTTGAAGGAGAGTTGACACCAGCAGTAAATAGTTCAGGGAAGCCCGAGGATAAGAATACAGATTTGGTTTAGAAACTCTAAAAACATGTCATAATTTCAGGAATTAAGTTTGACATCCAAACAATATTTGTTGATTGCTATAAAATTGTTTTGTCATATGGATATTTCAACATTCAAGCTGTCAACCCAAATGTCTCATCACTTCTTGTATTTTATCATTAAAGTAAATTATCATAAAGCATGACTATACTTTATTAGAACAGTAAGTAAATACTTCCTTAGTAGAGTTGCTCAAGGAAAACTTAAGCTAATGCTAAATTTTGGTTTTCCTCCTGGGTGATTAACATGCTTCAGCAACTTTTAGAAGTTCTTCTGGGGGAATAACATGACTACTTTTTCAAGTTTATTTTACTATAGTCATTCAACTAAAATAGATAAAGAAATCCCATTCTTCACTCTTTGTTCTATTGTTTAGTAAAAATGCAACATGTAGAATTAACATATGTAGCAATATATTTATAACATTAATCCAAACCTAACCTAGAAACTTGTAGAATCAACCGCAGCTAGATATAATGCAAATACTCAGGAATATATGGAAAATTATATACTTTATAAGAAAAGTACTTTAAGAAAAGTTTGGAAAATGCTATGCAGAGGTATTATGCAAATGATCATAATACTGAATGACAAACATGGTCAAATCCTAAAAATGTGTTTCAGAACCCCATGGCAGAGTACCAACTACAGAATGGCCTTATGAATGCAGCAAGGCAAATGACACAGGGGATTTGGAAATTAGCAGAGTTAGACTTTTGAGCTACTCAAACACTGATATCTTTATCTTACATACCAAGGATGTGAAATACATTCTGGTTCTTTGTGAATGTTACACATGAAACATGCAATTAAAAACCTATAAAAGGCATATAAAACATTTATCTCACATTAATAAGGCACTCTAAAAAGAAATAAAGAAACTCTAAATGCCTGTAGTAGCCAGATTATGTTTCTAAGTTTATGGCAGCAGTTTACGTTGCTTTGGAAGTATTTTTCAGTTGTTTTAAAAGTAACATTTCTCTGCTGGATTATTAGCTAAGACAAATTCTTCTGATTCTCATGAGTATCTGTACTAGAGTAAATATACTACAAATGCCTAAAAAAAAAAAAAGACTCATTTAGTAGTTGTGTTTGTGTCCAAAGGCTTTTCCTTTAGAAAATTAATCTGATGATTTGAGAGCTACTCAGGTGTAGGATATTTTTCTTCGAGAATTATAGTACTTGGTCTCAGGGGTACATACCCAACAATACCCAATATATTGGCATAGCAGATCTGATACTTAAGTAAGATAGTCATAAACTAGGCTTTAGGGATGGAAATGGCATTAATGTTTTTAGAAATAATAATAATGATAAGGACAATATTATCAATAAGAAAACAATGACAAAACTGTAACAAGAACTACCACCATCACCATCACTACCACTACACCATCACAACCACTGTCACCACCACCATCACTACCACTACACCATCACAACCACTGTCACCACCACCATCACTACCACTACACCATCACAACCACTGTCACCACCACCATCACTACCACTACACCATCACAACCACTGTCACCACCACCATCACTTAGTAGCAATATTTGCTCTATTCACTGAAAGATCTCTTATCTCTTTTATCTAGGTTAGGGGGCAAAAACCCTGTAAAACGCTTACAGGTTTCACACAGGGAATATAAATAGTGCTGCTGCCAGTGATGAGACACCACATGGTAGGGTGGGGACTGCAGAGAACTGGAGAGCAGTTTAGGGGGCAACTTGCCTAAGTGAATATTGGCATTTGATCCCAGAGTTGAGTCTCTCATTTTAAAATTATTTTTAAAGAGAAGACATGATTCTGAATATTTATGTTAAATTTCCTTATTCTTTAAAGTGGTTCTATTTTTTGAAAGAATGTGTGGGGCAAATTACACATCAGCAGGTCATATGTTAGTCTATAGGCTTCACTTTCCAAACTTACCTCTAGGACATTTCCAAACTTACCTATAGGATATTTGTTCTTTGACCTACAATGTTTTTTTACCTCTAGTATCTGGTTAACTTCCATTCTGTCTTGCCTCATCAGGGAGACTTCTCTGACTGAACCCAATACAACCTGTCTCAGGTTAGGTTTCCCTGGTAGGTATTTTTATAGCAACATGTTTTCTGCCTATAATAACACTCATCACATTATTGTGAGTATCCTTTTAATTGTTTTCCCCACTGTATGTTCCATGAAGGGAAGAACCATCTGTATATCCCTAGCACTTAGAGCAGTGTCTGGCATATAGCAAACACTCAATAAATACTTGTTGAATGGATGAATTAGGTCTGGTATATGCTTGGCACTTGTCATTTGTTAACTCAATTAATTCTCAGATCAATGAACTGAAAAAGCCATGAGAATTCTAATTGTATAGATGAGCTCACTCAGGCTCAGACAAGTTAAATAACTTGCCCAAGGTTATTAATCTAATAAGCAGTAAAGAATGACCTGGTTCCAAGGCCTAAGCTCTTATACTATATCCAGTTACTCAATTTTTTTTTTAATTGCCACATTACCAAGTGTACTGTAATATGAAGCACCCACTGCTCTAGGAGTTAAACATTAGTTGTTATAAATTTGAGAATAATATGAATGTAGCACAAATGTTTTGCCATTTTAAAGTTTAAAAAAATAGTTTAAGAAATAACTTCCAATCTTTGTTTCTTGGATAAGAAGAAAGGATGAATTCATTCCTCAAAAAATTTGAGAGATTGAAGTGGATAAAAATAAGACAACTTGAAATTTGGATTAAAAATAATGTAAAAAATTTGAAGATGGATAGTTCAAGGCAAGTGGAAAAGATGTTTAAAGTTTGAGGCTTTACTTTAAAACATAAAATTTAAACATATTTTATGATTGAGGAAAAATAAGAAGTAATGAACTTGTCAAATGCATGACAGGTAGAAGTTTTCATGGCACTGAAGGACTTTTCAGATTCACAAACCTTTGTTAATCGACAAATTATGGGTGAATATATATAACCTTTGTTAATATCTGCTAACTGTATACTATCACCTCAGTTCTTATACCTTAATCCTCACAACAACCCTGTGAGGTAGGCTTTAATTCAGGTTATTACAAAAGAAATAAAAATCAGCATTAGAGTTAAGTGTTTTGATCAAGAACTGACAGTTTACTATGATGATACCAATGAATTTTAGTTCAAAGATCACACCTGGTTTTCTTTTAAGTTTTACTCTATTTTATTTCTAGTTTTATTTTAAAAATGTCTAATTCATAGTAGCTTCGCTACATCTATTTAAGCAACTTTAAAAAATATATGTCTGTGGCATTTTTTCTAATTATGATTGATAATGCCAGTAACTCTAAGTATTACAATGACAGTATCAAAACCTATTACATAGTCTAGAATATAGAAATGCTACATATCAACTAAAAGGGCAATCCCATTCTAACATTATAGATAAGTGGATGGCTAATGGTAAGCTTATTGATGTTCTCATAATTAAACATTTATTGATTCCTGCATGTTTGACTCTTTGTCTCTCTCTGAACAACCAGTATATATAATGTACACTTCAGGACAGTTAAGCAAATCATTTTGCAACTCCTTGAGTTTGACAGATGTGCAAATGACTTCCATTATCAAAGCAGCCAACAGCATAAACTTCTGCAGGTGGATATATGGGTGAGCTATAAAGAGGAAAAGTGCTCCATCATTGTATGAAATGGTACATTTAATTACCTTTGGCTTCATCAAACATGATTTAACAAGGATATTATAATTCATCAAAATAAGCTAGGAGTACTGCTAGTTTATACCTGCTTATTTTAGCAGATTTTAAGAAACCAAATGTTTATAATATTTAAAATGTTGGCAGAATTCCGTTATAGTCATTGAGACTCTTACCAAAATTTTTAGTAAAGCTAGCTTAAATTTACCTAGTGAAATAATATTGTGGGATATATGCCCCCAAAGTACTTAATCACCATCCTTAAGCCTCAAAATTTGGTGGATCAAATACTGATCAAGCAAAGACCAAGAAAACTTTGTTGTATCATTCCTTTGGACTCGATGAATACCCTGGAATTTAAACTGAAAATGATTAGTAAAATAGAGCGGACAATACTCGCCTTCGTCATCCAAAGTAGCATTTCATACCTAAGCATAGGAAGAGCTAAAACTTTGGAGGACAAAAGGAGATATGTGACACCTAGGTGTGTTTTGTGTAGGTTGACAGGTTTTCTGCTTCTTTTTTTGGTCTTGGTTTTACAAAATCATTTTCCTATTTAAGTCATAATAAACAAACTCAAAATTTCTTCTCTAAAAAGAATTTTTTATTTCTTTGTCACTGCAACATTATGCTTTTAGCAGCCCAAAAGGTGTTCTGAAGTTATAACCCATCCTGGATTCCTGGAAATATGGAGAGAGATGTTATCACAGTAAGACCTGACCTGATTCACATTCTGTGAAGACACTTTGAATGTTCTTCTATGAATACATCACTTGGCTCATTTTGTCAAACATAAGTGTTATGTAAAGATAGGTATTAGTGAATTAATTACAAACCCTATCTCTACTTTACCAGATAGTGAAATATCACATTGATAAGGTACAGGTTTGACTTAAGTAAATAAATGATGCTTTAGGCTGTAGACTATGGCTACTTATGGAAAATTGTAAATAAAAATTAAAAGTAGCTGAACATACAGAAATACAATATCCCTTTTTAAAAAGATTAACAAAATAGGTTAATAGGTAAACTTTATAGTTTTAGAGTCCAGGAAAACATATTTTTTGAAATGTCACCAAAATTGCAAACATTCTGTTTTTTGGTTTGGGTTTTATTTATTTATTTTTTTGAAAAGGGATACTGCATCTTTAACACATGTAAAGTCATATATCACCCATTTTCTACTTACAGGTAGTAGGAGTAAGAATAGTAGCTCCTCCTGGCAAGCAAATCACAGACAGTGGAAAAAGAGAAGCAATGGTGAATGAAAAGCGTGACTCTGTCACATTCAATAAAGCAGAAAAATGTGCGTTAAAAAATAAAATAAAATAAAATAAAATTCATGTTTTTTTGGTTTGTATTTCAATTTGCTCATGCATTGGTTAGATATCTTTTGCCATGCAATTAAACAGATACGCAATAGAAAATAAAATATAAAATACATAATTTGGAAAAAATAACATGCTGACTTTTTTATAGCCAAAAAAATTGAAAAATTAAATGGATTGTGTATTTTCAACATGCAGTTAAGCGTAATATCATCCATTACCATCTAAATGTCATGACAGATGGAACAGCTGTGTATAGAACTTCTACACTAAATTGACTATTTCTTTTTGATACAAAACATAAAGATCTATTAGGTTAATATAGAATATATGCAGAATGACACCTAAATTTCTATAAATAAGTCATTATATGTTATTAATACACAGGTACATACATATATTATGTGAATATACATATGCACCATACACTATATATGCACAAAGATATTTCTACAGTAGATGCATGTGACCATGATATCACACACAAACATTTACTGTACTGAAGCATAATTTCAAATTTATGTTTGGAATTATTAATGTATTCATGCTGCAAATTTAAAATAATACATAACCAATGAAAAAATGGCATACATTTGGAAATAATTCAACAGTGATTAAATTAAAATGACATTGCGTTTTGAAAGATGCAATATCCCTTTTCTTAGCCTAAAAACTTACTTTATATATACCCTTAGCTGTAGAATTTTACTAAATTAAATTCCAAACCATTTCTTTATACAACAACCAAAAATACACAGATTTTTTTTTTCAACATGAGAAATATACCTACATATACTATTCCCAGTGAGGGATAAAGTCTTGAGAAACTTAACAATTTCCCACAAAAATAAAGAACCTAAGGGGCTAAAATAATTTGCTTTTCCATTATTTTTATTATAAATTTTTGTATTAGTATATAATGTAGGGAAACTACATTATATACTAAAATTGTTAACTTTGATACTAACCAATACTGTTATGTATCTATGCTTTTGTGTATGTATAATAAACATATTTGTGATTGTCATACACAATATATGTGTGACACACTACATACAACTAAAAGTCATTACAAAGTTTCTTAGGTAAGTAAGGGATTCTTAGTTATATTATACACTAGAAGGTAATATATCTAAACATGTAACTTCATCTATCTATAAAATTGCAACTTTTCTAGTCCTAGAGGTAGTGATGAGGAAGAGAAACAAAAGCCCTAGCATACTTTCTAGTAGAAGACAATCAATTAAAGCATAATTATAAAAACTCAAACATTAAACATTTTAATAGAAAGGCTCATTTATCCAACCATTTAAAATATGAACCAGAAAAAGAATTTGATGCATTAGGCAATTTTAGAGAGCTGTCAGAGCATTTTACCCACACAAAAAAAATCATGCTTAGAGATTGTTTTGGTGTACTTTAGAAAATTTATGTTTCAAGTTTTTGGTTATTTTTAAAACAGACGGCCACAGATAAGAAAGGCTACAATAATAAGTGTTTTCAAATAATTAACCAATAAAATCAGTAAGTTTAACCCAATTCTAACTGAGTGAAGACATAACCAGAGGCCATTTTTATGTTTTCATATCCAATCTGAAGTGGCTGAGATAATTTTAACTCTAAAGCAAAGTTTAATTAACTCTCTAAACTGTTTAGTTTAACTCTCCAAATATAAATTTAAACTAAATAGAAACATAAGATCTGAAAGTTATATTCAAAGATTTTATTGATCTTGATTGGCAAATTTGTGTTAGTAAAATACTTAAATCTTCCTGTCTCAAATATGATGTATTTTCCAACCACAGAGGTAGACAGCAGCAAAAAGAGAAAGCACTATTGGGGAAAGCACGTATGTAGCTAATTTAACACAAAACACTACAATGCATACCTAATGTTTCTAATGCAGATGTGTCTTCTCCAACATATATATCTCCAGGGGATAATTGTAAAGAGGCAATACATTAAAATAAACTCTCATGGAATCATTAAACATGTAGTATGAGTCTTATCTATATTATTAATGATTTATTTTGAGTACAAAATAACAATCAAAATAGTACATTATATGATTTAATATAATGTAAGCAACATCTTTTATTATATTCAATATAATTAATGAATGACAAACACTTCTTCTGTACACCAAAGTATTTTAGGACTATACTCTGTAAAGATTTGTTTTTAAATCCTTCCAAATTTTAATATTATTTAAAACATACGATTGGAAAGATTGGAGAGTTGTATTAATTTCTAAAACAATGCCTTACATATAATGACACTTTATGGAATAGGAAAAAGTTCAAGTTATAAAAACTGTATTTGAAATGTTTTCTGGTAGAAGTATACCTTAATCTCCCAAATAGAATTCAATTTAAATTCCTGTAGGTCTTAATATCTTCATATAATTCCAGAAGATGGCGATATTGGTTGATATAGTATAAAAGACTAATGCTCAATTTAAAAAAATTGACTCTTCATATTAAAGTGCTAAAATATTTAGTCAGTGAATATTAATATACAATTTTGTAAAATAACACCCATATTCTTCTTATCTTATTTGTAGCCAACATTTAGAAAAACAGAGTAAGAGTATAAAATAATTCATAGACCATAACCCAAGTATCATAGTAAACTCTTATTTTGCCATTCGCAATACATAATGCTTCAAAACATAAGATACGTTAATAACTCAAGCGTTTGAGGAATTTAAATTCATACATTAATTTCAAGGTTAAATTGACAAAAAGTATATTTTATATCCAAAATTAAACTGTAAATAACCAATAAGAATTTATTTACAAAGCATAAGAAACAGACCCAGATGCTGGCAATGTTGTTAAAATTCAATTCTTGTTGTGTGTTCTAATTTAAAATCACTCAGGGAAACAAAAAAGTGCTTCAAAACTCGTGACAGTGACATATGGTGAGTGGGAGGGACAGAACAAGATCAGGTCTTACCTCTTCTTTACAATTAATATGACAACCAGGAGCAGAAGGACGAACACCAAAATCCCAGCACTGATTCCTGCTATTTTCACCACTCTGTCTGTCTGCTTGGCTGGGTCTGGAATCACTTCTGGTTCTTCTGTTGCTGCTGCTAAATGAATCAGAAAAATAAGTTACTGAAAGCAGCTAACTATCACAGAAAGGAAAATTATTCCCAGCTAAAGCTTACCACAAAAAGACAACTTATTTTATTTGAATAAAGATAACCTGAAAATATAAATACAGTAGCATGCTAAACTCCAGCATGAGAGACTTATGGTAAAGGGAAACTTTTGAAGGGAGATTTTGTTAACATAAAAAAATAAAAACTTAGAAATAACTATCAAAGGGAATGGTGAACTGTTTTTCTCCAAGTATCCTTAAAAGTAAGAACACAGGATTTTTAGCAAATAGTACAGTGGAAAGAGACAGGGTCAAATTTAGAGATTCATTCTTTTATCACTTCATTCAATAATCACTTCTCCACTAAAATGCAAGGTGGTGTGCTTGGGCCTTTAAAGCAGTGTCAACGGCATTTGTCTGGGACACAAAGGGTTAGGTTAAATAAATGCCTAGTCTAAGTGCTGGAGGTGTGAGTTTATGATGTGGTAAAAAAGATTTGAAATAAACAGTTAGTTTGGAGGAAGACAAGAATAAGCAAAGGAAAACAGAGTCATTAAGGAATATTTCACATTCTCTTAACAAATAAAAGCCAGGTAATAAACTTGGGAAACAGAACTTTGAGAAGACGAAATTTTTTTTTTTTAATTCTTTGTAATCGCCTCACTTTCTTTCTTTCTCAAAGCCACCACCATCCTCCACATACATACACAATTAATATTATAAATCCTACTCAATTTACAAGATCCAGTAACCCTTGGAATACATCTCCCTTTTACCTCATTTGCCTTGAAAACTGGCAAGGAAAGCATTATTATCTACATTTTACAGATTAAAAAACCGGAGGCTTAGAGATATAGGACAGATTAGAAATTGCTCAAGAACAGAGACAAAAATCTAACATATCTTCTATCTTCTAAAGCAGCATTTCTCAATGTTTCCAGATCCATGGCCCCTCTTGCTAAGAATCTGTATGACAGAGGACAGGTGATTCTTAGAATTAGGCACATTTGGGAAACTGTCTTAAAGCAGCCATCAGTGTCAAGAGATGATGGCTGAATGAACAAACAAAAGGATCCCTAAATCCAACCTCAGACCTTCCTAATGGATAATTTGATAATTCCCTTTTAAAATTACCCATTTTTCTACATTCCAATCCTTTCTTCTTTAGCTTCTCTCTCTTGGCTTCTTTACCCCCAACCTCTGCTTTCACCTCCAGTTCTGCACATTTAAATATCCGCTTCAGTTTTCCAACCAGCCACAGTTTCCTCCCAAAGGGTATGGACACAAGGTCGTTAACTTTTAATTTTTCCAATAGGAAATTAAAAAGAACTAATATACCTAATATCAGCATCATTTCATAAAATGGCGATTTAAAGGTAAACCAGTAGGAACCATAGTTTGAAGAAAAGTGTTAGAGAGAACACAGTTAACTTTGGAAAATAACTCACTATAACTGTCTTAATTTATCTATTTCAATGGGATAGGATAAAATCCCCATGGACCAGTATTTGGTAACCATAATTCTCAAGAAAGAAAAACAAGCCTTCAGTTTGTTTCTTCTGGTAAGCAAGGGAGTTTTCCTTTCTGACTTGACACTTTCCATTATATCCAGGCTTCAGGGAATTTCCAATCTCAAATAGAGGTAGTTCAATGCTTACCACATTTCAAACTACATATTATGTTTCAATTCATAAAAACATGCATTAAATATAATGGAGATCTCTTCTTTCCCAAGAGCAACTTTAGAAATACATACATATATCAGTGTGTGTGTATGTATAAATGTATGTGTGTATTTATGTACGTATACATATATATTCAATAAAAACTGGGGGAGTATATTTCAAAGTTGGATATAAAGCTAAAAAGAATATATTTATTGTTTGTAATTCTCAAATTGGATTGGTTTGACACAGTTACTGCTTGGAATAGGGAGACAATGTTTGATGTAGAAATCTCTAGAAAAAACTTTAGGGCATGCAACGAATCATCATTATTCACTATTTAAAGCTTATGCTCATAAGTTTCTGTGCTACATGTGCCTTTCAAAGGGTAACGATAATGATCCCATTGTGATTTTCTGACTTAACTCACAGAATTAAACTTTCTGAAAGTCTTTGTAAGATTATTTCTTGTTCAGTGAGGTAAATATATTTTTAATATAACATTTTAATTCAATTAAACACATGCTATTATGGAATAACTTTACAAAGATATTATGCTGTAAGTAGCATATGTTATATTTCATAAGAATCTTCAGAACTGCTAAGCTCCACCAGAAGCAGACAACCCTCACAATATACACAGGTGCAAAATGGACTATCATCATGAATCATCCAGCCTTAATACTAACTGTGATTAATTATTATATAACAAAAGTGACATGTAGGTGATGGCTAAACAATTTCAAATACAGAAGATGAAGAATTTTTTAAAAGTCTCATTAAATAATATAGATTTGCTAATAAATTAATCTAAACATATTTCCAGAAAAGAAAAGCCAAATCTAAAAGTAAATTTCTAACCAAGGATACTGATAACCTTGCAGGTGTATTCAGGGTGCAAAGTAGTGAAACATTTATAATCTATTATGTAAAACAGTATTACTACTTTAAAGTCATAGAATATATGTACTTGTAAAACAATGGACTTCAATTAATATTTACCAAGGGGTTAAGAAAGAAAAAAACACAAAGTTCATTCATTTGAGTTGGGTAAGATTGCTTGTGTGTCATGATTACAACCCTGGTGCAAAAGAGTTGTTTGTCATTGCTTCAAATCATTATAAATCTTGAGCACTGAAGGCTAATCAAATTCTCCAGGAACATATGATTTGGTGGTTGTTTTCCCTTGATTGTGAATCCTCCTCAAAGTCTTTAGCTATGACTTATTATTATTATTATTACTAACAGCTTTTTTATTAAATGTCTGTATAAATTTATTACATTAGATACCTTAATCACATGTATTTCTCCCACTTCTTGCCCTGCTAAACCAAGGAACATAAATATCCTATTTAAAATCATTCAACCTTAGAAGACTCATTAATGGAAACACAAGCAGTAGCCCCTAAGTGAGCATTTTCTATTTTCTTCAAAGAGAGCAAAAAGCTATTATAGTGACTGCACCCCTGAGCCCCGTTTATAATTTATGCACGTACACAAAGGCAATGTGGAGCACCTTTTTCAGAAATGCTTTCCTTTGCCATAAATCTTTACCTTTTTTATCTGCCAAAGAATATTCAAAGAGTTCCCAGTGTTCTGAAGCCTAGAGCAGCATAATATTTTGGACAGTGGGAAAAAAACTAAGGCAGTATTTTATTTTTATGGAGCAAATTTATGAGATGCATTTTTTGGGGCAAAAATAGTTAAAGCAACTTTATAAATTGTGTCCTTGCTCCCACTACTTAAAAAGAATTTACCTAAAACATTTAGGTAAAAAATATACAAATACCTAAAAATACATAAATTTAAAAATTAAAATTACATAATAGCTGCAATCATACAAATGCAATCCATCTTCTAGAGATAGAAGCCTCTAAGTACAATATATTAGGTGATCTCACAGCGGCTTTAGAGACATCATGGCCTGCAAATTCTGCATATTCTCCAGGTATTTCACTAATGCTTTCTTTCCTCTTCAGTTATAATTCTGAAAAATTGTTCACACTCACTTTCCAATCATTACTTAAAATCCTATAATCAGGCTTATGTCTCCCAATGCCACCAACCTACCATCACCACCATCTCTAATGACTTACTGGTTAGTGAGTTCAATGTACAACTTTTCTTATTTCATGCAGCCTCTTGATAGCATCTGACATTGTTATCCACTCTCCCCTTGAAACACTCCTTTCCTAGGGCTTCCATTACTTGGCCATCTCCCAGTTTTCCTATGACTCTAGCTTTTCCTTTCCAGATCTCCTTTGTGAGTCCCTCCCTTGCTTCCCTTAAAACTGGGTGCTGCTTTGAGTTCCTCAGCGACAACTTGAACCTCTTGATACAGTTTTCCATACTTTCTGGCTTGGTAATTTCATCTACTTCTGTCACTTCAGTTGCCATCCATGCTGGTCACTCTCAAATCAATACACAGTAGTCCCCCCTTAACCAGTTTCACCTTCCATAGTTCCAGTTACCTGTGGTAAACTGTGGTCCAAAAATATTAAATGGAAAATTCCAGAAATTAACACTTCATAAAATTTAACTTGCATACTGTTCTGAGTAGCATGATGAAATCTTGCACCATCCCAAGCCTTCCCACCCAGGATACCCAACCATCACGTCATCTGCTCCTGACATCCAACCATCGACTTCATCATGGCTCCATGATTCAGGATCACCTGAAGCAGATGATCCTACTTCTGATACATCATTAGAAGGTCAATAGTAGCCTAACACTAGGACACAATGCTTATGTCATTTACCTCACTTCATCTCACCAGGTAGGCATTTTATCATCTCACATCACTGCAAGAAGAAGGGTACATACAATAAGATATTTTGAGAGAGAGAGAGACCGTATTCACATATCTCTAACTAAGGTCTCCAACCTGAACTGCTGACCCATATAGTCATCTGATTCTTGTTATATGTCCTCACCTCAATGTAGGAAAGCCACCTTCAACACACTATATCCAAATCTGAACTTATAATCTTACCCTCAAACCGGTTCTTCCCCTAGTGTGTCACCTTTCAGAAAATGACACAACTTTCTACAGTGTTCAAGCCAGAAACCTGAGCATCATTCTTGAATCCTCCTCTCCTTATCTCTAAGATTAACATATAATTTATCATCCAAACTGGAATGCTTTTGAAAGTAAAGGGGGATACTCTTAATAATTATGACAGGACAAAAGGCAAAAACTAGAATTGTCCTGGGCAAACTGGCATGTATGATCACTTGACCTTTTTTTTCCTCATACAATTCGTTGCAAAGTACTACTACTTCCTAAATATCTCCTGTCTCTACTTTTTCCATCCCCACTGCTACTGCCTTAACTCTGGTCAACATCATCCTTCACCCAAATTATACAGCTGCCACCGGTCTTATCTCCCTGACTGCATTCTCTAAGCCTAATCCACATCAAAACCAACATTGTAGCACACAGACTAAGACTGTACCATGTCACTCCACTAATTAGAACCCTCCAACGGCTTCCCACTGCTGTTAAAATAAAGTTCATTAAAGCAGGGACCATGTTTATTTTGCTTACCATTTTATTTCCAGTAGGACCTGGAAAGGAGCAACAGTACATAGTATTGGTTGAATAAATGAAAGAATAAAACTAAACCTGCCTATGGTTGATTGTAATGGCATAAAGAAAATCAGTTGTCTTTTTTAAAAAACACAAGGATATATTTGACCAGACACATATCTTGTTTTTTTGGGTGTTGGCATAAGACGAACTTGGTACATGTATTTCTAAATTGCCTCTAGAAATTTCGACCCCTTCTGCTAGCCATTCCTTCACAAGGCTAACCTTTTCTACCATCTGCCACATCTACCACCAAACCCAAGTGCAGGGAAATTCCAGCATCATGCGAAGTACAGGAGATTTGATATCAGCAAGACTCTATTTTAATTCTTAGTTCCTTCTCTTATTTGCTGTCTGGCAATAGCAAGTTAGCATCTCTTAAAGTTAATATCTCATCAAAAAGTAAAAATAATAGCAGTGCCTATGCTATATAGCTTTTAGAAATAGTAAGTGACATAATGATGGGAAATATTTTTTATAAACTGAAATATTTTTTATAAACTTGTAGTGGAAAGCAGAAGTAGATGCTGCTGCCCTGGGTAGAGATGGCCTAGATGTTAGCCCTTTGGGCTCATCATATAAAAATTAAAAATTATGTATAGGGGAACTGACATTACTGAAAAAGTTTTTAAAAAATCTTAGCAGTCTATTGTATAAATATATAATGATGAGTTTTGTAACGTGCATGTTATTAATTAAATAGTTTGCCACAGTGGATGTCTAAGCCTTAAGGGCATCTTGAAGCATGCATTATTTAACTCAGTGATTTTTTGAAGTCACTTGCTTCATCATGTCATATGATCTTATGAAACTTGTCTTAGATTATTGAATAAAACACAGGGTCTATCAGAGTTTTATGTTGGTGAAAAGGGAAAACAGCTATATGTCACACATTTTCTTTAAATAATAACTAGAATATAATTTTTGTTCTTGTTTAATAAAGATATGGGTATTATCTGAAAATTTCTGATGTGGAAAATAACAGTGCAGAAGTCTATGGAGGCTTTAAACAACTATGAAATTAAAGTATAGATTAATATTACAAATAATTAAACTTAATTTCACACTACTTAAGGCAACTTTTTGTAGGCTTAGATTATCTGAATTTGTTTTTAAAACCATAGTTCAAAATGCTATATAAAATCCTGAAGAAATAATAGAAATACTTTTTGAAAAACCAAAAGAAATAAGTATCACATTTCAGGAATGTACTTAAAAGTCAAAAACCATGTAAAATATTATTTTTTATTTCACAGTAATTTAATGAAAGGCAAATATTTAATTTTACATATGGATTTTCCATTAAGCTTCCCATTTCAATTTATTTAATTGGGTGAAGTAGAGACTTAGTGTGTTCTCTTACCTCTTAAACACAGTGGAGTCTGTCTACCAAGTTATCTCTGAAATCTGTCCTTAATTCTCCATTCCATCTTCTAACTGCCTCAGATCAAGACCCAGTCATCCTGCTTTTTCACTGAGCCTTTCTGCTTCCCATGTAGGCCTCCTCAGATTTATCCACTATATTGCCACCAAAATGAGTTTTCTAAGATGCAAATGTGATTAAATGACTCCTTTAACGGCTTTCCATTCAAGAGGAATGGCAAATGCTCTTGGTATGGCATGTAAGGCCTTTCAATATGAGGCTCTAATCAACTTTTTCAATCTCATCTACTGACAATCACTTTAGGGCAGGGGCCCCCAACCCACCCGGGCCACCCAGCAGGAGGTGATCTGCCGGCGAGGGAGTGAAGCTTCAACTGCTGCTCCTCATTGCTTGCATTACCTCTTAAACCAACCCGTCACCCCACCCCATCCGTGGAAAAATTGTATTCCACGAAACCAGTACCCGGTGTCACAAAGGTTGGGGACCACTGCTTTAGGGTATCTTACAACCCGAATCAGTTAAAGGCATCAGCCATTCCCCCAATACTGAAATACTCCTCGATCTATTCCAGGGTTTGGCAAACTGTGCTCCCTTGGATGGCATCCAGCAGATTTTGACTGCAACTATTATGATTGCAAATATTCCACCTTACAAGATAATGTCAAATTGTTACTGATTTAACATACCCACAGCAGTGTACTAAACTCTGTTTAAATTACATCTTAAAACTTTGTATTATCAGACTTTCATAATTTTTGCCAATTTAGTGCTAGAAAATGATATCTAATATGCATTTGATTACTAAAATCATCTTTGAGATACTTATTTGAAATATTTATACGTACTTCTTTTCTGAAATGCGTGGTGTACAACTTTGACCCATTTTTTCCATTTGGGTTTCATCTTTTTCTTATCTGTTTATAGTAATAGTTTATGTGGGGACACTAATCTTTTGTCAGTTATAAGTGTTGCAAATACCTTCTAGTGGGTGACATTTCTTTCACTTTAAATATAGTATCTTGATGAATAGCAGTTCTTAATTTTAGTGAAGTCAAATATATTAATCATTTATTTGAATTCATAAAAACAATCTCTTCTTTTTTCTCTAAAAGTTTTAAAACTGTATATTTCATATTTAACCCTAGCTCTATCTGGAATTGCTTTCTGAGTATAATATACAGTAAGAAGGTATTTCAGGCCCCTCCACCTCACATAAATATCCAGTTATCTGTGGACAAGTTTTCAATTGATCCAATGATCTACAAAACCACTTCTGTCCTATATCCAAATTATATAAATGGAAGAATTCAGTTTCCAGATTTTCCATATTTCCCAAGAGGCAATATTCTGTACTGGCATAACATTGTTTTAAGTACTATAGCTCCATAGTATGTTATAATATACGATGGGTATGTTTCCATGCCTAGTCCTCTTCCTCTGAAGTATCTTGACTGATCTTTATGTTTTGCTACAGGTAACTTCTTCAGATTAAAGTCCAGCTGATAAATGATCCCTTCACTTCTGTTAAAGCTGCTGTCAAAGTAGTCCAGTCACAGCCAAAGACTTATTTTTCAATTCGAACAATTGTGCTTCTCTTCCTAAAAGTTCCATTTGGTTCTTTGCAAATGGTTCTTTGTTTAGTAACTCCTGATAGTATCTTGCTAATCTTTATGATTTGCACTTTTGTTTCTTTAAATATTTTGTACACAGCTCTTAGCTCTTTTGTATTCTGAACCTGACATTCCTAATCCCTGCAGTCCTTTGGGAATTAAGGTCTGTTTTTTCTGCTATCCCTCACAGTGAATTACTTTCATGAATGCTTGGGGATCTTTGATTGTGAGTTAATTGCTTTATGTTAGTCTGTGAGAATCCTGCAGACCTAAATTGATCATGCTTTCATCTAAAAAAGAGAACTTGCATCAGCTTCTGCCAGTAACCATGAGGTGACATACGGCTCGGACCATCTCTGCACCCCTCAAAAGTACCAGTTCTATATTCTTGTTATAACAAAACAATTGATCTGGGCTTCAGTCTCCACTCTGCCACTCACTAGCTGGGTAATCTTGAGTAAGTTATTTAACCACGGCATTCCTAAGTTTTCTTATCAGTAAAATAGAAATGATAAAGATAACCTAGGTTCTAGGTCGATGGAAAGATGACATGTGCTAAAATACATAAAGTCCTTAGGACAATACTTGGTACATAAGGTCTCAGTAAGTGTAATAATTAAATAAAACACAATTAAATTCAGATGAAACTCTTTTTACCAAATCTAGATTTTGGAACCATAGCTAATACGTGTTCAAATAAACAGCATCAAATGTAGAGAAGTCTAATTTCTAAAACTACAGAGTTATTAACATTACTCTTTATCACATCCCATATTTGTTGAATACCTCAGGGGTACAAAAGACGGTATTAGGCTAAAAACCAGAAAGATGAATAAATGCTCTTCCTTTAGAGAGTATATAATCTAGAAGAAAAATGATAGTACTTAAATAATTGTACTTATTAGCAGAATATGCCAAGTACTAAAAAGAGGAACAACCGGGGGTCCTGAATAGGGGCATAAAACGGTATCTGGTTTGTTGACATCCTAAAACATTTCTTAGAATTATTCAACATCAAAGTCCAACTCTGATTTTTAGATAAGGAAAAAACTCAGAAGAGGGGAATGGCTTTTTCATGGTCACAGTATTAGTTATTGACACAATTAAAAATATAGTTCATGCTTCCTGACTCTTATCTAGCACTTTCACTTGGGAAAAATGTGATTAGCCACCTATTTTAAGAAAATTTTTTGCCACTGTGAACTCAAAGAGCGAGAGAGTGAGAGAAACAGGTCAGAGAGGTATCAACTTCAATCACTACTTAAACATAAGAAAGGAGTAAAGTTGGAGAGATGAAAATACAAATAAATTGGCAGTCAAACCAAATCCTTTCTAGAAAAAATCAGTCATGAGTAGATAGATGGATGAATGGAATCTTAAATCCATGAAGAAGGCATGGTTTTCCTTCCTTTCATTAATAAATGAATTAACTGTTGTCCCTGGCATGTAGCTGGCACAGTTCTAAGCTCTGAAGATTCACCATTGAACAAGACAGAGAATATCTCTGCTCTCACGCAATTTACATCCCTGTGTTGTGAAGCAGATGAGACGCAAGTAAATAAGCATCATCTGATAGTAAGAAGTTATACACTGGGAATTAAAATAGGGGATGAGGCAGAAGACCATGGTGACCTCTTTAGATTCAAAGGTGAGAGACGATCTCTCTGAACAAAACCTGGAGGTAGATAGTGTGGCTTTTTACTGAGAAAAGGAAGAGTGTACCATATCAGTAGCAAAATGTTTTGAATACCTTTTCTCTGTACTAGGTATTAAAGGGGGTTCAGAGATTATAGAGCTGTCTACCTGATTTTTTAAAAAAAGGTTTTTATTTTATTTTTTATTATTTTATTTTTTAGCGGTATGCGGGCCTTTCACTGTTGTGGCCTCTCCCGTTGCGGAGCACAGGCTCCAGACGCGCAGGCCCAGCGGCCATGGCTCACTGGCCCAGCCGCTCCGCGGCATGTGGGATCCTCCCGGACCGGGGCACGAACCCGTGTCCCCTGCATCGGCAGGCGGACGCTCAACCACTGCGCCACCAGGGAAGCCCTAAAAAAAGGTTTTTTTTTTAAACCTCAAGTAATACAGGTGATCAAAGAGTAACAATAGAGTGAATTAAAATTAACTTGGGGAAGTAAAAAAATAAGAAGACCAATAATATAATGCTATGACCCTGGGGAATAATGAGCTGGCTAACATTTATGCCAAAGGTACAGGAAGTGGAAAGGAAAGTGTAAATGATAAGGAACTACACTTTCCACATACTAATTATTACGTGTAGGACATCCAAGTAGTAGTGGCCTATTAAGAATAAAGTAGATTGAGCTGAAGATTACTGAGAAATAAGAGGAATAAATCAAAACAAACAACGCTGGATCACGTATCCACACACAGTGTTTATAAAAGTAGACTACAGAACAACTAAACCTGAACCTTAAAGTGAAATGTTTATAAAGTGATAATGTAGACATCTGGTGTTGTTGAGGGAAGAAAGCTTCATGATAATGTCAGTGGTTTTTTTTTCTCTTATAAACTACAAGATCAGGAAAGTCTCTTCTTCAGGGAAAAATCTGGAATATTAAAATCCAGGCACTGCATTTAATTAAAAGGCAAATGCACTTGACATTTTTGTTGGCACAGAACTCAGAATGCCAGATCTGGGCCAGTCATCCCAATATGTCATTTAGAGCACAAACAGGAAACACACACATGCACGCGTGTACACACACACACACACACTTGAATGTAATATACTTTGAAATAATAGAGAAAGAAACAGAAACCAAAGAAAACCTTTATTAGTGCTCAAATGTGGATGTGATAAGGATGTGATGTAATCTAAAATAAATATGACCTACCTTTAACCTATTTCCATTTTCATTATTTGTAAAATGGGGTTAAGATTAGCTGCTTTATGGCTGCTTTTAGTTATGAATCCCACTTTCATTTTCAGCAGGTCATTTTCCACCAAGCCTTGGAAAATTCATGAATCTGGCATATCTCAGGAGAGCATGCAACATGGTTTAAATCATAATAATAGAGATTGCAGTGCAATTTTCACAGGTGTTTATTTACTAAATTATAGCCTGCCTAATATTGTAAGAGGAGCCAGATTAAAGTGATTTTATTTGAGTTCCAGCTTTTCTAAGATAATTTAGTATAAAGTCTAAATTATTAATAAATGTTTTAGGACTTGAGATTGGTTTTAATCCTAAAATATCTTTTGGCTGTGAGCGAACAGTTAGGAGCCACATTTTTAAATGGTTCTTGATGGTCTAAAGTTATCTAAGCCCTGGGTATATTTCACAATTTCTACCTCTCAAAATATCTAGCAAACACTTAAATCCAAGGTGCTTTAATCAATTACATTTTGTACACTTCTAGATAATAAGCTTTTTTTTTTTACACTCAAAGCCCTCCCCTTGTCTAAACAGGACTCCTTCAATAGAAAATTTCTATCTCCTCAGTGAAGGCTTCCTCTGTTCTTCAATCTCACCCTCTTCTGAATTCCTATGCCCTTATAGATTCTGTTTCTTACCTGTACTGTAAATCACAGCCTAATAGAGGTAGGGTGGAGCTTTGGGAGGAGCAAGGTTAACATTCACTGATTATATGAACTCGGGAGAAATTAGACATCTTCTTTGAATATCAGTTTCTTTTATGAAATGGGGCAATAATACTCTTTCATACATATTCTAAGGAGTAAATGAGATAATCTTAAAGAAAGTTCATCACGGTTTGTTTCCTATGTGTGTTTTCCATATCTTTTCTTCTTTGAGGGTATACACCAGCATCTCTCTCTCTCTCTAGCAAATAGTAGGGATTCAGGAAATACTTGATCTCCAAATCCCTCACATGAGTTAGAGATTTAACCACCAATAATCTGCACGACGCTGTTTGGGAGACAAGAGTTTTATAGAGTAAATGCAAATAGGCTACCTAACCTTTTTGCCTATTATTTTAAAAGGTATGTATTTGGTATAAATTCACTCTCAGAAGAAGGATGCCCATCAGTGGTGGCTTCAGCTCTCCCATACCCTGAGAAATATCCTCTTCTCTTTTATCCTCGCTTTATATTCCACTGTGGCTAATTTTTAAACCACGGTGGGTTTTTTGTTTTGTTTGTTTTGTCTTTTTGCCTGTTTGCCATCCCAACTGTTGGTCCCTTACTTTTCTTCCCTTAAGATCTAATTCTCAGAGCCCTCAAACAAGTGGCCTCATTTTTCTTTGACCTTTAGTATATTTGCCTTTTCAATTATCTCCAAGCTCACTGAATCCACTGTTCACATACTTCTTCCACTTTCTGTTTTGAATTCCTTAAAGCTGGTTTCTAAGCACCTCACTCCAAATGAGTCCTGCTACTGTCAAGGACTGCTAGCTTATGAGGAAAAAGAAAAATGTCATTTATTCTGAAGAGATCTCTGAGGCACTGTCCCCCAGTATCACCGGGTCCCACAGCTGGGTTCCCAGTCCTCAGTACTCGCTGGCAGATCTGCTCTTCTTGGACAATGCTGAACCACAACTCTTCCATTAACCTCAATGTGAACTTGCTCTTTTTCATGGGCTTCTCTGAGCCTTGGATTTTATAAGCATATTTCTTTTTCAGTCCCCCCAGCCTAATACGTTTTTATATTTTGGGGATATAGAAAGCCCAACGTTTCAAAGGAAAATTGTGCTCTTCTACAAGGTTTATACACACTTGGTAGATGTTGTGTTAGATCCTGTCTAACCTTAAGTACTGGAGATCACTACATAAACCAACATGCTCTGACACAGAGATAAAACACTTTCTTCATAAAATCCCATCCTCAATACACTGTTCTTCTTTAAGAATACTGAACTTCTCTTACCTGTAGTGAACTCAATAGTGGGATCAGCAGAAGCCAGGAAAAGGGCAACAGAGGTAAAGCAAAGATTAAAATCTGAACAACGAAGTATAACTTGAGGAACTGTGATCATTAAAGATAGTCAATAAATTATTACTAATAACATCATGTGCATATTAACAATTATTCCAAGATTCTTAACTGAAGATTGATTTCTAATTGCCTTGACAAAGAACAAGGTGAAATTACAAGCAAAAAATCAGGTAAAATCATAGGCTCTACTCTGTTTTTCTTATTGGTTTTTGCAGCATAATAATCCCTTCAATTTTGCAAGAATAAAGATTGTGTCTGTTTTAACTCTTTCATTTCCTTCTTTCAACTTCTTTTCCTTTCATTTCCTCTAGAAAAGGTTCACTCGGTTTGCTCCACATCTCTTTTCCATATCATATTAGATCTGGGAGATTTCTCCAACAGCTTAGTCTTGAGTCTGCAGAAAACAAGAGCAGTAGTGTGTGTGCGTGTGTGTGTGTGTGCCTCACACAAGCTTTCCACTCTCACCTGCACACCCATGTTGCACCTGTGATTTCCAAGCTGCATTTATAAGGGGTGAACTGGCAAAATTCCACCCACTACTCTTTCATTAGAAGTGGACACAGAATTAAAAGGAATTCAATCCAAATCGACACAAGACAGCTGGCCCCATCCCTCTCTGGTAGCAAAATGAATGAGCCTTGACAAGGAGTGTGAATTCGCTTGTGAACAGGCAGTTCCCAGGTAGTGCAAACTATTTGCTCAGTCATGGACATGTTTACCTGCTACCAATGGATAGTGGGAATGAGTAGGTCTAATTATTCTAAATGATGAGCCCCCAAACATGCCGATAGGTGACAAATTCAATCCTGGGTTTCAACTGTGCTGTGTTCAAAGAAAAAAATATTCTTCTCTTTGCAAGGTATCTTTATATCACAGGGGATTTCATAAAAGGAACCAACCATGACACAACTCTCCCTGGAAGGGAAACTGCACTGGAATTAGGTTCCTGCAGTCATATCATAATCCACCTGAATTTACCTTCTCAACATCCTCTAACCTGCCTCATAGACCTGAAGAAATAGAACATCTGGCTAATGACTGAGGGCTTCATTTTGTAGCAGGAAAGAAGGATGCCAAGTGTGACACATTCTTCTGAGGGCACACTTGATGGTTTCTAAAAGAAGGCATGAGAGTCTGAAGACTCTCAGGGTAGCTTTAAGAAGGAAAGAATGGGGAAGGAAGGAGAGGTGTCCTTAAAGGAAACCTCTTGTGGAAGGTCTAAGTATAGAAGCATGCTTCTCACTGATGGTAAAGGAACTAAGTATACTTAAGTCAGCTATAATTCCCCTATTTATCCCTTCTTCACCATTACAGTCTTCCTTCAGGACAAGACCTTGAATAACCATGTTGCTTGCAGTTTGAACCATTTAATCTGGTGGAACAAAATGGGGTGGGTACATGGGTGGGAAGGGATGGGCCTGATTTGCTCCATTTCCTCGGATCTGGAAAGCCAGTTGGCTTTTAAAATGGATCAGCAAACTATGATCTTATAAATCCTCTTGTTTTCCAGTAACATTTTTAACGAAAAAGACAAGATTAATGATTCCCTATTATGTTTGCAATACAATAAATGCATAAATTGAGTATCAAGTTTAAAAAAGTGTTATTTTAATAGGGTATGAAGCTAGAATTACTAATTTTAACTAATCTCTGAAAACTACTAGAATTTATCAGAGAATTTACAGGCAATTTTATGCAGCACACCATGGTAAGAATAAACATATTTTACTGTTCTGCATGGCTAAGTGAAGAGATCCACCTCTGGACAGGAACAGAGAGGGTGCCCAGCTATACTAGCGTTCCAATTAAGAACTGAGAGTTGTGCTTCCCGGGTGGCACAGTGGTTGGGAGTCCGCCTGCCGATGCAGGGGACACGGGTTCGTGCCCCGGTCCGGGAAGATCCCACATGCCGTGCAGCGGCTGGGCCCGTGAGCCATGGCCGCTGAGCCTGCGTGTCCGGAGCCTGTGTCCCACAACGGGAGAGGCCACAACAGTGAGAGGCCCGCTTACCACAAAAAAAAAAAAAAAAAAAAAAAAAGAACTGAGAGGAGGGCAGGGAGTTTCTATCAGAGATCAGTGGTTACCATTCACTTGGGAATCTGTATGACTTAAACGTGTATATTGAAACCAGTAGCCCTCTTTAGAGAGGACCAGACAACCTCAGACCCATTCATGTGTTCTGTAGCCCTTCCCTACTAACTTCTTATTGACTCTATCTCTCTGGAGAACTCTGAGTAATACACTACCATTCATATTATTTCCAGCACTGAATTTGCCTCCAGCATGTTTGAACGTTCTATATTTTGCTATGGTTTACTATTAAAACTCTTCTGGGAAGTATTCTTTTCAAAAATATGATAAACACAAAGAAATAATCACTTCTCAAGTAGTATATTTTAAAATAGAACCATTTAATCTCTTATTTTTGCAATCAGAGAACACCTCTAGGGCAATCAGATAATTCAGAGATTTTAGTCTCTGTCCATCCATATTTTTGTTTTCAAAACAGTCATTGAACCTACTCATGAAGTTCAAAGCTACTTAAATATTCCAAGTCATAACAGTAACTCAATCCTTTAAATACATAACATTTCATGCCATATGAACGCACTAAAATATTTCTTTGTTACAGCTGTGTAAACATCTGGATAAATCATATCCTATCATGTCACCATGTACTTTAGCAACTGAAAGTCGATTCTAACTAAGCACATGACCACAACTACTTGCAATGTAACAGACAATGTTCTCAATATAAGACTATGTTGCTATGGCATCAGCAAACCACAATCTTATGAATCCTCTTGTCTACCCAGTACATTTTTTAAGGGAAAAGAAAATATTAATGGTTACTATTATATGTTTGCTTTTACAATAAATATAAATTCAGTAGCAGGAATGGAAATTAATAATTTAATAGTTTTGTAGTACATAAAATTAGAGCTACATTTGAACTGATCTATGATAATTCCAAGAATTTACCAGTAGACTCTGCAATATTATCACTACATTTTTGCAGTCATTAGCATGTACCAATAAAATGAATATGAAAGAATAAAATGTAACAGCAATATTTACCTTTTCAAGGAAGGCCACACAGTGCTAGTTTATTTTGCAGTACAACAAGCATATCTCTGACATATATGGAATAAATTCTACAAAGCTAAAGGAATTTACCAGCCCTTTTAAATTAGATTATCTCAAGCTATTTCCAAATCCCCAACAAACATTGAAACAGAGTTTTGTATTCTGGGTATGTGAACTTGGATAACAACAAAGATTTGCATAAGACATTCTTTCCCTATGAGGCCAAGTTTTGTTTTTCTGCATTAGTTTCTATAAATTCTTAATCCAAAGTCTCTGATTCAGACAGATTGTTTTCTCCAACTTTTGTAATATCAAAGTTATCTAAGCTGAACCTCAAAGGAGACAAGATATTCTTATAAATCTTTGCTAAATTGTCCTACCTTATAGAGATAGACTACATAAACACATTTAAATAAAGATGAAAATCAATGGTTTGTAGTTTAGAAAACACTGGTTATATCCTTGCTCAAAAAAGATAAAATGCCAACTAAACAGCTACACCTAAGAGAAAAGTTCATAAAATAAATTTCTATCTACATATTCGTTTCCAACTGTCTCTGTAACAAATTTACCCAAACTTGGTGGCTTAAGACAACACCCATTTATTCTCTTACAGTTCTGGGGATCAGAGGTCCAAAAACAGTATAACTGGGCCAAAATCAAAGTATTGGCCTGTTTATTCTCCCTCCAAAGGCTCTAAGGGAGAAGACCATCCTTGGCTCTTCCAGCTTTGGCAGCTGTTAGCATCACATCACTCCAACCTCTGTCTCTGTGGTCCTGTTGTCTTCTCTTCTGGGTGTCAAGTTTTCTTTTGCCTCTTTCTTATAATATACACATGATTGGATTAGGGCCCATCCAGTTAATACAGGATAATCCTCTGGTCAAGATCCTTAACTTAATTATATCTGCAGATATTCTTTTTCCTTATGAGGTAACATTTATAGGTTCCAGAGATCAGGACCTGATAGTTTTAGGTGGCCATTATTCAGCCTATTAAAATCTGTATACTTTCTAATGTGTTTTAAAGAATATTTTTCAAGATAAACGTGGTAGGTAATCAAAAGAATCCCAAGGGAAAGAAATCAAAGTTATGGTGCTGAGTGGCAGGGAACAGAGAAGACAAAGATGACAATTTGCCACCTTTGACAGTGCTTGTCACAGGTCTGCTTCTTTTCATTCCCACTGTTTAGTTATTTGTTGTTATTGCTAACAGAACCTCTCTGCATTCTACACATACTCATACACACAGTAGCTAGAGAAGGGCCTGTGATGTGCTTCAAAACTTTATTATTCTATGTGTACATGTACCAAAATGGTCCTTCCTTTAAATCAGGTAAGATAACACAATGCAGTCATAATAGCTGTTTCTCAAGAGCTGAAGGGCTATATTTGGAAAAGGTATGAGAATCATTCATATACTCCAACCTTATTTTCACAAAGCCCTTAATATAATGAAAGAAGTATATACCCTAATTCCTCTCGCTTCTTCACATGTTCCAAACTCATTGCATCTCCAGCTGCAGTCCTGCTCTATTCCTTTGCTGCAAGTCCAATCTCCTTTGTTCCTTCAATGTCTATCTCAAATCCATCTTTTCCATGACGCTTCCACCACTTGCTCTGGTAACAAATTACCACTTCATATATGAAAATCTCATGGTCTTCTTTTTAAAAAAAAATCTTTTTAAAATTAGAATCTCAGTCTTTTAAAAAAAGTCTGGATTATTCCTTGTTTCATACTTCATTAAATATACATATATTTTCCCCATTACACTGTGGGCTCCTTAAAGGCAAGGACTGTCTTACTTAGAATGGAGGTTCTTTGACCTGATCCCCATCCCTATCCATCCATATGTTGCTGAAGAGACTTTCATATGGCTGAGGTTCAATAACTGTTCAATTAATTAAGCTTGCTCTCTACTTTGGGCAAAGTAGTTCTGACTATATGACTTTGCTTCCCCAGTCAAATTATAAAGGAGAAAGATGATATTTTCTTAGTAAAAAGGATAGTTACTATAAGACACATAATATATATTTCTTAAGTATTTGAATGACTGAAGAGGGGCAAGATTTATACTTGAAATTGGTTATTTTAAATAGCTACCCAGAATAAAAATTATTGTTTCAAAGAAGAGAAATAATTGTTAAAGGAGTACATTATAGCATATGCTTTAGTCTTTCAAATGATATAATTTCTCTGGGGACAAAACCTTTTTCAAAGTGTACATTCAAATAATATGTACTATCAAATAGTACATCACTTTTAAAATTTCAAAATCTAGGAGATCATAGACAAATTTATTTTATCCAAGCCAAGAAGTATAGAGTCTTTATTTGTTCAACAAATACTTGAATACTTTTACATGCCAGGTGCTGGATAGATGCTGGGGATGTATCAGCCCGTAAGAGTTAGAACCTATCTTTTTAGCTTAAAGGGGAAAAGGGACAGTATACAGCTAATTGTGATAAATCTTCTGACATAAAAGATAGGGTATTATGAGAAGATTCTAATCTAGTTTGGGGAATAAGAAAAGGATAATTATACTGAGGCTCAAGGGTGTGTGTCAGTGAGACAGAGATGTTGAATGAATAGATACTGCAGTCACAGGGCTGTAACTATGCAGAGAGGTCAGAGTTAAGAGAAACAGGTTTGCGAGCATCCTACTACAGAATATTAGTATACTGTAGTATAGTGACTGCAGCCATACTAAAATCTTGTAGCAAGAGTACAAGGAAGAGGGCCCAGATCCAAGCCCTGAATAGGGGTTAAAAACAAAGGTAACAGGGTGGGTAAGCATTTCAGACAGGTTCAAAGGTCTTCTTGCAACAGGCAATTAAAGACAGCTTAGTGTAGCTAACTAGTGGGAATTGACACAAGGCCACACTTGAGAGCTAGGTTACAACCAGATAATGCAGGGCTTTGTAGGCCACACTAAAGATTTTAAGCTTTATTTTAAGAGCATTTGGAAACCACAATGAGTATTTTAAACAAGTGTCATAAACAGATTTTCATTTTTAAATGTTCTCTCTGGTTAGAATATGAAGAGTCAGTAGGAAGAAGGCAATGGCAGACTGGAAGGACCAGCTATGGTGATACTACAGCGGTGCACACAAGAGATGAAAGTGGCTTTGACTGAACTAGTAGCAGTGGCCATGCGGAAGAAAAACAGATAGATTTAAGAAATGTAGGTAGTGGATTAATAGTGTTTGATGATTGGTTGGATAGGGGATGTTAGGAAGAGAAAAGAGTCAACCATAATTCCCAAGTATTTGAACTACTCAGTGGATGGTAGTGATATAAACTGAGATAAAGAACACTGGAATGGGGCAAATTGTAGGGGGGAAAGATCAGATTAGTTTTGAACTTCTTGAGTCTACGTGCCAGTGAGAAAGAGATATTACAGCTACAGGGCTGTAACTCGGAAGAGATATCTAAGAGATACAAGTTTGAAAGTCATCCTAAAACAGAACATGACTGCAGCTATGGTAAAGTCTTGTACAGCAAATCCAAGTGAGAGGAGAAGAGGGCCCCTATCCAAGCCCCAAGAAACACCAAAAAAGGAGTAGAAGCTGGCAAAACATGCTAAGAAATTGTGGATGGAAAAAACCCCCCAACAAACCATGATAGTAGGTTATTATGGAAGAAGCCAAGGAAAGCAAAACTCTTGGTTTAGTCCTATTCTAAGTTTAGATAAACAGGGTAAGTATTTACCCAAAAGGTTATTTTTAATTGTGATTTTTCAGTATGAGAACTAGAGGGCAAGGAACATGTTTATTTGGACATTTTCAAATTGCACAAAACACTTAAGTTCTTTGTAAAGTGAAAAAAAAAAAAATATATATATATATATTATTTTAAACGTCATGCATGGAATAAATGAGTTACTAAGTATGATACATCTAAAGTCTATAATCCATTAATAGATAGCAACTAGAAATTGACAAGGAGCATTTTGGGGACAAATTTGATAAAGCAGTTGACAGTATATCAATAGTTCTCCAAAAGTTTATGGTCCATGAAAATTTTATCTACATATGTGGTTTTGTATTCTAATGATGAAAATCATTATGTCTAGCTTGTATTTTTATGAGATCTCTCTGTAAATATCTTAGAATGAGTTTACAGGTTTGTTTTACTGTTATTAGAATAGCCAAAAAAACAGGTATGACACCATTTTACATATCAAAAGGGCAGCAGGAAAAATTGCTGTGTACTCTGGGCAAGTTACTCTGCTTTGTTGAGACCCAATTTTCTCAACTTTAAAATGGGATAAATCCTGCTCTTTAGGTTTGTTTTGAAGATCACTGAATACATATTTATATCATTGAATATACATCTGGAAGTGCTTTGCACATAGCAGGAACTGAATATATAGATATAAGTATCAAAATTATGGAGTAAAAAATTACTGGCATGCAACATACAACACACTTTGGCAAGATTACATAATTTTGCAAAATATTACTAGCATTTTTTTGCATAGAGTGTCTCATGCAAACCTTTTTTCTTTTTTTTTTGCATTACACAGGCCTCTCACTGTTGCGGCCTCTCCCGTTGCGGAGCACAGACTCCGGACTCACAGGCTCAGCGGCCATGGCTCACGGGCCCAGCTGCTCCGCGGCACGTGGGATCTTCCCGGACTGGGGCACGAACCCGTGTCCCCTGCATCAGCAGGCGGACTCTCAACCACTGCACCACCAGGGAAGCCCCATGCAAACCTTTTTAAAATTATTTTTTAAATGGAACAGGGATTCAGTGGTAGATGAGGAAGTTATTAATCATTTTATATTATTTCCCTTCCCCTTGCAATAAACAGAACACATCTTCACACTGAAATTGTGGCTTACCCAACATTCTAACTATCTCCCCATTTCATTCATTCAGTTTGTATTTGTTAATTCATTTAATAAATATTTTTGAGCACCTGTTGTGAAAGCGGCTGAGGGCAGACTCAAGGGTGACCCAAGCCCTGCTCTCATGGAGCCTACAGTCCAGAAGGGGAAACAGATGTTAAACAAAAAATATAACTGAGTTCAGTGCCACAAAAGAAAAAGACAATTCACTTCTTTTCCAGACCTGACTTATATTTCACAGTGCCCAGAGAACTCTGGATTCTTGAGGGACCTCACCACTTGTCTCATAATTTACAACAATCACTAGTCTGGCCCCATTAATGTACACAGCTAACACACACTTTCACTAGCAAGAGAAGAAAATACCTAACATCACCATGTGAAGACTAAAGTATTTTCACTTATTCATCGTATCTTGCAACAGCGCATATATCATTTTTCTTAGAAGCAGACTCTACTAGCAGGATTCCCAATAGACAGAATTGTTTGTCCATCTAGCAAATAGGTAATTATTGTCTGGCTGTTCATTAGTTCATTCATTGAAGAAATATGTACGTTGGGCAAAAATGTAAGTCAAATGGTATAGTTAGCACATGAAAATGAGTTAAGACAGTGCCTGCCTTCATAGAGTTCAATGAATCTTTCAGGAAACTGTGTGCCTAAAAGTCAAAGTGACCTTCTAAAAATCTTTTTTACAATTTCCTCTGTTGAATAAATGATTACTTAAGAGCTTCTTAAATGCCAAGTTCTTTTGATATATTATTTCAATCAACTTTCACAAGCACCTATAAGGCTGGTGAGGAGGTATTTGTATCTTCCTTTACAGATGAGGATGAAGACACAGAGGCTGGTATCACCACTTCCCTGGTCTACCTGGCAGTGCTTCCCTTATTGAAGTTTCTGATTCCAAGTCCCACTCATCTCTATCTATCTCCAGCATTCATGTGTGGTTTTCCTACTATTGGCCTGTTTAATATCTTACAAAACTTTCAGAGAAAATGAAAATGAGAATGTAAATTAAATAACAGAATTTAGCCACCTAAAATGAAAACATATAATGTGGGACAAGCTCATGATACAACAGTAAGTACAAATAATAAGAAATTACAATTGCTACAATTATGGAAAATATTTATGTAAGCATTTGATAAGAGGAAGGAAACAAGCAAAAATAATAATAATTCTGTAAGGATATAGTTTCAAAACATTTCATGTTATAAAATTGTTTTAATAATTTTTTAAAGCAGAGGAGAAAATGAAACCCTAAAGAACTATTGATAGCTGGCTCCTGCTCTCAAGATTAAGTTTAATCCTGAGTCTTACAGTCCTCCTATAACCCTGCATCAACATACCTTTTAGCCTAAGTTCTCTACATAGTTTTTCTGGAACATTCCATTAACTTTGCTCATACTGGTCCCTATTCTAGATAAGGTTTCTGGTCTTTCCACCAGCCGGTCGCAAGTGTCATTTTGTACAGCATTCTTTTTTCTGTCTTGGCACATTCTATCACAATTGTTAGCTCATCTGTCAGGCTCTCTCACTATTCACAATTCCTTGAAAGCATGAGCCACATCTTATTTTTTTCAATGTGGCAGAGGGTAGGTGTGCAACATAATTATGTTAATTGAGTATATTTGTACACTTCCATCAGTGAGAACCTTTTCTATTTGATATGATGTTTTGACAGTTTCTGATGGCAGGTTAGGATGGTAAATTGATTCCACCTTGACATGGTCATAATTCTGCTCCCCAATTCTGCCAACTTCCTAATTCTTTTAGTGAGCTAAAAATTCAGATTCAAAGTAAAGTTAAAATTGTGCTACACTGCTTGTGACTTCAATTATCCATATTTCACAGTGAGGACTTGGCCAATGGAAGGTCAAATTTCTTACTTTGCCCACTCTTCAAAATACTTGTGAGCGTGGTGTTCCAGATATGCTGGAGACGGAGGATGGAAGAGAGAAGATGACAGGATCAATGCTCTTCAATGCATCACTGCTTTGGGTTAGGTTGCCTAGAAGCAGAGCCTGGGAGAAGGATTCGGATGCACATGATTGAAAGGAGTGCTCTCAGGAGAAAAGGAGAGAGGGAAGCAGGATAAGATAGTTAAGACTGTGGTCTCAGCTGGAGTCTAACTTCAGACTGATCCCAAGGGGAAGCTCAGGAGCGTGAACTGCCCCAGAGCCGACCTCACCTTGAAATGAGGGAGCTGGCTTTTGTACCCTCATGTCAGTTAGTTATTGGCTGTAAGCTGACAGAGTTGGGAGGTGAGCACCTAAAGCCCTGGGAAATGTGAATGCTTTTAAACCAGAAATGATTCTGAAGAGCAGAGGGGCGTTGTGAGCTACTGGCAGCTAACACTCACAGAAACTTGGGAATGGGTCCACACGCTTGGTAAAAGACAGCGCCCAATGTGACAAGAATCATACAGAAGCACAACCTTCAAGTGACAGCATAACCAGCTCTTTAAAAGAAGAATATAAAGCAGCAGAGACATTTTGAAAGATACACATCATAGGATTTCTAACTTAGCCGGCAGTGTTTCTAGCTCAGCCAGAGCTGTTCATATTTATCTGTATATCCTGACATTACCTGTAGAAGGTCCTTAAAACCTGATTCTTCCATTAGGTGACTGTGTCACGTGAGATATGGATGTTTCTTAGTTCCTGTTTCTAGCTGTGTGTCTTGAAATTGCTTCCTTGGATTATTTTAATCTTATCAAAGCCTTCATATGTGTGACTCAAACTGAAAAAGGAAGGTTTCTTCATTTCCACAGAATCAATCCTACATGGTTGATCAGATAGCGGCTGGATTATTCTCTTAAAAGCAGCTCATTCTCTGCACAAAGCACGTGCACATCAGGTTTGTTTCTTATTTCCCTAAGTCAGAGATCAAGTTCAAGAAAAATTTCAAGCTGACATGAAAGGAGTTCCCCTCAAAAGTCAAAAATGTCATTTGCCACAGGCTACACAAAACTTTTCGCATGGAAATTGTTATGAACATCTGAACATTGCATGACTGAGTCACAGCATTAATTTTTCTCCCCTAACAAATATTTACTAGACACTTACTAGGTCCAAAGAAAGACACTAAAGATATGTCTGGCAGATAAACTAAAATAAAATGAAACTCCATGTTTGGAAGTGATGTTAGACAACACCATATCATCGAAATTTTTTTAAAATGTAAAAATCCTATGTAGAAGCCCAAGAAAAGAAATAAATGAGAGGGCAGACACAGTAGCTGAAGCAGAGATAAGGAACTTAAGCTTTGAATGCTCTGACTTCACCTTGCCCCACATCCTCGAAAACTACTCATCTAACTGGATGTACGGTTTAGGTAACGCAATTGACTGGTGATTTGGCTAAGGCCACACAACTTGGTTCGTAGAACCCAGATTATCTGATTCCAAAGCCTGGTATATTTTCTTTCACATCACAGCTAAAGGTATAGTTCCTGTCTTCTGAAACTTTGCACCTTGTCTGGAAATAAAATGCACAAAATCACAGTACAATTTGTGTGACTATGTAAATGCTGCAGAATAAATGTTGGAAACTCAGAAGAGGAGAGACGTGAAATTGAACTCTCCTGAGTCATTCTCAGAAAAAAACTGATGCAGTAATTTCAGTGTCGGTATAAAACTTCTGTATGTTTTATGTAAGACTAGACTGTGGTAATTAGCTTTATTGTGGGGTTTTGCAGGGAGCAGACAGATAATGAGAAAAAGCCAAGTACTCGAAACTTCAAATTCCAGTTTTAAAAATCACCTATGCTTCTGTTCCGCAACAACCCATTCCTCCAAATATTTCTGCAATCAAATTGAGCCCAGCCTTCTTTTCTCATCTTTCCTTGTCTCTCCCTTTGTCTTTCAACTTGTAGATTTTGAACTAAGTTAAGACAGCTTAAGAAACACTAAAATTTAAAGTGACTAATAGATGAATCACCCCCTACTTTCTTTCCCTATAAGAAAAGCACCTGACCAGTTGGTCTAGTGGCCTGTCTGAATCAGTGTCCTGGAGCTCAGGCCCTGTCTTTTGCTGCACCCTCCCCCCAGGTCAAGGCCCTCCAGGTGCGACAAGCTACCAAGCTGCACTTGTCTCAGCTTCCAGCTCGCGGCAGTCTAGTAGCAGTCACAAGAGCAGGGACTTCCTGCGGAAGGTGGGCTTTATTGGAACAGTTCAAGCACTTCTTGTTTGTTGTGCCTGCTCCGATCTCAAAATCCTGTCTGATTTTGACCTCTGACCTGTTCCTAACTTCCAGCTTCTGCAGAAGGCAGACTTTGGCGGCTTCCTCAGCTGCTGCCTCTCACCTCCAGCGTGTAAGCTCTGCCTGCCAACTCAGTCTTCCCTTCAAGTCAGTACTGGTTGGTTCCTGCCCCACCCCACCCCTGCTTCTGCTGTTTCTCAGACTCCTTGTGGTTTTCTTCCTTCTGGCCTCTGGCTCTGTGTGATGCGTCATGCTGATTCCCACAAGTTTAGCCAGTCACCTAATGAAGATCAGTAACAGGACTTTCCCTATTTTGTTAAAGGTTTGTAAAGGCCACCGCTCCAATAGCTTCATCAAGTCATACTTCTAGGAGAGTAATTCTAAACTCTGATTATAATCCAGGAAATTTTTAACCAAATATAAAGGTCATTATTTATAATGTCTTACTTGCCTATAAACTGATGATAATTAGATTAAAAAACCAAGCATCAAATATGAACAGTCAAACTATCAGGGTGAAAACATACAGCTCTCTAAGAGGATGGACAGATGCAGTAATTCTGGTTTCCAAGGGTTGAAAGGCTATGTAGGTTCTACAGTGTTTTATATTTTAAATCAGTCCCATGAAGAAGGGAGTCAGTAGCATCTGGCACAGATGTAGGTCTGGCTGCCGAAGGAAAATCGGCAGCAGTGAGGTTCACCAGGTGAAGCGCAAAAGCACAGTCACGACAGGATTGCCTGCACCTGGCACCAGATCTTATTCCCTTGGATAATATATATATATATATATATATATATATATATATATATATATATATATATATATATATATATATATATATATATATATATATTTTTTTTTTTTTTTTTTTGCAGTAAGCGGGCCTCTCACCGCTGTGGCCTCTCCCGCTGTGGAGCACAGCCTCCGGATGCGCAGGCTCAGCAGCCATGGCTCACGGGCCCAGCAGCTCCACAGCATGTGGGATCGTCCTGGACCGGGGCACAAACCCGTGTCCCCCACATCGGCAGGCGGACTCCTGACCACTGCGCCACCAGGGAAGCCCAATAAATATTTTTTTTTAAAGATTTTGATAACCCAGAAGTGTACCTTAAACTAGTTCTAAAGCTATGTGATCTTTCCAGAAAGAAAGCAGCTGAGTTTTTATGTCTGAAACTGATGGGAATGTGGGTGAAGACAATACGGGGCTTTTGGGAAGTGGAGAAAGTAAGAGATGTGAAGAAGATAGGAAAAGACTGAACACATTTTCAGTACTTCTAAATCGTTTCCAGTTGTTTGTATTCCCTGCTTAGTAACTAAGAAAAGAACTACAGACTTTGGTACATAAGGGGAGCACTTAGGACCTGACACAGATGCCAGAGCTATGCTCTTAGTCTGAAAGTGGATTTTGCTGAGAAATGTCTGGAGATACTGAGGTATTCTGGCTAAACTGTGGTAGAAAGTAGCAGTTGTTGAAGTCAGATTTAGAGCATGAAAATCCAGCTCACAAATCTCTTTCCAAAACGTTTAGGACTATATTCGAACTTCATGAGATCATAGCTATGTTCACAATTTTCACCTTGCCAGATTTCTGAGGATTTTAGAATAGAACAGCATATGTCTGCTATTACTGCATTAAGATAAATTTTTGTTTTATTTTACTGACACAGATTTAGAAGATAAATGAAATGGTGGTTTTATATTTAATGAAAGATTTTGTATTATAAGGTAACTGGTGATTAAAGATCAGTTTCACAAGTCAGGAATAGTATTGTACACAATATTGGATCTGATTAGGGTCCTATGAATGCCAATGAGAATTTGAACCCCTCAGGTATCACACATCTTCACATAAAAAGAAATACTCCTTTACACATATGACCAGTTTCTTGAATCCAGATGGGTTCTCCAGTACAAGCTATGCCCTGGTCAAAATGTACACATGGTAACTAAACCATCTTCAAAATTATGTTATCCATATTATTTTTTAATACAAAGGGCAGTGCATTAAAAAAATAAAATAAAAAACAGAAAGAACTATGTGCACAGTTAAAGCCATTAAAGTCTAAATGTGTCTCACTACAGAGAAAGGCAGCTAAGGCAGCCCAATCAACTTCTCTAGGTTTTCAGGAAATAATTCAACAACATGATTGAAAAGCTATAATACACATTCAAATTGATGGCCTTTTTGTGGTCAGCAGTGTTTCAACCAAAGTGTTTCGTACAAGCTACCCTTTGGTAAAGGAAAAGAATCATTGAAATCCTTACTGAAGAAATATATTTACTTGTTTAGATTTTATATTTGCATGTTTATCAAACACATTTTAATCATTCACTCATTCATTCATTCATGTAGCTAGTACAAAAATAGTAAATATCCGGGGTACTGTAAAGTAAATGAGGTGATGTAGAGACTGATACCAAAGAAGAGAAGGGATCTGAGTTTTGTGAAACCTATAGTCTCCATAGATTTTAAAACAGGCCTTCAAAAAAGTTTTTAACATTTTTAGGGCTTCTCTGGTGGCGCAGTGGTTGAGAGTCCGCCTGCCGGTGCAGGGGACGCGGGTTCGTGCCCCGGTCTGGGAGGATCCCACATGCCACGGAGCGGCTGGGCCCGTGAGCCATGGCCGCTGGGCCTGCGCGTCCGGAGCCTGTGCTCTGCAACGGGAGAGGCCACAACAGTGAGAGGCCCCGCGTACCGCAAAAAAATAAAAAATAAAAAAAAATAAGTTTTTAACATTTTTAAATGTTAACAGTTTTAGCATTTAAAACTGTTAAAGTTTTATACTTTACAATTCCTCTTTGGAGAGTAGAGTAGCTGTGTCAGATGCTATTTTTGTTTTGTTTTTAATCTGAAGCAAAAGGATTGGGAAATCAGCAGTAGATGGACAAGATGTGATGCTGAAACATGAACTGGAGATATGTAAAGTATATAATTCCTTAATATTTGTGGATTGATTTGAGTGAAATGTTTAAATCAAAGTGGTATAAATAAAGTGAAAAGTTGGTAGAGAAGCACATATGTGAAGGAATGTCGTGTTCTGTGGCTACGTGAACTGTGTGACAAAGAAATAGCAGCAAGAAGAAAGAGGAAAGTGAAATACACATGATTTTGAAACTACTTATTTAATGTTGTTTGTGCTGGTTAAAAAAAATTAGGGAGTTCTCTCTTTTTTTTTTTTTTGCTGCTTAAAATGCTGTCTTCCCACTCAAAGGACATTACTTATTAAAAACAATTATATTAATTCTCTTTCCATGAAACATTACCAAATCCTTCAGTGAGTGGTTTCTGCCAATACATCTGGACACATGATGGCAACATGGTAATGATACAAGGACATTCAGATTTTCAATTTATAATCTACCACTTGAAGATAAGCTCACTAAAATGTATCAGGTCCAAGTGTGGCATGTCTGAGTTCTATTTTGGGAACTCGAAAAAGAAAATATTCTATGATTCTGTGCTCACAGAGGCTCCACAGCAAAGTGTTCCTTGGAGCAACCAAATAGAGACAAATGCCAAAAATATGCACTGGTACGGAAGGTTAAGTTCTATAACAGTGGTTCTCAGTAGGGCAACTAGTGACTTCTGAAAGCATCTAGAAAATGTATAGGAACGTTTAGGTCTCCCAATGATTACAGTTGAGGCTCTATAATATTTAGTTGTGGGAGGGCAGAGCAGTCTGCATTAATACATGTTGCAGTCTGTGATTCTAAGAATAGCAGCAAACATCAGAGTATTCCATATGTTTTTTGTGTGGTTGTGTCCAATCATGTAGGTAATGAAGTACACACTATCTTAAGTTATTTCCTTTAGCTCTTTTATATATTAGTGTTGGGAAACTTTATTGATTACTTTTAAAAATTATGTATGTTCTACACTGAATGGATTTTGTTTCATGACAGTAAAGAAGGTCTTACCAAATAGTTGTTATTTTGAGGACTAGTATGGTTTGGGAACCTCTGTTCCATAAAAATTCCTCAAAATATGAACAAAAAGAGGTCCAGGCAATTAAGGCACAGGGAATCCAAGGGCCGAGGGAGAATGAGTTCAACAAAACCACTGAGTTTTACAAAATCTTATATTCTGTGGTGGCCACATCATGGTCCTGGGAGCAGCTCCATTCAGGAGATCTTTGGAGACAAATGGTTTTTCAGATAACCAAACTCTAAGTTGGCTGCTAGTAATATAGTTGTATAAAGAACACTACCTTTATAGGTAAGAAATTATTACCAAAAAAATATTTAAGAGGGGAAATGATAGTTATAAGCCATAAACAAAAGAGAAGATAAATAACCTTCATCAATGGAAAATGGCAAGAAAAAGAATGTAGAAAAGTAGGGTGTCAGTGCCTATGGATCAATAAACATATCTCATTCATCTTTGTTCTCCTGAGACTGTTTATACTTAATACACAGCATGACATGTTCTTAATAACATATTGGAATAAATATAGGAAATAAAGAATTAACAAAATGTCCAAAAAAAAATAGGTACCTCACAAAATTATAAAGGTTCCTTGAAAAGGACTACCGATAATCCCTTTTAAAAAAAATTTAATGACCTGATTTCTTTCAGTCTTCCTCCTAACTCAGTCTTTTAGTTGTGAGTCTTGTTCACAGTGCCACCCGCCCCCACCTTTTTATTTTGAGCTGATCAGATTTTTCTGCCTCCTCTCAGTAAGCACTCCTGTGTATCTGATCACTAGACCTGGGTCTCTGATGCTCATAGATCCTCTTTGGGAGAAACAAGAGACATTATATACTAAGTCGTTTAAGTCATCCCAGATAAAGACAGAATTAATTTACATCTCAGGGGAAATTTGAAACTGGAGTCTCCTATCCTGAGGTCCTTCTACTTCCTTCAGAAAAGTTAATTTAGGTCATTTCCCGATGCCCACTGCATGATGAGCAACTGTTCCTGTGAATGAATACAAATACAAGCATGAAGAAAATGCGAGGCAAGACAGTCTTTTGAGAGAGTTCTCCACTTGAGGCTCCAGACTTCTCAGAGTCTCCTAGACCTTGGTCTATCAAGGCTTAAGATGCTTATTTAAAATATTTAGAAAATCAAATTTAGATTTTATTATTCATATGACACTAACACATGTAAGTCTAGCATAATTAGGATTTTATTACATATTTATTTCAATGAAGTCTTTATTTCGATACAGAAGAATATAGAGAAGGAAGTCATGTTTTAGGCATCTGCAAAAATCATTTTGAGTATCATTTCAGTAAATAAATATCTTGTGATCATGACAAGAGATTAGGGAGATGAGCACATCACAGGTTATCTGGGCAGGTCTAAAACTGAATTTCTCTGAAACAGAAGTAATCCACAGTTTAGCAGTGTGAAATATTCTTATATTTTCTCTGTAATATATTACTTCAGATGACTGTATATATCATGGTGAAATTTCCCTTTGTTTTTTAAGAATTTTAAAACAATTATTATATTGAGAGTAAAACTGTAATTTTTGCTTTACAATAAATTTCCATGTGGTTTTCACACCGATTCCCCAAAACGTATGTTCTTTATCAACAAACAGGATATACAGTTTAGATGTTTTACAGCAATGTTTCACAGACATCATATATTGAACACTGGAAAAGATTTCGATCAAAACATCTGGTAAACACAATTCAAACTGAACTTAGCTGGTGATATGCATATTTTTCTAACTTTTTTTCAGCTTGGATATCTTAAAAGAGATGTAACCACTTTTTTTTCCAGGAGAAATTTAAAATACTAATGTACTTTATGTATTTTTTTATGATTGTTGTGACATTTGTCTTCTTGTCACTCTGCAAAGTATTGTGTGACTTTTTCAAATAGCTACTTTAAACTGGATTAAAGATTTTTCTTAGCAGTGAATTTAAAAATACTCTCCACATTTGCCTCTGCCACCCAGCTTACCAAATGAATCCCAACTTATTCCTGTGGCTACTCATGATTTCCTCCACTTTGATTATTTTTTGACATATTTTGTTTGCTTTTAAAGAATTTTAAAAAAGGACTCTTTTCACAACTTCTATGAATACTGCCCCACTCAATGTGAGAATGTCTGAAGAATTCTGAAATCAGATGGTCAGTGGTTAATAAAAGTGTATCATAAACCAAGATGGTTTACAATCTATTGTGGCTCAGGAAATGTAACAAAACCGCTATGCACTTGAAGATATTTCAAAGCAAACTGAAGTATTTCCAGGTTTTCTCAAAGCAGCAGACTTCAATAAAAGACTTTGGAATGTTTGTTAATTTTTTTTCATTCATCATCTTGAAACAAAATTCACCACATAAATAGTTAACTGTGTTCCTGTGATCATCTCTGCATTCTTTATGGGATGGTTTTAAAGCAACAATCAGTGGTATCATCATGTGGATCATTTAACAATAAAACCCATTAGATAAGCAAAATCTTAAAATACTGGTATCAGTTAGTAGTGACAAGGGTATGGAGAAGCCAGCATTCTAATATACTGTTTGAAATGTAAATTTATATAATTCTTTTTGACTGTAAATTGTAATATTTTAACATATATATACGACTTAGAAATATCACTTTTAGGAATTTGTCCTATAACAGAAAATATAAACATCTTAGCCAACAACGTTTAATTCACTATTGTATGTGATAGTAACACTTTTGAACATCCTAAATGTCCATCAATAGGGGAAGGATTAAACATATATTCACACAATGGAATATCTGTATTTTCTAAATTGAAAATATGTCCAAGACATTTTAACTTAAAAAATGCAAGCTTCAGGGGGGGACTTTCAAGATGGCGGAGGAGTAAGAAGTGGAGATCACCTTCCTCCCCACAAATACATCAAAAATACATCTACACGTGGAACAACCCCTACAGAACACCTACTGAATGCTGACAGAAGACCTCAGACTTCCCAAAAGGCAAGAAAATCCCCATGTACCTGGGTAGGGCAAAAGAAAAAAGAAAAAACAGAGACAAAACAATAGGAATGGGACCTTCACCTCTGGGAGGGAGCTGTGAAGGAGGAAAAGTTCTCACACACTAGGAAGGTCCTTCACTGGCAGAGACGGGGAGTGGCGGGGGGGAGCTTTGGAGCCACGGAGGAGAGCGCAGCAACAGGGGGGTAGAGGGCAAAGTGGAGAGATTTCCACACAGAGGATCAGTGCCGACCAGCACTCCTGAGAGGAGAGGCTTGTCTGCTTACCTGTTGGGGCAGGTGGGGGCTGGGAGCTGAGGCTCGGGCTTCAGAGGTTGGATCCCAGGGAGGGGACTGGGATTGGCTGTGTGAACACAGTCTGAAGGGGGCTAGTGCGCCACAGCTAGCCAGAAGTGAGTCCGGGAAAAACTCTGGACCTGCCTAAGAGGCAAGAGACCGTTGTTTCTGGATGTGAGAGGAGAGAGGATTCCTTCCCTGTCTGCCCACGGAAGGTAGAGCACCGCCTAAACGAGCTCCACAGACAGGCGCGAGCTGCGGCTATCAGTGCGTACCCTGGAGACGGGCATGGAATGCTAATGCTGCTGTTGCAGCCGCCAAGAATCCTGTGGGCAAGCACAGGTCACTATCCGCCCTACCACCCCACACCCCCGAAGCCTGTGCAGCCCGCCAATGCCAGGGTCCCGTGATCCAGGGACAACTTGCCCAGGAGAACACACGGAGCGCCTCAGGCTGTTTCAACATCATGCCAGCCTCTGCCACCACAGGCTAGCCTCACATTCCAATTATAACTACCATACCCCTCTCTTCCCCCCAGCCTGAATAAGCAAGAGCTCCCTAATCAACAGCCGCTTTAACCCCATCCTGTCTGGGTGGGAACAGATGCCTGAGGGCAACCTAGATGCAGAGGTGGGGCTAAAACCAAAGCTGAACCCCAGGAGCTGTGCGAACAAAGAAGAGAAAGGGAAATTTCTCCGTGCAGCCTCAGGAGCAGCAGATTAAATCCCCACAGTCAACTTGATGTGTCCTGCATCTGTGGATTACCTGAATAGACAACGAATCATCCCAAAATTGAGGCGGTGGACTTTGGGGGCAACTGTAGACTTGGGTTTGTTGTCTGCTACTGATTTGTTTCTGATATTCATGTTTATTTTAGTATAGCTTTCAGCGCTTGTTATCATGGGTGGATCTGTTTACTGGTTTGGTTGCTCTCCTTTTTTAAAATTATTATTTAAATTTTTTTATTTTAATAATTTTTAAAAATTTTATTATTATTTTTTCTTTTTTTCTGCCTTTTCTTCTGAGCCATGTGGCTGACAGGGTTGTGGTGCTCAGGCCTGGTGTCAGACCTCAGCCTCTGAGGTGGGAGAGCCGAGTTCCAGACACTTGACCACCAGAAACCTCCCTGCCCCACATAATATCAATCAGAGAGAGCTCTCCCAGAGATCTCCATCTCAATGCTAAGACCCAGCTCCATGCAACAGAGAGCAAGCTCCAGTGCTGGATGCCCCAGCCAAACAACTAGCAAGACAGGAACACAACCCTGCCCATTAGCAGAGACACTGCCTAAAATCGTACTAACTTCAAAGACATCCCAAAACACACCATCAGATGTGGCCCCACCCACCAGAAACACAAGATCCAGCCGCACCCACCAGAACACAGGCACAAGTCACCTCCACGAGGAAGCCTACACAAGCCACTGAAGCAACCTCACCCACTGGGGGCAGACACCAAAAACAATGGGAACTACAAACCTGCAGCCTGAAAACAGGAGACCCCAAACACAGTAAGTTAAACAGAATGAGAAGACAGAGAAATATGCAGCAGTTGAAGGAGCAAGGTAAAAACCCACCAGACCAAACAAATGAAGAAGAAAATAGGCAGTCTACCTGAAAAGGAATTCAGGGTAATGATAGTAAAGATGATCCAAAATCTTGGAAATACAATGGAGAAAATACAAGAAACATTTAACCTATAAGAACTAAACAGTGAACAATGATGAACAACACCATAAATGAAATTAAAAATTCTCTAGAAGGAATCAATAGCAGAATAACTGAGGCAGAAGAACGGATAAATGAACTGTAAGATAACATAGTGGAGATAACTATCACAGAGCAGAATAAAGAAAAAAGAATGGAAAGAACTGAGGACAGTCTCAGAGACCTCTGGGACAACATTAAACAGACCAACATTTGAATTATAGGCATCCCAGAAGAAGAAGAGAAAAAGAAAGGGTCTGAGAAAATATTTGAAGAGATTATAGTTGAAAACTTCCCCAACATGGGAAAGGAAATAGTCCACCAAGTCCAGGAAGCACAGAGAATCCCATACAAGATAAATGCAAGGAGAAACATGCCAAGACACATATGAATCAAACTATCAAAACTTAAATACAAAGAAAAAATATTAAAAAGCAGCAAGAGAAAAGCAACAAATAACATACAAGGGAATTCCATAAGGTTAACAGGTGATCTTTCAGCAGGAACTCTGCAAGCCAGAAGGGAGTGGCAGGACATATTTAAAGTGATGAAAGGAAATAACCTACAACCAAGATTACTCTACCCGACAAGGATCTCATGCAGATTCAACAGAGAAATTAAAACTTTTCCAGACAAGCAAAAGCTAAGAGAATTCAGCACCACCAAACTAGCTTTAAACAAATGCTAAAGGAACTTCTCTAGGCAGGAAACAAGAGAAGGAAAACAGCTACAAAAACAAACCCCAAACAATTAAGAAAATGGTATGAGGAACATACATACTGATAATTACCTTAAATGTAAGTGGATTAAATGATCCATCCAAAAGACATAGACTGGCTGAATGGATAGAAAAACAAGACCCGTATATATGCTGTCAATAAGAGACACACTTCAGACCTAGGGACACATACAGACTGAAAGTGAGGGGATGGAAAAAGATATTCCATGCAAATGGAAATCAAAAGAAAGCTGGAAGAGCAACTCTCATATCAGACAAAATAGACTTTAAAATAAAGACTATCACAAGAGACAAAGAAGGACATAATGATCAAGGCATCAATCCAAGAAGAAGATATAACAACTGTAAATATTTATGCAACCAACATAGGAGCACCTCAATACATAAGGCAAATGCTAACAGCCATAAAAGGGGAAATCGACAATAACATAATAATAGTAGGGGACTTCAACACCTCACTTTCACCAATGGACAGATCATCCAAAATAAATACGGAAATGCACCTTTAAATGACAGATTAAACAACATGGACTTAATGGATATTTACAGGACATTCTATCCAAAAAGAACAGAATCCACTTTCTTCTCAAGTGCTCATAGAACATTCTCCAGGATAGATCATATCTTGTGTCACAAATCAAGCCTTGATAAATTTAAGAAAACTGAAATCATATCAAGTATCTTCTCCGACCACAATGCTATGAGACTAGATATCAACTACAAGAAAAAAACTGTAAAATATACAGACACAGGGAGGCTAAACAATACGCTACCAAATAACCGAGATTACTGAAAAAATCAAAGAGGAAATCCAAAAATACCTAGAAAAAAATGACAAGGAGAACACGATGACCCAGAAGCTATGGGATTCAGCAAAAGCAGTTTTAAGAGGGAAGTTTCCAGCAATACAACTTACCTCAAGAAACAAGAAAAATCTCCAATAAACAACCTAACCTTACACTGAAAGCAATTAGAGAAAGAAGAACAAAAAAACCCGTAAAGTTAGCAGAAGGAAAGAAATCATAAAGATCAGACCAGAAATAAATGAAAAGAAATGAAGGAAACAGTAACAAAGATCAATAAAACTAAAAGCTGGTTCTTTGAGAAGGTAAACAAAATTGATAAACCTTTAGCCAGACTCATCAAGAAAAAAAGGGAGAAGACTCAAATCAATAGAATTAGAAATGTAAAAGGAGAAGTAAAAACTGATACTGCAGAAATACAAAGGATCATGAGAGATTACTACAAGCAACTCTATGCCAATAAAATGGACAACCTGGAAGAAATGGACAAATTCTTACAAAAGCACAACCTTCTGAGACTCAACCAGGAAGAAATAGACAATATAAACAAACTAATCACAAGCACTGAAATTGAAACTGTGATTAAAAATCTTCCAACAAACATAAGCCCAGGACCAGATGGCTTCACAGGCAAATTCTATCAAACATTTAGAAAAGAGCTAACACCTATCCTTCTCAAACTCTTCTAAAATATAGCAGAGGGAGGAACACTCCCAAACTCATTCTATGAGGCTACCATCACCCTGATATCAAAACCAGACAAAGACGTTACAAAGAAAGAAAATAACAGGCCAATATCACTGATGAACATAGATGAAAAATCCTCAATTAAATACTAGCAAATAGAATCCAACAGCACATTAAAAGGATCATATACCATGATCAAGCGGGGTTTATCCCAGGAATGCAAGAATTCTTCAATATATGCAAATCAATCAATGTGATACACCATATTAACAAATAGAAGGAGAAAAACCATATGATCATTTCAATAGATGCAGAAAAAGCTTTCAACAAAATTCAACACCCATTTATGAAAAAAACCCTCCAGAAAGTAGGCATAAAGGGAACCTATCTCAATATAATAAAGGCCATATATGACAAACACACAGCCCACATCATTCTCAGTGGTGAAAAACAGAAACCATTTCCTCTAAGATCAGGAACAAGACAAGGTTGCTCATTTTCACCACTGTTATTCAACATACTTTTGGAAGTTTAGCCACAGTAATCAGAGTAGAAAAAGAAATAAAAGGAATCTAAATTGGAAAGGAAGAAGTAAAGTTGTCACTGTTTGCAGATGACATGATACTATACATAGAGAATCCTAAAAATGCTACCAGAAAACTACTAGAGCTAATCAATGAATTTGGTAAAGCAGCAGGATACAAAATTAATGCACAGAAATCTCCTGCATTACTATATACTAATGATGAAAAATCTGAAATAGAAATTAAGGAAACACTCCCACTTACCAATGCAAGAAAAAGAATACAATACCTAGGAATAAACCTACCTAAGGAGACAAAAAAACCTGTATGTAGAAAACTATAAGATACTGATGAAAAGAATTAAAGACAATACAAACAGATGGAGAGATATACCATTTTCTTGGATTGGAAGAATCAACATTGTGAAAATGACTATACTACCCAAAGCAATCTACAGATTCAATGAAATCCCCATCAAAGCACCAATGGCATTTTTCACAGACCTAGAACAAAAAATTTCACAATTTGTATGGAAACACAAAAGACCCCAAATAGCCAAAGCAATCTTGCTTAGGAAAAACGGAGCGGGAGGAATCTGGCTCCCTGACTCAGACTATACTACAAAGCTACAGTAATCAAGACAGTATGGTACTGGCAAAAAAAATAGAAATATAGATTAATGGAACAGGATAGAAAGCCCAGAGATAAACCCACACACATATGGTCACCTTATCTTTGATAAAGGAGGAAGATTATACAATGGAGAAAAGACAGCCTCTTCAGTAAGTGGTGCTGGGAAAACTGGACAGCTACATGCAAAAGAATGAAATTAGAACACTCCCTAACACCATATACCAAAATAAACTCAAAATGGATTAAAGACCTAAATGTAAGGCCAGACACTATCAAACTCTTAGAGGAAAACATAGGCAGAACACTCTATGACATAAATCACAGCAAGATCCTTTTTGACCCACCTCCTAGAAAAAAGGGAAATAAAAACAGAAGTAAAGAAATGGGACCTAATGAAACTTAAAAGCATAGCAAAGGAAACCATAAACAAGATGAAAAGACAACCCTCAGAATGGGAGAAAATATTTGCAAATGAAGCAACTGACAAAGGAGTAATCTCCAAAATATACAAGCAGCTCATAGAGCTCAGTATCAAGTAAACAAACAACCCAATGCAAAAATGGGCAGAAGACCTAAATAGACATTCTCCAAAGAAGATATACAGATTGCCAACAAACACGTGAAAGGATGCTCAACATCACTAATCATTAGAGAAATGCAAATCAGAACTACAATGAGGTATCACCACACATAGGACAGAATGGCCATCACCAAAATATCTACAAACAATAAATGTTGGAGAGGGTGTGGAGAAAAAGGGAACCCTCTTACACTGTTGGTGGGAATGTAAATTGATACAGCCACTATGGAGAACAGTATGGAAGTTCCTTAAAAAACTAAAAATAGAACTACCATATGACCCAGCAATCCCACTATGGAGCATATTCCGAGAAAACCATAATTCAAAAAGAGACATGTACCAGAATGTTCACTGCAGCACTATTTACAATAGCCAGGACGTGGAAGCAACTTAAGTGTCCACTGACTGATGACTAGATAAAGAAGATGTGGCACATATATACAATAGAATATTACTCAGCCATAAAAAGAAACGAAATCGAGTTTTTGTAGTGAGGTGGATGGACCGAGAGTGTCTCGTACAGAATGAAGTAAGTCAGAAAGAGAAAAACAAATACCACATGCTAACACATATATATGGAATCTAAAAAAAAAAAAAAAAAAAGGGTTCTGATGAACCTAGGACAGGAATAAAGATGCAGATGTAGAGAATGGACTCGAGGACACGGGGAGCAGGAAGGTTAAGCTGGGACCAAGTGAGAGAGTAGCACTGACATATATACACTACCAAATGTAAAACAGATAGCTAATGGGAAACAGCTGCATCACACAGGGAGATCAGTTCAGTGCTTTGTGACCACCTAGAGGGGTGGGATAGGGCGGGTGGGAGGGAGATGCAAGAAGGAGGGGATATGTGGATTTATGTATACATATAGCTGATTCACTTTGTAATACAGCAGAAACTAACACAACATTGTAAAGCAATTACACTCCAATAAAGGTGATAAAAAAATGCAAGCTTCAGACCACTGTCCTAGAATGATGGCAAATTTTTAAAAAATCCATCTTTAGGCAGAAATATAAATATAGATATGCCTCTATGATCATAAATAATTCTGGAAAGAGATCCCCACATTAGGTAAACATGTAAAGTTTTGTATCTACAACACAACCTTAGATTGGTGACTTGTTTCATAAAATCTGAACAAAAACACCTCCATAGTTTTCATACAGGAAGATATTTGTTTAACGGAGGTTATTAGTTAATTCTAGATTATAGCAACTCTAAAACATAGACTGTAAATATCCTACCAAAATGAAAAGAGAAGCATCCTATTTCCAAGAACAGATCCTAAAGGAGTTGAGGAATCTCCCTGAAGAAGATGATAGCTCATGATTTAAGACAGATGTGGCCAATGACTGTTTTTACCCCAAACCTGCTCTGCATAATAACTGAATACAGAGGTCCTGCTCTCCATCCCACAACCCTCTACTTGAAGCTCAATATCTGGCTGAGTGCCTGACAGAGAGTAAGCACACAATAAATACATTGTGGATGGATGACCAAATTCCCAATGTTTAGCAGCTGGTGGAACAGGTAGGTGTAGGGAATTAAGCAATGGACAAAGATGTAGTCCAGAGATGACTACTGTCCACAATGATGATGTGAAACTTAAATTTTAAAAAATCACAGACCAACAAAAGTAGTTTTTACGATGAGCACTTCTGAAAATCGATATGGTAGGAAGCCTACAGAATAGCTAAATTATGTGAGGTGAAGTCTTAGCTACATACTTCCTAGGACCTTTAGTTTTCTTTCTTCCTTATTTCTCCACAAAAATTTTCTTATTTGCTCTTGTCTTCAGTGCACTGTTAGATCACCACCAATGAACCACATTTACTTCAAACTATCTTCCCTACTGGCTGAATATGTCAGAAGAATACCTGGCCAATGCAAAGCAGCTTTTTATAAAGGAGTCAGAACTGAGATGACGGTATCAGGGAGAGCAGAGGACAGTTTTACTAGTAGAGTGAAATTCTACCTCAAAGGCATGGCCTAGTTGGATTTTCACCTGGGAAAGAATAGCAGCAAAGAGACCAAGAAAGCAGGAGGTGTACAAGAATTGATGGTTTCCTCAAAGACAAAGACTGGGATTTTAAAGGTACAGATATAAAGCCAGGGGTTGTAAATAACAGCAACAGCCAGCAAAGAAAACACTGTCTTCTTGAATTTACAATATGGAAGGCACACCTGCACACACAAACATCTATCAGGAAGAGTAACACTGGTTTAAAAGGACAATTTGTATATTTCATGAAAGGCCAGTGATACTTAAACTGTAAACTTCCTTCTGCTACCACCAGGGATATACAAAATGTGGTGATAATCACTTTGTCACCTCTAGCATCATATTTACAAACATTAATTTCTGCATTTCCTAAAGCAAGGACGCATAAGTGGTAATCCCTTTGTCAGTAAATACAGCAGGGGCTCTTGGAATAAAGAGTAGACAATGAAAGAAGTAAACAAGATTCCGAATTTTAAAGTTCAGTTGAAATTCGTGTAAAAAACGGAAGGCGACAAATCTAGAACTATTTCAATGTTTGGGTGATAACATTCATTTTCTGTCTTTAAAATGAAAACACACTAAATTATATGTGTTCAAGTATGGGGCATTTTTTATATCTCAATTTCACAAAATCTTAGAAATTTTTATTTTTAAAAGAAATTAGAATTTTACCATGATTTTTACAAGGGTAATAGGTGCTACATAATTTACTTGAGAAAACTGATCACAAAAATACCCACTTTACTAATCTAAAAGTTTTAAACACAGAAAACAAATTAAAAAATGTCATTCACTGTCTTTTCCTCCTATCAGTCACACATAGTGGTCACTGCTCATTCAAGGAAGATCCAATTAACTTTCTACTCTAATGCCATTTATTAAATCAGAGAGATAATCTTTAAAGTAATCCACATTTCATTAAAAACTGAATAGAATGCATAATTTCAGACACTAAACTGATAGGGGATAAAGAATACTTTGTGTATTATGGAGCAATAATCATAAACCAATGCTCTATAACACTCTGCGAATGTGTTTCAATGAAGCCAAACTGGATTTTAATCTTTTATTCCTACAATCGGATAAATACAGAAAAAAAGAGAGGCAGGGCTCATGTTGCCATAATACTGCAATAAAACTAATGTAATACTTTTGATGTAGGTTTTCACTCTAAAGACCTGCTTTTAATTACTAAGAATAAAAATAATTTAAGTTTTCTATTGTTTAGCATTTGCCTTGTTCAAAATCAAAGGATTACAATAGGGAATCTGTACTGCCACTATATACAGATAATAATATCAACAAATAATAAATGTGTGTGTGTGTGTGAACATGTGAACGAGCAGAAAGGTTGTACCTTCAACAGTGCTTAGAAATCTCCTCACCTACATATCCAAATTCATCGTTTACAAATTTTGCTTCCCATATAACTGCAGGACACAATTCAGCTAAATTTCTGGCACATAAAAAGGATCCTTTTTCTTCCAGTTTCCAGCAACACATTTCTTGTTTTCTTCTGAGCCCTTGTCAGTAGACACTTCAGCATTCACATTTCTACTGACAGTCTGTTAAAGGCAATTCAAGCTTTTTCTGTCTTCCTCCTCAAAATTCTTCCAAGCCCCTGACCCTGCCCACTTCCAAAGTTATGTCCATATTTTTAGGTATTTGTTACAGCAGGACCCCACTTCCAGGCGCCAAAATCTGTATTAGTTACTTTTTATGCTGTAACAAATTGCCATGCATTCGTGAGTTAAAACAACACAAATTTATTACCTATGGTTCTAGATGTCAGAAGTCCTAAATGAATGTTATGGCACTGAAATTGAGGTTTGGCAGGCCTGTGTTCCCTTCTGGAGGCTCAAAGGGGAAAGTCGTTTCTTTGTCCTTTCTAGTTTCCTGAGGCCACCTGTATTCCTGGCTCATGTTAATATTCTGTATATAACAGGTGTGTGTATGTAAGCATTATTTTCAATTTTTAAAAATAGTTTGTTACAAAAATAGAGGAAATGCTCTTGAAATTTCTAAAATGTCTGCAAAATAAACTAGTAATATTTTCTTAATGTACAACCGCCAAAAATTACAAGAAATAAGTATAATAATAAGTAAATAAAGTTCAATTGGCTTCTTAAAATGAATTAAAAATCACTAGCCAGAAATTTCCCATCAGTAACTCTTCTGTTTTTGAAAACTGCCCATTACTTTAGCAGAATACTTACACAGTATACATACTTACATTACATGCACAATTTTTATTCTAGTTTTTCTAGTCTTTAACTACTTTTGAAACCTACTCTCCTCATAAAGAAAAAAGGTAAAAAATAATATAAGAAAAAATAAAATGAATAACTCAAGCAAAACTTTTCTTTCTACATAATTTTTTTCCATTCTAAGACTGTAGTATATTTTAGATGGAAGGGAAGAAAAACTGACTGGAATACCAAGAGGGCAAACTTTTTATTCATTCATTTTTTTCTTTTTCTGTAGATTAAAAAGAAACACTTCAAATTATTTCTAAAGTATGTCAATAAAACAAAGATGTAGTAAAAGAAGACGACTAATATATCTTCAAGGCATTGAAAAGTGAATAATTCTGGGCAATTAATATTCATTCATTCCAAAGAGACTGCATTTATATTAAATATCAGGCATGGACTTCACAAATATAAGTGGATGTTACCCCTACCCTCATAAACCTTACAGTCCATCTAGACAGTTCTTCATCCTAACAAATTTCGGAATAATATATAATTTGGAGAATCATTAGCCTTTGACTTCACTGTAGAAATATTATGCTTTTCTTCTGCTCTAGCTTTTTTTTTTTTTTTTTTTTTTTTTGCGGTACGCGGTCCTCTCACTGCCGCGGCCCCTCCCGCTGCAGAGCACAGGCTCAGCGGCCATGGCTCACGGGCCCAGCCGCTCCGCGGCATGTGGGATCCTCCCGGACCGGGGCGCAAACCCGCGTCCCCTACATCAGCAGGCGGACTCTCAACCACCGCGCCACCAGGGAAGCCCCTACTCTATCTTTTTAAAAGCAAAGGAATATTTTAGTTTTGCAAATAAGTTGAAAAAAATCTACTAGCTGTTAATTTTTTGTAACTTTCTCTGTATTAAAAAAAAAAGAATTTACAATGATAAGGCCTTTGACAGAGCACCAGGAAATATTGCTGCCTGACAGAGGTTAGTTCCAAGCCATGAATCACTGATTTAAGCTTTATTAAAATTGTACTTCCTCCCTGCTTGGTTTCACTTAGATATACTTTCATTTTCCTCGGGCTGTAGTCTATTACTAATATACTTTCCTGCAATTCCCTCCCTTCCGAGTTGAAGAAAAATGAAACCCCAAATCAGATTAATTTTTGAAAACGAGTACATAGATACAATAGGCAAGAAGAATGATGCACATTCTTTTCCCTCGTGAGAGAAAGGAGTGTGAGTACCAGCAAAAGTACTTAGGCATTCAGAGGAAGAACAACAAAGTTAGTCTCACTGATTACAATTTTTCAGAAGAGCTAGCAGCTTCCTCAAAGCTAATACTATCCTCAGGATCAAGAAAAGCCCCACCCGTACCCAGGATTTCTTAATAGCCAGACTAAAGTATCACAGTTGACCTTAGTTTCCATCAGCATAAAAAGCGGTATAAATGGATCTGAAAATTTCTTCCTGATGCTTTACCATTTCCTTCAACACGTAGCTGGCAAATTATAAAGCATCTTCGTACAATTTAAGAATTAAGGTTAGGGTTTTAGAGCCTGAAATCCAATTAAATATATTTTTTTCTTCAGACCTCACCCCTACTTTCAAATCTCCCTTCTCTGCAGCTGTGAAGGATACTGCTCAAGAGTGCAATTTAAGAGCCGAGATTGTTGAGATGTACTCAAGTTCATGTGTGATAAATATGGTGGGAATGAATTCAGTCAGAAAGATTCTACACACATGGTACAACCAAATGGAGCTTCCATGGTATTACTGTAACTTCTTGACAGGCTCATGCTTGTTATTTTTGAATGCCTGATCACTTAAAATAAGGCACTTTCATCCATCTGCACACTCAGAGAAAAGGGCACCAATGAAAAATTTGACAAAAGGAGCATAAGAAAAAATTAAAACTATGAAGCAAATGCTTTTTAAGAAACTATTCTTTATCCAGTAATTAGGGAATAAATAGCAAAGGAGGGAAGAAAGAATAAAATAAATAAAATATTACCAGTGTTTGTATGCTTCCATATATATTGGATAAAATCTTCCATGCACACCTACTCTTTTGTAACAAGCAAATTTTTCTTAATATTGGAATGCATGTTTAAAATGCATGCTAGCAGTGAAGTCAAGGTATTTTGAGGGGTTGGCAAAGACCTATATCATCACTGCTTAATATAAGTAATATTCTGAATTAATAATGATCTGATTTAGACCATTCCCAGGATGGGAATATACAAAATAGTTAAACCAACACCTTTCACAATCACAGGTCAACTTTGGGTTTATCAAAAGAATAATTAAGCTAATATTAAATGAATGGATGAATGGACATAGGCATGCTTTAGTGTTTGGAATTCTCTTCTTTCCATGGCTTCTAGAAGAACCATGTGGGTTCCTCCTTTCCAGCTCCTTCGAGGACCAAGTAAGGATAATCCTATCAAAGTATCTATGCCAAGGCAACAAATGGGTTCCTGATATTCTAGATTGACACCTAACAGGAGATTCCCTACTTTTAAAGGTCAATGATTGAGTTATATGTACTTTAAGTGCTCTCTTCCAATCGTTCCATGAAATAATTGGTCCTTTATACCTCATCTTGGAACCAAACTACTATTTTTCATTATTATTCTTAAGGGGAAATAAAAATCAAATGTCAGTTCAGACATTACCTGCTGCAAGTAACAGCTTACCCACCAGTAGTGGTTTTGATAATAAGGACATTTATTTTTTTCACACACAAATATTTGGAGTTAAGGAGTTCCAGCAATGGGTATCTCAGCTCAGAGTTGTTAGAGCTTTGAGTTGGCTGATTTGTTTTCTTTAATGTTCTCTTTTTAGCCAATTTGGTTCTCAACTTTCTAAATATCACATCCTTACAAAATAATGCTCAAAATAAGATGGATGGGTTGGGGGTTGTCTCTGCTATCTCTCCTTCCAAAAGCCAGGAAGAAAAAATTTTCTTAGAAGACCAGTGACTATCAAAGTGTAGTCACCTGAGCAATAGCATCAGTCTCAGCTGCAAACCTGTGAGAAATGAACATTCTTGAGCCCCTCTCCAGGACTACTGATTCAGAAACTGTGGAGTTGAGGCTCAACAATCCGCTTTAACAAGCCCTCCAGGTAATTCTGACTCGAGCTAAAGATTGAGAATCACTAATTAAGACCAATCTGATTCATCCTCTGAGTCTGAGCCCACCTTCCCTGAGCAGCGAAGGTACTTTCTCCTCAAGGTCTTTGCATGTGTTCCTTCTGCCGTGAAAGCTGCTCCCCTACATGGGTCCCTCTCTCATTTCCTTCACCTCACCAGTGTGTCTTTCTCTGATAACTGTATACAAAATAGCAATGCCCTAGACACAAGTCCCAGAATTCCCTATCTTCACTTACTGCTTTATTTCTCTGCAAAGAATTTGTGTCTGGTCTGTTTCCCTCTATTGGAATTTAAGTTCATAGAAGTTACGGCTTTGTCTATATTTATTTACTGCTCTATCTCCAAGGCCTAGAACATTGTTTGGTGTATAACAGGCATTAAATAAATGCTAAATACATGACTGGCATATTGATATCCAAATGAAATTGGAAGAAGTCAAAGAATGGTTAATGGGTAGACAAACAGCAGTTTGCCAAAGCAAACTATTTACAAATGGAGATTTGGAATATAATCCATTCTTGACTTGAAAACTTAAGGGTTTGTCACAACATAAAAAGTAGCTGTATTTCATTAACTTAAGAAAAAAATCCTCTTTTTCACCTTAAATGCTATGTTCAAATAAATTTACTTAAATTACACTTTTCTGTTCTATTAAAGTTGATAGCTTTTATTGGAAATGGACAGATTTTACCAACATAGGAACCTTCATCGAAATAAAATTTTAAATTACCAGTTTTCTTCTAAAGAAAACCAGAAATGCACATGAGGGGAAATTGGACACAATCAAAATAGTTTCAAAATGTAAACTACTTATATAAACAGATGATAATACTTTCAATTTCATATACTATTGGTCTTATTTCTTAGTTTTATTGTAGGGAATTATTTGATATCTTGATTACTTATCAATGCTTGCTAGCTTATAGAATAATTTTATGAAAATTGAGTATGTGGTTCCATAAATGATTATTTATATATTGAGAACATTTTAAATGACATAATATGCGAGATATTATTGACCAAGATAAAAAAAAATTCAATTGAAATGCATCTCATTAGTTTAATATGGATAAAGCATATTTCCTGAGAACTACATTTGAAAACCCATTGAGTAATTTCTATTATAATCATATAATATTTTCATATTTAAATCTAACCATTAAAATATCACTCACTGAATAGTTTCCTTGAGAAGAAAATAAAGTTATAGTGGTATATGTTCTTTATGGCACCGTGGCACAAGATTCTTAGCTGCTAATTTACAAATAATTTTGTGTGTGTATACCAATTTCGAGCATTGTTATAAATTATATGTAATAAGACATAAAGCAAAGTGATATCAGTCTAAACAGTGTTCTTTCAGTGGTCAGAGAGACTTGTGCCTATACATGTTGAGCATGCAAGTTGCACGACGCTCTTCACTGGACAAGTGACTTTCCAAGCTTCGCCCTTTTTCTTGATGTATGACAGAAACCTTTCCTGAGACTTATTCTCCTTTTTGCTTTCCAAAGATAGCAGCGGACTGTATTCCTTTTCGTATGTTTACAATTTTGGTTTTGGATATGCTATTTTATAAATGGTATGACTTTCATGATTTCCAATATAATTTAGATTAACCCTTCCACTCCATTCCTGACACATACCTTCTCAAGGACTTCTTAACTAAATGTGAGTCAGAGAGCAGGACCAATGATCCCAACTGCAATGAACCTAACTCCCAGAACTCTTCTTTTGTCTCATAATATATATTCACATCACTATTTATTTTAGACATTATGATGTTGATTATTCATATGTTTTCTTTACCAGTCAAGTCAACATCTGTATTCTCTTTATGTGTTGGCTACCAACAGGTATGACTTCCAAGAAGGCAGGAAACAATCCATTACATTGGAAATTTTTAGAATAATTTTCACAAGTCAAAATATTTTCAAAATGATCATGCTATTGTAGTGTGTGGGCTACTTGTTCTTGGCTTTTAAATTCTTTCACATTTCCCACAAGAATTTCCAGTGTCCTAAGTCAGTACAGTGCACACATTAAAAAAAAAAATTATGGGCCTCCCTGGTGGCGCAGTGGTTAAGAGTCCGCCTGCCAATGCAGGGGATACGGGTTCGTGCCCCGGTCTGGGAGGATCCCATATGCCGCGGAGCGGCTGGGCCCGTGAGCCATGGCCGCTGGGCCTGCGCATCCGGAGCCTGTGCTCTGCAATGGGAGAGGCCACAACAGTGAGAGGCCCACATACCGCAAAAAAGAAAAAAAAAAAATTATTTATTATATTTTTATTTATTTTTCGCTGTGTTGGGTCTTTGTTGCTGCATGCGGGCTTTCCCTAGTTACAGTGAGTGGGGGCTACTCTTTGTTGTGGCTCGCGGGCTTCTCATTGAAGTGGCCTCTCTTGTTGAGGAGGACAGGCTCTAAGCACGCAGGCTTCAGTAGTTGTGGCACATGGGCTCAGTAGTTGTTGTGCGCGGGCTCTAGAGCGCAGACTTAGTAGTTGTGGTGCAGGGGCCTAGCTGCTCTGCGGCATGTGGGATCCTCCCTGACCAGGGCTCGAACCCATGTCCCCTGCATTGGCAGGCGGATTCTTAACCGCTGCGCCACCAGGGAAGCCCCAGTGCACACATTTTAAGTATACAGCTTAATAGGTTTTTGCCTATGTATACTAGACACCTGTGAAATATTGAATCATTCCTTGCCCAGAAGGTTCCTTCTTCCCTTCCTAGTCAATATGGTTATGTCATTTAATAAGTGTATCTTCAACATGCCCTGCCAGAAACGTTTTAATTTTCATACTGAAAATTTTTAGTATGAAAGCTGACCATACTTTATGTTGTTAGTTTAAAACGTAGTCAGGCAAAAAGTAATTTCACCTTAATAATGTGTTTTTTTTCTATGTAGAAAAATGCTAAGTGTCCAGAGAAGGCATTACATTAGATCTGGATAGAAACATATTAGAAATAAACAAATAAAAAATAAAAACAAAAACCCTTACTTTTTCCCCAAGTAATCTCTATCATGAAAACTTAGTTTCATTTTTATTTTTATTTCTTTCATTACTACATAACACAGATCTGAAGCAAGGTACGAAAGGATTATGATAATTATGGTGATGATAAAATAGCAGTTAACTCTTAACTGATAGTTATAGTATACTAGGTACTATTCAGGCATTTTGTACATATAAATTATTTAAATCTTCACAATAATAGTAAGGGGTAGTAGGTACTCTATCATTCTTATTTTTAGAGTGAGAGGTTAAATATTTTGCTCAACTTTAAAGAACAGTAAGAAGGGGGCAAAGCCAGGATTTGAACCCAGGTAGTCTGAGGCCAGATTTCTTTCACGCAGTAAACCATGCTGTCAACCTGAGACCCAGAAGTACAGCAGGGCTAGATTATTAGGCAAAGAAGAAACTACCACAAATGGACCCTATCTTACTACCTCTGAGTTTCTGGCAAATATTCTATGCCACATGGTAAATCTAATTTCCATAATCCCAGATCTCCTGCAGTCAAAATATAATATGATATTTGTCATCATAATTTTATTTGTATTGAGCGTGGAACAAAATGACACTTAAGCTCATGTAAATGCAAATAATTAAATAGCCAAATAAGAAAATTTAAAATTTTAGAATCATTTATCCATATCTAAAAAACTTCTCGCAGGCTGACATGAGACCATTTTACATTTCTGGTTCTATTTCAAATCCAGAAAAGCATAGGTCCTAAATGCCTTCTGCTATTATCTTCTAAAAATTTCAACTTTAACTCTTGATCCATATGCCAAGTTTTTAAAATAAAATAAATGCCTATACATTATATGCATCTGTATATACTTTCTCTTTTCCTTCATTTAGGATTGCTTTATTGTTTAAAATATCATGAGGAATCTTAGTATTTGAATTGAAAAAGTGTATATTTTTTCTCTTCTGTGAAGCTTTTTTATTACTCCTCATGAGTCAAGGGAATAGTCCTTTGTTATTGCCTTTACAAATCAAGAGCATAAAACAAATGCTTAATTGAGCAGATTGATGATTAGATAGAGAAAAATGATGAAAGGAAAGACGCCAGCACAAACAGAATATGGCCATTCATTTTTACTCCAAATGAATCAACTACTGCTCATGAATGGGGGCCTAATACTAATTCTGGCAGCAAACCACTCAAAGCACCAACCCTCTGCGGAGCCCCACCTCTGCATGCGAACAGCTTTTTCTCATTTCTCTTGCTAGAATACATACACCAAGTAGCTCTCTCTCTCTTGCTGGCACAGTCAAATAACTCTTAAGTGAAGGACTATAAACATTGTGAATGCAGGAGACTTTCTCCCACTCTGAACTCTAAATATTCGTTCAAAGATGAAAATGTTTTCTCTTAAAGAAACAAGGCAACTAAACTATAATATGCAATGTCAGGAGGAAAAGCCTTGGCTGTTCCCAGATCTAATTTCTTGGCATCAGTTGGATTAAAAAATTTTTTTAGATAAAAAAAAGTAAAGCATCTTCAATCAAACTGCACTACCAATATGGACCTGTCTCTGTCCATACCTTTGCATATGCCTAGACAAGGCCGTCTTTTTGTGTTTGTCTACCACAGAAAGTAACAGAGGTTTTTAAATAAGGAATATGCTATTTTCAGCTGATATTGCTGAGCTTTTCCTAATATGTTGGCTGATCAGCAGCATAAGACCATTCAGATACTAAATGGCAGAAACAAGTCCTTCTAAAGTTTTCTAAATCTTTCCTATTCTCAAAACAAGATTCCTCCAGTCAAATACTAGATGGAAAGTATCACTCCATTACATGTTAAAGACACCCAAGTGAGTCAGAGAACTTGGCTGGCAGTTTAACTAGGCCCTACTACAAATACTCTGTAATACAAGTGCCACATTTAATTAGCCCTGAAACAGGGAACAAAGCTCTTTCATTTTAGAAAGTTGGTGAATGGAATTTGGGGGGGAAAAAAAAAGCAAACCTCTTACCTTTGGTAGCAATTCTTACACACTGGGTTTTAGTTTCCTGAGGGAGTAAAAAAAAAAAAATGAAAGAAAATGGTCAGTTATAGATATTTCATAAACCATAACTAGTATGAAGATCAATCTGGGGTTATAAAACAGGTCTATAAAGAATAGCGGTATTAAGGACATGATTTTTTATTTATGTTCACGCAGAGACTTTTAAAAAATCTAAAATAACTTAAAATTTTAGTATTTTCTAAAGGTGTAGGTATCTGTCTTCACCTTGTAATGAAACAGGCTAACTTGTCTGGGACAAGCAGTATAGCATTCTATTTGCATTTATTGTACTTTCTGAATGATCAGAAAGAAAAATGTATTTGCAAAGCTAATATAAATCAGACCCAAATATAAATTTCTCCTTTAAAAAAAAATTTATTTATTTATTTGGTTGCACCAGGTCTTAGTTGCAGCAGGCGGGCTCCTTAGTTGTGGAGCGCTGGCTCCTTAGTTGTGGCTCCAGGGCTCCTTATTTGAGGCATGTAGCCTCCTTAGTTGTGGCATGCAAACTCTTAGTTGCGGCAGGCATGTGGGATCTAGTTCCCTGACCAGGGATTGAATCCAGGCCCCCCTGCATTGGGAGCACGGAGTCTTATCCACTGCACCACCAGGGAAGTCCGCCAAATATAAGTTTCATTTTCACCTCATAGCTGTAGACTCAGACCAAAGCTGAACATTACATACTTTCACTTGGATCCCAGCATGACTAAAGAGCTAAATGATGGAAGTTAGAAAGATCATCAAAAAACTGCATCACAGTTGCAGCATATTGTATCTGTTTTTTTTCCCTTTTTAATCTAGTTGTTACAGATTAAATATTTCTTGGTGGGATTATTTTCCTCCTCTTGCTAGACAGATGGGATCGAGGAAGTAGAAGTAGAAATGGTAAAGGACAAGACATTTCAGAATTTTAAAAATCTTTTTCTTCTGCTTTTAAATGTTGTGGGTTAGTACTAGGGTGTGGAGCACAGTGCTAGGTCTGTACCTCATTCCTTCAGGACTTAGTTCATTCAGCTTATATCTTTGAATATACAAGAGGTTGGAAAAGATGTTAAAGACAGTGAACAAAACAGAGGCTATTTGTTTTCAAGGTGTATTTGTAACTCCATCTTGAGCAGTTCTATAGATTGATAAACCAAGACTTTATATACTTTTCTCTTAGGCATTTATTATTTTTAAATTAAACAAAGTAAAGCATTGAGGGGGAAATTAGTAATTAAAAATGAAAATCTGCACTTCTATTACTTAATTGTGACCTGAAGCCTTCCTAGTAAGCTCCAAGAAACTGTTTCACATTCCCATAAAGGCTCAAAGGGACTTTGATTTCCTAAAAGCAATTGCTGTTAAGTCTATCAGGATTACCAGCCTCTGCTGATAGGAGCCATGTCAATTTTAAAACTTTTTTCCAAGATAACTGTGAAATATATTCTTGCTACTCTGTACTTTGATTAAACCACATGTAGATATATTAGCAATTAGAAGAGAAAATTCATATCAAAGCTTTTAAAGAGTGCCAGAGGAAATTCTTTGTAAGTAACAGACATTCATTAACACTTCTCTCATACCACAGACCAAGTAACAAAAGTTAATCTGGAATCTCTCACCTTTCTAAAGATGAATACCCAAACACAGAACCATGCTACTTTATACCCAGAATGGAATAAAACTTCCATGGTTGTCTATTTTTTGAGCAGTCCCATCATGGTAGTGGCATGGAATGATGTGTGGGTGGGAAGTGGGTAGCCAACTCCCACTTAGGTAAAAATAAACTAGAAGATGAGAAGAGCATTTTAAAACATGAGCAGCCTCTGGGTTTGAAGTACATCTTAGAAGATGCTGTGGCATTTTTCTTTCCATTTACTGTAAAGCAGCCATGCAGGTAAGCACAAAGATAAAGCTTTTATTCAAAAGCAGCCAATCAATACCCTAAGTTCTCATGGCCCCTTACAGAAATGCAAATGGATTGTTATATCTTTCAATGAAACTATTCCAAGATATAATTGGGCTTTTGCAATTGGATAGCACATATTTCACATCTGCCAGGTACCCACGTCAGGGACTCAATTACCCAAACCCAGCAATTTCCTATATAGCTACAAGTACATAAAAATGTCATTCTTCTATTGAATTTTAAGTTGTAAAAGGTTTCTACTCTCAACATTTTTTTTTTACACATCCCTGCAAAAAAAAAATTAAATAAAATATGTTTTAGGAAAGAAAATCTTTCAAGAGAAGAGCATGAGATATGAAAGGCCAGGTTATTTCCTCAAGTATGGAACCACTGGTAGTTTCTAGCTTCCTGTTGTGTTTCCGTCTTCAATACTCATTGGGATCCATGGCAGTGTTCAAAAACAACTGTGTCCAGAATGGGAAAAAGAAGAGAAGCCAGGGAGACGGAAAACGGACTTCTTTAACCGCACAGCATCCCACCCTCACCAAGCTGCCTTCTGTTTCGGTTTTGTCACGATATACCACAGGTGCCCTATTACTTTGTAATCAGAGGACTGTTACTAGTTATTTACTATTTGGCTTGTAACCCCTGAAAAGTTTATAAGGGTTTATTTGCCTGCTGTGGAACACGCATTCTGTTTATCCTGCAGTAAATTCAATCTTCTGAAGCGTGCCACTATTGAGCAAAGAAGACAAAACAATGCTCCATATTTACTGGGGCTGGAGTCCCGGTAGCAGCACACCCACCTTTTCAAATCATTTTACTCACAATTGCCCTTGTGGGCTTTCCTGAAGAGGGCTCAAGGAGAAGCAGTTACTAGGAAACAGGAATGCTGTGCGATGTAACTGGTATGGAGCCCCAGCCCTACAGTAGGCCCCAAACTGTGCATGTTGCTGGGAACAGAAACAACACACCCTCTACACACCGATTGTTTCTTACTTTTTTTTCACCTGACAAATGTTACTGAGTATTTATAAAATTCGACAGCAGCTTTTCCTCAGGTCAGTGAAAAAGCAAAATCTTGGAGGAAGCTCACCTTCTCCACACTGCTCATAGCCTGGAAATAGATGTTGTATCCTTTGCGTGGAGCCAAAGGGGGGTTCCAAAAGCCCTGATAGGTCCTATTATCACCCACGGTGAATGGGGCAGGTTCGGGAAGATTCCCTGGGGGTAGTTCAGCAGCGAAGTAGTACGGTGAACCCCCATTCATGGCATTTTGGTATGTGACAGGAACCTGGTAGCATTCCATGGCTCTGGCTTCTCTCTTGGTTCGGTGAGGGTGCAATTCCTCCACAACAATCTGATAGGCACTTTTTGGAAAAAGAAAAAAAAAAAGCACACATTTAGAGATTCTAGACAGTGAGATTTCTCAAAAAAGGAACAGGGTACTTAATGTCAACACACAACGTTTCAAAGTCTTTCAAGTCAGACTTAACCTCCTGCATTCTGGTTTTCAAGCTATTTTGCAGTAAAATAGAATTTCACATGGATTCGGCTTCCCTCTAACCCCAATGTAATTACTAAGGACTTGAAGAAAAAAAAAAAAAAGACGAATCACCACAGAACTCTACACATCTTTAAATGTTGAGAGATGAACCACCCTAATAAGGAACCTGACATTCAGCTTTTACACATCATACATTAAGTTCTTTGTCTGATATTTTAAAATGTTTAAACTTAACATTTTCCTTTGAAATCATAGTGTGGAAGGCCCAGCTCCAAGGCCCAACAGAGTGACTGCCTCAGGGCGGGGCTTGAAGCCCCAGTTTGTGGTTGTCATCGTGTTAGAGACAGAATGTGCTGACAGGCTTCTCCACCTCTTGACCTTGCCATGGCATCAACTTCGGCTCAGAGCTATGCAGATCTAAAGCACAAGTGACACACTGCAATACGGGCACAGATGGACAGAAATCTGTCCTCGCCACCGAAATAGACTGCCTCCTTCTGCTAGAGTTGTTAATAATAAAATGTTACAAATTGTAGGAACAGATGGCATTTGGCCTATTAAACCTCAAACTTAAACCTTCTAATACCTTTCTTAAAAGTCTTAAAACTTTTCTCTAATAGCTTATCTTTTATAGAGGAAAGGAGAGAGAAAATAATGCAACTTTAAAATAAAGATCTGCCTCATCACTAGTTAAAATTTTAATCAATTTCTGCAAGTAGTATATTAATAATTTTCTTTGTAGGACATTCTTTAGGCAAACTGTTTATAGGTAATGTACACCTGAGAAAATTGACATTATCAATATATTTTTATATATTACATATATTACATATATATAATGAATTTAAAAGAAATATATTTTTAAATTCCTGACAATTATGAGAGAATGCACTATGGTCACATATAAATTAAATATAAATAAGCTGTGTGTAGGGATGTGTGTTTGAATCTTGAATTTCCAGGCAAATATGCTCATTCTATATAGAGAAACCAGTTGCTATTCAAGGGATCTCCAGCAGCAATAGAATATTTTCTTTAATGAACTTCCAAAAAATAAAGAAAGGCGAGAGAGAGATAAAATTTGCATTGAAGGCAATTAAACATTAAATTTTATGCCAGTTTAGAATCTAGTATAAAACTCTAATTTAATATAAACTCTGTTATACCTAGAAACAGAAAACTTAACATAGATTAAGAGAAAGGAGCTTTATAAATTAAAGATTTTCTTTTCTTCCTAATTATTCAAGTTCCCATTTTCCATTAAAATAATGCTAAGAAATTGGCAGGTTGGTATCCATCTCCTTTCCTTTAGGAATAGGACAGAAATTGTACTAATGTCAGAAATTGAGATTTGGGCAAGTAACTAAGGAAGAATTCTATGTTATTTGAAATTATATGTACTGTATCATTCTCTATACCTCTGCCAAGTTGGGTCCCTAAGCTCCAGGGAACACTATTGACAAGATACATGCTCTCTGAGGGGTCTGTGGAGCAGGCACTTGTCACTTTTAAAATACAGGAAATACATAAGCATAGCCCTTGGAGAGAAAAAAAAAAAAAGGAGAGAGATCATAGATGACATATGGTATGTTAGGCAAACCTAGTCTTTTCTTTTTGTTTATTTTTAATTTAGAATCTATATCTGTATGTTATACATCTGTGTATCCTGTGGATACATACATATGTGTAGATAAACTCTCACATGCACACTCCTCAAATAAATCTAACCTTATATTCTTGCGCTAATGGGCAATAATGATAATTACCCATCCTTGTTAATCATTTAACCTAATCTTTAAAAATAAATTCCTTGTTAATTAGTCCATACCTCTAGAAAGCTCCAGAACATCTGGTGAACATTCAGTCTTAACTAATTCTATTAAAATGACATAGGTTGTACATTCCAAATTAAGGAACTTCACACAAGACAGCTTGTCTCTTCAGATCTATTAAGAAAAAAAGCAAACTGCCGATGTTGGAGGGGAGTAAAGGAAGAAAAGGTACGATCTGCTCTTTGGGAAAGATCTCATCGAACTTGAGATGGAGCCCCAAATTAAAAGTTATAAAGTTCTTTTTAAAATAAATAATCTTACCTTCATTGTTCAATTTGTCTGAGTAGGTTGTTCTTTACCACATATTCCGCATTTTTCTAAAGTTGTTTTTTCCCTGCTACTTTCTTATTTATCAATACAAATTAATTAAAGGACAGAAAATAAGGAATGGGAAATCAAATTAGAAGTGATTTGACCGATTATATGTAATGGGTCTGTGCTCTTTCATCCTTGTGGGGTCTAATTACCTAATGGTACTTAACTCTAGCAAGATCTAAATATTATTTGAGCTTAGTACTCTGGAAAATTTAAATATTCCAAAGCCACCGGATAGTTTTATTCACTCTACCTATATTTCATGTTTCCCCATTCCTTTTAATTAATTTTTAAAATATTTCTACAATTAAGTTAAAATCAATATACTGGCATCATGAATCTTTACTTAACACTCAAAATATGATTTATGTTAAAAAACTAAAAATGATTTCACTATACTGTAATTTAATTTGATTAAACATTGGTAGGTAGTCATTTTTAGTTTTTTAGGAGGCCAAATAATGACTTCTCATCATACAACTTCCCTTCAGTTATAAGACTGTAAAAAAAATATACACAGGGATTTTGCCATTAGCTCAAAGCAATTATATGATAGACATGGTAGATATTCTTCCTTATTTAATGTTTAAAAATGTTGGAGAGGGGCTTCCCTGGTGGCGCAGTGGTTGAGAGTCCGCCTGCCGATGCAGGGGAAACGGGTTCGTGCCCTGGTCTGGGAAGATCCCACATGCCGCGGAGCAGCTGGGCCTGTGAGCCATGGCCGCTGGGCCTGTGCGTCCGGAGCCTGTGCTCCGCAACGGGAGAGGCCACAACAGTGAGAGGCCCACATACCGAAAAAAAAAAAAAAAAAAATGTTGGAGATGAACTCAAAGTCACCTATAACAACCTACAATGGATTTTTTTTTAACCCATTAGAAAGTATAACCTCTGTGATTCTGGTTTAAGTTTTAGCTTGTACAACTTCTAGGTGATATCAAATAACAAATTATACAATTGTATACTTCCTCATTTTTTATCTAAAATGTCTGCTTAAAGCTTCAGGAGAAATTCCCTAGCTCCACTCCAATGTTTTACAGTTCTTCTCATCAATGGACTTCCCAAGATCTCATAACCACCATTGTTCCTACTGACTGCCCCAATGCCAACATTTTGATAATGCACAGAAGTAAAGGTTTAATGACCATTTTGGTGCACATCACTTTTCCTGCTCTCCATTTCTTCATTCCTTAAACATATAATCCAGGTCTATCACAACTTTCCTATTTCTGTAAGAGGAACTACTAGTTTCTGAATCAACAAAGCTCAAAATGCTTGCATTAACTTTAACCAATTTTATTTTTAATCATGTTCTAGCTCCCTTGCAATATACCATTTCTTTTTATCCCCATTGCTTCCATCATTAGGGAGGTATTTATAACTTTATGTTCATATTACTGGTCTAGTTTTCTTGCCTTCATCTTCTCCTTCAGGTAATCTAGGCACACACCTACCTAGCCATACATTCTGTCAAATATCTTTTAAGCATTCTTTGTACGCCATGAACTGTTCACAGAGAAGGCAAAAGAGAATCATTTTGAACACTGCTGATATTTTCCTAAAACACCACTTTGGACATTAACTACTCTTCTCCAACATTCAGCTTTGTCAAAATTATGTGATGCTCTCCGATTATCAAAATCTATTCTCACTACACTGGGGTTAATATCTTACCACATCCTGGTATCTCCATCTTGCTCTCACTACCTCCTAATATATATCATCCATCTCAAACTTGTATGACCATTGTTACCTAAACATACCAAATATACTGTCAAAGAGTTTCTTCCTTTCCCCTTTCTCCTTTCCTAGCTTTTCTACTTCTGATATAAAGCCTTCTCTAACTAGTTCACTCAGTAATTACTCTGTCTCCTAAAGCCAATGGAAGTAATTCTTGAGGTAGAGGTAACGAAAGGGTGAACTATGGGTAGAACTCAGTCATGTGGGATGTCTTTTCAATTTAGTCTTTAATCCACCCACAAATGACAACGCCACAGATGCATTGATAGGTACCATCAGTAGTATCCCTCAGGAATTCTGGGGTTGAGAAAAGGCCAAGAACCACTGTCTTGTAATATTTATTGCTTTTATCACTACCATGCTACATTACAAATACTATCTGGTATTATACTATTATAATAGTATCCATGCACCATTTTAAGTGCTGAGGTTACAATAATGAACATAGTAGTAAAAGTCTCTCCTCTCATGAAGCTTACATTTTACTAGGGAAATATAAAAAAATAAAAATAAATTTTTAAAAAGCTACACATATGTTGAAGAGGGGATAAAAACAATAAAGAAAAATAAATCAAGATGGGGCATAGGGAATGACAGGATGAAGAGTTCTATTTTATAAGCAGTGGTCAAGAAAGACCTATGTGCCCTTTAAGCAGAAACCTGAAGGAAGAGAGAGCTTCAGCTTTGTGAGTGCTTGTATTAGTTATCTCCTGCTGCATAACAAGTTATCCCCAAACTCTATGGCTCAAAACAACAGGCATTTATTATCCCACAGTTGCTAGGGATCAGGAACTTGGGAGTGGTTCAGCTAGAGGTTCTGGCTCAGAGTTTCTCAAGGTCGCAAAAGTTGTTGGCTGGGCTGAAGTCCTCTAAAGGCTGGAAAGAAGATTTAACACAAAGGGCACACCTCCTCACGGTTTCTATTAGAAAAAAAAATTCTACCTACTATTGATTCTATAGAATAAACATTAAATTAAAATAACATCTATTTGATTTTACTTGGACCACATGAGCTGTGTGCCCATAAAATGGGGCAAAAGGATTATTTCCATCTTTGTTTAAATTTCAAAGGACTTTTATCTGGAATTCAAGTAAGTTCTGTGTCATGACAGTGGCAAGAAAAATCAGATGCAACTATTTGATCTCTTTAAAATTCTCGGATGTAATGAAATATTCTGCAGGTCTATGAGGACGGTAGTCCTAATGTTTCAAGCTGTGTATATGTGACCAACTGACTCAGGCAATAGCTCCAACATACAAGGTTTGAACTCCAACTAAACTGAGTTCTATATTCTGATCCGTATTTCTGTTAAGCTAACACTGAGAATCAGACAATTTCTTTTCCTAATGTAACTGTGGAAGAAATGATAGTTTTGATGGCATTTCATTACTATATCCTAGTTACCTATCTAAAAATACATGGTACTTAATATTTTAAAATGCAAGTTTAGGTTTTACGTACAAAATAAACATTTAGTTATACCCTAGAATAGATAGCTTCCTGCCAGCTTAAAATAGGTAGAGCTTAAATTTGGAAAATGCTGTGATAAAACACACATTCATTATTACACCTTACAATAAACTGAGTTCACCAATAAGGAATTCTTCTCTGTGTTTTAGCAAAATTCTGCTGCTATTTTCATTATTTGAAAACACAGCTACATTGGGTCAATCTTTTAATAAATGGGACATTCTACACATTCTAATTTATAATTATACCTACTCAGGTTAGAATTTGAGTTCATTTAAGAAGAATATAAAATGTTTCAGAAAAAAATAAATTATGCATTCTAGGGAACTGATTCCAAATGTGGTTAATATTCATTTTGAATCATAGTAATGATTGTCAAGTGATGACAGTTTTAAGGCTAGATCTCAAAAAGTTGGTAAGGAGATTCAAAGGTCTAGTTAAGTCAACTTTCAACCTTTAGAATGATTATATATTCAAAAATTAATTTTGTCAAAGAACCACACTTGCCAGAACTACATTGCACAAGTTTTACATTAGCATATGGACACCATCTTAATGAATACTGAAGAACAAAGTGGTTGGTGATACTGAGTTCTGCATTATTCAGAACAGGATTTTTCACTGGGGTGGTACAATATTTTGTACACATCATGACACCTTAGAAAGAAAGCTAGGTTAAAGCATTGGTAAGATGGGCAAATATACAAAAATATTATATAATTTATAATATACCAAAGAACTCATTCCAAAGAGAGAGCATGCCTTTTGTTTGATTTGGGGTAACAATCAAATAAAACAATAAAAATATTTGTTATTACTTGAAAACCTCAAAAAACCAATATCTTGAATTCTTAGATGACTTTTTGCTCTGTTATCACTTCTAGAATAAAAGCTACCATCATCTCTCATCCATAGTCTCCATTCTATCACTCCTCTCACCAAACTTTATACACCCTACCACTGTAAAACCTTATATGGGAGGCATAGCCTCACCTGCATTTCCATTGCTTTCATTGTAATGTGGTCCAGTAGCTCTTCTCATTGAGACCATTGTGCCTTCAGGTCTGGTTTACCCTCAGTTCATTCTCCATGTTTCTACTCAGAGTGATCTTTCTAAGAATATACAATTGCTCAAGATAGTTTCCACTTAAAATCCTTCTGTGGCCACCTTCAGTTTTTAGATGGACATTAAATAGCCTCTTGCTAGGGCTCTTGCTTTTTTCTTCAATCTCAGCTGTTACTTCTCCCACACACCCTTCTTTCTCAGTGACCTGAACTACTTGCTGTTCTATCAATAGAACATGCTACACTATGTCATATATCCAGTCTTTCTCTTTGTGGTCATTTGGAAAGCCCATTGCCCCTTTTCTTCTGAGCAACCTCTCTCTCCTCTCCTCAAAGTGACCCTTGGCTAAGCTCATTTCTACTTCTCCTTCAAAACTCAGTTCTAGTACCACATTTTCTAGCTGCTGTCACTTCACTTATCATACTGCATTGTTACCATTCATTTATGAGTCTACCACCTCCACTTGAGGGTACATACTACATTTCCTTTCATGATTTCTATTCTAAGTATCCATCTCAGCTTCTGGCACATACTGAATGCTATTGAATCAATAAATTTATATGGAAACCATTGGTAATTTTAGCTTTCTTGATACAACTAAACTAAACTAAATGTACAAACTCTGTGTAACAAGGATTTCCTATGCACTATAACAGAGGCTTTGGAAATTGGAGTTTGTTTGACATTAGGAAGACCAGAGGAGAAAGATTTATATTTTCACTGGAGTTGGAACAAACTGATGGTAAAATGCAGTCTGGCATAGACTAGTAGTACTGTAAAGTAGGGAAAGATAGAACCTAGTATTTAGGGCCTGTGATAGCAGACAAAGCTAACAAATGGATACTCTAAGGAGGTTTAGCTAGGTGGTAAACAGGTCTGGCTTTTATCCAGAGGGGAGGTGATGGGCCACAGACAAAGTGGAATGGCAACAAGCATTAGCAGAAAAGAGATTCTGATAGACTGACATAAATAAAAAAGAAATTGGGTAGAAAGTCAAATATTTTCAAGAATCTGAAGGAAGTGATGAGGATCCAATCAAAGATTTGAAGTACCATAAATACAGTGATATGAAAATGGACTACATCAAATTGGGTTCTCATTTTCAAAGAAATTCAAGCATTGGACAAGATGAGCCTCAAGATCAGGCTCCAGTTACTGGTAGCAGTGTTGAAGGTAGGGATGTGGTCAGAGGAAGGAAGACAAGATTACCCGACTGGATGAGTCAAACAAGCAAAGGAGGCAGGGCTCATCTGAAGCCTAATAGCTTGACTAGACCAGTCTGGTCCTGCCACCAGGCCCCACCTATGGGTGATCCCAGGTAGCTGGGTAAGTCAGTTGGAAAACATTTTTCCTTGGTAGTAACATTCTTTTAAAAAACTTCTTATTTTAAAAAGTATTTAATTATTTCTTCTTGTAGTATTCCTAGAAATTAGAAATTTTGTGGTAAGTAAATGTAAATAAAGTCAAAGAAAGACTTTTGACTTAAAAACATGTTATCGATAATATACTCACTAATACAATAAAGTTTGTGAACACCAACTATGAGCAAAGGATTTACAAGGTTGCCGACCCCTCTGATCGTCCATGACAAATCTGGGCAAGGGTTTGTGTTTTGTTGTGATCATTTTATCTTTGATTTACAATGCTTAGCACAGTGTCTGGCACAAAATACATGGTCAGTTAATGTTTGTGTAATAATTTGATTAAATTAATAAAGAGGGTAATTTACTTTATGTAGCACTATTGTGCAATAATAATAATATACTGTGTGTGCAGCTTACATTAAGTAAAGCTGAGTTCACTCAAATATCTAACTCTTAAAAGATAATTGCAAGTACCTGGTAGCTCATTAAACAGTAGCAGAACTGAACAACTATAAAGTAAATTTTATCACAGGTAGGAACATGTGAATGACTCTGATTACTGGTCAATAGTAAATGATGTTGAATGCAGGCATTTTCTCATTCTCCTTTGGATCAGCAATGAGACTCACAGATCACTCATTCATGAATAGCAGTATGGACTTTGCATTTTCACATAGCCAGTGTTTCACAAGTGTTTATATTACAAATGTATCCAATCATCTCTTTTTCTCTGGTGTGGTATTACCATGATTTTCAGCCAGACATGAGGTAAGAGTCTCCTTCATGGACTCAGGTTCTTTTATCAATTTTTTTTAAAATTAACAAAAATATTTCTTCCTTTCCAATGATATAGGATTATTTAAATAGTTAATATGTGCTCATAAGGTCAAATGTATTCATTTTACACATAGAACAAAGATTAATTTTATTTTTTAATGAATATATAAACAACTTGATATAACTCAATTATGAAATACCTGTACTAATTTCTGTTCCTTGATTTATTTCTCAACAGAAGTATGAAAACAAAAGTATCCACAAAATCTACGAGTTTCAAATGGAAACTTCCCTAAGTTGACAATCTGTCTAATTACAAACACATAGGAATTAAAATTGTTAGAATGATTTGACTCAATCCCTGAAAATAACATGGCTCATAATTTCTGCAAGATGAGGATAAGGTGGGAGATTTTAATACTGGATAGATAAAGTAAATGGCAAACTGAATTTTAATATTTACTATGGAATTCCCAATAAGCAATAATTTAGGAATTAAAGGTCACATAGGCTGCATTCATTTTAACTATTCTCCTTTTATTTCCTCAAAGCTTCCTATTTTTCAATCACTCATGAAATTATTCATAACAGATTTAATGCAATGGACAGGAGTTATTTTCTCATTCTATACCTGACAAATACCTTCAAATCTTGTACACCATAGATGCCAACAGAGGAAGGGAAATGAAATGGGACTTGAAAAAATAAAATCAAAGAGCAAAGCTGTTAAATGAAACAGCACAGAGAAGTGAATGGTTCAGTTCATGAATATCTCAAAATCCCCTCCTCCTCTTACCTGATAGGTGCACCTTTAGCCTGTGCTGGTCTCAACAATACAGTTATTGTGGTGGCAGTTTCATTGAGAGAGGCATCAACTCCTTCATAGTCAGGTAAAGTTGGAGCTGATAAATGATTAATGAGGAAAAAAAAGTTTCAGTCAATGAACAGAAATATATCATAGTTCAAGATAAATAAATGATCCCAACTAAGGGAAAAATCAATACTTAATATCTAATCTGTACCTTAACATATGCCACTGAATGTGAACTCCAGGAACCTAAAGCAGCAGAAGATATGAAGCAAAGATTTGTTGTTGAAATTTAAATTATAATCTGGCAACTTGTGACACACACTCCAAACATTTTGTGAAGATGTTTTAGCTTTTAGTGTCCTGAGATTGTGAAATCAGCATTGATGGGATGGGAGGAAGGTGTTAACAGCATAGGCCTGGCTGCACCTGGAGATGTGGAGAGAGAAATGGCAGGAACCTAGGTGAAGGGCTGCCTGGGAGAGGTGGTGCTGCTTATGACCTAATGGTTGTGGAATGACCCAGCATTAGCTTGGACTGCTTTCACCACTGTGGTCACAATAGAAACATATCTAGGAAGTATGATGAATGGGAGTGGGAACTTTAGCTGTTATTTACCATGAACTAGTGGATTAGTTGCCACATTCTTGAAAAGAAGAAACAAAATTTTTCAAAATATTTGACAGTGCTTGGAGGTGAGAGGGCTTCCTAATCTTGACCTGGGTGAATAACCTCAAATGGCTTTTGATTCTTTCCATACAGAAAGATGTTTAAGGGAGTATATGAACAGTGAACTGTGTGCATTAACAGAAAAACTGAGAACAAATAGTATTTAATAAAAATTTTAGAGTATTTCATTCATTCATTCAACATTTACTGAATATTTATTATGTGTCAAATTTTATGAGATGTGCTATAAATATAAAAGCAAATGAAGTGTGGTTTCTGACACTTATAGAATTAAAAGTAGGGATTCACATTTATCAAGAGTGAGAGTCTTATAAAAATCAAAAAAATTATAGCAAAATTTAGGTCACCAAAAGAGGGGACAGTTAATTAGCCAACACAGTGGTTCTCAAACTAGGGAGATCAGAAGCACCTGGAGGGCTTCTTAAAACACAGATCGCTGCCCCTCTCCCCTACAGTTTCTGATTCAGTAGGTCTGGGGAGGGGCCTGATAATGTACATTTCCAGGATATTTCCACGTGATCTGGATGCTGGGGGACCACAGCTGTCTAAACTAGTTGATGCTGGGGGACCACACTTGTCTAAACTAGTGTCGGGGATTAGGAAGATGAAACAGAAGACTTTCACTGTTTAGGCAGTGCTTGAGCTGAATGTTAAAAGAAGAGTAGGGGCTTCCCTGGTGGCGCACTGCTTGAGAGTCTGCCTGCCGATGCAGGGGACATGGATTTGTGCCCCGGTCCGGGAATATCCCACATGCCGCGGAGTGGCTGGGCCCGCGAGCCATGGCCGCTGAGCCTGCGCGTCCGGAGCCTGTGCTCCGCAACGGGAGAGGCCACGACAGTGAGAGGCCCGCGTACCGCAAAAAAAAAAAAAAAAAAAGAAAAACTCATCAGAAAGAGAATGCATGGAATAATATTCCAGAGAGAGGAAACAGAATATCTGAAGATCTCATCACGTGAAAGGACACAGAGTGTTCTAACAGCTACAATTAGTTTGCTATGCCTGGAACTTTGGATTCATGGGTAGGAGTGGAGGATGGGAGGGGCCATAAAATGAAGGGCCACAAATGCCAATCATGCAAGGATGTTTGGGCTTTATCATATTGGATATAATATACTTGATTTTGAAAAAAATTAAGGAAGAAATATATGTTGTACAAAGATGAATAGAAAAAAACACTGGAGCAAGGCAAGTCTAAAGGCAAGGATGCTGCTTCGAAAGATATGTCAATGATCTGCTTAAAATATGATCCAGATGGAAAGAAAGAAACAGTTTAGAAAGAGGCAAATTATCTGAGAGTTATTTACAAGTAGAATCAACAGATACTATATAGGCATAATATGTATATGAATATTATTTTATGTGGGTGTATAACATATCATATGTGTATTATACATACACACACACACACATATACATATAAACAATACTGCCAAGCATCATGCCTTCAATAACTTGATTTCACTTTAACTTAAGTTGCTTTTAAAATGCTGAAAGATAGAATTACTGGAGTCAAGGGATAAATAACAATAAATTACCTTAAAAGTTCAAGTGAGTCTGAGAACCACACTAACCATAAATTTCATTAGCCTTGGCTTGATTACTATGTGTTCCCAAGATACAGTGACTGCAACCAAGTTTTAAAGTTCAAATCAAGTATCCATGTACATAGGTTGCTTCAAGTGAAACTGCAGTTAAATAACAAAGAAAATGCTAGGTGGGTGTTCTGGTCTTTATAAGTTTTTTACTCAAAAAAAAAAATTGTGTCTGAACCACAATAAATTTTGGCTCTCAATAATGTTCATTTGTTCAATATTCTCAGTTTTATAAAGTTTATGTAAATTTTGTACATATCCCTGTTGAAGGATCTTATTTATAGCACTATTGTTAATTCTAAAGGGGAGGAAATATGTTTTACTATATCATTGTGTCACCAAGTCATATTTTCTAGTAAAATAATTTCAATAAATATTTAAATTGATGATTTAGAATTGTTCCATCAAGAAAAGAATTGGCAATTTTAATACCTTGCTGTTTTCTAACATAATGAATACTATTTTAAAATTCTTTTTTATTAGACTATTAAGATATATCAAATGCTATGCAAAAGGAACCATAACTCATATTGGAATAATTTTTTCCATGACATAAATTTTTAAAGTTTTATATTATATTAGAAATTTCCAAATAAAATTTTAGACTTAAAAAAAGTTAGAGAGTATGTGGTTTCTTTCTGATTCAAATTATATAAATTCAGAAGAATGGTAGAGATTTTTTAATGATGTATTATGATACACCACCAATATATGCTATGTAGAACTATAATAAAAATGAACATGAAGGAACAAAAAGAATTTACAAATTCAAAACTAGTATTTTAATATATTAAGTGGTTGACCCTTTAAAACATTTATTTTTCAAATTTAACTTTTCAGTTACATAAGTAACATATATCCATTTTAGTAATCTTAAATAAATAAGATAAAATATTAATACACATACACTGGGGTAGATATAGGGCATATTGCAAAGCTAATTCCTAGCAAACTGGGAAATTGTGAACATAATATAATCTGAAATTTAATTGTATTTGTTAATCAACCTAAAATTCTCCTGCACATTACCATTCTGACATTTAGTTGCATTTATGTGAGATCTCGAAGAGAAAGAAAAGTTCATATTTGTTTGTCATAAAATTATCAGAATGTCAGGGAAAAATGGAAGAGAGACAAAGTATGTAGTACTGCAAGGATCTTCTACCATGCTTTTGATAAAATCCATTTACAGTAAAGATCAGATACCATAATAATTACCAACTCCTCAAACGTATAACAGGTTTTTAATATGAACTTTCATAATGAACTTTTAAAAATTTCTAATTAAGATATAATATAGTCTTTAAAAAGACCTTTGTCAATTAAAAAATGACAGAGATTTTGAGATTTTGGGGGTTTGGACATATAACAAATGATAATCTGTATTCAGATAATTCTTTAAAGTGCCTTTAATCATGACTATTTATATTAAAGATTCAATAAATGAGGTGAATTACACTCAGTGTATATGTGATTCTCTAGGACATGCTATTACAAACCAATTCTGTTTGCCCTGTATTCATTTGCATACCTGAGATATTGGTGGTCACATTGATGGCTGTGGCTGGCCCAAAGCCTTTGACTGTGCTGGCTCTTATGAAAAACTGGTAGGTGGTTCCAGGATGGAGATGCATGAAGACATGGTGTGTACTGTTCCATAAATTTGATACAGTCTGGGGAGGTCCAGCCACTGGAACTGCAGGATCAAATGATCTTATGCTGCTGTAACTGACCTGTTTTAAGAAATATATTTCCTATTACATATCCAATATAAGTCATAATACATTCTAAATAAACCCCCTTTGAGTAAGATAGAGTTCAAGGGCATCTGTGTGGAATGAATCACATTTTTTTCACTTCTTTTCCTTCTCTTTTTGATATGGGTATTTCACTGTCATTCTGTATCTATTGTCTGTCTGGCTGTTTCTCTATTTATTTATCTATTCATCCACAGATAAACCTAGAGTTATCTGACTGGATCAATATACATCTATTTTCTTCCATCAAAAGATAAATGAATATACTTAAATATGAATATATATCTATATATAATCTTATGGACATATATAATATAATGCATATGAAACCCAGAAAGTCCCACCAAAACTGCATCAAGAAGAAAAAGATAATTTGAACAGACCAATCACTAGAAGTGAAATAGAATAGTGTAATAAACTCTCTGCAAACAAAACTCCCCATTCCTGTGATGTACTCTGTTGCCACTAGAAAGTAAGTATTTTATGCTATAATCAACACTGATTACACAGGAATAGAACTACACATTTGTGCAATTAAAATGATGCTTTCTTTTCTTCTTTTCAGGTCCTCATATTTAAAAATAAGATAATGATTTATATTCAAAGTTGAGATAAAGCTCTGTAATAGTCAAGTTTATGATATATTTTGCTTTTTAGGTGTTTCTCCCCTACTCTGAAGCAACTGACATTGAATGGCCTCTCCTAAATCATAGTGTGAAATATGAGTTTCTTAATTTTATAAAAATTTATTCTTTACAATCACCAGTAAGTCTGTTTGACAAGGCCCATCCTACTTCTCTGAAACAACAACATTTACTTAAGAATTTGAAAACTCTAGGTGCCATACAATATTTGTTTTGATGCTTAATTTTGGAATCAAGGAATTGATAAATTAAAACAGAGAAGAACTAACATTGATTTTAATCCGCAATTCTCACTTACTTCTTTACCATTATTTTTCTCTAACATTTTCTTTTACTCTCCCCTTCAATCCATGTTTCAATAAACTTCCTTATTCTCCCAGTACCTCATATTGAGTGATGATTCCATTTGGATCCAAAGGTTCTTTCCAGTTCAAGAAGATCTTATTTTCAAAGGATGTTCCTTGAAGAGAATTGACTGGTACAGGGCCAGGCACTACAAATAAATACATTTTTGGTTATAAGGATCCTTATATCAGAAATAGAAAAAGTAAACATATAAGCTAAACAGGTTAAAAGTAAATAAAATAAATACAAATGTGTTCTTAAAAAGAAAATAAGCTGTATGGCAAGTTTTTAATAAATGGGAATACATGGGAATTCAAAGTAAATCAATCTATAAGCTTCTAATGCAGATTATGTACAACTGCAAAGTTATTTTTATTCAGAAGAATATTCTATCACCTTAGAGAGCTGAATAAATTGTGTAGTCTAGTTTTCTCTGTTGTATACCTCTAATGACATGAAGATCTCATTTGTAATTCATTTCAAGAACAGAGCTTTCCCTGAAAGATCTCCCTGAAAGATTTTTTGAAGATTATTATAAGCCCCTAAAGTGTCTCCATAAACAGTGTTCATACAATAATAAATTATAATAATAATTAACACTCCTTAGACTCAAAAGCCAAACTATATAGTACTGAATTGAAATGTTCATTAACAGTCAATCTGACTTTTATAGCTATATTTATTACATTTCTATAACTTAAAAAAAGAGCAGTGATTATTACAATTTTTTAAAAACTCCTTAAGATGAATAGGTTTTAAAGTCATTGCTTCAGTCTTTTGAATGAAATTCCCTTTTTCAAAGCTAAGAATCAAACCATTTTATAACGCTGGACTTGTTTAGAGCTCAACTATCAACATAACTGGTTTTGAAGTGTCCCCAGGTATGACAAGATTTGAGAAACCATTCCAGTCCTTATTTGCAAATGTCATATAACCCAGTGGCAGCAATGAATGATGTGTCAGCTTCTATAGACAAAATATAAGATACGAGATACTTTTGCTATTGTGTATTTTCCTTTTATATATTTTATTTAAATATTCGGTTGTTATTTATTTACATAAATATCCAGTTTCTTGTTCTCATAATGCTTAAAAATATATCCTATCCATCCTACTTTGCTTAAAAATATGCTTTCTCTTGAAAATATCAACCCAATATTGGGCAAATGTGTTTTTTAATTAATATTTTTCCTTAATCTAACGTTTCAGTGAACTTTACACATGACATTATCTAGAAATGTAGTTTCAGAGTACACAGCAATTTTGTGAGGACTGAAATAAATTAAAAATCACTGGATCAAAGTAAATGCATTGCAATGTGGCCAGCAGCATCAAGAAATTCTGAATGATATGTCAAAAGAGTAAGATTTATTTCAATCTACAAGCAGATGATGAATGATGTTATGACCTCTGGGAGAGCCAATATAATTTGGCATATTAATAATGAATTCATAAAGGAAAAAACCCACAGTAAACAGAAAAGATGCCAGGACTAAACTCTAGAAGATATATTCATTCATCTAACAGCTGAGGGCTTGGGGAAAAGTTAACCTAAGGCATCCACTCCCCTTGACCCCCAGGTCCACAGTATTGGCACAGGCTATGCAGTTATCGAGGCTGAGGGACCGTGATGGCCCCTGTGTGTAATCTGTGGCATCTGCTGAGGCTACCATGGGCCTTGGTTTGTTTCCTGAGAGAATACCTGTTGTTTCCATTCCACTCAAATGACATAAGCTTACAATTGTAGTTAAGGGAAAGTATTTATTTGCCTCTCCACACCTCTCATAGAGGGTGGCTCTTGGGGGGAGGAGGAAGTAAAGCCCCAACTAGTGAGTAAATGTTTATTTGATGGTATTATAATTACTACCTGTATTCACCAAACACGATTTGGTCAAAAAAATAATATGAAATGGCATGGATATGTTTCAAATTCTTCACAAATAAGGATAGTTTTTTTAAATTTATTTTTTTAATTTTATTATTTGAAAGCTATAGATGGTACTTTACTTTATTCTATTATTTTATTCTATTTTATTTTACTTTTTGGCTTCATTGTATGGCATGCAGGATCTTAGTTCCCTGACCAGGGATCAAACCTGTGCCCTATGCATTGGAAGTGTGGAGTCTTAACCACTGGACCGCCAGGGAAGTCCCAAGGATAGTTTTAAATGTTTGTAAATTCTACATTGAGAGAAGGGTAGAAATGGAAAGTAGCCTTCCTGGAATTTGTGTATTCCTCTGCTCTTCTTATACATGCTCAACTTTGTCAACAGGATTCACTTCATACACTTATGGAAAAGTTTGTGTGAAAATTATAGCCAAGAGAGTTCCACACTACTGATCTTGCACTGAGACCAGCATAGTGAATGAGGGAAAGAATTACACTTAGATGAACTACAAAACACACACATAAAACATATGGAGGAAAGGGGTAAGGGCACAGACAAACTATATTCAATAATTTTCTACAGACAACCTGTATTCAATAATTTTCTATGTTTGAAGGAAGACAATTCTTTATACAGACATCTATATGTACATATGATTTGTGCAAATACAACATGAAGTTACTAAGATCATCATCATGGCAGTCTTCATAGTGCAGGAAATGTCCTCTCACATTTCCACATCAACAACTTCTAATGGAGACAGAATGCTGACTTTTATTCCCCTGCTTATAATTTATTTGAGAGCTGTTTCAGCTAAATTTTTTTTTGCACATAAAAAAGTCCCTTAAAATATAACTCTCAAAGTGGAAGAGAAGAAAATGAAATGTGGGTGGGGCAAGATTATATTAAATAAGCTTTACAGTCTTTAAAATATAATAAATGTACATTTAAAAATAACTTTGTATTAGTCAAAAAATGTCCCCAAACCAGGCTTTTCTGCTGAGCTAACTTCACAATATTGATTTTTATGAATGCTAGAATAAAAAGTGAAAAAAAAAATCTCTTACACAAAAGTCTACCCGTGCATTAAAAAATGCATACAATAAATTAAATATAAATTCTACCTTAGGGTTCTGGTGGGAAATCATTCTAGCTTTGCTCTCATGGTTTATGGATGTACCCAGAATTCTTTTCATGAAGTTATATTCTTTTATTAGATGGCTGATAATTTATTATTTTTCTATGTATACAGGGCAGCAATAACTTAGCAAGACTGACTTAATTAGATCATCATAATCCATTGATCTTCCAACAATAGATTATGATTTAGATATTCTGTCACCCCCCCCCCCCCAATTCAGGAACATTGAGACACATCAAGTACTCTACGTAGAAACTGGAGTTTATAATGAGCAGATTTGGAGCCTGAATTATTTGCAAATACTTCATAGAAAGCTTGTACTTCAATCATTTAGTCTTATATAAAAAGCAAAAAATTAAAAAAAACCCTTACAGTAGAAGGAATTACTTTGTGACTATACTACCATGAAATAATAACATGCACCTCAATATCATTACAAACAATAAAAAAATTCTTCAAAACAGAGGTTAAAATAAAACAAAAGTAGGAAATATTATTGAAATTAGACCAAATAGTTAATGCCATTTTACTTTTACAAAACTATTTCTAGATGAAATAAATAACACAGTCATGAGTTTGATCAATTTTAAGACATAATTTAAATTTCCATAGCAATTCACTTCCTGATTAGTAATCTAGTCATATGTGTACCCAAAAATACATTTAAAAATTTAATGCAATGTGAAAAAAGATTATATAAGCCTGACTGCATCCTTTGGTTTGTGGAAAGAAAAGCAGACTAAAAACTCATACCAAAGAATACCATCAAAATGAATTATATTGTTAGAGAATGACTGACTGAAGAACCACAAAACTCACATAACTGAGACTAATATTACCAATTAAGAAATCATGTTTTTTCATATATACGGAATCTAAAAAAAAAAAAAAAAAGGTTCTGAAGAACCTAGGGGCAGGACAGGAATAAAGACGCAGATGTAGAGAATGGACTTGAGGACACGGGGAGGGGGAAGGGTAAGCTGGGATGAAGTGAGAGAGTGACATGGACATATATACACTACCAAATGTAAAACAGATAGCTAGTGGGAAGCAGCCGCATAGCACAGGGAGATCAGCTCGGTGCTTTGTGACCACCTAGAGGGGTGGGATAGGGAGGGTGGGAGGGAGACGCAAGAGGGAGGGGATATGAGGATATATATATATGTATAGCTGATTCACTTTGTTATAAAGCAGAAACTAACACACCATTGTAAAGCAATTATACTCCAATAAAGATAAAAAAAATTCGTTTTTTTTCAATTTTAAGTGCAGGCAATAAAACATGAGTACATTCTTATTACAAAAATCACAGATTATAAAATGTATAGTGTACAATGAATAAATGGGACCTAATCAAACCTAAAAGCTTTTGTATAGCAAAGGAAACCGTCAATAAAACTAAAAGACAACCTGCAGAATGGGAGAAAATATATGCAAACAATGCGACTGACAAGAGGTTAATACCCAAATATACAAACTGCTTGTACAACTGAATGTCAAAAAACCCAAACAACCCAATCAAAAAATGGGCAGACAACCTAAATAGACATTTTCCCAAAGAAGACATACATATGGGCAACAGGCACAGGAAAAGATGGTCAATAACCTTATCCTTAGAGAAATGCAAATCAAACCCACAATGACGTATCACCTCACACTGGTCAGAATGGCCATCATCAAAAAGTCTGCAAATAATAAATGCTGGAGAGGGTGTGGAGAAAAGGGAATATCTGCACACCGTTGGCTGGAATGTAAACTGGTGCAGCCACTATGGAGAACAGTATAGAGGTTCCTTAAAAATCTAAAAATAGAGCTACCATATGATCCAGCAATCCCACTTCTGGGTATATATCCAGAAAAGACAAAAACTCTAATAATTCAAAACAATACATGCACTCCGATGTTCATAGCAGCACTATTTACAATAGTCAAGACATGGAAACAACCCAAGTACCCATAAACAGACAATTGGCTTAAGAAGATGTGGTATATATATATACACAATGAAATATTACTCAGTCATAAAAAAGAATGAAATGTTGCCATTTGCAGCAACATGGATGGATCTAGAGAATCCTACACTTAGTGAGGTAAGTCAGACAGACACATACTATATGGTATCACTTACATGTGGAACCTAAAAACAATGCAAATGAATCTATATACAAAACAGAAACAGACTTACAGACACAGAAAACAAACTCATGGTTACCAAAGGGGAGATGGAGGGAGGGGGGAGTATGGGATTAATGGATATGAAATACTATACATAAAATAGATAAGCAACAAGTATTTACTGTATAGCACAGGGAATTAAATTCAAGATCTTGAAATAAACTATAATGGAATATAATCTGAAAAAAAATAACTGAATCACTTTGCTGTGCAACTGAAACTAACACAATTTACAAATCAACTATACTTAAAAATGTTTAGTATAATACAGACATAATATTTATCCCACTTTATAAAATGAGATAGAGATTTTTCAGAGCTTTTGAATCCATGCTTAGACTTCCCATTTTGATACTCTACCTATGAAACAACTACACTCAACCACTGTTTCTTTCATAAGCATGTGTTGTATGTGTGTTGTGTGTGTGGGGGGCAGGGGGGTAATACGAGTGTTTGTGTGTTTATGTATAAAAGCAGGGTTTGTTCTTTAAAATGTTGTTAATGTTTTGATTAAGTGCAAGTTCAAACATGATAGCTGAGGTGACTGTTTTATTGTCTCAAAGATGACAAAAATACATTTATCATGAATAAGTCAGGCTTATTCTTTGAAATTTTATGAATATGCATAATTTTAGGACAATATTGTTTCCTTGAAAGTCTGAGCTAAATGAGGTTAAAAGCTTTCACTTCCCTTTATTATGACAAAAACAACAGAACAATCCAAGATCATTTCCATTTTTCAGAGTGAGAAAGCTTGAAATAATAAGGAGAATTTCTAGAAACTATGGAATATTGACCCATTTTATGGCAATCTCATACTTGGTAGGCATCAAAATATACATCTGAGCCTAAAGTTTAGAACTCGAGGGAAATTGGGAACATTCAGGTATCAAATACATCCTGTTTTCTGAAACCCAAACAAAAATGTAGATGGAACCTTAGAGATCATCTAATTTAACCTTTTCATAATAGAGTTGAGAACTAGAGAACTAGAGGGGTGAAAGGATTTGCTAAGGTTACAGAGTTATTAGAGCCAGGACTGAAAACTCATGATTCCTGACTCCCCAGTTCGGTTTTGCCTCAATTCACTATATAGCACACTTTTTCCCCCTGCACGCTTTCATTCATAAAAGGAAATATTGCAAATGAAATGTCTTACATTGGAAGAATACAGTGTTATTATTAGATTATCATTTTTATACAGTTTTGTCTAGGATACTATTTTTTTAAATCAGAATATGTATTCAAATTCACATTAATGACATACTATATTATGTGTGTGTAACTTATTAATATAAATGTTTCTTCCTATTATTCAATAATTTAGAAGTAATACACATAGAAATTGGGCAAGTTATAATTCAATTACTTGGGTGGGAAAAAGATAGATAAAAGATGATAGCTTGCCAATATCTGATAAGGACCTTTATTTAGACTTAAACATATAAACTTTGACCTTCTTTTATATTTATAATTACATAAAACTATCTAAAAATAAATAGAATGGGTAAACAATGCTGCTTTCAAATCTAAAGGAAAGAAAGCTATTACTATTGATCTGTAAAATGCAAAAAACTATATTTTTAACTAAGTGCATTTCACCAATAGGTAATCGATGTAGTGCCACAAATGGTGAAAATTATTTTTGAACATTTGATAAAAACTTTATTTAGACTTTTAGTGTAGTTGCTACTTTTCTAATATTGTATAAAAATGGAAAACAATAAAGGAATAGTTCATTTAGTATTTGATGCTACCCTGAAGAATATTAAGTTTTTTGTTAAAGGCAAACCCTTTCCAAAGTTAACCCTGTTAAAAGTATTTAGCAGATTTCGGAATCCAATTCAATTTTGGGGACTCTAGGCAAAACTGTAAGCAAGTACATAATTCTTGTCATATAATTCCCCCCTTTAAAAATAAGGAAGTATGAGCATACCATCTTCATCAGTTTGAATAATCGTCTCTTCACTCTCCTTCCTGCCTTCTGGATTGGTTAGGATCATCTTGAGGCTGACGTTTGTATAAGGCGGCAGATGGTTCACAACATGCTGAGGGGCTTTGGGGTCCATGTCCAAACAGTCTGCCTTGCTCTCTTTGTGACCACGGAAGTAATGGTAGCAGATAGTGACATTAAAAGTGTGGCAACGAGTGATGTTGTAACCCAGGGATTCCCAGTCCACAGCAATGCGTCTTGCCTGTATCTCAGCAATCTTTAAAGTCTTTGGGGTTCGCATAGGTTCTGAAAAATAAATCAAAGACACAGATAGCTGTCAACTTTACCATGAATAATCTTGAAAAAATTTAACACTGAGCATGACATAGCATGTGTAAACCTAGGAAAATCTGGAAGTCATCGTTTATTCTCATTTTCTTTATTACTCATGATCTTATTCTTAAAGGTTTCTGTTAGGGCTATGATTTACCAATGGGAAGAGAAATGGGAAGTAAAATGTCCACAATCCATAGTACTCAGGAACATGGCAGAAAAATAAAAACCTGAAAATGTGGCCACAATGCTTTTATAGTTGTTTCTGTTGTTACTGCCCTATTCCCCATCTTTCTTTGGTCATTATTGAGCAAGTGAATTAGCTAATACATCATAATGGATGAGAGTCAACATGTTACGCTCTCTGATTTGTCATGTCACCAAGCTATGCTGTATACTAATTAGTCTAGTTGTAATACTAAACTACCATTTACAAAAATGATGCAGATATTAATTAACATTTATTATTTCAGTAATGATGTTGTTCATCAAAGCAGAAAAATATCTGAGAAAAATTGCAAGAACACATGTGGATATTCACATTGTCATCTATCCTTCTTGATCTCTTTTTGTCTTTCTCTAGGAAATGCTCAGGTTTGATAATCCATTCAGTGTCACCGAAACCAAACTGGGAAGTGAATTTCCATTCAACTGGAAAATGCTGGCAGAACTAAACACTCTGAAGACTGGAATCCATCCATCACTGCTTCCCAAGTGTATACTTTTCTCATGCAAGACTAACTTTAATCATCTAACTTAATCAAAATAATTACCCTATGAAAGTCATGGCCATGGCAAAGTCTACACAGTAAATAAACCAATACACAGCAAAACTTTAATACATTGATTTGACAAAGAGATTAAAGTCAAGGTCAAGGTTGAGGCCTTGTTGGTGCCTCCATTAGCTCACGAGGGATTGTTAGTTCTCATGAAAAATATAAATCAGTAGGGAAAAAGTGAAGAAAAATAAGTAATACAAAAAGCCCAATATGGGTGTTTTTATAAATTTTCATTTTTGAGATTAAAATCTTAGTTGTGTGAAAATAATCAGCATGGCACACAGATGGCAAACCCAAATTGGGATTCCAGTTCAATATATTTAATGTGCAATGTGAAATACACTCTGGTGGCCATTTAATTTAAAACCTCAAAACTATAAAAATACATATATATAGATGCAAATTAATCTTTGGTAGAATCCAAAGTTTAGGTTTTAAATTCTGTCTGATCTTCTGATTGTTTACAATATCCAGTCCCCCTATTTTACCACTTTTGATTCAGTGTTAAGTAGGCTGGAAGAAAGATGTGTTTTTAAAATCATTTAAAAAATATCTTTATATGTCTAGCTCTATGTTATCATTTTCCCCACCAGGCACAAGGGTGAGATGATATTTTCCTTTCCATCTAGTTAGACTAAAAACACAGTCTTTGGCATCACTGCCTACAAACTGGCCAGGCACTTATAGGTAGGATCATCCAAAAACTTCCCAGATAAATTGTGACTTTGCTGCCTGTTAGGTAGCAATCAGATACAACTGAGTGGCCACATTGCAGTTAGTCCATACGTTGTTCTAAAAGTGTCTAGATTGAGAAATTTCTCCAGAAAATACCTGATGCATATGAATGCAAGTATCCCATATAGCAATAAGAGAAAACACCAATAAATATTTATTCCTCTGCTTTAATTTTTTTAGGTCTAGTAGTCATATACCTGTTTTCATACACCCTTCATTTTGAACTTGACATCTTATTCCTTTATAAACTTCTCTTTTTCCAAGTGATCATTCTCTTTCATACATCTTTTCATTTTATGCCACTATTCAATTTGCACTTACCCTGCATTCTAATACAACTTTAAAAGACTAAGAAAAGCATAAAGAAATTGAAGAAGACACAAATGAAAGATACTCAGTGCTCATGGATTGGAAAAATCAATATTGTTAAAATGGCCATACTACTGAAAGCAATCTACAGATTCAATGCAATCCCTATCAAAATTCCAATGGCATTTTTTTCGAAGAAATAAAACAAATAATCTTAAAATTTGTATGAAACCACAAAAAACCCCCAACTGGCCAAAGTAATCTTGAGAAAAAAGAACAAAGCTGGAGGCATCATGCTCTCTGATTTCAAACTATATTACAAAGTTAAAATAATTAAAACGATATGATATTTGTACTAAAACGGACACATAGATGAATGGAACAGAATAGAGAGCCCAGAAATAAATGCACACATATCTGGTCAATTAACTTATGAAAAAGGAGTCAAGAATATACAATGGGGAAAGAACTATCTCTTCATTAAATGGTATTGGGAAAACTGGACAGTCATATGCAAAAGAGTGAAACACAACCACTGTCTTACACCATATACAAAAATTAACTCAAAATGGATTAAAGACCTGAAAGTAAGACCTGAAATCATAAAACTCCTAAAAACAAACAAACAAACAAAAAGATGGTAAGCTCCTTGACACAGGTCTAGGCCATGATTTTTTTAAATCTGACACCAAAAGCAAAAATAAATAAGTGGGACTATATCATACTAAAAAGCTTCTGCACAGCAAAGGAAACCATCAACAAAATGCAAAGGTAACCTACTGAATGGAAGAAAATATTTGCAAATCATATAGCTGATAAGCAGTTAATATCCAAAATATATAAAGAACTCCTACAACTCAATAGCAAAAAAACCCCAAACAAGCTGATTAAAAAATGGGCACAAGATCCAAAGAGACATTTTCCCAAATAAGACATACAGATGGTCAACAGGTACATGAAAAGATGTTCAACGTCAGTAATCATCAGGGAAATGCAAACCAAAAGTACAAGATATTGCCTCACACCTCTCAAAATGGCTGTCATCAAAAAGATAAGAAATAACAAGTGTTGGTGAGGATGTGGAGAAAAGGGATCCCTTGTGCACCGTTGGGAATATAAATTGGTGCAGCCACTATGGAAAACAGTATTAAGGTTCCTCAATTAAAAACAGAACTACCATATGATTCAGCAATTCCACTTCGGGGTATTTATCTGCAGAAAATAAAAACACTAACTGAAAAGATATATGTACCCCCATGTTCACTGCAGCACTATTTACAAGGAAACAACACAAGTGTCCATCAAGGGATGAGTGAGTAAAGAAAATGTGTTTACATATACATATCTATGCATATCTATATATATACCATGGGATATTATTAAGCCATGAAAAAGAGCAAAATTTTGACATTTGCAGCAACATGGATAGACTTCCAGGGTATTATGCTAAATGAAATATATCAGACAGAGAAAGACAATACCATATAATCTCTCTTATGTGTGGGGTCTTAAAAACAAAAACAAAAAATAACCAAAAAAACAAGATCATAGATCAGTTAGAGAGAACAGATTGGCAGTTGCCAGAAGCAGGGGATGAGGGGTCAGAGAAATAAGTAAACAGGGTATAATGTATTAAAAAATAAAATGAAATAAAAATTTTAAAATAATCTGTTTTACAGATGTATGACACAACTTCATTGGTAGTAGTGGAGGAAAATTTTACCTTAGTAACTTTGGCAATGAGTAGAAACTACAAGACCAATAAAACTCCAAAAAACAGAACAAAAAACAACAAAAAAAGTGGATATTCATAGGAATGGTTTAAAGTTTACACATGACTTTAGTCATCACAGAGGGACTATATTTCTGAACAGCAAATTTAGAGGCCTCTTTTTAAAAAAAAGAAATTAAAAAAAGTGTACACATGAACGTGAAAAAAAGTGGAGATGCAAAATGGTAAAGAAAAAAAACCTACTTAACACTTCATGTACTAAAAGCCTCTACCATTTGCCTGTCAAATTACTGACTACATATTTACATTTTCTCCCAAACTAATAATAAAATAATTTTAAAAATTAATTTCTCTATTTATAAAGTTAAATAATTATAAAAATAAATAGAAAATTTCTTCTCCTAACTAATCTCATTATATCCAATTTCTTTTGCCTTTCAGCTTCCTTTATTCAACCCTTTTATGGAGCACTGAAAATAGGGAATATATGTGCTATTCAATTTCTGCTCAGCTGCTGCAGCTAGCTGACTGCCTATTAGAACTGCTTGACATTCTGAATAGCCCTAGAGCAAGTCAAAGTTTGGAGGAACTAGGTGTTTCTCTAGGCTTGGAAAAGCCAGAAGAGATGTAAATGTGTGCATACTGAGGGACTCGCTGTCAAAAGCAGAAGTAACTCACTACCCCCACTCTTTTTATTCTCGTATTTGAAATTTAAAAAAAAAAGTAAAATAAAAGCATACCCAGACACTGTGAAAGACACAATAGCTCTACACCCTCAATTATTCATTTTTAAGAGTTGACAAAAATATATTTATTATGTATTGGTAGTATGTAAAAAAATACATAGAGTTCACTTTGAGTGAGAATTCTGTTTCGGTGTATTTAAATGCTGCTAACTTTGACACTAATATAAATTAGATTTTAAAACTCTAAATTAAAATCTGGAAAAGGTAGCTTTAGAAATTCTATACATATGTGCATAAACCACAATCATAATATCAGTTGCCAACACTTTATTAACTGGTAAAAAAACAAAGATTTGTGAAAAGAAATAGCTTTTTAATAGGCAAAGAATCTTTCTACGACGTCAATATGGTATTTAAAATCTATATTTTTCACAATGGCTTGAAGAAATGCTGCAAAATGAATTGTTATTACTAAAATAGTGCTTAAAATATAATCTTACTGCCATCTAGGGCAATATTCAGAAACCAACATACAACAAAGTAAACACACACACACACGTATGCAGAAACACATCTAAAGTCAAAATTCAATTATTTTGAGCTATAAGGCATCTGCAGTAATTCAGAGGAAGTCACTGTCTAATTACACTTATTTAGTTGACACGTGCTTTATTTTTTTCCAGTTTTTATTGAGGTTGGATATTCTCAGCTGTATTTACATATATGTTATAATCACATATATGTATTCATGCATGTATATCTATGTATATATTCACATTACATATATAAGCACATACAGATACATACACACATACAATAGGCACTCTGCTATGCAACACCTCTGAAGTCTGTTAGCGCTGACATGGGCTGACAACCACGTATACATAGATTTTTTAAAATCAGGATATAAACAGCAGGGACTTGAGACTGTTCTACTACTATGAAATCGATTCACAGAAAATTCTATCAGAGAATTAGACAAGAAAATTACCTAAATTCCTCACCCTGATCCATTAGTCTTGTGCCTCACCAATAATTGTGTTGTATTTCTGAGATATGAATGCATAAGTAAAAATTTAAACTTTAAAAATTGGAATAATTAACTTTTGTAGAATAAACGGAAGTAGAAGGATATTGCTCAGGACTCACTATGTTATATAAAGCTGGGCATAAGTGCTGTTTTAAGGATTAAATAATTTAAAGACCTAGTGTGGTGAATGGCACATAGAGACGTCACAGTATTTATAACAACATAGGTCACCACAATGATGATACAACAATGGGGATCACATTCATCAATGCACTACCTGTCAAGTGGTTTGAAATTTACTAAGTGTTCTTTCTTCTTCCCAATTTTTAATTTTCCATTTTCAAATTTTTGTTAGGTATTCCATACATGTGTTTATAAAGCAGTTCTCTTTCCTTCTCTCTCATTTTGCTTTTCTAGTAAAAGGAAATTTGAGAGAGAAACAAGGAATTGGAAAAAGTTGTGGGGCAAAATTCTGGCAGAAACTTGGGAATAAATATAGCAAAGGAGTGACCTTCATGCAGCAAAGGATCATATTAAAATATTTTGAACAAGTAATCCATCTATTGTGAAACAAAAATAGATTGCCTATTATATGAAGTGTATGATACCAGACACTGTGGAGGATTCTAAAGTGAATAAAACAATAATAGACCTCAAGGAGCTTAACGTTTATTTAGTAAAGATGATAAACTAAGAAAAAAATTAAAGCAGTATGATATAAATGGTATATGAATGGAATAAAATACTATAGGAATTCAAGAGAGAGAAACAACTTCCACCTGTCAAATGGAAGAGATATTTGCATTTGGTCTCAACGGGTAAGGCAAGAAGATCTATAGACATAATTTGGATAAATAATAAAAATGCAGAGGAAACAAGATGAATAAATACAAACACAATTGGAAAAAATATGTAATCCCATTTGGTTGCTGTACAAGTTATCTAATAGGAGGTTATATAGGAAAAATTGGTTGGGAAAAGATTGGAAAAACTTTGGATGTCATGAAAAGAGGTAACTTGATCTAAGAGCCAATGGAAAGTAACTGAGCAGGAAATTAACACAATTAATTAACTACTTTAGAAAAATTACTTTGGAGGTTTTGTCAAGTGTGCAGACACTGGAAGTGGAAAAATCCAAAGATTGCAATGTGTTAGGGAAGAATAAGGGGCCAAGAACGAGTGTGACTTCAGGAGACAATGGCTTTCTTTATTTTCCTGCCAAAAGTTGATCAGCCAGGTTTACTAACTTTTCCCATTCCATTTTTCCTTTTATCATTCACCTATTTCCTAGTTGTTACAGTGAGAAAAGCCACATGAAATCAAGAAGAAATAAAAAGAGATAGCAGAAAAGTTATATATCAAATCTATGACCAGTAATATACAATTAGCAGATAAATAAAGAAATAGCATATCACTGTCCTTACTTAAATTCTAAACAGATCAAGCATGGGATTTATCCTTGTAATAGTTTTTGTGTCAAATATTTAACACAACTTGATAGGATAAAATGAAGAACTACTGGGCCTCCCTGGTGGCGCAAGTGGTTGAGAGTCCGCCTGCCGATGCAGGGGATACGGGTTCGTGCCCCGGTCTGGGAGGATCCCATGTGCCGCGGAGCGGCTGGGCCCGTGAGCCATGGCCGCTGAGCCTGCGCGTCCGGAGCCTGCGCGTCCGGAGCCTGTGCTCCGCAACGGGGGAGGCCACAGCAGTGAGAGGCCCGCATACCACAAAAAAAAAAAAAAAAAAAAATGAAGAACTACTTAAGAATTCTCTGAAGATTAAGAAAAATTAAGGCAACATGAGTAGAAAGGACCTGTTGACTTTGAGTCACCTCTCAACAGCAAGATGATTTAATAAGTGGTTCTAGATAACAGATAAAAGGAAATTCAATTTTGGGTATTTGTTAAACAACACATGACATGACAGGTTAATATCCAGGTCCTTCTCTAGTGATAATCTCTGGTTACTCTGAAAGAGTTGTGAAAACAAAAGCTTTAGCAGCTACAAGAGAATCGAGGGCAGGGATCACATTTCCCTGGAATCAGTTTTTAATGATAAAACTTATTATCCAGCTGTCAGTCGGAGAGAAATAGAAGATGTCCCAAAGCTCATGCCAAGAAGAAAAGGAAGATGTTGTCAAAGATGTCACAAACTAAGAACACTGAAGCATGACAGGGAGCTTCTTGCTCCTGGCTGCCTTTTCATCAGAAATCTTAGAAGCTGACTGCAAAGCACAATTTCCATTCCATTTATCAAAACAAACACAAGGAAAGTGAACTTCCTGACTGTCAGAGAAAATATTGTTGGTGTAAAATAAGAAATAATTGAGATGAAATTTCTGAACAAAGTTGAATTTCTTTTCTAAAAAAAAAAAAGGAAGAAGACATTGGCATACCTTGGGGGAGGAAAAAACTGAAGTGCTTTGGAAGACATTGTCTTTACTTTTCTCTATTGATGCTTTGTACTTTTATTTTCCTCATGGTAATGACTGAGGATAATCAAGGTTTTACGCTGCACAACTTTTTAGTCTTAGAGCATCATTACTCTTGCCAAAAAGATTTCATCTCTGCTCCCACGGGTCAAATTGAGTTAATGATAAGTTGGTGAGATGACTTGATTAGCACTGTAATATGAGGGAGCCTCAGGTCCAGGAATAACCACAAACCAACTGTCAGCTCTTTTGGCTTTCTGGCTGTGTTGTTGAAATGACATGTTTGCCCTCAGGGGATATAGAATGACAGGGGGTGCATGGCTCACTCAGCTCTCCTGCAGAGTCACAGAAATATTTACCCAGTACCATCAGAACAATACTAAGCACATCATCAAATTAAACCAAAATATGTCATCTTCACTGCTCTCAAGAGTCTGACTGAAGTACATCAGATAATTCTAATAACATTTGCATACTCTCTATAATAATGCTAAGGAAACTGTTTGATTTTCAAAAGAACTTATTACCAAAATGACGTGGAAAAAAAAAGACAAAAATAACTATTTTTCCAATAGATAAATCCTACTGAATGTCTTATTAAACCTAATTCTCAAAACATGGGGAGTTGAAAATTTGGGGGTTCTTTAATGTTTTTCACTTAAATTTTTATCTAATAATATCAGGCTGTGTTGGAAGAACCATGTAATTACAGTCAATCAATCCACTTCAATTCATCTCTCATACTACATATTCTGCTTATATGTTATACTTTAAACAATACAAAAAATAAAACATTTTGTATAGCTAACCACCTATACTTGGATAAAACATAAAATAGAAAGAGAAGAGTTTTTTTTTTCTTTTTTTCTTTTTTCTTGCGGTACGTGGGCCTCTCACTGTTGTGGCCTCTCCCGTTGCGGAGCACAGGCTCTGGATGCGCAGGCTCAGTGGCCATGGCTCACGGGCCCAGCCGCTCCATGGCATGTGGGATCTTCCTGGACAGGGGCACGAACCCATGTCCCCTGCATCGGCAGGCGGACTCTCTACCACTGTGCCACCAGGGAAGCCCGAGAAAAGGCATTTTACAAATTTATTGAAGGAAAAAAAGAAGAGAATAATCTACCCCTAGTGTAAAAACAAACTTTATTTTTCATAAAAATGTTTAGCAACAGCATTAATTACATACAAGATGTACAGTGAGTTGTATATTACCCTAAAAAAGTAATATGGAAAAAACTACTTCATCATATACAGTGTATAAAATAAGATGAATGGAGAGGAGCTGTATACAGCAATGACAAAACTCTAGAGAGAATTTTCAATGCCTTCTCCACCCCTAAAAGGAAGATAAATGACACACTTCTTAGGTCGTACTAAAAAATGAGGTAAATATTTTGTATGCTAAGCAAAGTGGTTGGCCCATAGTATATGCTTGGAAACTTAATTTTCTGAACAATAAAGCAACTAATTTTAATATGTTTTATGTTCAAGAGCTAATGAAAATAGAACTTAAGAACTCAGTTCTGTGATGGCTCCAATTCTTCACCTCTCTTTGCATCCACACTGTTGGCCATGTGATTTTACAACCCTTCACACCAAAGAAGTGGGGTTTATTTCCCCATCTTTTGATTTGGGGCTTGCTTCATGACTTGCTTTGGTCAACAGAATGAAGCAAAAGTGGCGGTGTGCTCATTTTCAGCCTGTATCTCAAAGAGTCCTGTGAGCTCCTCTTGCTCTTACACCTCCACCATCACTTCTGGACTAAGAAATGCATGTGGAACAGAGCTGAGTTAGTCACCTCATCGTGCCAGCAAAGGTCATCTAGACCAGCCAATTGCCAGTCCACCAGGAGATCTGTGAGCCAGACAAGATCATCAGAGGCTTTCTGCCACTGATGAGATTTTGTGGTTAGTAATTGTTCAGCATTTTGATATAATCCCTATCCCTAATCTCTTCACTTGGTAAATTACCTCAATATTTTTGTGAAGATTATGTCAGTGGTCCCTCCATAGAACAGTACTTTACAAATTTCATTTCTCTAATAATGAGTTGTGCTAAGCCACTACATGCTTATTTAGTATTCTTTTATATTTTTATTTTTATTTTTTTTGCGGTACACGGGCCTCTCACTGTTGTGACCTCTCCCGTTGCGGAGCACAGGCTCCGGATGCGCAGGCTCAGCGGCCATGGCTCACGGGCCCAGCTGCTCCACAGCATGTGGGATCCTCCCAGACTGGGGCACGAACCCGTGTCCCCTGCATCGGCAGGCGGACTCTCAACCACTGCACCACCAGGGAAGCCCAGTATTCTTTTTGTATTAAAGTAAACATTTATTAAGGGCCTGGCATGTACCAAATATTGTGGCAGTATGATATAAGATTTAAAAAAATACTTTAAATGAATATATTTTTGTCTTTATTTCCTGTATGCTCTTTGAGGGCAGGTTCATTTCTTCACTATGCTCCCAAAGATACTAATATATTAAATATTGGACTAATAATTCTATGAGGTATAAGACATGTCAATACTTTATTCTAAGCTATAATAATTTAGACTGATTTTCTAGCACCCTAATCCATTGCTGCAACACAACATTTATTAAATTATTTTAATTTTTATATCAATATAAGTTTACAGGTATATATAAAGTGAATCAGCAATATAATCTAAATTTCTTTACTTTTGAGTGGATAGGTCTAACAGAAAAATACATTTACATATATATTTTTATCCAAATCCCTCTAATAATATTTAGATGCAGAAATAGTACATGTTTTCCTCAACTACGTATCTCCTTTGTAAACATCCTACATCTGTCCTTGAATGAGTCAAGCCAGTCAATTCAAACTCGGAAATTATTATAAAGTATATTAGTAAATGAGAGGTTAGGAGGGCCCATTTTAAGTGAGGCTATCTTATGCCACGAAGTCCCCCAAAGACCGCCCAAAATAAACTACAACAATTAAATTATAATGATATTCCAAGTATGTATGGCTCATTTCACTCCCAACAAAGATTATGATTTTAATACACCGACTTAGGTCCTTCTTTCATTCCTTCCGGAAACTTAAAAAATAAACTAATTTGTTTTGGATCACTTTTCTGAAGAAACACGAGAAAATTTCTAAATTATAATAGAAAAAAGCTAGAGTAATACAAATTTTGAAAGTGATAATGGTTATTGACACGCTTTAATACATCATTTGACTTAATAAAGTGAAAGTCTGGTAACATGCTTGCTTCCGGGGAACAGAAAGACAGATAAGGACTGCAGGGGTGATGATTATTTGTCCATTTCCTTTTCTGAAGCCACCATTTATTCTATGCTTTCATGCATGATTAACAGCTAGAGATCCTTCACATGTAATCAATAGTTGTGAAGTTTTATATCAGGTTTAGAGATTAGACAGCCTTGATTACAAATTTTATCGATTTGTACAGCTTAGCTGCAGAAATCCCTGTACATTTTTCAGAAGTTAAATTAAAAGGAGATACATGCTCGACACACACTAGAAATGCCAGTGTGATGATAAGGTGTGACCTCTTTATACTCATTCCTCCAGATGAATAAAACCCTTCTAGTACACTAAAACATGAATCAGCATGTCAACAAGTATCAAGCTGAGATAGTAAACAGAGAGAAAATGTGACAAAAAGAATTACAAAACCACATGGAAACCTGCCTACACTATAATTAATACAGGAGACTTGCAAGAATTAATTGCTTCAGCTCATTTGTAAATTAGGAAATTGACAGAGATAAGAATAATGAACTCCTTAACTTCCACCTGGGACAACCTGAGCCTATATTACAACTGAAGATTCATGATCTCTTTTAAGGTAAAGGAACAAGGACAAATTTAATTACTAGAAAAATAAATATAATCATTTTAAAGTTAGCAAGTAAACTAGTGAATATAAAATTCATATCCAAATCTGATTTATGAATATTCCTACCTTAAAAACTTTTAAGGAACTCCTGTATATTTTATGTCCACTATTTGAAGGTCTGAGATTGTCCAGAAAAAAATCAATAAACACCTATACACTCAACAAATGCTGGGGGGGTGGTGGTGGTGCTAATATTTTCCACAATAAAAATCTTACTTTTTAAATGTTCTATTACAGATTTCTGAAAATTATTTCACCTTTATTCCTTTGTGAAATATCTTTCATTATTCTAATTGAGTATGTCCCAGATCTGCATTAAGTCCTATATATGATGACACCCAAGGGAAAAATAAGTAAAAGGTGATTCATCTTGATGAGAATCCTGAAGAATTCCTCTCCTTATATTTGAAAAGTTATTCAACAATTAGTTTTAGAGCACGGACTGCCTTGAGCCAGTCTACACGGTTAGGCAAATGTTTCAGTGTGTTTTATAATGGACTTGAAAAAAATGAAATCCCGTTAAATTGTAAAAATAAAAAATGAACCTATTTATCATACTTTATGCAAGATAGTTTAAGAATATATTTTCTATTAAAATTTCCTAATATTTTTAGGGGGAGAACTTCAAGATGACAGAAGACCAAGATGTGGAGATCACCTTCCTCCCCACAGATACACCAGAAATACATCTACATGTGGAACAACTCCTACAGAACACCTACTGAACGCTGGCAGAAGACCTCAGACCTCCCCAAAGGCAAGAAACTCCCCACATACCTGGGTAGGGCAAAAGAAAAAGAAAAAACAGAGACAAAAGGATAGGGACGGGACCTGCACCAGTGGGAGGGAGCCGTGAAGGAGGAAAGGTTTCCACACACTATGAGGGCCCTTCGCGGGGGGAGACTGCGGGTGGCGGAAGGGGGAAGCTTCGGAGCAGCGGAGGAGAGCGCAGCCACAGGGGTGTGGAGGGCAAAGCGGAGAGATTCCCGCACGAAGGATCGGTGCCGACCAGCACTCACCAGCCCGAGAGGCTTGTCTGCTCACCCACGGGGGCGGGCGGGGGCTGGGAGCTGAGGCTCAGGTTTCGGAGGTCGGATCCCAGGGAGAGGACTGGGGTTGGCTGCGTGAACAGCCTGAATGGGGCTAGTGCGTCACAGCTAGCCGGGAGGGAGTCCGGTAAAAAGTCTGGAAGTGCCTAAGAGGCAAGAGACCATTGTTTAGGGGTGCGTGAAGAGAGGGGATTCAGAGTGCCGCCTAAACGAGCTCCAGAGACGGGCGCAAGCCACAGCTATCAGCACGGACCCCAGAGACGGGCATGAGATGCTAAGGCTGCGGGTGCAGCCACCAAGAAGCCTGTGTGCAAGCACAGGTCACTATCCACACCTCCCCCACCGGGCGCCTGTGCAGCCTGCCACTGCGAGGGTCCCATGATCCAGGGACAACTTCCCCGGGAGAACGCATGGCGCGCATCAGGCTGGTGCAACGTCATGCTGGCCTCTGCTGCCACAGGCTCGCCCCGCATTCTGTACCCCTCCCTCCCCCGGGTCTGGGTGAGCCAGAGCCCCTGAATCTGCTGCTCCTTTAACCCCATTCTGCCTCGGTGGGAACAGACACCTTCAGGTGACCTACACGCAGAGGCAGGGACAAATCCAAAGCTGAACCCCAGGAGCTGTGCAAACAAACAAGAGAAAGGGAAATTTCTCCCAGCAGCCTCAGGAGCAGCGGATTTAATCTCCACAATCAACTTGATGTACCCTGCATCTGTGGAATACCTGAATAGACAACAAATCATCCCAAAATTAAAGCGATGGACTTTGAGAGCAATGATATACTTTTTTTTCCTTTTTCTCTTTTTGTGAGTATGTATGTGTATGCTCCTGTGTGTGATTTTGTCTGTATAGCTTTGCTTTTACCATTTGTCCTAGGGTTCTGCTGCCTTTTTCTTTTTTTTTTTTTTTTGTATACGTTTTAGCGCTTGTTATCATTGGTGGAGCTTTTTCGTTTGATTGCTCTCTTCTTTCTTTCTTTTCTTTCTTTCTTTCTTTCTTTCTTTTTTATTACATTAAAATTTTTTTATTTTTAATAATTATTTTTTATTTTAATAACTTTATTTTATTTTCTTTTTTTCCTTCTTTCTTTCTTTTTTTTCCCCTTTTCTTCTGAAACATGTAGCTAACAGCATCTTGGTCCTCTGGCCGGGTGTCAGGCCTGTGCTTCTGAGGTGGGAGAGCCGAGTTCAGGACATTGTTCCACCAGAGACCTTCCAGCTCCACATAATATCAAACAGCAAAAGCTCTCCCAGAGATCTCCATCTCAGCGCTTAAACCCAGCTCCACTCAATGACCAGCAAGCTCCAGTGCTGGACACCCTATGCCAAACAACTAGCAAGACAGGAATACAACCCCACCTATTAGCAGACAGGCTGCCTAAAATCATAATAAGGTCACAGACACCCGAAAACACACCACTGGATACGGATTTATCCAACAGAAAGACAATATCCAGCCTCATCCACCAGAACACAGGCACTACTCCCCTCCACGAGGAAGCCTACACAACCCACTGAACCAACCTTAGCCACTGGGGGCAGACACCAAAAACAACAGGAAGTACAAAGCTTCAGCCTGTGACAAGGAGACCCCAAACACAGTAAGTTAAGCAAAATGAGAAGACAGAGACATACACAGCAGATGAAGGAGCAAGGTAAAAACCCACCAGACCAAACAAATGAAGAGGAAAGAGGCAGTCTACCTGAAAAAGAATTCAGAGTAATGATAGTAAAGATGATCCAAAATCTTGAAAATAGAATGGAGAAAATATAAGAAACGCTTACAAAGGACCTAGAAGAACTAAAGAGCAAACGAACAGTGATGAACAACACAATAAATGAAACGAAAAATTCTCTAGAAGGAATCAATAGTAGAACAACTGAGGCAGAAGAACGGATAAATGACCTGAAAGATAAAATAGTGGAAATAACTACTGCAGAGCAGAATAAAGAAAAAAGAATGAAAATAATTGAGAACAGTCTCAGAGACCTCTGCGACAGCATTAAACGCACCAACATTCAAATTATGGGGGTCCCAGAAGAAGAAGAGTAAAAGAAAGGGTCTGAGAAAATATTTGAAGAGATTATAGTTGAAAATTTCCCTAACATGGGAAAGGAAATAGTCAATCAAGTCCAGGAAGGGCAGAGAGTTCCATACAGGAGAAATCCAAGAAGAAACATGCCAAGGCACATATTAATCAAACTATCAAAAATTAAATACAGGGAAAAAAATATTAAAAGAAGCAAGAGAAAAGCAACAAATAGCATACAAGGGGATCCCCATAAGGTTAACAGGTGATCTTTCAGCAGAAACTCTGCAAGCCAAGAGGAAGTGGCAGGACATATTTAAAGCAATGAAAGGAAAAAACAACAAAGATTACTCTATTCAGCAAGGATCTCATTCAGATTCGACGGAGAAATTAAAACCTTAACAGACAAGCAAAAGCTAAGAGAATTCAGCACCACCAAACCAGCTTTACTCAAATGCTAAAGAAACTTCTCTAGGCAGAAAACACAAGAGAAGGAAAAGACCTACAACAACAAATCCAAAACAATTAAGAAACTGGTAATAGGAACATACACATCGATAATTACCTTAAATGTAAATGTATTAAATTCTCCAACCAAAAGAAATAGATGGGCTGAATGGATAGAAAAACAAGACCTGAATATATGCTGTCTAAAAGAGACCCACTTCAGACCTAGGGACACATACAGACCAAAAATGAGGGATGGGAAAAAGATATTCCATGCAAATGAAATCAAAAGAAAGCTGGAGTAGCAATTCTCATATCAAATAAAAAAGACTTTAAAATAAAGACTATTACAAGAGACAAAGAAGGACACTACATAATGATGAAGGGGGCAATCCAAGGAAAAGATATAACAATTGTAAATATTTATGCAACCAATATAGGAGCACCTCAATACATAAGGTAAATGCTAAGAGCCAAAAAGGGGGAAATTGACAGTAACAGAATCATAGTAGGGGACTCTAACACCCCACTTTCACCAATGGACAGATCATCCAAAATGAAAACAAATAAGCAAAAACAAGCTTTAAATGATACATTAAACACTATCGACTTAATTGGTATTTATAGGACATTCCATCCCAAAACAGTAGGATACACTTTCTTCTCAAATGCTCATGGAAGAGTCTCCAGGATAGATCATATCTTGGGTCACAAATCAAGCCTTGGTAAATTTAAGAAAATTGAAATCGTATCAAGTATGTTTTCCCGACCACAACGCTCTGAGACTAGATATCAATTACAGGAAAAAATCTGTAAAGAATACAACCATATGGACGCTAAACAATACACTACTTAATAACCTAGAGATCACTGAAGAAATCAAAGAGGAAATCAAAAAATACCTAGAAAAAAATGACAATGAAAACACGACTACCCAAAATCTATGGGGTTCAGCAAAAGCAGTTCTAACAGAAAGTTTATAGCAATACAATCCTAGCTCAAGAAACAAGAAACATCTCAAAGAAACAACCAAACCTTACACCGAAAGCAATTAGAGAAAGAAGAAGAAGAACAACAACAACAAAAAAAAAACCCCAAAGTTATTGGAAGGAAAGAAATAATAAAAATCAGATCAGAAATAAATGAAAAATAAATGAAGGAAACAATAACAAAGATCAATAAAACTAAAAGCTGTTTCTTTGAGAAGATAAACAAAATTGATAAACCATTAGCCAGACTCATCAAGAAAAAAAGGGAGAAGACTCAAATCAATAGAATTAGAAATGAAAAAGGAGAAGTAACAACTGACACTGCAGAAATACAACCGATCATGAGAGATTACTGCAAGCAACTATATGCCAATAAAATGGACAACCTGGAAAAATGGACAAATTCTTAGAAAAGCACAACCTTCCGAGACTGAACCAGGAAGAAATAGGAAATATAAATAGATCAATCACAAGTACTGAAATTGAGACTGTGATTAAAAATCTTCCAACAAACAAAAGCCCAGGACCAGATGGCTTCACAGGTGAATTCTATCAACATTTAGAGAAGAGCTAACACCTACCCTTCTCAAACTCTTCCAAAATATAGCAGAGGGAGGAACACTCCCAAACTCATTCTACGAGGCCACCATCACCCTGATACCAAAACCAGACAAAGATATCACAAAGAAAGAAAACTACAGGCCAATATCACTGATGAACATAGATGCAAAAATCCTCAACTAAATACTAGCAAACTGAATCCAACAGCACATTAAAAAGATCATACACCATGATCAAGTGGGGTTTACCCCAGGAATGCAAAGATTCTTCAATATACGCAAATCAATCAATGTGATACAGCATATTAACAAACTGAAGGAGAAAAACCATATGATCCTCTCAGTACACACAGAAAAATCTTTCAACAAAATTCAACACCCATTTATGATAAAAAATGGTGTTGATAAAGGCCATATATGACAAACCTACAGCCAACATCATTCTCAATGGTGAAAAACTGAAACCATTTCCACTAAGATCAGGAATAAGACAACGTTGCCCACTCTCACCACTATTATTCAACATAGTTTTGCAAGTTTTAGCCACAGCGATCAGAGAAGAAAAAGAAATAAAAGGAATCTAAATCAGAAAACAAGAAGTAAAGCTGTCACTGTTTGCAGATGACAGGTTACTATACATAGAGAATACATAGAGAATCCTAAAGATGCTATCAGAAAACTACTAGAGGTAATCAATGAATTTGATAAAGTAGCAGGATACAACCTAATGCACAGAAATCTCTTGCATTCCTATACACTAATGATGAAAAATCTGAAAGAGAAATTAAGGAAATGCTCCCATTTACCATTACAATGAAGAGAATAAAATACCTAGGAATAAACCTACCTAAGGAGACAAAAGATCTGTATGCAGAAAAGTATAAGACACTGATGAAAGAAATTAAAGACCATACAAACAGATGGAGAGATATACCATGTTCTTGGATTGGAAGAATCAACATTGTGAAAATGACTATACTACCCAAAGCAATCTACAGATTCAATGCAATCCTAAACAAACTACCGATGGCATTTTTCATAGAACTAGAACAAAAAATTTCACAATTTGTATGGAAACACAAAAGATCCTGAATCAAGACCCCGAATCATTGCCAAAGCAATCTTGAGAAAGAAAAACGGTGCTGGAGGAATCAGGCTCCCAGACTTCAGACTATATACTACAGTATCAGATTATACTACAGATGAAAGCTACAGTAATCAGAAGAGTATGGTACTGGTACAAAAACAGAAAGATAGATCAATGGAGCAGGATAGAAAGCCCAGAGATAAACCCATGCACATATGGTCACCTTATCTTTGATAAAGGAGGCAAGAATATACAATGGAGAAAAGACAGCCCCTTCAATAAGTGATGCTGGGAAAACTGGACAGCTACATGTAAAAGAACAAAATTAGAACACCCCCTAACACCATACACAAAAATAAAGTCAAAATGGATTAAAGACCTAAATGTAAGGTCAGAGACTATAAAACTCTCTGAGTAAAACATAGGCAGAACAGTCTGTGACATAAATCACAGCATGATCCTTTTTGACCCACCTCCTAGAGAAATGAAAATAAAAACAAAAATAAAGAAATGGGACATAATGAAACTTAAAAGCTTTTGCACAGCAAAGGAAACCATAAACAAGATGAAAAGACAACCCTCAGAATGGGAGAAAATATTTGCAAATGAAGCAACTGACAAAGGATTAATCTCTAAAATTTACAAGCAGCTCATGCAGCTCAATATCCAAAAAACAAACAACCCAATCCAAGAAAGTGCAGAAGTCCTAAATAGACATTTCTCCAAAGAAGATATACAGATTGCCAACAAACACATGAAAGAATGCTCAACATCATTAATCATTAGAGAAATGCAAATCAAAACTACAATGGGCTATCACCTCACACCAGTCAGAACGGCCGTCATCAAAAATTCTACAAACAATAAATACTGGAGAAGGTGTGAGGAAAGGGAATCCTCTTGCACTGTTGTTGTAAATGTAAATTGATACAGCCACTATGGAGAACAGTATGGAGGTTCCTTCAAAAACTAAAAATAGAACTACCATATGACCCAGCAATCCCACTACTGGGCATATACCCTGAGAAAAGCATAATTCAAAAAGAGTCATGCACCACAATGTTCACAGCAGCTTTATTTACAATAGCCAGGACATGGAAGCAACCTAAGTGTCCATCGACAGATGAATGGATAAAGAAGATGTGGCACATATATACAATGGAATATTACTCAGCCATTAAAAGAAACGAAACTGAGTTATTTGTAGTGAGGTGGATGGACCTAGAGTCTGTCATACAGAGTGAAGTAAGTCAGAAAGAGAAAAATGAATACCTTATGCTAACACATATATATGGAATTTTAAAAAAATGGTTATGAAGGACCTATGGGCACGACAGGAATAAAGACACAGACGTAGAGAATGGACTTGAGAACACGGGGAGGGGGAAAGGTAAGCGGGACGAAGTGAGAGAGTGGCATGGATGTATATACACTATCAAATGTGAAATAGATAGCTAGTGGGAAGCAGCCACATAGCACAGGGAGATCAGCTCGGTGCTTTGTGACCACCTAGAGGGGTGGGATAGGGAGGGTGGGAGGGAGACGCAAGAGGGAGGGGATATGGGGATATATGTATATGCGTAGCTGATTCACTTTGTTATAAAGCAGATACTAACACACCATTTTAAAGCAATTATAATCCAGTTAAGATGTAAAAATAAATAAGTAAAAAATAAAATAAAATCTACTAATATTTTCAAATGATTCCACAGAATAACATAAAATGTGACAACACATAGGAACAACAACCTGGGAGATTGCTTTCTTTTGTTTCCACAAATAAGTCCTAGTAGTGCTAAATTTAGAAGTATTATGAAAGTTCCTAATTTCTAGACATTCACAAACTGTAAATGAAAGTGTGTAAAAGCACTTAAGAATTATTTTTATGATTTTCTGTGCATATGGTACTTTAGTCATCATATTCTTTCCATATCCAAATCCATATGACCAGTTCCAAACCATCTCTTGCTGGCTCTGAATTTCAATTGCCTGTAGATTTCCACCTGGATGCTCAAATACAATACCTTTAAAACAAGATTTATCATCTTCTTTTCATGAGTGCCTCATTCTAACCTCCCTGCTTCTATTAAAGGCTTTAGTTCCTAGACTAAAACCTTGACCATATCATTGATTCCTCTGTTCCTCACATAGCCCCTCATAAATTACCACATCTATTTACTACATCATTTCAAAAGATCTATGGCATTTCTCAGTCCCTCTTTTTAACCCAGGGCCTGAAATTCTTGTTACTACCAAGACTTCCCAGTGCCTTCTTCACCTAGATCTTCCAAAGTGTATTTCTAATTACAAAACTTGTCCATTCAAACCATTGTTGGAGGTTTCCTAGGTAGGCTAAACAAATATAGTTTAAAACAAAACAAAACAAAACAAAAAGCAAACAACCCAAAGCCCCCAAAAAACTTGGTGTATAACCTAAGGATCTCTTAATACAAAGTACATAGTAGTATTCCCTAATACAACTTTATATCATATACTTCTCCCAATGCCCTGCACTCTAGCCAAACAACTCATCAGGTACCAAAGCTAGTACAGAGCTGTCCAACATATGTTCTACTGTCCATTTCATTCCATCTATTTAGAATATCTTCCTTTTGTAGACCTTCCTATTGAAGTAGTTCAACATCCAGTTAGAAATATACTATCTTCCCAGTGAAAGTTTGCCCCAGGAAGCCTGACAAAGTGATAAATGATCTTTAATTCTCAGAAACTTTTACCTGTACCTGTATTAAGGCATTTAATGCATAATATCTTCCATTCATTCTGTGTGTCTGTGTGTTCAGGTTTCCTATATTAATATGGAAACTTGAAATCAGAAACTATGCCCTATATAGAAATAAATAGTACATATAAAATGGGCCTTGAAGAAATAGTGCTAAATAAATGTTAAAATAATTAATCAGCTAATACATTTGCCATAGAGCCAATTTTTAAAACATAGAATAAACTCTAAAATCAACTCTTACTAGAATAATTAACTTTAACAAATATTTATTAGCAAGTAAATACAAATGGGCCAGACTAGTTCCTTAGGATTAAAAAAATAATTAAGGCATGACTCCTTTCCCTGTACAACACACAATGTGGTGAGGTACAGGTCCACAGGCAGGTAAGCTGTATCTTAATGTGGTAAGAATAAAACACTATTGGACCAAAGAGGTAAATGAAACTGTACAACTTCAAAGACAGGAACAATCAGTTGTTTCACCATAGCAGTAACAGTCAAGCTCTTTTTTGGATAACTAGATAATTTCATTGTGAAGGGAGTGGATATGAAGGGCCTTCAGGAAAAAACAAAAAACAAAAAACAAATGAACAAAAATAACAGGGTTGCAGAGAATCCTGGCTGCCATTTTGGACAGAGAAGAACTTCCACCCACATACTTTCAGTATTTCTCCATCACTGTATTCATTCATGTAGGGAGAAGCAGTGTGTATGGGAAAGATAAACGCTTTTGAATATTAATCTCCAGGTGGCTCTCTCCCTGAATTCCAGATTCATATATCCAATTACCTTCCAAACATCTCAGGTGAGTGGTGTAATGGGCATCTCAAACAATATCTGCAAAACTGAGCTACTGCTATACTACAGCCTATTTATCATTAAACAATTTATGCAAGTCTTCCCCATCTCAGTAAAATAACTCCATATTCTAGGTATCCAGGCCAAAAACCTTGGAGTCCTCCTAAGGCCTTCTTTCACCTTATACTTTACATCCATTTCATCATCAATTCTATTCCTACTCTCTGCAACATAAGTTTAGCATCTGACCACTTATGGTTACTTCCACCACTGTTATTTCTTTGATCTTAGCCACTATCAGCTGGGGCTGCAATCAGTGAAACTGAATCCAGACTAAACTGGAATGAACCCCTACTTCTTCTTTTGCTCCTCTTTCACACAGTTGTCAGAAGGACCCTGAAAAATCCTCCAGTGATACCCACCTAAGTCAGAGTAAGAGTGACAGTCAGTCATCACAATGGGCTTCTGGGTGCTGCACATTCTCCTACCCACCCCACCCCCAACCTTGCTCCCAGTCTGGTCTCATCTCCCACTACTCTTGGTCTAATCTACAAAGTAGACTCCACTTAAATATGTCAGGAACATTTTCTGTCTCTGGCAGGGCCTTTGCACTTCCTCTTCTCTTTGCCTAGAATGTTCTCCCAGATAGCCATTTGTCTCACTCCATCTCCTGCTACAGGGCTTTATTCAAAGGTCACATGTCAGTGAACTTTCCTTGATCATATTATTTGAAATCCAGTGTCGGTTTACTGCTTCATTTTTCTCCCTAGTACTTACTGCCATCTAATATCATTTATATTTTACTTTTATTTTTTTGCGGTACGCGGGCCTCTCACTGTTGTGGCCTCTCCCGTTGCGGAGCACAGGCTTTTAATTAATTAATTTTATTATAATTCTATTAATTTTATTAATAATTCTATTAATTTTATTATAATTAATTTTATTAATAATTTTATTATAATTCATTTTAATTTTAATTTTATTTTATTATTTATTAATTTTATTATAATTCTATATTGATGGTCTACGAACATTATCACTTGTAAGAATAAAATCCCAGAGAAGTTTGGGAAGAAGTTTTCACCCCTTCCCAGCCTCGCCCCAAACTGGATTACCTGTCACCTAAGGCTAGTTATCCATCTTCTACTCTCCAAGAAGAAATTAAAAGCATTCATTTATAATTTTCAAAATGTCAATTTAAATAAACTTTTTAAAGCATAGTTTCTGGATTACTTGGCCCATTTTCAGGTACTTAGAGAATATGTGTGTAAGGTACTAAGGAAAACACCAACTTGAAATAAAAACTAAAATCAAACAAAAATCTAACAGAGAACTTTACAAATGGATAGATAATACTGCTGAACATAAACTGAATCCCTTGAGCCTACCCACTCATTTTCACATGTGAATGCATACACTTTTTCTCTATAAGTGAAGTTTTCAATAAATAATTAAACACTAGGACTGAAAATTTCAAGAAATCTTGTTTTGAATGTAAAGCTATAGGGAGAGTTAAGAGGTTTTGCTGTTTATTTACCTTCTATCTGAATGGTTGCTTAAGGACATTTCCAGCAACCAACTGTCATGATCAAACTTTAGCTATTTTTAATATTCTAATATACGCTAATGGTTTCTTGGAACATTTTAGCATGTCTTTTGTAAATGTAAAAAAAGAACTTGGCAAGCCCAAACTATCTGAGTGCTTAACAAAAGGTACTTTACTATGAATTCTTCAAAATTGGGTTTAATTTAAAGAAATATCCAAGTGGTTAATTTGGATTCTTCTGAAATTATGATAATTTGCCTTAAATATAGGACAATATATTCAGTCATCTACTAATACATTCTCATAAATAAACCACATATAAAAATTCAAATAATTATATTTCAACAATTAAGGTTGAACTTCACTTGCATGTAAGATTTCTGTTCGTTTTTTAAAAAATTATACCATAAGGGAAGGGCCTTTAAAAAAAACCATTAAAATTAAAATGTAGTACTCAGCAACTGAGGTTTGGCAGTTCCATCTCATTCTTTTTTTTCCCCCTTTGAGAATGTATTTTTGTGTGCATTTTCTAAAGTAAAGCATAACTCATTTCTCTGGTTCATCAAGGAATGAAGTACATCAGAAATATATACTTTAAAGACATTTTGAAACATTTTCCTTAAAGCATGCCCATTTTGATTATTATAACCATTTAGGGAATCCTTTTTCAAGAATGTCATCCATATTTTCCTGACATCCTAAACACTATATATGGAAAATATTAACTAAAACAATTATTTAAGCTCATCATCATGGCTGTTACTCTCCTGGTAAAGTTAATAGTCTCTAATTTGAATATCTGCTGTTTTTTTAGAATGTCTTCTCTCTTCCAAGGGAACTATGCATTTTGTGAAGACAAAGTTATGCCATATTTCTTTGCATCCATCATGGATTCAAGCACGATGTCACATAGTAAATACTTCCTTAAAATTAACCTAATGAATGAAAGAATGAATAACTTGCAGTAGTTAACACATTAAATCTGCTTCCTTTAAACACAACCATACAGTAAATTTAATGCTTCCTCTATTTGACGCTAAAATAGCAAATTAGTCATGTTGCTAAATAAAAATTAGCTAAGACAATTAAACATTGTCAGTAAAAAAAAAAAACACAATAAAATGACAAAAGAAGCAAAACAAAATTTAAAATTTTTGATGTGGTTATAGAATGCAGGAAAAAAATGCAGTCATCATAGCATTAACTACATACTGCATGCCATGGAAAAAGCTTCAAGTATATTATTTCACTCAGTGCTCACAGCAACCCTAAAAGGTAGATATTTTTTCCCCCAAATTTTATAAGACATGAACCTGAGACTAGGAGGGATATGAGTAACTTATTGATGACTCAACCAGAATTCAAATTTTGGTGGACTCAAAAACAATACTAGTTTCTAATAGTGTACAGAATTTGTATTAAGGAATCTGGAAAACATAAGTAATGATATATAGAGAGAGTTTTCCACAGAAAAGGATTAAAATTTACTACATTTTAAAAATGTAAAATACCTACTATGTTCTAGTAGTTACATTTAATTTACACAATTGTGACCATATCTCTTTAAATAACATCAGAGTAGCTAAATTCAAATGAATAGCCAAACTAGCCTTCTAAATGAGCTCATCCTTTCCATCCTTGCCCTTTTTCACATGTGTCAAAAGTTTGAAATGTAAGGTTCATTATGATTTTCAGTGTAACCCACTTAACATCCTTAATAATTGTTACATTATTAATGGCACACACCTGCCATAAGTACTGTGCTGGTCTAGTTCTCTCATCTATTTATTTTCAAGCTGTGTGTGCTATTATTCACACATGTTAAATTTTTTTTAATTGTTATTTTTTGTTGCTAAATGGCACCAATTAAAAATGTATTAATGTCTCAGAATTGGTTTATCGAAACCTAAAAACATAAGGAACAACATATCCATGTCCTTAAAATAAAGAGTGAACAAGATTCAAGTGTCAAAATATAATGTAAATCTCTTTGTGCTAAGACAAGCAGTGATTTAAAAAGACCAATAAAGGGCTTCCCTGGTGGCGCAGTGGTTGAGAGTCCGCCTGCCGATGCAGGGGACGCGGTGTGCCCCGGTCCGGGAAGATCCCACATGCCGCGGAGTGGCTGGGCCCGTGAGCCATAGCCGCTGAGCCTGTGCGTCCAGAGCCTGTGCTCCGCAACGGGAGAGGCCACAACAGTGAGAGGCCCGCGTACCACAAAAAAAAAAAAAAAAAAAAAAAAAAAAGCAATTAAAAAAGACCAAAAAAAAAAAAGAAAAGTTACGTACAACTTAAGTACTTGAAACTTGCAGTTTCTTACATTTCTAAATCTCATTGTACTGTCTGTAATAAAATATTGTCAAATAGTGGCTTAGATCTATTGACATGTTCTCAGCATTTATAAACAAGCTCAGTAATCTCTGTAATAAACCAAACAGTTTTTACAGAGTAAGAGCAAAATAATGCTTTCCATGATGCAGTTGATAACTTTAGTCACCAAAGATGAGATGGGACCAAAAGCAGATTTCAAATTCACACTATTTCTGAGAGGCTCATAAAGTCACTGAGACAATTAATAATAAATATTATACACTCAAAAAGTCAGGAAAAACTATTGACAAAATGTCTACACCAATGAACATTGTTAGACATTGCATAATGTCAACATGGAGGAACTCTATGATGTGGGAGAGCAATGCCTCTTGGAAGTAGTAACAGACATTCCATTCAACAGCTGAACAAATCACTGATGTGCAGAGGATTTGCTCTTGATGGATATGTGGAATAAACTTGAGGGCAGAATGCTCCATAAATTTGGGTACTGGTCATCCCCCCAAACCAGGACTACATACAGATGTGGGAACAAGGCAGTGAATTCACCACGGTGGAACACAGCTAAGTATGCAGAGGGGAAAGTTGGCACTCTGAAAAGAGAATTAAATAAAACTCAAATGTCAGTACAGATATTTTATTCATTGATAACAGCCAAGAGTCAAGCATAATGCTACCAGATCTTCATTCAGTGTTGAAGGAAATAATAAAGTGGGGAATATAATCACGTTGATTTTCTGTGTATTGAGTGAAGAAATGGGCAGAGAATACAAAACTGTCCTGCCATACTGGTGCATGCTGACTGTCAAGGGGAAAGAAGCTCACACAGGTTTTCGAAATGAAGGATGTGATAAACACATTTCTTCCTCCACAAGACCATTTCAATGATTTCAAGTGGCATGTCAAATAACCCAATTTCCACAATATATTCAATTTATTGAATAGTGTAAATCTATCATATCAAAGACAAAATATCACCATATTTAATTCTGAGGATCAGAAAGATTTCTTAAAATGACTGAATAGCAATACAACAATACAATTGCTGCAACTTTAATCTAGTTCAACACAAAATGTTTTTTTATATTTTTAGAGACAGGTTGGTGTCCTGTTGGTACATATATTTAAAAACATATCCAATGCTGCAATGAAACATGAAAAAAAAATTTCTAGTCCTGAATTCAACAAAAGAGTATATTAATATCAATTTGTCATTATGTCTTAAGTTAAAACATTTAAATGAACATTTAACTATCTTCTGAGTAGGATACACTTGTCAACTTAGACTCTGACAATTTGCTAAATGTATTTTCCAATAAAATGTCTATTCATCATCTCTGGTTCCACATTAGCTCTAAACACCCAGAACTGAGAGCCACTAAACACTTGCTAGAGATCATTCCCATTGACCTATAATTAAGAGTTAGTATTACTAAGTTAGAGGAAATAAGGAAAAGAGAAAACACAGAATGGATCTAGAACTTAAGGTGTTTCTCAGAATATTCATCTTAAATTTACATACAAGTAACAATGAAAATTGCAATTGACATTTTTTCTAATATGAAACAAATATCAATTTTAATTGAAAATAAAGTTTTATTTTAAAATGTACCTATAACTGTGTTTTCTAAGTTGTTTTAAACTCCCCCATGCCATCTGTAGATACCAAAGTTGTGAATAACACTGACCTAATTGGTAAAGTTCAAATTCCTTGGCAAAGTACATATCTTCATTGATCCAGGCTCCCTTTACCTCTTCACTGTCTTCTCACCACTATTTCCCTTTTCATGTTTCTGGAATACCAAATTATCTGTAGTTCTTCATATTACATGCATCTTTCTTACCTCCATAATTCTGTTTTGCTGTGTCCCCTAATATAACACTTTCCTCTCTGATAGCCCCTCCCTCTTTCAACACTCCATGTGGCCAGCTCCTCCCTGCCATCCTTTAATATCACTTAGCTCAATATCATTTAGATATTTTCTTTTTATATGAGCTTAGATGTTCTCCAGGGATTTTTCCCTGATCCCACATCTTCTCCTTGCTCAGTTATCTGCATTTATAAGGCTTTGTGATACTGATATCATGGAACTTACACTTTTAAATTATCAGTGTTTATATTTATCTCTACTACTAGAATGTAAGCAACTCTAATTCCTTTTTGTTTTTATATTTTCAGAATCTAACCCAATATCTAATACACAGGAGATGTATCAAAACATGACTTACAATCAAATGAATGCTCAATTTTACCTATAAGAATGGAGGAGAGGGTAATGGTAAAGGTTTCATAGCTTTAATAAAATTATTCTTCTAATCACTACTCTCACTATCCATGTTTGAGGAAGGTGAAGTAAATCGTGATGAGCCAGACAGATGGTTATGAGGATAGTTACAGATTTACTTAACAAAAAGTTTACTTTTTATAAGTTGACTTTAACTTAATATTCAAACTTTTTAATATACCTATTTAAATTGTAGCTTTTAATGATGCTAAGCCCTTGCTTTCTGCACTTAGTTTAGGTCACACTGAAAAGAAACTGAATGAAGCAAATGGGGTAAAAAAATGCAAAAACAACTGCATTTAAGACTAGTATATATGATACAGTTTTTGAAGCACATGTTACAGTTTTCTCAGATGAAAACTCATTAAAAAGAAAACTAAGGTATTGAAGAATTAGTACTTTTTAATTTAATATGAGATCTAGACATTTATTTTATAATGGAGAAAACATATTTTAGTAAATTACAATGAATTCTTATTGGCTTAGCAAAAGGAAAACATTTGTTTATGAAAACTGTGGTACACAAGAAGCATGTGATAGAGTCAAGATAAAGATAAGTTATCACAGAATCAAAGCTCTGGGATGTGAGAGTTCTTGACAGGTTATCTGGGCTGGCAATTCCCTTGCCTTGGCAAGATCATTTTCAAAACACAGCAGACAAATGCATTTGTGTATGAAAAAAATGCCTCTAGGGGAAGAGGAGTCATAATCTCCCTTAATAATTCACTAAGCCTTTTTTAAACATGGTACCTAAAGACAGTTTAGCACATTGAGTTCAGAGGCCATATTCTTTTGTTTTCACTTTAGTGGTGAATTAAAATAGCCTAATTCACTGGGTAAATGTAGTTTGAGTTCTTACAAGCAACTCAAACTCATGTCAGTAACTGAACTCATCATTTTCTTTCCCTATGTCTCTTTCCAAACTGGTTCCTCCTTCTACATCACCCACCCGTTTGCTCAAACCCAAGAGTCACCCTGTATAAACTGATTGTCCCCATCTTCCATACATTCACATCAAATCAACTTCCAAATCTTACTATTTATTACTCTAATATTCATCCCTTCCTTATTACTCCCAGATCTCACTTAGAACAATGAAAGAGCCTCTGTACTAATCTCCTTCAGTTCTGCCTTCCCTTGTTTCTAATTACACAGGAAAATATATTCTTAGTATAATAGCCATACAATGATGGACACAAAACATATCTATGGACTCGTTTCAGTTAACCATACCCAGATACAATACACATATGTACACACAGATAGAAGAAAAATATCTAGAAAAAATTACAAAGCGTCATTGTTAACTTTTTCTGCACACACACAATAACAGATATACATACATATATATATATATATATATATATATAAATACACACACATATACATACTGCCTTTATTTATATAATATATATATCCTACTGGTATCATATATTGTTTAATTAAAATTGTGATTACTGTTTTAAAGGTAAACTATAAGGAATTATGACAACATACAACAAGGGAGCTTTGACTGGTAATAAGGCATCAAGAAAGCTCCCTTGAAGAAGAACCATGTCATCTGCACCTTGCAGGGGTACGAGAACTGATTAATCAGTTGTTGGAGGAGTGTTCCAGGCAGGCAGCTCAGCTTGAAAGCCCAGAGGCAGAGCATAGAGCAGCCCAGAGAGGCCATGGAAATAACGGCAGGTGTGGTGGCGATAAAGAAACAGGAGTGGCAAGTGCAGGCGATGAGGCTTATGAAAGAGGCGGTGCCCACGTTAAGTCGTGCCATAGATAAAAAGACTACAGTCTTTATGTTTTTCTGCAATCACCAGTCTGTTTATGCATGTGTCTTAATTTGCGATTGAAAAAAAAAAGGAAAATACTGTTCTCAAAGGTAATATTCCTAATATGTAATGCCATCATGTCAATCCTCAACTCCCTATCACATTCAGGATAATGTCAAACAGCCCTGAAAGCACACGCATTCTGCTTTGTGGGCATTTTCTGATTATTGGCCTGCACCTCTCATCACACCCACAATCATGCTGGACTCCAGCTAACCTGAACACAGTCACTTACTCTCTGTGTCTTTGAGTCAAACACACTTGTCCTCCGAGATCCTCTGGCTCATACACGTAGGACAATCAGAACTAAGCAAGTTCTCCAGGCAATACAACCTCTGTGCTCATGTATAAATTAGGATTCTCCACCCTGCCTCTATTTTCCCATGTGTGTTTCCCTCGCACAATTCAACATATGCTTAGGTCAAAATGTGCAGAATGCCAAAAGATATATACAGAAATGTATACAGCTACAAGAAAATGATTTTATCAAGAAAAATGGATTATAAAAATAAACTTTGGAAGTACCTGGTAAATAACAGAAACTATTTAAGATTAATTAAAAGAGAGAAATTTCACACTACAATTTTATGGAAGATTTTTTCTATCAATAAAATGGGAATACTAATACCTATCTTACAAGAGCTCTCAAGGCTGACATGATTATGACATTAAGTAATATATATGGAAAGGGATTTGAAAATATTTATGTCTAAAAGTATATTTTATTATTAGTTTTGAGCTTAGAATTAAAAATCTCAATGTTCACATGTTCTTATACTGACCAAGTCTTACCTTAAAAATAAAATAGATGAGAATTAATTGAATATGTTCTGTAATGCATATCCTTTTTTACCCTTGAATCCTTAATGCATACTAGCCACAAACTTAAAAAAAATTTAATTTCAAAACAAATGCATAGAATGGTATACAATCACAAACCTCTCTCTACTCTCACGCTGAATTCCCACTACTACCTTCCCCAAGCCTAATCACGGACTACTGTTAATATATTTGTAAGTCACAGCTTGTTTCAATGATCTGTTGCTTCTCAAAAGATTTTTTCTGTCTTCGTTATGTTTTTAGGGAATCTATGATGCTTTTAATTGTATCTTCGATACTTGATGTCTTAGTCTGTCTTCTTCTGTCTACAGTATCTGTTAACTGGTGAGATATGGCTTAAGGTTAACAGGGATATAGAACTATCTAAATTTAGATTTAGAGTCTATAACCTCTTAGAAGTTTTATGTGCTTCTTGTCTTTCCTTATATAATTTATAATTAATTAATATGTTCGATACTTAATCTTTGAAATGTAGTAGCAATATCATCTGATCCTTATTTAAAATATCAAGTCATTTGATTTATTCTTTGATTATGAAAAGGTCATGCTACAAATTCATGTTAATATATTGATAATTATGTATCTGGAAGAAAATTAGGAGTCTTCTCTATAATAATCTTTCAAACAGATAAGACATGGCATAACCAAAGAGAAACAGGTAAGATGTGGCAGATAGCAAAGCTGTTTTGCTGAACAATTCTATCTGAATTCCAGAATTATGGATGACAGCATTCATGATCTCCTAAAGTTCCTCCCAGAAGACACAGTTCTATAAAATGCAGTTTGAAAACCAATTTCTGTACTAAGCTTTGTGTGATTGTAACTTGGGGTAATTATCAATATATATACCATAACAATTGAGCAAAAACAAATTGATTAGGTAATACTGCTAAAAGGAGTATGACATTCTTAGTTGTGCAGACTTTCAAGCTTTAGAAGGAAGAATCTCAAATTAATAAGTTTGACTGCATTGTTTACACAAATTGTTATTTCCCAAAGTAGACATTTTATAATATTATATTTATATTCTCCAGCTTTCTGTATTTTATATCTCCAGCCTAATTATTTTTTTTATCCATTAAGATCTACATAGCTTCTTTTTCAGTGTTATTTAGTTTGGGGGATATAAGTATTTATTGATATATTCTTGTTCCAAAGTTCTAAGATTCTTGTGTTTTCATAATTAAGCTATTTATTTGTGATTGAGCCAGAAAATGCACAAACTCCACAAGAAGGCTGCCTCAATGCAAAAAGTAGAATGGATCCAGGTATCATCCAAAGGTTTTCTGATTACAACAACATTCACAGGCAAACAAAAATGATGCTAATAAATAATAATTATAGTGACCTATGATTTAAAATAACTCCACTTACTCTTCTATCCATCAGACTTTACAGTAAAGGGATCTCTGACTTGATTTACATCCAATGGCAATAAATCTAGATTACCATGGACGTGCATCATGGCATGCCTGCATTGAGCAAATACCATGGCACTAGTGTCAGCTATCTAGTCTCAATTCAGGAATTAAAACAAATAAGCAGTTTTCTCTAAATATAGTTTTGGTATGTGTGTGTGTGTGTGTGTGTGTGTGTGTGTGTGTATATACACATATACATATATATATATTATTTTTCCTTACTATATTTTTCTCTAATACGGAGACTTCTTTTGATGAATAGGGGAAACAATTCAGAAAAGCAAGAAGAAAGCTGAATTACACATCATTTCTGGTATGTTAACAGTAAAGCTTGAAAAGTTTTCTTCCATCAGTTTCCTCTGAGTCATTAATATATAGGACAGATAATGTATAGGACATTAATGTATAGTCACTAATGTATAGGACAGACAAAAGTTTGGAATTCACTCTTTTGATTTTTATGTTTATAATGACCTATGAATTTTTTTAAATGCACTTTTTCTTTAAGCTATTTTCTTAATCTTTCCCTGATTTTATGATAAATAAAATGATGACATTAGCAAAACTTCTCCATCTTGTCTTCTAAGTCGTTAATAGATTTAATACCATCAGTACTAAAATTGATCCTGAGGGCACCCACTATTAACCTCTTTCCACTTGAGAAGTCCATTTATTTCTGGTCTTGCTTTCTATCAATTCTACAGTTTTAAATCTGAGAAGGAAATTTTCCTGTTAATCCTTGGTCATCAGCTTTCTTTAGCTTTGTCTTGTAAAGAACTTTTTCAGAAGTTCTGAACCACACAAGCATTTCCCTTCCCTATACATAATTTTGCCAGTGCACTTCATTTGTTGGATTTCTCTCAGGTAAGGATCTATTTAGTCTTGAACAGAACAGTCAGGAACATAATTTAAATACCCTAATAGTATAAATCAGCTGCTTTGAAAAAGCCAGGAGAACAAATTAAAGTGACATGAGTAAATTCAAATTTCACCCATCTGTTAGACTCATACATAATCCATTAATTAAATGAAATCTAATATGCTAGTAAAGCATACTTATATGGGCTTGATTCTCTCTAGTAATAAAAACATATTTAAAAAAATTTTTAGCATGAAAATATAACTAAACAAAAAATTGACAAGCTGTGGATCTGTTAAAGACTTATACTTTTTGATTGTTATTCCTTTTAATTCTCAAAGATCAAAATGACATTCTATTTTAGATGGATTGTTACTTAAGTATCAACTTTATTCTCCAAGTGAAGAATACAAAGTCTCTTAATATTTAAAAATGTTTTGAATATTTGTCTTCTTGCTAAAAACATTTCACAAACTTCCTTAGGTATGTTTTAAAAATTCAGAACTATATAATAGTGGCTTGAAAGTATTTCTTCAAAGGATTTATTTCTAATAGTGATGCTGACTTTGACAGTTATTTCCAGGAATAAGCTAAAGCTGTCTATGAGAAAATAATAGCTAGAAAGGTAAATTTACTCAGGACCAAATTGACTTTATCCCAAAAGAGAAAGACCTCAGTTTTATATAAGTTTCTCAGTCATGGCTTTTGCCTGTTTCCAGATGAATTTTGCAACACCATGATGTGTTTAAGAATAATGGAAAATCAGTAACTACAATGCTTATTAGAAAAGCTTCTGATGTATTTTTGCTAGACGTCCCCTGATTTCAATTGAACTACTGAACATATTTTAAAAATTAATTAGTGACAGCATATATTAAAGTGGGTGTAAATCGGGAACTTATGTGCTTTACATGTCATTCCCTTTAATTCCAACAACAACAATATGAGATTATTCCTATCGTTATATCCATATTAAAAATAAGGTTAAGGGGCTTCCCTGGTGGCGCAGTGGTTGAGAGTCCGCCTGCCGATGCAGGGGACACGGATTCGTGCCCCGGTCCGGGAAGATCCCACATGCCGCGGAGTGGCTGGGCCCGTGAGCCATGGCCGCTGAGCCTGTGCGTCCGGAGCCTGTGCTCCGCAACAGGAGAGGCCACAACAGTGAGAGGCCCGTGTACCGCAAAAAAAAAAAAAAAAAAAAGTAAGGTTAAATGTTTTGTCCAAGGTCACAGTAATGTAGGAAGAAGTCTGGTTCTTGAATTTTGCAATCCAATAAAATTGTTTAAAAATGTTAATTGAAATAAATGTTCTTAATTTATCAAAGACTTTCCAGTTTTATATTTTGTTATCGTTATATAATTTTTAAACTTAATCCTACTTTCAAAGATAATACTATTAATATTTTTTCATACCAATCCTAGTCCTTTCCTATACAAATCTCTTCTCACAGATGTGGTTAAAAATTGAGATTATAGTCCCAATAATGAGTTTGGCATTTTGCTCCTAATATTAAGAAATACTTGAAATATTATTCTTAAAAGTCTTCTATCTGGAAGTGCAACTTTTTTCTTTTTTTTTAAACAATTTCCAACTCAGAAGCTTCTGAGCTGTTTCCAACCTAAAGCAAGAGTGTCACTGAACATAAATCTTTATCTCAATTTCAGATTATTTATCTTGAATACAGTAATTCCACTATTTGAAATCTATCAAAAAGGCACTGCATAAACATTGCCATGTGGGTGGCATGACAATTTTTTAAAGCTAATGTATTACCAAAGTCATAACCTAGATACCAGGTAAGAGTGGAGGTTTGTGATAATGATTGTATTTTACATATATAATTTCTTTTGGAAAACTTTACTTATTGACTATTCACCATGATCAAGGCAGAAAAGTAAAACGTCTTTAACTTCACAAGAAGAAGGAGAAATTTAAAGCACCAGGTTTGTTGAAGAATATTTTAGACAATAGAAGTCAAATCCTGCCTTTCAGTTTGATTTTTTTAAAGGATTTCAACATATAACTTGATTTCAACTGTTATCATAGGGAATATAATGTTAAAGGAAAATTATGAGCTACTTCAATAAAATAACATTTATATTACTAAAATCCAACTTTTCATTACAAGAGAAAAAAGGAATATACCACAATAAATACTTTCCTCCATACTAATTCGCCTCCATACATTAGATGGACAACTTAACAACTTTAAAAATGTGTTACCAAAAATATACATTTTAAAGTACTAAATGAATTAAAGGAATATTTTCCCCCTAATTTTTAGAGAAAAAACTCCATTCTGTTTTTCTTGCACAGAATTGAAAGAGAAGAAATGCAATTAAAAATAGATTACTTAGAATGTTTTTATCAATCAATCAAAAACATTGATATTTATTGATTAATAACTATTTGTCCAGCAATAAAGATAATTGAGAAGAGTTGTATTTATGTTCAAGGACTTTACAAAATAGTTGTGAAACTATTACTTTGTAAAACAATAAAGCCAACAATTAGAAAAGCATAACGAAAAATTAAATGACAGTAATATAAATAAGCATTAAATGATGATGCTCAGTATAGCTCAAATTCAGAGATTCAGTGTTACTAGAAGTTAGAAGGGAAGTGAGGAAATCTCCAAATCTTATCAGACAATATCATTCCTGGTGGGAACTGAGATTCATTTAATACCTCCTTGGGCTGATAGCTGCAACTGATGGAAATGCTAAATGGAAGTGCCAAATATTTATTCTTCACAATACAAAAATAAAATTAAAATGGCAATGCTTGACGGACCTAATTTATGTATGTAAGTGTTTGCCTTTGTTTTCAAATATGTCTGGTCAAAATGATTAAAACATTAACAACATTAAAAGTTATATTTTCTCTTCATTCTAGTATAATGCTCTTAAGGTTATAATGAAATATATACAAACATCTACACAGAACCTTTTTTTGAAAATAGTATTATAATATTATTTTGCATATGAAACTTAGCTAATTTTTTAAAACTCAAAGGAATACTTCATAACAGCTGCCTCCTTTTCCCTAAATGATTGCCTTTTGGACTTTGTACCTTCCAAATGTTGAGTGAATTTTAAATGTCTTTTTATGCTCAGGTGTTTTTTTTTCCCCACCCCAGCAATCAACATTAAGATTACACCACATCTGCTCTCCTGTTTAAGTTTCACTTTTGCTGAACTTAGCACTAGCCTCCAAGAACTGAATTTAGTTCTTTGATTCATGTCTAAAAAAATGAGCCAAAAGAATTTTTACTAATTTGTGGCCATCAGTCATTTAACTGTGCCTCTCTAGTGTTCAGAGATGTCTCATTCCATGATAGAAGGGCAGTTAACACCTGTAAGGTAATTATATCTACCAAATGCTGTTGGCCAGGAATATGAATACATAATTGTTCCTACCATCTGTTAATTGTTCTACTTGAATCACTTATTTCATTACATACATTTACTTGGCAACTACCTACTTTTATTAGCCTCTAGAAGTGCTACATTTGCTTGTAGCAGAGTTTTTGTCTTTACATCATTAAGATGGAATTTTTAAGTTTTGGGGGGAAGACATGAATTAAACTGATAAAAAAGCATATGTGTGCATGTGCAGGAAGGAGGGGGAAGAATATTATACTAGTGAGAGGGAAATCCAAATAAGAGAGTAAATCATTTTCAGAGGGAAAACTTGAAACTCCAATTATTTACTGTTGCTACAGAAATAAGCAACTATTTTATATTGACGTTATATCATGTGACATTTTTATATTTGCTATTATTTCCAAGAGATTTTTAGTAGGTCCTTTGGGATTTTCAACATAAATAATTATGTTATCTTTGAGTAAGGACAGTTTTATTTCTTACTTTATAATCTGTATACAGGTTATTTCTTTTTCTTGCCTTACTGTACTAACTAGGACTTCTAGTACAGTATTCCCCCCTTACCCAGTTTCTCTTTCCACAGTTTCAGTTACCATGGTCAACTGTGGTCTGAAAATACTAAATGAAAAATTCCAGAAACATACAATTCATAAGTTTTAAATTGTGCACCATTCTGAGTAGCATGATGGAATCTCAAGCTGTCCCACTCCATAACCCTTGAGACCCCAACCATCACATCATCTGTCCTGACATCCAGCCATGTACATCAACATGGGTCAGTGATCCAGGATCACCAGAAGCAGGTAATCCTACTTCTGACACATCCTTAGAAAGTCAATAGCAGCCTAAGGCTAGGACACAATACCTAAGTCACTCACCATTTTTTATCTCATCACAGACATTTTATCATCTCACACCATCACAAGAAGAAGAAGGGTTAAGAAGTACCATACAATATTTTGAGAGAGAGAGAGACCTCATTCACATAACTTTTAATGACATAACCTTTTTTTTTGTTCAATTTCATTGTTATTGTTGTTACTCTCTTATTGTGCCTAATATATAAATTAAGCTTTATCATAGGATTGCATATATAGGAAAAAACAGTATATATAGGGTTCTGTGCTATCGGTGGTTTCAGGCATCCACTGGGGGTTTTGGAATGTATCCCCCCATAAAAAAGGGGGGAGGGACTACTGTATGTTGTTAAATAAAATTGGTGAGAAAGGATATCTTTACCTTGTTCTCAATCAATCCTAAGGAAAGGATATTACTTTTAGGTATGTCCAGTGCATTCAGTTAAATTTCAAACCAAGCTGAGGTACATACCTTTGGCTCATGTTCTTGTCATGGTGAAGATATTTTTCCTAATTTTTACCTTCCAACTTATTATATAATTGACTTATTTACTACATTATTGTCCCCAAAAGGCAGAGATCTTTGTTTTGTTCACCAATATGTTCCAAATACCTTGAACAACTTTCTGGCACATATGAGGGGGCCAATAAATACTTGTAGAATGAATTTAAACTATTGGGTTCAGTTGTGGGTACTGCTTATTTAAATTTTAATACTAAAATATTTCAAGTGATTCAAAATAAGTACTACTAAAAAAATTTATGAAGAAATTTGATGATAGAAGGGTCAAGATTGTAAGGATCAATAATAAGTGACAGATCATATTTGTACAATGTAATTTTTCAACCTGTGTAGACAATATTGACAACAGTATAAAAGCAGTATATCCAAAATTAGCACTCAGAAGCAAAGGTTCATCTAACATGGAAAATATTATGATTACTTCCTGCCAGCTGGGTTCACTATTTGTGGCAATAACAAGTGTCTGAGACCTCAGTGTGTAGAATGCAGTGAAAATCTGAAAAATTATTTCAGGGAGGAATCAAATTACAACATGACCATGGGATAAACAAAGTTCTGAGTTTGTTTTAGCATATATTCTATAATGTCATGCTATTAAAAACCAACAGAATTTATGTCTGACATTAAATATGTACTTAGTTTTAATAACAGTGTTGACAATAATAGCTACAAATTGTTGATTACTTACTGTATTAGTTTCTAGGGCTGTTATAACAAATTACCACAAAATGGATAGCTTAAAAGAACAGAAATGTACACTTTTGTCATTATGGCTAGAAATCTGAAATCAAGGTGTTAGGGGAGTTGGTTTCTTCTAAAGGTTCTGAAAATGAAACTGTTCTGTGCCTTTCTCTTAACTTCTGGTGGCTGCTGGCAATCCTTGGTGCTTTTTCCTTGGTTTGTGTCAACATAACTCCTACCTTCGTCTCTATTTTCACATGGCCTTCTTGCCTGAGTGTCTGTTCTCCTCCTACAAGTATATCGGTGATTGGATTGAGGATACACCCTAATCCAGTATGACCTCATCTTAATTAATATTCAAAAATACTATTTCCAAATAAGGTCCCAGTCACTGGTAATGGGGATTAGGACTTCAACCTATCTTTTGAAGGGACGCAATTCAACCCTCTATAACCTACTATCTGCCAAGCACAAGGCTAATTATTTAATAGATGTTAGCTCTTTTAATTCTCACAACTATTATTATGAAATAGTACTAGGATTATGAAATAGTACTAGGATCATCATATTATCCAATTAGGGCCCTGAGCTATAGAGAGGTCTACTCAGTTGTCCAAGGCCACACAGGGCAGCACGTTAGGAAAATGCCATGGTATTGGTGGGAGCAAGCACAGTGGCAGCTTGTACAAAAGTAAAGGCTGAACTACGTGCAGGCAGCTGTGATGTGCTGTACTACCAAGCACACTCTGTTTAGGAAGGACAGCATCTTTGCAAACACTGTGAGATAATGGCCTACAACTTGTATTTCATAGTCACGAACAGTGTTAAAATAAATTACAGCAGGGACTTTCAGAATTTCTTGTTACAAACCAAAGCTCACTGCTGCTCATAAGGCAAGGTGTTAATCAACCACTGGAAATGAGAAGAATAATTACTTTTTAAAATTTTTTCGCTGAGGAGGCCTTTTTAGATAAATATCTCAACTGGGACAGAGATGCAATGTTTTGGCTTGCTTTTGGCTTAGGATTTTATTTAGCTGAACAAACTCACTTTCTTGATGCAGGGTCAAAATGTTACCTGCCGGGAATATGTCTTTGATGAAACTAAAACTTGCTATTTAGACTCAACGTACAATGTAAGGTAAAAATGACTTTACAAACTTGTACTGAAATATCTGACTGAGTAGAACCTTGACATAATTGAGAGTATTTTGAAATGGTACCCTACAACATTTTGGTTTGCTTCACCCAAATTGAACTCTTTGCTAGTAAGCATTGTGAACAGCAGCTGAAGTCTCTTAGAGATTCTGCACTAAAACAGCAATTTCCAATTATTCTTTTAAGCCTCTGAATCAGCTTTATAAGAAATTATCATAAGATTGCAAAATAAACTGCTAAAATACATTTTTTCAATTACATGAATTATCTACATGAATTGAGATTTTCCTGATACCATGAAACCAAAATAAAGTGCAGAAATCAACCTGATGTTGAGGCCAGTAAGACAGCAGCCCTCACCCCAAACCAACAAAGTTCAATTTTTGTTTTTATCAAAATACCCTTGGTTTATAAGAAAAGTTTATAAACTTTTGAAATAAATGTATGTTTATAGAAGTATCTGTTGGGCTTTCACATTGATTTCATTTTTAAAAAATGACTTTCAACGCTGAAGAAAAACTTACTGTATGAGGACCCAAATCCTTAGTTTTCAAAGTAAGCCAAAAAGGTGATATCTATCCATCTTCCCATCTTCATCTTTAGATACTCTCACCCTATCCTCCAGGCACGCTGCTTATGCAAGTGCTGGCACCTTCCTTGAGATTGGACGGTCTTCTCCTTTTCTTTTTCTCAGGGTACCAAAAGCACTCCTATCCTTCAAGGCCTTGCTGAAAAATTTCCTTCTCAATGGACACAGGCCCAGCCATCACCTCCCTTCCCAGAACTCTCAGAGTACTCAGAGCACATGTTTCAAAACTTCATGGTAAAGTCCTTAAGAGCAACATCTGTATGATACTGTATCTCAAATGAGGATATATGTGTGTGTGTCCACCAGAAACAGGAGGAACAACACGTTAACTATGTCCAACCTTCCTTGGATTCCAAAGATTTAGGGGAGAAATTATGTTAAAATGCCAGAAGAAAGAATAGAAAATTCACATGAATTTTTAAGACATAGCCAAAACTTTCAAAGGAATTGTCCTGTTGGAGATGAATAAGTCAGGCTCTCCCAGAGGTTGTGGTCCATCTCCTCTAATGCCAGAGTTCTTTGATGGAAAAGTCTGATGGCTGAGTTAATTCTGTATATTTTCAAGCTAATATAAGGTACAAAAAAAGGGGTTTTTGGAATGGATGACAGACGAGAGCTAAATAAGCCACAGAAATGACACAAACTAATACTTCAACCAAGTACTGCAACAAGAGTTCTTTTTATCAAAGATGTTACCAGTGCCCATTTTGAAAAGTGAGGCTAAAAGGGAACTACTGATTCCATCATGAAATACTTCCACTAGTTGCATATACTGTTTATTTGACTCATGATTTGTAGAGCCAAAGATCTTGTTTTAATATGGGTCTTCATTCTTGCTTTGAAAATTATACCATTTGCCTTATCCGTTATCTGTTTAAGTTGGCTTGGGACTTTGCCTACATCTACTTATTTCTTGTAATTCTGATTGTTCTACTCCTTGCTCAATGTCTCCACAAATGATTCTTCCATACCTCTCAGAGTAAGCCATCTCATCATAGCTATTCAAGATATAATATTTAACCAGTATTATTCATGTGTGGTGCATGTTTTCATACAAGAGGCAGTTTCACAGTACCTTAAACAGAGAAATTACTCAATAAATGTTTGCTAAATTTAACTGAAGGGAATAAGAAATGCCATCACTTCTCTGAGACACAAGAGTCAAGGCAGAAGTGAGGTGATCTATCACTGCTAACAAAATCAGTGCATGCACATAAATGTAAAAACATAATAGCCCATTCAATCCATTTACAAGTTGAACATCATTACCTTCAGAACAACCTCAAACTAATAGTACTTAGAAAAAAATTAAGGTAGTGCATTTTATTAGGCATGTCCCTACTCCCATGTCGTACACTCTTCATTGTCATTTCATGACTAGATGTGTCATCATGTCAGTTGAGAACATTAATCTTGCTTAGGCTCAAAGAAAAAAAAATTCCATCCAAGGAAAGCAATGAAGCATTTCTCTGTATCTTTTATGTTTAAAGGCTTTCTGAGTGTCATTAGATAATGTCACATTCAGACAATCATCTTGCCAGTTCGGAATGCACAACTCAGCTCCTATTGTTGGGTGAGAAGATTTAAGAGAATACAGCAAGAGTTATAATATGGCATATTTTGTCTAAATAATAGAATATTTTTAGATGATAGTAATGCATAAATTAAATAATTGCTTGGGTCAAAAGATTAAGGCTTGGGTCAAAAGATTAAGGCATCTTAATGTGGAATATAATTTGTTTTAATTATTCAGGCTATAATTTTTCTAGCTCACACTTTTAGATTCAATTTCCTCACATAGCTAGAATACAAAACCTATTTCTGTAAACATTACATTACTTCTAAGGACGTGCTCTCAGTAGTAAATCTTGCAATGTACTGATTGACCAGCTTTCCTTCAATGCAAGAACAATAGGCCCACTTTGTTGCCAGGACATATACACCAGTGTCCCATCTCAGTGAGCTGTACCATCAGCCCCTAAGTTACAAGTTGGAGACCTAGGAACCTGGCTCACCTTACCTGCATATTCCTATCTCATCAAGTCATATCAATTTTCCTTGTCTGTCTTTTGAATCTATGCAATTCTCTTATCTACACATTAATCCAAGATAGTGAGAAAAAAAATAGGCATCATAGGGTAAAAGGGTTTTTTTGTTTGTTTGTTTTCTAATTTAGGAAATGCTGGGTTAAGCAAATTAAATACAGGTATTTACCAGAAGACTTATTGAGCACTGAACATGTCTGTTGTCATTTTAACTCTCCACGTCACATTTTGAAAATTCACTTGGCAATTAAATGCTTGGGGACTAGCTGAACACTAAACTGTTTTTCCATAGAAAAAGGATGGCATTGGTACAGAACGTATATGAAAATGGGGAGATTGCACCTCTAATTTAGAAGCCCAAGATTCTGGAAACAGACACACTAACTAATAAGGAAACAGTGGATATGAAACACATTCAAACAACGGAATAATTGAATTATATTTTAAGGAATTTGCTTTGAAAGCTACAAGGTTCTGGAGTCAGTCTTCCACTCCAGAATTATATAATTTGTTGTTGCATGAAAGAGGAATTGTTGTCTTCTGTCTTATAATTTCTATCCATTTCACATCCTCATGGGACTGTAAGTGCCTACTTTCTGCTCCTCTTTCAAACACCTTGTGCACTAAATTTTTTTTCTTTCTCTCTTCCATTTCAAGAGGAGAGAATTGAGGGGAGGGTGTTATACTGAAAAGAAAAATCAATTCCCTAAGATGCAGTAAAAAGCATAACTGAAATAATATATTACAGATTGTGCCAGGACAGAGTTTTGAGCATTCAGTTCATGCCGTGGCTTTATTTCAAAGTCACTGGAAGATAAAGCAGCAATTGTGACTTTGGCAATCTTCCAAATCTCAGCTTTATGTTACTTGAAAAACTACTCTTGGTGGCAAAACATGGTGATCAGGTGGGGGCAACAAAGGATACATGACCTAATAAAAATCTAGGGGGAGCCACGTCAGGTGAGAGACCACCACTAAGCATGCTCTAGTCTGCATCTGCTTGTGAGGGGATGGCAGGTGTGCATTTGGACACAGGTAGGCTATTAACTACTGCTCAACAGTAAAATTAGCTTTTTTCTGTTCCCAGACATCTCAGCATCTCAGTATAGAATAGATATCCAACTCTCACTGCTATTTTGGCTGAAAACCTTCCAGTGTCCCTCCAGCCAGAAGTAAAATTAGGATACCTGCAGAATAAAATGCCCTCCTTCAAGTCAAGTGAAGTTTTATACTCGTGCTTTTTTTTTTCTTTTAATGAGACTGAGTTTGAAAAGGGATATCCCCAAACAACCGTCTCACAGTTTATAAGAAAGCATGATTAACTCTTCTAGGATTTTTTTTTCACTATTTTTATTTAATAATGTTAAGTTAGAAGCAACTAATGCTATGATAATGTGATAATGTGATTCAAAATCTGCAAACTGAGTCATTAGTATTTTTTAATTTTAGCTCTGATTTTTGCACTAAAGAAAAATGATACTGGTTAATAGTTTGTATACAAAATATTTAAATAATTATTGCCATTGATGTCTTCAAAGGCCAAATACTTTTTTCAGACAAATAATTATAAACCACTGTACTACAAAATGCTCTACATCTACAATCAAAGCAGTGAAATAAAGTGCACACTAAAAATATTTTATAAGATAAAAGATCAAGAATAGAAATATTGACAGGCTGTGCAATTAAACAAGAACTAGTGTCATGAGTTACAGCTGCTTCCCTGATTCTGGAGAATATTACTAATATCAAGCTTTATCATAGATCTTTCCAGAATCACACAGATGACACCACTACTACATGGACAAAATTTAAGCAACATTAGTTAAATTTATGGCATACTTGATTTTCATTTAGTATATGAATATCATGTTCATTCTATCTTCCACAAAAATTTTCCCACCACACACAATCTGAGTTCTACCTATGCTGATTTAAGTCTAATGATAAACTAGCAAATATTAATAGCTATTCTTCATGTCATTTTCTAAAACCTGATGACATGTAAACTAGAGAATGATCATGATTTTCCCATCAGCCAGATTTGAACACCTGGATGTCAACATCTTCCATTCCAGTAAGAGAGCAACTCTCCATAGAGAGACACTCAAAAGCTACCGAGACTGTCAGAGACTGACTCACACTATCACATCAGTTACAAAATGAAGTAGAACAGATACCTTTCTAACAAGGTGTCATTAGTCAAAATTCAATCTTAAGGGTGAGAGAAACATGCTGAAAATTTTAGCTCAGAGTATTTATGTAGGAAGAGATTAAAAACAGCTATTTAGGGCTTCCCTGGTGGCGCAGTGGTTGAGAGTCTGCCTGCCAATGCAGGGGACAAGGGTTCGTGCCCCAGTCCGGGAAGATCCCACATGCCACAGAGCGGCTGGGCCCATGAGCCATGGCCGCTGAGCCTGTGCGTCCGGAGCCTGTGCTCCGCAACGGGAGAGGCCACAACAGTGAGAGGCCCGCGTACCGCAAAAAACAGACAAACAAAAAATACCCCAGCTATTTAATATCAAATGTTGAAAATGAACATTTAGAATTTAGGCATATAATTTACAAATGAGTTTGATATCCCTTGATCTATACAGTAACTTTCCTTTGGACACTATGAATAGAACGATGTGATTTATAAGACATGATGATCCTGACAACCAATCTCTAAGATCTCTTCCACTTTAAAATGTGTATCATTCTGATATCTAATGTAAATATCAGAAACAAAACATATTTTTGTACAGGACACATACAGATGATGAGCTAAACTTAAGAATATTAGGAATCTTGGTATTTCTCATTTGCCTGGACAAAATTTTAAAAATAAAACATGCAATGGCTTTAGATTTTGTTTTTTTTACTTTGAAACATCCTTATGAAGGGATTACATTTGATTCAAGTTTATGTATCCACAATTGATGAAAAAATTATATATGAGATAACATTTTAAAACTTCATTTGGAGGATCAAAACAACAAGAGTTTATATTTTGAAGAAATGCATTTCACAATGTAAAAATTCAAATTGGAAATCTTAATGAGTACGCTGTTAAAGGGCAAAGCCACAAGTATAAAACAGTAATGCTTTCATCATTATCTGTATGGAATAATGACTAAAGGAAAATCTTCAAAGTAAAAAGTAATACACTGGATGCTGTGGATCTCAAATACTTATCGCAACTCTATGTCCTTTCTATTCCAGAATGGTCCCAATGCCAAACATTCTAGCATTTTTCTACCTATAAATCATTAGAATGGTATAAAATACCAACTATTTTAAGATTCAAACACTGTTCCCTGACACAAAATTGGCAAAACAGTTCTGGCACACCATGAGTTCTGATTTTTTACTTTGAATGGTTTCAATAATAATATTATTGCAATACTGATTAATAAAACTATTCACTACTGATTAGCACAGAGTAAACTGCATTTGTGGTGATGCATATATTTCCATTTCTGCAGCCAAATGCACCTCTATGATGCCAAAACAAACATACATGCATATTTATAGCTTCTCTTAAGCATGCATAACCTGAAAAAAATATTCCTGAGTTCTAGCTGCTCTTATCTCAGAGGCTTTATTTTTTTTAAGTTGTACTAAGAATACAAGTATATTTTCCTTTTTTATTGATTAAAAATTTTTTTATTGAAGTATATAGTTGATTCACAATGTTGTGACCATCTCTGCTGTACAGCAAGGTGACTCAGTTATACACATACAGACATTCTTTTTCTATATTCTTTTCCATTATGGTTTATCACAGGATACTGAATACAGTTCCCTGTGCTATACAGTAGAACCTTGTTGTTTATCCATTCTAAATGTAATAGTTTGCATCTACCAACCCCAAACTCCCAGTCCATCCCTCTCCCTACCCCCACCCCTTGGCAACCACACGTCTGTTCTCTGTGTCTATGAGTCTGTTTCTGTTTTGTAGATAGGTTCATTTGTGCCGTACTTTAGATTCCACATATAAGTGATATCATATGGTATTTGTCTTTCTCTTTCAGACTTAACTTCACTCAGTATGACAATCTCTAGGTTCATCCATCCATGTTGCTGCAAATGGCATTATTTCATTCTTTTTTATGGCTGAGTAGTCAAATATGATATTTTCTGAAGTATTTTTTATAATATTGTCATCACTGTGCTCTCCTCCTCCATTGTGAGTGTGGTATTCTTCATTCATCAAATTTGGGGAACCTTTCCTAGTCACCTGTGCTGGTTAATGTTAAGTGCCAACTTAGCTATGTTGCCATGGTGCCCTGTTGTGTGGCAAACACCAAACCAGATGTTGCTATAAAGGAAGATTTTAGATGTAATTAACATTTAACTAGTAGACTTTGAGTAAAGCAGATTAATCTTCATTTTATCAGTGGGCCCCATCCAATCAGTGGAAGGCCTTAAGAGAAAAGATTGAGATCCCCTGAAAAAGTCTGCCCCTAGACTGCCTCTGGACTCAACACTGCAACAACATCTCCTGCCAGATTTTATGGCCTGTCAGCCTGCCCTGCAAATTTTGGACTTACCAATCTCTACAATCCCATGAGTCAACTCCTTAAACATCAGTCTTTCTCTCTTCCTTTCTATCCACCCCCCTCAGCCCGCCCCCCCCACACACACACATTCAGATTGCTCTGTTTTTCTGGAGAACCCTGACTAATACATCACCACATTTTGTATTTTCTTCTTTATTTAGTCTTAAAGATGAGGGGCAAGGTATAACCATGATTGATTGTGTTCACAAACAAAGCCTGTGTGACCTCCTCTTTTCGCCCTCATAGTTCATGGCAACTGCTGTTGAACTCTGTTTCTTAACAAGTTGGAGGGCTATTGATGGAGAGTTGGAGCTCTTGGTTTGGTGAAGCCATTGTGCCAGGGTCCACCTTTCACTATGGCTTAGGCTCCCCCAGGTGGAAGCCATTGCTGAGTCTTAGCCACTTGCTGCTTCTACAACAAAAAGCCCCTGTTGACTCTTTGCTTAAACTCAGCCATGTGAAGCCAGGGTTTCTCAGCACTGCTTTTCAGTGCTGTTGAGATTCCGCCTAGGAAGTGACCTTGAACAATGTGATGCCCATCTGGCTGCTAGAACCCTAATACACTTTCAAAGTGGACACTCTGGTGGAGTTGCATGAGGGTCTGCACCATCCACTTTCTTTTAGGAGCAAGGCTTTCTTAGCTAACTTTGCATCTAGGATATTGCTGTGATTTCTGAGTCTCTCATTGCTGCTAATTTTCAAATGCTGCTGTTTTGTAACAGTGAACCAAGTCTACAGGATGTGCTCTGAGTTTGCCTCTGAGTGTTACACTCAGGTAAAGAGGTTGGCCATTTCTATCAAGTGCTCAAGAAAGAACAGCATCTGGTAGAGTTTTAAGAGGTCATCAGATACCTGATTAAATATGGTGTTATGGGCTGAATTGTGCCCCACCCCAAGCTCGTATTTCAACCCCAGTACTTCAGAATGTGATGGTATTTGGAGAAAGGGTCTTTAAAGAGATGATTAAGTTAAAAAGAGACCCTTAAGGTGGGCCCTGGGTGTTATAAGAAGAGGAAATTTGGACACACAGAGACATCAGGGATGCAGCAAGTGCACAGAGGAAAGACGATGTGATGACACAGCGAGAAGGCTGCCATCCGCAAGCCAATGAGAAAGGCCTCAGGAGAAATCAAACCTGCTGACACCTTGATCTTTGAACTTCTAGCCTCTAGACTGTAATCAAATAAGTTTCTGTTTTTTAAACCATGCAGTCTCTGGTATTTTATTATGGCAACCTTGGCAAACTCATACATGTGGTATCAGAAAATGAGGAAAGAGTAGAACATCTGAGAAAGGCATTACAGACAACACAAAGTTCTTTCTGGGCCTCACCTATCAAACATACATCCCAACTAAGTTCCTCAGATCTGGGATCCAAATGTGTAAAGGAAGATGTCCAACTAATTGAATGTCATGGCATCTTCAGAGTCTTACTTTTTTCATGCATGTTGTATGAGGGTGTATTTTCTAAATTCCTGCTTAATAAAAATGCTTTTGTTGCCTTCTCATATGAATGTTAACCAGACTGGTATAAAATTCCTGACTCATTACTTTTTCTCAAAACACTGTAGATGCTGTTGTATTTTCTTCAGGTATTTACTATTGTTGACTAATTCTGTAGTATTTTTATTTTTTAAAAAAAGTTCCTATGCTACTTCTTTGTTTATGTATTTTTGGATAAGCCTAGAGCTAGACTGAACTTGGGGTGATATCTAACAAAAACAATGCATTTTTGCTATTGTTCCACTCCATATGTCCTCTTGTGATGGCTGATCCCATGGTTATGCGATGGCTAGTTGATGTGCATGGTTCCTTTCCAAGCTCTAGAATCTAGCTGACTATCTCTGGTGAAGCTCCACAGCCCTAAGGTGGATCTTATTCTTCTCCCATTTTAAGAAGTCTAATGTTCAGAACAGCTGGAATACCCTAAAAATGAGAAGCTCCAGCATAATCTGCTACCTGGGATTTTCCTCTTTTGTTTATAGTGTCCCACTTGCAGTAACTTTACTCTGCAGGGTGCAAAATATAACCATATATTCTCTCCTCCCTATTTCTCATTTATACTCTGTTACTTTCTTGAATGTACTTTTAAACCAATAGGTAGGTACTTGAAGATGGGGTTTACTTTGAAAAGCAAAACTTCTACAGTATAGGAGTAGCTGCCCAGTTTTTCACTTTGAGAAAAACTTTTATTAAGTCAGGTTCAATATAGTTTTTACTTCGTGCTTCAAGCAAGCTTAGTTAGATTTATCCAGAAGCACAGATAACCCATCAACTGCATTTAGAAATCCAGTTCCAACAACTGAGCTATGGATATATGTATGACAAAGAAAGTAGAGTAACCTGATAATAGCTGGTTAGTATACAGGTGTTCACTATAATATTACTTCAACTGCTGTACTCTTGAAGTCTTCTGAAACTAAATACAGGAAAAACATCCAGAATTCCTCACAAATTCTGGCAGCAAGTTGCCCAAAAGTCTATGTTTTCCATATTGTGAACTTTCATCTTTTTCTGGGTCTTTATAGTCTTTTTGGTGGGAAGTTTAGAGATGTTATGTCCAGCGCTGCTAGCCAAACACCATTTAAAATAGAAATCTCAGTATCTCTTAACAGTAATAAATCGCTATTTACTGAACCCAAATAGCATCCAAGATACTCTTTTTGAAGCAAAGGGAGGCTCACAATCTAATGAAGAACAGCCAAAGTAATTATACTAAATGTTCCCACAAGCTAAAATAATATAGCAAAGCAATATTTAGTAGATCATATGGAACTTTCCAAGCAGTAAATGCAAAGATTATATATCTCTTATGAATTATTTCCAAGAATACCAACTATTAATCAAGAAAAACAAAGGAGGATCATCTCACAAAATTGGTTATCTCCCCCTTCAGTTTTTTTCTTGTCCATTTGAAACATAAACACCTGCTACAAATTCATTAAGCAACAAATATTTCATTTTCAACATATATAGTTTTATAAAAATAAAGGCTTATTATTATCAAGGGAACATGTGTTTCTGGATCTGGGCCAAATTACTTGTCTTTGAAAGAGCTAATATATACTCAGTCCTCAAATAAAAAATGGAAACCATCTACATCTTCTTGTTTAGATATTAAGAAATATAAAAGAGATGTTGAACATGTACTATTCCCTGTAAATACCAGAGATTGACCAGACAATTTTATCTTGCCTACCAGAGATTGTTTTTTGGCCAACCTCATATGAATATAAAGTAGGTATACAAACCATATACAGTAGTTAAATTACGTGTCTCATTTTCCCTTTTTGATTCTTTCTTGCCTTTCAGTAGGGAAGATCAGATAGGCAGTCTGGGTACAGATTCCTGAGCAGTGGTCAACAAAGATGGGGAAACCTCATGAAACTTCATTTACTTGCATATTTCCATAATTTCATTTCCTACTCAAAATGATTCAATGTTTTCTCTACAACTTAGAAATTATTGTCCAACTGACTTACCCAAAACTTCTTAAAGTCTCCTTGGGAGATCCGGAGGAAGATGGCAGAAGAGTAAGACGTGGAGATCACCTTCCTCCCCACAGATACATCAGAAATTCATCTACACGTGGAGCAACTCCTACAGAACACCTACTGAACACTGACAGAAGACCTCAGACACCCCCCAAAAGGCAAGAAACTCCCCACATACCTGGGTAGGGCAAAAGAAAAAAGAATAAACAGAGACAAAAGGATAGGGATGGGACCTGCACCAGTGGGAGGGAGCCGTGAAGGAGGAAAGGCTTCCACACACTAGAAGTCCCTTCGCGGGTGGAGACTGCGGGTGGCGGAGGGGGAAAGCTTCGGAGTAGCCGAGGAGAGCACAGCAGCAGGGGTGCGGAGGGCAAAGCAGAGAGATTCCCGCACAGAGGATCGGTGCCGACCGGCACTCACCAGCCCGAGAGGCTTGTCTGCTCGGACGCCGGGGTGGGCAGGGCTGGGAGCTGAGGCTCGGGTATCGGGTTTCGGTCGGAGCGCAGGGAGAGGACTGAGGCTGGCGGCAGGAAGAGAGCCTGAAGGGGTTGGTGCGCTGCGGCTAGCCCGGAGGGAGTCCGGGAGAAAAGTCTGGAGCTGCCGAAGAGGCAAGAGACTTTTTTTCCCTTTTGTTTCCTGGTGCGTGAGGAGAGGGCATTAAGAGCGCTGCTTAAAGAAGCTCCAGAGACGGGCGCGAGCCGCGGCTGAAGGCGTGGACCCCAGAGACGGGCGTGGGACGCTGGGGCTGCTGCTGCCGCCGCCACAAGGCCTGTGTGCGAGAGCAGGTCACTGTCCACCCCCCCTTCTGGGAAGCCTGTGCAGCCCGCCACTCCCGGGGTCCCGGGACGCAGGGACGGCTTCCCCGGGAAAGCGCACGGAGCGCCTCAGGCTGGTGCAACGTCACACCGGCCTCTGCCGCCGCAGGCCCGTCCCGCACTGCGCACCCCTCCCTCCCCTCGGCCTGAGTGAGCCAGAGCCCCCGAATCAGCGGCTCCTTTAAACCCGTCCTGTCTGAGCGAAGAACGGACGCCCTCCGGCGACCTACGCGCAGAGGCGGGGCCAGGTTCAAGGCTGAGACCCGGGAGCTGTGAGAGCAGAGAAGAGACAGGGAAATCTCTCTGTGCAGCCTCGGAGGCAGCGGATTAAAGCTCCACGGTCCATTTGATGTGCCCTGCGTCTGTGGAGGGCATGAATGGACAGCGAATCATCCCAAATTGAGGAGGTGGACTTTGAGGACAAGATTTAAGATTTTTTCCCCTTTTCCTCTTTTTACAACGAATTATCCCAAATTAAGGAGGTGGACTTTGAGAGCAAGATATCAGACTTTTTCCCCTTTTCCTCTTTTTACAACGAATTATCCCAAATTGAGGAGGTGGACTTTGAGAGCAAGATTTTCGATTTTTTTCCCCCGTTCTCTTTTTGTGAATGTGTATGTGTATGCTTCTGTGTGAGATTTTCTCTGTATAGCTTTGCTTCCACCATAGGTCCCAGGGTTCTATCCATCCGTTTTTTTTTTTTCAATAATTACTTTTTTATTTTTAATAATGCTACTATATTTTATACTTTATTCTATTTTACTTTATCTTCTCTCTTTCTTTTTTTCCTACCTTCCCTTCCTCCCTCCCTCCACTCTTCTTTCTTTCTTTCTTTCCTCCCTCCCTCCTGTCTGTCTTTCTTTCATCCTTTCTTTCCTCACTCCCTCCCTTCTTTCTTACTTTCACTTTTTCTTTCCTTCCTCCCTCCCTCCTTTCTTTCCATCCTTCCTCCTTCCCTCCCTCCTTTCTTTCTTGCTTCCTTGCTTCCTTCCTTTCTTTCCTTCTTCCTTTCTTTCTCTCTCTCTTTCTTTCTTCTCCTAATTCTTTTTTTCTACTTTTTCTCCCTTTTATTCTGAGCTGGGTAGATGAAAGGCTCTTGGTGCTGCAGCCAGGAATCAGTGCTGTGCCTCTGAAGTGGGAGAGCCAACTTCAGGACACGGGTCCACAAGAGACCTCCCAGCTCCACATAATATCAAGCGGGAAAATCTCCCAGAGATCTCCATATCAACACCAGCACCCAGCTTCACTCAACGACCAGCAAGCTACAGTGCTGGACACCCTATGCCAAGCAACTAGCAAGACAGGAACACAACCCCACCCATTAGCAGAGAGGCTACGTAAAAATATCATAAGGCCACAGGCACCCCAAAACACACCACCAGACGTGGACCTGTCCACCAGAAAGACAAGATCGAGCCTCAACCACCAGAACACAGGCACGAGTCCCCCCAACCAGGAAGCCTACACAACCTACTGAAACAACCTTAGCCACTGGGGACAGACACCAAAAACAATGGGAACTACGAATCTGCAGCCTGCAAAAAGGGGACCCCAAACACAGGAAGATAAGCAAAATGAGAAGACAGAAAAACACACAGCAGGTGAAGGAGCAAGATAAAAACCTACCAGACCTAACAAATGAAGAGGTAATAGGCAGTCTACCTGAAAAAGAATTCAGAATAATGATAGTAAAGATGATCCAAGATTCTATTTCCATGATCCAAAATCTTGGAAATAGAATAGACAAAATGCAAGAAACAGTTAACAAGGACCTAGAAGAACTAAAGATGAATCAAGTATCAATTAAAAACACAATAAATGAAATGAAAAATACTCTAGATGGGATCAATAGCAGAATAACTGAGGCAGAAGAACGGATAAGTAAGGTGGAAGATAAAATAGTGGAAATAACTGATGCAGAGCAAAATAAAGAAAAAAGAATGAAAAGAACAGAGGACAGTCTCAGAGACCTCTGGGACAACATTAAACACACCAACATTCGAATTATAGGGGTTCCAGAAGAAGAAGAGAAAAAGAAAGGGACTGAGAAAATATTTGAAGAGATTATAGTTGAAAACTTCCCTGATATAGAAAAGGAAATAGTTAATCAAGTCCAGGAGGCACAGAGAGTCCCATTCAGAATAAATCCAAGGAGAAATACGCCAAGACGCATATTAATCAAACTGTCAAAAATTAAACACAAAGAAATCATATTAAAAGCAGCAAGGGAAAAACAACAAATAACACACAAGGGAATCCCCATCAGGTTAACAGCTGATCTCTCAGCAGAAACTCTACAAGCCAGAAGGGAATGGCAGGACATAATTAAAGTGATGAAGGAGAGAAACCTGCAACAAAGATTACTCTACCCAGCAAGGATCTCATTCAGATTCGATGGAGAAATTAAAACATTTACAGACAAGCAAAAGCTGAGAGAGTTCAGCACCACCAAACCAGCTTTACAACAAATGCTAAAGGAACTTCTCTAGGCAAGAAACACAGCAGAAGGAATATACCTACAATAACGAACCCAAAACAATTAAGAAAATGGGAATAGGAACATACATATTGATAATTACCTTAAATGTAAATGGAGTAAATGCTCCCAACAAAAGACACAGATTGGCTGAATGGATACAAAAACAAGACCCATATAGATGCTGTCTACAAGAGACCCACTTCAGACCTAAAGAAACATACAGATTGAAAGCAAGGGGATGGAAAAAGATATTCCATGCAAATGGAAATCAAAAGAAAGCTGGAGTAGCAATTCTTATATCAGACAAAATAGACTTTAAAATACAGACTATCAGAAGAGACAAAGAAGGGCACTACATAATGATCAAGGGATCGATCCAAGAAGAAGATATAACAATTGTAAATATTTATGCACCCAACATAGGAGCACCTCAATAAATAAGGCAAATACTAATAGCCATAAAAGGGGAAATCGACAGTAACACACTCATAGTAGGGGACTTTAACACCCCACTTTCACCAGTGGACAGATCAACCAAAATGAAAATAAATAAGGAAACACAAGCTTTAAATGATACATTAAAAAATATGGACTTAATTGATATTTATAGGACATTCCATCCAAAAAGAAAAGAATACACATTTTTCTCAAGTGCTCATGGAACATTCTCCAGGATAGATCATATCTTGGGTCACAAATCAAGCCTTGGTAAATTTAAGAAAATTGAAATTGTATCAAGTATCTTTTCCGACCACAATGCTATGAGACTAGACATCAATTACAGGAAAAGATCTGTAAAAAATACAAACAGATGGAGGCTAAACAATACATTACTCAATAACGAAGTGATCACTGAAGAAATCAAAGAGGAAATTAAAAAATACCTAGAAACAAATGACAATGGAGACACGACGACCCAAAACCTATGGGACGCAGCAAAAGCAGTTCTAAGGGGGAAGTTTATAGCAATACAATCCCACCTTAAGAAAAAGGAAACATCTCGAGAAAACAACCTGACCCTGTACCTAAACCAATTAGAGAAAGAAGAACAAAAAACCCACAAGTTAGCAGAAGGAAAGAAATCATAAAGATCAGATCAGAAATAAATGGAAAAGAAATGAAGGAAACGATAGCAAAGATCAATAAAACTAAAAGCTGGTTCTTTGAGAAGATAAACAAAATTGATAAACCATTAGCCAGACTCATCAAGAAAAAAAGGGAGAAGACTCAAATCAATAGAATTAGAAATGAAAAAGGAGAAGTAACAACTGATACTGCAGAAATACAAAAGATCATGAGAGATAACTACAAGCAACTCTATGCCAATAAAATGGACAACCTGGAAGAAATGGACAAATTCTTAGAAATGCACAACCTGCCAAGACTGAATCAGGAAGAAATAGAAAATATGAATAGACCAATCACAAGCACTGAAATTGAAACTGTGATTAAAAATCTTCCAACAAACAAAAGCCCAGGACCAGATGGCTTCACAGGCGAATTCTATCAAACATTTAGAGAAGAGCTAACACCTATCCCTCTCAAACTCTTCCAAAATATAGCAGAGGGAGGAGCACTCTCAAACTCATTCTATGAGGCCACCAGCACCTTGATATCAAAATCAGGCAAGGATGTCACAAAGAAAGAAAACTACAGGCCAATATCACTGATGAACATAGATGCAAAAATCCTCAACAAAATACTAGCAAACAGAATCCAACAGCACATTAAAAGGATCATACACCATGATCAAGTGGGGTTTATCCCAGGAATGCAAGGATTCTTCAATATATGCAAATCAATCAATGCGATACACCATATTACCAAACTGAAGGAGAAAAACCATATGATCATCTCAATAGATGCAGAGAAAGCTTTCCACAAAATTCAACACCCATTTATGATAAAAAACCTCAAGAAAGTAGGCACAGAGGGAACTTTCCTCAACATAATAAAGGCCATATTAGACAAACCCACAGCCAACATCGTCCTCAATGGTGAAAAACTGAAACCATTTCCACTAAGATAAGGAACAAGACAAGGCTGCCCACTCTCACCACTCTTATTCAACTTAGTTTTGGAAGTTTTAGCCACAGCAATCAGAGAAGAAAAGGAAATAAAAGGAATCCAAATTGGAAAAGAAGAAGTAAAGCTGTCACTGTTTGCAGATGACATGATACTATACATAGAGAATCCTAAAGATGCTACCAGAAAACTACTAGAGCTAATCAATGAATTTGGTAAAGTAGCAGGATACAAAATTAATGCACAGAAATCTCTGGCATTCCTGTACACTAATGATGAAAAATCTGAAAATGAAATCAAGAAAACACTCCCATTTACCATTGCAACAAAAAGAATAAAATATCTAGGAATAAACCTACCTAAGGAGACAAAAGACCTGTATGCAGAAAAGTATAAGACACTAATGAAAGAAATTAAAGATGATACAAATAGATGGAGAGATATACCATGCTCCTGGATTGGAAGAATCAATATTGTGAAAATGACTCTACTACCCAAAGCAATCTACAGATTCAATGCAATCCCTATCAAACTACCACTGGCATTTTTCACAGAACTAGAACAAAAAATTTCAAAATTTGTTTGGAAAAACAAAAGACCCCGAATAGCCAAAGCCATCTTGAGAACGAAAAACGGAGCTGGAGGAATCAGGCTCCCTGACTTCAGACTCTACTACAAAGCTACAGTAATCAAGACAGTGTGGTACTGGCACAAAAACAGAAAGATAGATCACTGGAACAGGATAGAAAGCCCAGAGATAAACCCACGCACATATGGTCAACTTATCTTTGATAAAGGAGGCAGGAATGTACAGTGGAGAAAGGACAGCCTCTTCAATAAGTGGTGCTGGAAAAACTGGACAGGGACATGTAAAAGTATGAGATTAGATCATTCCCGAACACCATACATAAAAATAAGCTCAAAATGGATTAAAGACCTAAATGTAAGGCCAGAAAGTATCAAACTCTTAGAGGAAAACATAGGCAGAACACTCTATGACATAAATCACAGCAAGATCCTTTTGGACCCACCTCCTAGAGAAATGGAAATAAAAACAAAGATAAACAAATGGGACCTAATGAAACTTCAAAGCTTTTGCACAGCAAAGGAAACCATAAACAAGACCAAAAGACAACCCTCAGAATGGGAGAAAATATTTGCAAATGAAGCAACTGACAAAGGATTAATCTCCAAAATTTATAAACAGCTCATGCAGCTCAATAGCAAAAAAACAAACAACCCAATCCAAAAATGGGCAGAAGACTTAAATAGGCATTTCTCCAAAGAAGATATACAGACTGCCAACAAACACATGAAAGAATGTTCAACATCATTAATCATTAGAGAAATGCAAATCAAAACTACAATGAGATATCATCTCACACCAGTCAGAATGGCCATCATCAAGAACTCTAGAAACAATAAATGCTGGAGAGGGTGTGGAGAAAAGGGAACACTCTTGCACTGCTGGTGGGAATGCAAATTGGTACAGCCACTATGGAGAACAGTATGGAGGTTCCTTAAAAAACTAAAAATAGAACTACCATATGACCCAGCAATCCCACTACTAGGCATATACCCTGAGAAAACCATAATTCAAAAAGAGACATGTACCAAAATGTTCATTGCAGCTCTATTCACAATAGCCCGGAGATGGAAACAACCTAAGTGTCCATCATCGGATGAATGGATAACGAAGATGTGGCACATATATACAATGGAATATTACTCAGCCATAAAAAGAAATGAAACTGAGCTATTTGTATTGAGGTGGATAGACCTAGAGTCTGTCACACAGAGTGAAGTAAGTCAGAAAGAGAAAGGCAAATACCGTATGCTAACACATGTATATGGAATTTAAGAAAAAAAATGTCATGAAGAACCTAGGGGTAAAACAGGAATAGAGACACAGACCTACTAGGGGTGGGCTTGGGGATATGAGGGGGTGGGCTGTGACGGGGCGGGGGAGAGGCATGGACGTGTATACACTGCCGGGCGTGGGGTGGATGGATGGTGGGGGGTGGCCGCGTGGCGTGGGGGGATCGGCCTGGTGCTTTGTGACTGCCTGGAGGGGTGGGAGGGAGGGAGACGCAGGAGGGAGGGGATGTGGGAACAGATGTATATGTATGACTGATTCACTCTGTTGTAAAGCAGAAACTAATAAAAAAAAAAAACTCCACTTGATGCTTTTACCACCTTGACTTTTTCTGAAAGTACTAGTTTTGATTATTTTCACCTCTCTTTCAATTAAGTGAAATCATGCTCATTTTTCTTTATTACTATTTCATTTGCTAATCAATTTCAGTTTTATACTGAAACAATGATTTTTCCCACCCGTTATTCAGGATTTCAGGGAACTAGACACCCTGTCTTTGGAGCACCAGCAATCCTGAGCCTTTCAGATCCTCTGTTTAGTTTTCGGAGTAGAAGCATAATGGGCTACAAAGTAAGGGTCTTGCACTGGGGAAGCGTAATGGATGTATTCTATAATCACTTGAGTGCTTTCTCTGCAGACAGCCTTCCTCATCAGAGCAGCGATGTGGGAAATACAACAGAAATGACAAGGTTTCTGTCTCCCCAAGAGACTTCAATCAAACGGAGTGAGGGGTAGGCAACTAAGCAACACATGCAGGGGTATTTATCAGTGAAAGTTCAGAGAAAGGGAGAATCACGTGAGCTGGAGAAAACAGCATGAACAACCCTTGTGGTCAGGAGACAGTACAGAATGAAAAGAATGTATCCAGGGGAAGTTTTGGCTCTGGTCAGAGACCAGTAGGAGGTAAAATTACACAGAGAATAGCCACATTATTGAGAATCTTAAATTCTAGATGAAGAATTTGGACTTTCTGCAACCAGTGCTAAGTCTTTACAAGTTTAGAGCATGGAAACCAAGTATGATAAAAAGCAGTGTAAGAAAAAAATAAATCTGTTGGTGAATAGAATAGATTTTTTTTCCTAGGAAAGCCTGGAAAAAGATAAGTCATCCTGGAAGCAGCTACATTGATCCACATGTGAAGTGATGAGAGCTTGAATAGCTTTATAGTTATGCAGACATTTTAAGAATAAAATGTCACCAAAAAAGACATGTGAAATGTGGAATTTCATGAAACTATAGTTTAAAGAGCTCCTATCTTCTTTTTCCTCTCAAAGGTCCCCTATTAAGAGCATCATAGTTAGGAAAATAGGTTTTTACACTAATAAAGAAACATAAAGCTTTGGGGAAGTCCTTTTGAATGATTAGGGTTCCTTTTGATCATAAAGTTAATGCAGTCAATAAATCTCTCTCCTCTCCTCTCCTCTCCTCTCCTTTTCTGTCTCTCTTTTTCTAGCACTAATCCTAATATGTAAACATACCTAAATCCAGGTCATCCTTCATTGACAGTTTCTGGATTTGAGAATCAACATCTGGAGCTCTGGGTCAACTACGGGGTACTGAAGAGCTAAGGAGAGTAGACTGCTTTAGTTCTCCAAATTCAACTGATGTCAGATACCAATCGCTTAGTTTTAATTCTACACTTTAGGACACAGTGGTTTTGCTTTTATTTCTCTAGCAACGTTTCCTTTTAAACCCAAATAAACCTGCATTGAGTAATTAAAATTAAAATTGAGAGAACAGAAAACAGAACTCCAACAAATGCTGTGAACAACCCTGACTACTCGGACACCATCATTCCATCATCCCCTTTTCTGCAGTGGAGGAAAACGTATCCTCATTTCCTGTTCAAAATGCTACTGCACACTTTTATTCCATCCAAATGCATACATTGCTTCCTGACTCTTTAACACAGGCAATATGTAGAATTCATTGCACACCTGGGAATCTAGGTGTATATGACTGACACAACAGCTAAAATATTGTTCACACCACTTTGAAGAATAACCCTAAACATAAGGCATCATTTAGAATCAGATAAACAAAATGAGGAGACAATATTATAATGCTATAGGGATGAGATGTAATTTGTACAAGAGGCCTTTGAAATTGGTGAATTAAAAAATATATATATAAGCATATTTACGTTTAATTTCAAACATTACCTTTGAAATAAATAACTCAAAGTATATTTAACAGCAGTTAAATATCTCACAATAAATGTCAAGATGCTTATGACATCTCTATTTTACCAGTCCCATCCCCAGCCTGAATTATTGCTATGGTGTCTTTTGGTTCCATGATTCTTACAACAAACGTGATTTGAATACACTGACTACTGAGTCTTATACATGTAATTTTTCAGTGATTTGTGGGGAAAAATGATTTTTTTTCAAAAAGGAGTAAATTGATTATTTGAGCTACTGAATACACTCTCAGGAATTACTATGACTAGAATTTAGGATGCCCATTTTACAGGTAAACATTTTCAGGAGAAAAGACCAGATACTAATGAAGGAGGTAGAGAAATGCAATTGGTCTTACAAGTTTAATATTTTTCTTGGCTTTTGCATTTGAAAATACTTTAAAATTCATACAAAAGATCAGTTTTCATTTTAACAAAATAATCTCATATTGGCAGAAATAATCTATACCCCTTAAATATGAAGATTAGCTATGTAAAAAGGACACAGCATTTTGCTTTCACCAGGTAGCAGAAGACTGTATTTAGAAGCAAGGATCATAAAGGAGAATTGTTTCCATGGCTTGAAGCCTGTTTTGGTGTCCGTCACTTTTCTTGTAGTAAGCCTATTAACTGGAACTTTTACACTCAATGCATTTTGATCACCTATTAAACACAACTTGATTTCATGATTGGTGAGAAAAATTTAAGCATGTGAATGCTTTATTCTTGATGAAATTAAACTACAAAGGAAGATCTAGATTATTTTCTTTTGTGCAATATTTTATTAAATAGTATGTCAGTGTATTGTACCATAAAGGAAACTTTGAAAATATATAACTAACATTTACTCCCCTTGTGGCTCAAGGGAACAATTTTGACAAAGAAGCTTAAAATTTCTGTACAAATTATTGACTAATATTGTCGTATCTCCAAAGATAAAATAATATTCTTCTATATATGTTGAGAAAAAGATAGAGATTTTAAAAAATGGGACAAATTCTTATTTATATTTTCAACTACTACCAGGAAAGTTACAAAGAACATATTAAATAATAAGCTCTTCGAAAAGAAATAAATGTGAGAGGATGATTTTAAAATACTTTTAGTCCTTAACATATACCTTAGAACAATAAAAGCATAAACAAAACAAAAGAAAACTCCTCTACTAAAATTCCATGGTGTTTTGAAGTATGGAGTCCTCGAACAGCTAAACGCAATATCAGAAAAATACAGATCTGAGTGCAAACTTGAGGAACAGCCTTTGACTACCTTTTAAAAAGCTTTCTTATGTGCTAAAGCAACAGTATTAATTCAACCTTGGCTGCAAAAGCATTTTATATTTATTTGTTTTGATTATAAAATTGTTCCCTCTCACCTTGGCCTTGTGTTTCTGATACTTTGACCTTTTTTATGTACTGAGATGCATTTTAACAATTTGTTTAAACCTTCTTTCATAGAGAAGCCAGAAGGAAAACATTTCAATGTTTTCCAATTTTACCTTTAATTTTATGACTGATCATTTTTTTAAGTAGAAGGTACACTATACTGCACATCTAAATTGAGAAAGTATTTTTTCTTCCAAGAATCAAATTCTTTCTGATAATCAATAACCAGCTCTTTTCCCTTACTCCTTAAATACCCCAAAGATACACTAACATAAATGTGTGCATATAGTTACATATTATTAATGTGTATCTAAACATATAAGTATATGTATATATAAAGACCGTATAGATATAATACAACCATTGTAAATGACAATCATGAACTTGCTTTCGATTCTTTAGTTATCATCCCAGAACCAGAGAGCCAACGTAGCTCAGAACATGGGCTCAACAAGCAACACAAATTCATTCATTTTTATTTTAAAATTCAAATTGAGAAGCCTGCAGAGAAGCTGATAAGCTGTCTAGTAGAGTATAAAGTCTACCACAGGCCTTAAGATCTTGCACAGGTGGATTATGTGTAATGAAGTAAAAGGAATAAATATCATCTAAGGTGAACAAATCCACCACAACTCTCATCCAGGCAAGTCAAACACAGAAGTACATTGAAAGTTATGAATATAACATTCCTCTGGAGGTTATGAATATAAATACCACAACGTATATATATTGCTTTCACAGACATGTGTCTTGCAAATAAAAATATGTTTCTTATAGAGATGGTAACATAGAGGAAACTTTTGAAGTGCTTTTTTTATACAGAAGTGGACTTAAGAAGAAAATACCAGTAGATCTTAGTCTTTAACAAAAAATAAAGTCTAATAAGGCACGAATGCTCTTCTATTCATGCAATACCTCATCATCTAAGTATCCTGATATTATACATATAAATGCATATTTCACACACAGAAAGGCTTTGGTACTATCATATATTAAGCCACAGCGAAATAGAGACAATTTGGTACATTGCTTCTTAAACATAATTTTATATTATTGTAATATAACTCTTCAAGACATTTATAGTCTCTGATCTAAAACACTGACTTATTCTCAAAAAGCTTTTCAAAACCTATCCATGTTAAAGATGATTCAAAATGTTCAGTATTATTTTTCCAAAGCTGATTGGTCCTGACATTTATTACACTTCCCCCCCTTCTCTCCTATCATGCATATCCTTGCACTAGAAATACCTCCTCTCCAACTCCCAGACATAGTGGAGCTAAAAGAAAAAGCAAGAGATTGGTATTAAGCTACATGATATCAGACACAAAGATTGTAACTCAACTCCTCACTCTCTCTTCCCTTTCTTCCAGTATGTTGACATCACCAAACACAGAACAGAGTTCACCTCTCATAAGACACAGAAATGGAAGGGAACTACACATTCACTTAATGAGAGCATTTGATGAAAAGTTTTTTAATGATATGATTTGAAACGTTAAATGTCATTGGAACAATTACGTATTTTTCTTTTTAATGGTGACAGCTTCACCTAAAACTGTGGTAGTGTAGCGCTATGGCAGTGTAATGCTATGTTGTCCTACGTTAAGTCTGAAAAAGAGGCTTTTCATTAGTATTTTAGCATGTTACCATAATCACTGTGACTCCTTTCCCACCTCAATCATTACCAAGAATTGCAACATTTCCAAAACACCAATTTGGGCATCCCTCTCACTGACTGTCCTCACCTCTCAGGTCACGCTCTCCAATACTCCCCTTGCAGGATCTCTTTGACCTCACTGGGACTTGTAGTCCACTGATCATCATTCTCTTATGACCTCTCTTCCCACCTTGCCCAACTTAGATTCCAAGAACATCATTATAAGTACATCCTTTCATAAGCTCTCAATTATTTTGCCCCTCTTAATACTTTCCTGGAGAAATCCCAACTCCCAGTTAAATTCCATTCTCTGCCTATTCTGCACTTGTCATGAAATAGCTGAAATTTGCCCAAGGATAAAAAAAAAACAAAACCCTGCATAACCATGATGACTGGTTTCACATTCAATTTTTGACCACAAACCTGAGGTGGGTCCTCAGAATAGCCAGGCAACTACTCTATTCCCCAATCTATTCCCTCCCCTGGGAGGACTATTTCACACCTCTCTCCCCACATCTTTTCCATCCCCACTCTTACTCTTAGCTGCTTAGCTTGGTTCTTTTTGACTCAGAAGAACCTCTTCATTGTCCTATAGCAGCTCAGTGATCCAAGGTCCTCTCTCCTTACACCAGTGGTCCTTTCTCTTCCTCTAACACAGTGTTTCTCAAATTATCTTGGGTATAGGGCCAGCCCCTACATCCCAATTTAATGGGAACCTAAACTTCTGTTGAATACAATAGAAATAAATGATTAATACTGAAATAGAAAAGCAAAAACCATGTATCAAATACCAGATTCAACACACATAATTACTATATCAAATTGCTATAAAAGCTCACTCTCACGTTCTCTCTTGCCTTGTTGTACATCAGTGATAAACAGCTTGTCTCAGGCACCAGCCCAGTGATCACACTTTGAGCAGCACTGCTGGGGTCAGGCCCTTGTTTCCCTTGCTGGAATATTCTTCCTCAGAAAGCCACATGGCTTGCTCCTTATCTTATTCACCTCAGTTCTCATGTCACCATCTCAGAGAGGACTTTCCTGACCATCACTGTTATTTATCAAAATAAAACCTTGCCAACGCTTTCCATCCCCTTGCATTAGTTTTCCTCCTAGCTTTTATATTTTACTTAGCATTCTTACATGGTTATTTTTTATTGTTTGTTCTTCCAACACAAGTTCAGTTCCATGAAGTCTATAATTTTATTGTTTTGCTACTGAGTTCCCACACTACCTGGCACACAGCAGGTATTCAATGGTATTGAATAACTCTATGCATTTCACCAGATATATAACCTAAGACAACTAGTACAGCATCCTCACAAATATTTGGATAATGGTGAAAGGTTTCTGTGGATCTGTAAACATACATGTGTACTTTCTTTCACAATGATACACTTTTTAAAAATCGAAGTATAGTTGATTTACAATACTGTGTTACTTTCAGGTGTATAGCACATTGATTCAGTTATTGTTTTCTGATTATATTCCATTATAGGTTATTATAATATATTGAGTATAATTCTCTATAGTATACAATAAATCCTTGTTGTGCTTCTATTTTATGCATAGTAGTTTGTATCTGTGAATCCTATACCCCTAGTTTGTCCCCCCTTCCCTTTACTTTCCCCTTTAGTAATCATAAGTTTGCTTTCTATGTCTGTGAGCCTGTTTCTGTTTTGTATATAGATTCATTTGTATTATTTTTAGATTCTACATACAAGTGATATCATATGATATTTGAATTTGTCTGACCTATTTCACTAAGTATAATATACTCTAGGTCCATTCATGTTGCTGTAAATGGCAATATTTCATTCTTTTTTCTGTCTGAGTAATATTCCATTACGTGTGTGTGTGTGTGTGTGTGTGTGTGTGTGTGTGTGTATGTGTGTATATATATATACCACATCTTCTTAAGCCAGTCACTGTCTGTTGATGGGCACTTGCTTTCAGGTCTTGGCTATTATAAATAGTGCTGCTATGAACACTGGGATGCATGTATCTTTTCAAATTATACTTTTAATGTTTCTTTACTGTGTGCTCCAAAGTTAGGGAAAAAATAGCAGGCATGAGCTCCATCCCTCAGGAAGGGTAGTACCGTCATGACAGGGGCTAAGTTTTTTTTTTTTTTTTTTTTTTTTTCTTTTTGCGGTATGCGGGCCTCTCACTGCTGTGGCCTCTCCCGTTGCGGAGCACAGGCTCCGGACGCGCAGGCCCAGCGGCCACGGCTCACGGGCCCAGCCGCTCCGCGGCATATGGGATCCTCCCAGACCGGGGCACGAACCCGTATCCCCTGCATCGGCAGGCGGACTCCCAACCACTGCGCCACCAGGGAGGCCCAGGGGGTAAGTTTTAACTGTTAGACATGTTGTTTAAAGTTTACTTCACAAAAGCTATGCAAGAACAAGTGTCTACAATTACTTTAAGATGTCTGGGATGCAATCACCTGTAACAAGCTTTATACAGAAAACCACCTAATGAAATGAAATCATGAACAATTAAATCACATTGCCTTTCAAGAAAACTGTAAGTCAATTCATAACATATTGCTCCTTTACTTATGAAGCGACCTGAGTCTCTTTGACTTTGGATCAAAGCTGATTTTACTGTGTACTCACTACATTAAACAACAAATATACTTAGGTGAGATTCAGAGTATTAAAACAAATTAAAATTAAAAAGTCATATGTTTTTTATTCTTGAAGTAAAGAAACAGGAGTGAAAAATCTATTTTATTTGGAGGAGTTAAACATGATCAAAAGATTACCCTTATTTTTTAATAAACAGTAAACGTAAATTTAAATTATGTGGACATGATAAATAAATTTCCTTTTACATAAGATATATCTATTACCTTGCAACCTAGATATCTTACAGTTAGCATATTCAGTCTTTCTTTTTTTTAAAAAAATAATTGTAACTATTTGGTTAATTAATTTTTACCAAATTAGTATAATGAATAGACATTCATTATTTTATGTTCCTAGCACTCCAAGCCTGTGCCTTTGGGAAGACAAAGCATTTTCTGGGAAGTGCTCGTTCTTTGATTTGGTTTGACGGGTGCCCCATCTCCTCACAAACCCAGCCTTGGCCACAGCTGGGTCAGGTGTGGTCCTCTGCCCCTCCACATGTGGTTATGGATGGAGGGGTGGCCCCTGACCTAGGTCAGCTACTTCCACTGAATCTGGGGTTAGAGGTTTACTCCCTTTCTGGTTGTGGCTCTGCAAAAATGGAGACAGTAAAGCTACTGACATTGGAACGTGACTACAGAGGGGCATGAGGAAACTTTTGGGAGTGATGGAAATGTTTTATAACATGATTATGGAAGTGGTTTGTGATAACTAATATGACCGTGTCTTGAAAAGGGCAAATTTCATTTTATTCTATCTAAATAATACCTCAACCTGATTTAAAATTTTAAAATTCCAATGTACTTCTTTATATAATTTGTTGTTTGTTGGAGTTGTGTTTTACCATGTGGTTTTAATATATAGATGAATTCAGCAAAATGACATTTTTCTGCAATCCATTCTGCAAATATGATATAAGAAGCCAAGACAGGTATTAAAATTAATATTTTAATATCATTCTGTGGAGCAGTGTACAATGCTCAACAATTGCATATCTCACTTGAACAACCTATAAGCATCATATGGTTGCTTTAACTTGGAACATGTTTTAATACAGACGAACACCTTGAAAAAATGGGCACTTGAGAACTAAAGTGGGAACATTTCTTGTATTCCAATCTAATTAGTTCATTCTTCCACCTCAGTTTGCTCTCCTGTTATCTTCTGAGGTATTGCTTTATATGAAAAGAATATTACTTTCATTTTTTAACTATTTGCTTAAGTAGCAAATACACTGGTTTTCACCATATATAAAAATGTAATAGAAGTTTTAATATATATTGTGTAATATAGATCTACACATACTTTATATGGAATTTTTGCAGTCACTGATTTAAACTCAACATATTCCCAAAGATAATTTGATATTGACTATAATAATTAGGAATAATGCAATTTTTTCCAAAGTAATTAACAAGTGAAAACCAAATAATGCAAGTCTAAAGAAGAAACCAAGAAAAGAAAGACAAAAGAAAATAAAACAAAAATTGAGCTAACTCTACTCTTTGACAGGACTTTTTCAGGATGTTTTCTATTAAGTGGTTTGGGGTGGGTTTTTTGGTTTGTTTTTGCATTTTAAATTATTTATTTATTTGTTTATTTTTATTGAAGTATAGTTGATTTACTATTAAGTGGTTTTGAACAACCTAATTTGTGATGGCCTGTGAAATAATTGACAAAAGACAAAGAGATTGTCCAAAGATAACCTAGAAAAGTTGCCTAGAAAAGTTCTGAGTGAAAATCATCCACATAATATTAAAATATATTTCTGTTAAAGCAGCTTGATCTAGAACTAGTGCTGTACAGCCCAGGTAAACAGAGAGATCTCCAAAAATAAACATTTCTAAATTAAAAAAAAAAAAGTATGATGTATAGAACATAACATTTACACATGGTTTATGCAAATAGATATGGGAAACATTTATGAATAAAAATGATAACATTTAGAAGTACTTAAACATTCTAATAAAGTAATAATCTGCTTAAGGCTAAATAATTATACTTTTTCTATAATTTTTGTATTTAAAATTATAAGAAACCAGGGACATTTTATGTTTTCAGAGGAAACATTCATCCTTCTAGCACTAAACAGCAAAATACTATTTTTTTTTTCCAGGATGGTCCTTCAGATGGTCATCATTCAAACCAGTGCCTCTCTTCCAGGGGAGAGCTATTTCCAAACATCTATAAATTTTATAGAGTCTTAAGACTATACAATCGACAAAAACATAATATCATTAGGAATAAGCACCAAAGCTTAAGAAGAAAATGGATGCACGAAATAAAAGTCAATAGCTTTCAATACTCAAACAAAGAAATTTTCACTGACTGTGAGGGTTCAACAAAGAGCACTACAGTTGTGTTTTAAAAATTCTCTCATATAAATGCATATGTGTATGCCCTGGCCCAACAACAGTTCATGTGAAAACAATATAAGGTAAAACAAACAAACAAACATACAAACAATAAAACCTGAGAAATGAGACAGTGTTTTGCATAAGAAAATATCTGAGGGACAAAAACCATTAATGTGGGCTTCCCTGGTGGTGCAGTGATTGAGAGTCCGCCTGCCAATGCAGGGGACATGGGTTCGTGCCCTGGTCCGGGAAGATCCCACATGCCACGGAGCGGCTGGGCCCTTATGCCATGGCCGCTGAGCCTGCGCGTCCGGAGCCTGTGCTCCGCAATGGGAGAGGCCACAACAGTGAGAGGCCCGCGTACCGCAAAACAACAACAAAAAAAACATGAATGTAAGTTTATAGTTGTCCTTCCTCCCTACACCCACTAAAGCAAAGGCTGCTCGCCTGCTCAATTTCCCCCATTTCACTGCTCGTACAGTGTGTGGAATCTTCCTTGTGGTGGAGAAGGTTAAAAGCTCAACTTATCTAATAATCATATGATGGAGAGAAACAACAAAAAACACACAGGAATTTGAATTGGCTGGTAACTTGAGCCAAGAAACGGCTGCCAAGAATTGCAATGTAATCTTAGTGACCAGAAAAAGAGAGGCGAAAAACCTATCACCTCCAGAATTGGTTGAACCACTGAATATTTTAAGGGGGACGCTGACGAACTTGTCTGAACATCTGCAGGACCATCACGGAAGAATAATTAGGGTGTTGCTAGTTAGTGCCAGAAGGATGAATGAGAATACATTTTCTTCAGTAGGTAGATGCTGTCTAAAAATAAAAAAGGGTTGCTTTGTGAGGTAGAAAACCCTGATTATTTAAAAATATTCACTCAGAAATTTCATTAGCATATATTATCATATATTATATAGCATACACTATACAAAGGGCTATGCAAGGCAATAGGAATTACAGTTAATAATTATAACAAAACAGTTCTTCCTTCGAAGAATTTCTACTCCAGAAATGATCTGGAAGGTACCACTAACTCCTGTGTTGGATAATTACACGGGGCAACCCTCCCTTGGTAGGGAGAATATACAAATGTTCTTCTATAATCCCTTCTGGCTCAGATGGTTAATGCTAACCATTAGCATTTTGTTATTCATTTCCTGAGAAGACTTGATATTCCTTAACAGGTTAACAATATATTATTAGCATTTCTTCAATGTACCAATCAGAGCAAAAACCGAGAATTGGCTGATTGTGCAGAAAGAATGCATTAGCTTTCTGTTTCTTATCTTTGCAAGACTTCCAAAACATGTTAGTGTTATGAAAATAAAAATGTTTACAATTTTTCTGATTAAAAATATTTCTAGGGCTTCCCTGGTGGCGCAGTGTTTGAGAGTCCGCCTGCCGATGCAGGGGACACGGGTTCGTGCCCCGGTCTGGGAAGATCCCACATGCCGCGGAGCGGCTGGGCCCGTGAGCCATGGCCGCTGAGCTGTGCGTCCGGAGCCTGTGCTCCGCAACGGGAGAGACCACAACAGTGAGAGGCCCGCGTACCGCAAAAAAAAAAAAAAAAAAAAAAAAAAAAAAAAAAAAAAAAATTTCTAGCTACATTGATTTATGTAGTAAAAACAATTACTAGCATGTAAGAAATTTATTTGCGAGTTAATTAACTTTGTGGGAATGAGATCTGGTTTATTCTAAGATTACGTAAAGTCTTTCCAGAAAAAGAACAAAGCCAAAGTTTGGGAAAATGACAGAACTTAATTACCTGTTCCCATGATTTCAAGGGGAATTCATCTACCATATCTTACATAAATGAAAGATGCATTTTAATCAAAGGGAACCATAAATTGAATCAGCCTGCTTCATATTATGGTATAGGCTGTCACTGAATATCAAACACAATCTTTATGACATAGCATAGCTAATGAAATAATAATACATTGATGATAATCATAAGATGAAAATAGAATATAATAAATGTGAAATGTGCTGTAATGGTGTTTTAGATTTGTCTGACTTAAGAACACTATTTTAAACCTTTAATAGTTGTTATATTGCAGTAGCAATACAGTGTTGTGCACATGCAGTAGACAGTTTTGGAATCTGATGAGCATAAAGCCCAATCTCGATCTAGCATTCACTGTGTGACACTCGCCTAATCTCGCTAAGGTTATAGCTTCACTTACTTTAAGTGGGGTTAAGGATATGTACATTCTGGGTAGCTGTGAGAATTTAAATAGATAAAGCATGCAAATACTTGGTAAAGACTCTAGCACTTGGTAAAGTCTCAATAAAGGTAGGGGTGGGCAAAGCCTCAGTAAATAGAAGATTATACAGTGTTGGAAGCATAACTTTATTTTTCGACACTGAAGCCCATTTTTATTACTCTCATCATTCCTCTGACCCTCTTCCATTCTGCCAAACTAAATCAGCTTTGGATATGTGTGCAAATAAATGATAGGTAAGAGAAGAAATAATCATTGCTAAATGCTTTTAAAACTGAGATCACTTTCAGGTAATTATAGATGTTTGCTATGTGGAAAGCTGTCTGGGAGTTACAACATGCCAGGATTTCATAAGAATTATGGGCTCTTCCTCAGTAACCCTAAGGGATTCTTATCATTCCACTAGTTGAAAGAGACAGAATGCATGCTCCTGGGCTAGAAGCAGGATGTAGTCTTACAACATTCAATAGTATCAATTTGGGTTGCTGAGAATGCCAAGAAGTTCAGTGAATTCGGCTGTAATTTTTGATACAATCACTGTAGCAGCAAGCCAAAAAATAAAGCCCCCAGGGGTTGGGGTGAAGATGGGGTAACAGATCTATAATTACTGCACTGGGCCTAGTGCTGCTTTTTAAAGCCTTTAATATCACACAAATATGTACGAGGCAACAGGCCAAATAAACTGAGTGTTCAAAAAACCAAAAACAACTGGACGTGAGAGAGGAGATATGTAACCCTTCCACTGTTTGTGAAGCAAACAACCGAAACCAACTAAATTGGTATATGCCCTCTATTCTAGATTCACTGGACTCAGAAGGGACTGTACTTCGCACTCACCGTTCCCTCTCTCGGTGATCCGAAATCCCTTCCATCCCCTGCCTGTCTTGCTCATCTTCCCAGAGGCTCCCAAATGCCACTCCTTTTGCTCAGCCTTCCCTGCTTCACTGCAACTTGCAAACAGTTGACTGCTACCAATGCTTTGAAAATGTGCCTTGTTATCATATAACATAAACATCTGTTTATCTCTCCCTTTCTTCCTTCCTTGATCTCATATTTTTATTGAGGAGTCACAAGTTTATAAACATACAAATATGGAAGGAAGAAAACGCAGGCTATAAAAAAAGGCAAATTTAAGGTCAAACCCAGACTGTGTCTATGTGATCTCGGAGAACTAACTTAAACTTCCTATGTTTATTCCTCACTACAGGAGAACATAACATCAACTTTAGTAGATTATTTTGTTATATTAGATATGAGAAGAAAATATAAATGGTAAAAGAACCCAGGCAGAGATCAATACTCATCTAATGAGCTGATGTCCAAAAAGTAGAAGAAAAAACAATAAATTCTTCATAGATGAAATTTTAAAACAAATTTTAAAATATGTATATATTCAGATGTAGCATAAATGTATGCAAGTAATATGCGTATCCTATAAATTTATGCTTACTGTATTTTACACAAAATCTTCTCCTCTAGAGAGGTGGTGTGTAAGAGGAATGACTTGGGTTTGCCTATTAGAAAGTTATTACAAACTTCTAAAAGAGAAGTTTCAACGGAGTGTTCAAAGAAACAGCATAACAGACGATGAACGAGTGAATAAATACTATACGGACAGAAAGTATAGTAGGAAAAGGCAACTCTTTTGAGGACTTTATTAGTGAAGGAAAAAAAGACCATTGGGCCCAAAATAACAGGGTTTTTTTCTTTGATAAAGAGATTTAAGAATATGAATATTTGGGCTTCCCTGGTGGCGCAGTGGTTGAGAGTCCGCCTGCCGATGCAGGGGACACGGGTTTGTGCCCCGGTCCGGGAGGATCCCACATGCCGCAGAGCGGCTAGGCCCGTGAGCCACGGCCTCTGAGTCTGCGCATCCGGAGCCTGTGCTCTGCAACGGGAGAGGCTACAACAGTGAGAGGCCCGCGTACGGCAAAAAAAAAAAGAATATGAATATTTGCAGGCTGTTTGAAAGAATCGATGTGATGAATGAGAGAAACACATAAGACAAATTATTTGAAGGAAAAGGTCTCTGGAAAGATACAAGCAGCCAAGATTAAGTGGACTTGGAAAAGGGTTATTATACGTGAAAAAGACATAGGACGTACTTGCCACATGATCAGAAGGAAGGCAGTAAGTAGTAAATTCTGTAAAATGGTTACGTTCAGGAAAGAAAGGGAAGAAAGAGTAATCAATTGTAGAGTTGAGATCAAATGGCTTTGATTTTTCTCACTAAAATCAAAGGTGAGATTTTCAAATGAGAGTAAAGAGAGTAATTAGGTGTTTGAAAGAAAGGGCCATTATTAGGGTCAGCATTTGCTCCCAGAAATGAGTTGACTAGAGTACTGATGAATGAAAGTACTGATGGTAAACTGGGCTTGCAGTAAAGCCAATCAGTACAGTGAAAGAACTTCTGGTCACACGGTATCAAGAAGGGGGAGACAGGAAGGTTTATTCAACTGAGCCAAGGACTAAAGTGGTAAAATACTCAAGTAACAGAATCTAATAGAGGGCAGAGGGTGTGGACAAGCTGAGAGAGACTGCGGAATTGGGGCTTATAATGGAACTAGAAAAAACAGAATGAGAGTAGTACAGAGGAAGAGGTTGAATTGATAAGTTTAATGCTAGAAATCAAAGGGTCTGAGGAATGCATGCATGGATTCATTTAAAAAGAAAATACTCTAAGAAATGAGTTACCTATCTGGCTAGTTAAGGCACCTAAAGTGGTAGCAGAGTGAAATGTGGAAAAAGCATGACCTAGGTGGCAAAATGACAGTGAAAAATAAGAAAAGTTCGCTGAGAGCAGCATTTATATGTTGTGACTCACAAAGAGAGAGCACCTCAGTAAAGACAGAAGGTGATGGAATTATCAGGCACCACTTAAGTCTCAGGGGAAACACCTAGTGACCTGCCTGAGACAGGTCAGAACTCAAACATATCTGAAGAACTGACCCACGGAAGACCAACTGCTCTTTTTAAAATTAAATAACTCAAACTAGAATTTGTCACGTGCCTTCCATCTCTCTAAAACGGAATACAAGAAGAAATATGGCCCAGAACTAGGACAGTTTTTGCCTTCAAGGAGCATAGAATGTGTTTGGGAAAAATAAAATAAAATACATGAAGAAATTAGTTGATTAACAAAACAAAACATAAATAACTGGTATATATTATATGTGAAATCAAAAGAAGATCAGAGACATGAGAAAAACAGAACTGCAATAAGTTAAAATGGCAAAGGTGAAAAAAAGGCAAGATGGTGAAGACTGATAAAATGAGACAATTTTCTCAGTAAGGTACATAGCACAATGTGCTGCAGCCACTGGGACATGGCTGAGAAAGCTATTAATATATAGTATAAGAAAAATAATTAAATCTATTTAATCATGTTCATCTTTCTCCAGCATGTGGGTTTTCCCATTAGTTAGAGCATATTATGCATTTGCTATCAGAAGAAAGAAAATGTGTTTTCCAGAATTTGACTTAACTTACTTGGGTATAAAACCGTACTATCAGAAGGTGACTGGACCATTCAAACTACAATTAGCATTACATTTTCACCACAGCTCTACAGATTGAAATCCATCTTTCAGGCTACAATGACTATGTAAGTAAAAGCACTGCCCTCCCCTTCAAGAATCAGCCAGTTTAGAAAGAATTTAAGATAAAAGCATTACATTGCTGCTCTGACAGACAACGACAACATTCTAGATACAATTCCTGCTAAATGAAAAATATGAACTTCATCAAGGCCTTGTTAATCATTTCATTTGATGGAAATGTATTTATGCAATATTCCCATAAAAATAGCCTTTTCTTCTAAATATTAAAATAGCTAAAAAGGGTTTACGATAACCAATATAAAGGTGCAGTTACAGCCTCCATTTATCAAAATAAGCTTCACTCTCCATGGTCCCAAGAAAAAAGTAAAACTCCATAAATACCATCAATAATGATGATGGAAGATTAGGAATTTGGAAATAGGTATTCTTTAGCTAAGAACTGATTTATGACTGAAACAGGCTATGAGTATGATAGAAAAATTCCATAAGAAGGAAAGAGAAAGCTGAGTCAGGGTTATTTGCTTAGACTTAACAAATGGGTCACAATTGTTATAAATAATTTAGTGATCCCATTTGCATGTCACATCTCTTATAAGTATTTGCTACTAAATGATCAACATATTAATAATTAATTGAGGTACTGTATACTGACAGAGATAATTTAATTCATAATAAATAACTGTTAAATTACAAAAGAGTATGTATTTAAGACTATAGTATTAGAATAGCAGCAGCAAAAAATATAGTAAAAAAAGGAGAAGATCAAAATTTATTTTTTTTAACATCTTTATTGGATTATAATTGCTTTACAGTGGTGTGTTAGTTTCTGCTTTACAACAAAGTGAATGAGCTATACATATACAAATACCCCCATATCTCCTCCCTCTTGTGTCGCCCTCCCACCCTCCCTATCCCACCCCTCTACATGGTCACAAAGCTCCGAAAAGCACAAAGCACAAAGCAGATCTCCCTGTGCTATGCGGCTGCTTCCCACTAGCTATCTATTCTACTTTTGGTAGTATATATAAGTTCATGCCACTCTCTCACTTCATCCCAGCTTACTCTTCCCCCTCCCCATGTCCTCAAGTCCATTCTCTACGTCTGTGTCTTTATTCCTGTCCTTCCTCTAGGTTCTTCATAACCATTTTTTTTAGATTCCATATATATGTGTTAGCATACTATATTTGTTTTTCTCCTTCTGACTTACTTCACTCTGTAAGTCTCTAGGTCCATCCACCTCACTATAAATAATTCAATTTTGTTTCCTTTTATGGCTGAGTTATATTCCATTGTACATGTGTGCCACATTTTCTTTATCCATTCATCTGTCAGTGGACACTTAGGTTGCTTCCATGTCTTGGCTATTGTAAATAGAGGTGCAATGAACATTGTGGTACATGACTTTTTTGAATTATGGTTTTCTCAGGGTATATGCCCAGTAGTGGGATTGCTGGGTCGTATGGTAGTTCTATTTTTAGTTTTTGAAGGAACCTCCATACTGTTCTCCATAGTGGCTATATCAATTTACATTCCCAACAACAGTGCAAGAGCGTTCCCTTTTCTCCACACCCTCTCCAGCATTTATTGTTTCAGGATTTTCTGATGATGGCCATTCTGACTGGTGTGAGGTAAAACCTCATTGTAGTTTTGATTTGCATTTCTCTAATGATTAGTGATGTTGAGCATTCTTTCATGTGTTTGTTGGCAATCTGCATATCTTCTATGGAGAAATGTCTATTTAGGTCTTCTGACCATTTTTGTATTGGGTTGTTTGCTTTTTTGATATTGAGCTGCATGAACTGATTGTAAACTTTGGAGATTAATCCTTCATCAGTTGCTTCATTTGTAAATATTTTCTCTCATTCTGAGGGTTGCCTTTCCATCTTGTTTATGGTTTCCTTTCCTGTGCAAGAGCTTTTAAGTTTCATTAGGTCCCATTTGCTTATTTTTGTTTTTATTTCTATTTCTCTAGGACGTGGGTCAAAAAGGATCTTGCTGTGATTTATGTCATAGAGTGTTCTGCCTATGTTTTCTTCTAAGAGTTTTATAGTATCTGACCTTACATTTAGTGCTTTAATCCATTTTGAGGTTATTTTTTGTGTATGGTGTTAGGGGGTGTTCTAATTTCATCCTTTCACATGTAGCTGTCCAGTTTTCCCAGCACCACTTATTGAAGAGGCTGTCTTTTCTCCATTGTGTACTCTTGCCTCCTTTATCAAAGATAAGGTGACCATATGTGCGTGGGTTTATCTATGGGCTTTCTATCCTGTTCCATTGATCTATATTTCTCTTTTTGTGCCAGTACCATATTGTCTGGATGACTGTAGCTTTGTACTATAGCCTGAAGTCAGGGAGCCTGATTCCTCCAGCTCCGTTTTTCTCTCTCAAGATTGCTTTGTCTATTCGGGGTCTTTTGTGTTTCCACACAAATTGTGAAATTTTTTGTTCTAGTTCTGTGAAAAATGCCATTGGTAGTTTGATAGGGATTACATTGAATCTGTAAATTGCTTTGGGTAGTATAGTCATTTTCACAATGTTGATTCTTCCAATCCAAGAACATGGTATATCTCTCCATCTGTTTGTAAGGTCTTTAATTTCTTTCATCAGTGTCTTATAGTTTTCTGCATGCAGGTCTTTTGTCTCCTTAGGTAGGTTTATTCTTAGGTATTTTATTCTTTTTGTTGTAGTGGTAAATGGGAGTGTTCCCTTAATTTCTCTTTCAGATTTTTCATCATTAGTGTATAGGAATGCAAGAGATTTCTGTGCATTAATTTTGTATCATGTTACTTTACCAAATTCATTATCTCTAGTAGTTTTCTGGTAGAGTCTTTAGGATTCTCTATGTATAGTATGATGTCATCTGCAAACAGTGACAGTTAACTTCTTTTTTTTTGGTTTGGATTCTTTTTATTTCTTTTTCTTCTCTAATTGCTGTGGCTAAAACTTCCAAAACTATGTTGAATGATAGTGGTGAGAGTGGACAACCTTGTCTTGTTCCTGATATTAGAGGAAATGGCTTCAGTTTTTCATCATTGAGAATGATGTTGGTTGTGGGTTTGTCATATATGGCCTTTATTAAGTTGAGGTAAGTTCCCTCTTTGCCTACTTTCTTGAGGATTTTTTATCAGAAATGGGTATTGAATTTTGTCAAAAGCTTTCTCTGCATCTATTGAGATGATCATATGGTTTTTCTCCTTCAATTTGTTAATATGGTGTATCACATTGATTGATTTGCATATATTGAAGAATCCTTGAATTCCTGGGATAAACCCAACTTGATCATGGTGTATGATCCTTTTAATGTGCTGTTGGATTCTGTTTGCTAGTATTTTGTTGAGGATTTTTGCATCTATGTTCATCAGTGATATTGGCCTGTAGTTTTCTTTCTTTGTGACATCTTTGTCTGGTTTTACTATCACGGTGATGTTTCCCTCACAGAATGAGCTTGGGAGTGTTCCTCCCTCTGCTAAATTTTGGAAGAGTTTGAGAAGGATAGGTGTTAGCCCTTCTCTAAATGTTTGATAGAATTCACCTGCAAAGCCATCTATGGTCCTGGGCTCAAAATTTATTTCTGATAATTCTATTATTAGCATCTCTAAAAGATCACTGTAACCAAAAGTGACATAGCTGACCTTAATAATATAATGACAAAAGATTGATTTATAGTAAAATATCACATTTTAAAAGAGAATGCCTACATTTCACAGTACACATATCTGTGCAAAAAGAAAAAAGCACCATTTACTTGGTTAATGAAGAAAAGTTCAATAAATTCTGAAAAGGCATAAATTGTACTATCTCATTATGTGACCACAATGTAGTACACATAATTAAAACTAACTGGATATATGGTACAAAATAAAAGATTCACCTAAGGAATTACTTCATCAAAGAGGAGATAAAAATGTAATTAGAGATAATTCCAAATATAATGAAAATGATAACCCAATTTCTAGCTATTATAAATTCTCATAACTTGTTACTTGGGTAGTGATACAAGATGAAAATACAGTTAGATGCACAAAGTTATATTTCATTTTTCTATTTATTATGGAAAATGTTAAACATATGGCAAAGTAGAATAATGTAATAAACCATCACATACCTAGTTTCAATAGTTATTAGTTGCTTTGTTCAAATCTTCATCTAATTTTGTTCTGTGTTTTGTCATCCAAGTATTTTTCTATTATCTGTCACAGAATTGCAATACTTAGCATAAACTAATAATTTATACATTTTACCTGAAGTTAAAACACCAAATTTGGAATTTCCAGAAAAACAAACTAAATATAAGTTATATACAAGTTTCAACAATATTTATTAAAATAGAGAATAAAAACTTAGTTAATATATATTAGCAACAAAATTTAAATGCAACATAAAATAGTTATTATTATAAGAATATAAGTTTTATTTAAAACAATCACCTAAATGATTGGAATTTTCAGGACCCACCTCTAAATGGGTCTTGCTTGCTTGCTTATGTGTAAGTGTCCCTGTCTGTAAACATGCATGCACGTATGCACATATGTATGTCAGAGAAGCAACCACAGCATCAGGGGTTACAAATATGGATTGTTGGAGCCAGGGTGCCATAGTTTAAATCCTGGTTCCTTCTTTTAATAACTGTGTGACTAAAAAGAAGCACCTAATTTCTCTTTGTTTCCGTTTCTTTGCCTTTAAAATGGGGTTAATACCTCATCTTGATACTGTGAGAATTTAAATGAGTTAACACAGGCCTATAATCGTTTATCCAAATTCTGAATGATGATGAAGTAATTTATAGTGTTTGGTCATCCCCCTTCTTTTTTCTGCAGAGGTATAAATGTGTCTGATCACGGAATGTTGCTCTAGTCCCCACTGGAGAGTTACTATGCTTTCATGTCTGAGCATAGGCTATGGATTTTTCACAGTCTCCTTAAACCCCCTGAACACTATTGCATCCTTTGGACACTATCACTTTTCCTTTTAAAGAGGAAAGGTACTTCAAGACTTGTCAGGATTATCTCACCTCTTAAAATATATAAATTATATTATGTTATTTATTATCATTTTTGACATATATTTATTACATTAGTTGGTATATATGCATAAAGTAAACATATGAAGTACATCACATTTGAGTAAAAACAACCACAAGCACTACAAAGAATGACATTTTTCTAATATCAGTGACCTGATTATTTGTTTTAGATTATTATGACAATCACCATTGTGGAATGGTCAAAAACATTCCACAATCATTTGAATATCTGATTTTCTCTCTCATCCAAAGGCATTAAATATAAATACTCAAGAAAAATAATTTTTAAAGCATCCATGATAAAATGACAACTTTTTAATGAATGGCCTCTCTGTGTAGTTCTTATTGACTGAGTTGAGTTAACCCTGGGATGTGAACACAGTTAACAGTAGAGGGGCAAGGCTGCTGAGGGAAGCCTGAGTACTTTTTCCACAATGCACAGACATTTCAAGAAAAATCGCCAGGAGTTAACTTACAGAGGTCTACATCTAAATCCACATGAAGCACTAGTGCTCTCAAATACTTGACTGTTTAAGTAACTTGAAACATATTTGCAGTGGCCACTTTGGATTTCTCTGTCTTCTTCAGAGACCTTTATCAAATAGTCATTTATTTTAGCTTTTTTCCCTTTTCTCTCCATTTGAACTGGAAACCTGTTTAATTCTTCTATTTCATTCACTTTGATATATACTACCCTTCTTTTCCATATGTATCCGGAAAATGTCACAGTTGGCAAAAGTCTCCCCTCACAAGTGATAATTTCTGAAGTTCCTTTGAACGCCTCAGGACTAATATACATGAAAATGATTTTGAGGGCCAAATGTGTTGCTTTCAATTTATTATATAGCATTCCTTTTAATTTCTGGACATAGATGGGGTCATCAATGAGGTCAAAATTAGTTTTAGGTGACAAAAGACACTGCTGAAATGCCTCTCTTAAATCTGAAAGGTTGTAAAATTCAGTACAGAACAAAAATAACTTTCATGAAAAAAAGAAATGGATACTATTATGAAAGGAAGATTCTAAAACCTAAGTTGTCAGTTTCATCTGTGAATAATTGCATATAGAGTGTACCTCCAAAAAGGTATGAAAATGTTTCAAGAGTCAGTTTTTCACTTTTTTGATCCAATGAAGTAGATCCAAGTCCCAGACTAGAAACTTTCCACAGACTACATTTGGAAGCTCCAAGTAACTTCTCTCACCTTCCGGTTTCTTGCCCAGTATAAGAACCAACCAGTGAGGCTTACTCCTAACTGCTATATTCCTACAGAACATGACAAAGCTGGATATGTTTAGTTAGTACAGTTTCTTAGCCAGTGGTATGAGCTAATTTTATATTTAAGGTATAAAATAAAAATTGTGTAAAACCAATTATTTTAATTCTTTATAAAACATCACATTCCAATATGGTTATTGAAAGAAATCACAGAATGAAAAGCAAAGTTTATACACTTTCTAAAGCAGCAATTTGTAACTCTTGAATTTTAAAGGAAAATGAAGATGAATATAAAACAAAGTACATTATTTTTAAAAGTTTGCTGGTGCCAATAAAGTCTATTTTTTCCCCTGACAATCTCCTTACGAACCTGCTGTGAAGACAGAAAGATAAATGTAAGGTATCAATCATTTCTCTGGTAATAGATTGTGATGTCAAAACAGAAAAGGATATAGATTTATAGTAAGAATGGGATGTCTGTAGATACAAAATTTGGCACAAGGTCTACAAAATAGACAAAAATGGCCGTACTGCATTTACTTATGTCCTGAGGGGTTTTTTCCCAGTAGCACAAATTATATATTGTTAAAGAAGTATCATGTTTCACTTATGCCCTGATATTTATACAATTATTCAAAATTATTCTTCTTTTCTCAGGACACTGAAAAACTCATTTAATTTGAAAAAGGATTACTACCGATTTATTATTACTCCTCATACAACAAATAGACATGTCATTAATGTCAAGTAAAATAACTGTGTACTTATACAATCCAAAAGATAGAGTAATGGAGATGTACCATATTCATTTTCAAGGGGAGCAATTTTACCCCAAGGGGATGAAAATTGGTTCTTGGAGGGGACAAAAAATATTACTTTTTTAAATATACAGTACATAAACAGGTATATAGTGTGTGTGTGGAATTAAAATTTCATGGGAGGAGATTTAAAAAATTCTAAAATGGCTCTGAGGGGAGTGGGTGACAATGAGAAAGTGGTTGAGAAGCATCGATTATACTCCCATTAGCTAAGGAAAGGAGTCAGTAACATGTTACAAAGTAGAGGAACCACAAAGCCATGGAAATTTAACTTAAAGAGGGAAGAAGGAGTTTGGGCTCTCACACTGAGGAGACAGTTCAGTGGAAAAGAACTGAGTCAGAAGAATTTGAATTAAAGTTATAGCTCAAGTTTTCATTGGATGTCTGTCTTGTCCACATTACTTTCCTTTGTTGAACTGGTGCAATAATGTAAATGAATACTTAGTACAGTGTCTAATGCACTGAAAATAATCAATACATACTACTAAATAAATACTAATAAATATGTAGTTTAACAAATTTATATTGACCACTTGAAACACTGAGGTGATTTAGTCTTCAAAAGCCTAGAAAATGACATTAGAAGATGGATTTAAATGAAAATAGTTTGAATATGAGTTCCTGAGCAAACAGAGTGATCAAATGAGTTACTGAAGGAAACTTTAGAACCTCTATTTCTATAAAATTTTAGGGGACTACACCTCCATCTGTTCAAGATGACTTTTATACATTCATGAGCCTTAAGGAAAGGGGCTAGACCAGATGGTCTTGAATTCTCTTCCACCTCTATTATTTTCAAACCTCAAATAGTTTGTATTAAATATGCTAGCTTAAAATCATATATACTGGATATAATTGAAAGGATAAGACTCTAGCCCATGTTCTAAAAGACACAATAGCTTACATTTTGAAACAATTTGTTTAGCATGTGCAATTTTGTCAAAAATAATAAATGATGATTGCATTCATAATTAACAGTTCCAGGGCTTTCTTGGGTATAAATCAGAAGGAAATAATATTTGATTGATGCATTACCAAAAGTTCATGTTCTAGTAGCCCTATGTGAATTGTCAGTGTGTATTCCATAGCTCATTTTGATTTATCTTCATCAGCCATAGGCCAAAATTACCAGACTCCAATTACTTTGCTTCCTAGATTCGAGAGAGGGAGAGAAATTATGTCATTCTACCACAGGAGATGGCTTAAAATGCCTGAGGTAAAGAAAGTAATCTACTGCTCTCTGACATTCACTGCCTGAAAGTCATTCACATTAACAACCATTCAAACTTGTTTAGTACAAGCCAATTGCTTCTATTTCCCTCTTGTCAGTTACATTAGCTTCAATTCAAATTTAACTCTTATAAAATTAAGAAAAATAAAACTCTCAAAAAGCTTGACAGGGGCATATATGGGTCCTGACAGAACATAATGCTTCTGAATTTGCTAACTTTAATATAATAATTTTCAAATTTTGATTTTCACAAAGAACACTCTACCCTTTAGAATGTATGCTCATTTTCATTCTCTTATTTTTCACCCTGAACCAGGGTGTGATGATGGGCAAATAAATGTTTAACAAGATAAAAAAAAATCCTTCATTTATACTAAGTACAGCATCAGCAAAAAGAAACAAATGTTCTTAATTTCAAGCAAGACTATGTCATTATTACGAGATAGAGATCAAGTTACATTTCAAACTGCATAACATAATCGAATATTCTTTCACTAAGAACTATTATACTCATATAACAGACCATTAACTTCCAGACAATTTAGAGCTCACAAGGTTAACATCAGCACTAGAAAAAGGAAATAGGGATGACATTTAAATAACAGTAAGTGAAAATATACTATTTTACAACCTAATGGAGATATTAGTTTTGATGTTTATCTTTTATGTAGGGCTGCAAGACTTCGATGTTTTGCAAGCATTTTAACTAATGTTTGATATTATTTAAGACATAGATTTTACATATGTGAATGAAAATATATGCTATATAACACAACTACCAATGAACTGAATCTTAACCTTTTTTTTTCTAATTTTACTCATTTTATTTCTCCTCTATGCCTGTGGGTGTGTTTGTGAGTTTGTGTGTAAGAGAGAGAAAAAAAAGATAATGGCCTAGATCTTTTAAGCTTGACCAAGTCTATCTGTGGTAGGAAAGCCAGAATGTGGGCATAGTTAATACACTCACTAAAACTGTCTTAAACTTGTTACATATAGAGAAAGAGCCTGAGGTAAAAGCAATAGATCCAATTATATTTAGAAATAATTGTCAAATCCTGGGCAAAGGCTGCATTTCAATTCTAGAATGAGCTAAATACGTTCTTATGTATTCAATTAATCAAAGAATGAGTAAACTCTCTTTCCAGTTAACTCTATCTGGGTGAGGTCCATTAATGTTCAAAATTGAGCAGTGAAACAAATTACAGAAAGCTGCAAATATTAATAAGATCTGCAGAGTGTCCTTCTCAGAGATGGTGATCAAGACTTCAGAAAAAAATAGTATGTGGACATCAACAATGACATGCTTTTCCTTTTTCTTTTCTATGTGATTAGCACTATTTTAGGTGTTCTTATTACTTTATCACTGTATCAGTAATTCTTCTTAGAATTATTTCAAACCATCAAAATGAAACCTAAGATTATTAAGGAATAGAACCTGTGATGTTTCTATGCCATCATTTATTAAAATAAAATCCTTTTTTTCTAACGAGAAATTTTTGTAAATGCAGTTATCATTCTGCTTTTTCTCCACTGTGATGTTTTAAATGTCTTTGGGCTGGAACAGACATAAATAAGTTACCAATTTGTCTTTCCCCCTATTATTTGGGGTACACTTATTCCATAAAAATAAAACAATGTGATAAACAGATTGGTAGAAAAATAGTTTTCAATTTCAAAGTTCAATTTCCCTTAGAACTTTATGCTTGATGGCAGAGAAAATGGAGAGATGCTGTCATATTTGGAAAAGGAAGGTTAAAAGCAAGCTGAGTTAGCTTACACTTATAGCAAAGGTTCCTACACTTTTTTATGTCATGACTCCCTTTGGCAGTCTACTAAAGTCCAGTCCTCTTATGAGAAGAAGGTTTACAAATGCAAAAAATACAGAGAATTGCATTGGAAACAAGTTATAAATGAATAACAGGTATATATTATCATCTTTTAAATATGTAATACAGTAATAAATGTGTTTAGTAATGCATTAAATAGAGAGGTCTATAAACTACTGCAACTTAAAAGTAGTGGTAAGAGTAAGTGATATTTCAAGTTATCTACAACATCTGTAATGTGATATGAAAATATCTGTGATGTTTGTTAGAAATGAAGTCATCGATGTTACTATCATGGGTTGTGGTCTTTATTCACAATTAAAGGAAATACTCAGAGTTTGAAATTAGAGAAAATAAGATGTAATTTTTTTTTATGTACAAATTCTCCAGCAGTCTGAGTTCAATTCAAAAACACCCAGGTTAAGAACACTTGTTTCAAAGGAATAGTTTCCAGTCTCCTCCATCATCTTTCCTAACAACTCCCTCCCATCACACACACAAATCCCTCATGAATATCTCCAACCATTGTCTTCTAGAGGACATGCCATAACCAACGCTATACATCGCCCAATAATGGCCATCACTGAAGCTAGATGGCACATCTTACCCATAAATATAGACATCCATGTATAAATAAAGATACTCGAAAAGGAACTTTAATGATGATCAGAGACAGGGGCAATACTCTGACACAAATGTTCAAATTCAGAAAAATTTGTAACTCTCATCATGGAGAAAGTATGGCATCTGTTCTCAAATAAAGCATGATCCTATAGTCTTAGTTATTACAAGTTGTGACCCTATGTTTATGTCTCAGCTGCCTTCTCCATAAAAGAAAATCTTTACCCACTGGTTGTACTGGATTATTAATAGCTTTAGACTTTGAGTTTTATACATGATATTACATGAAATTGCCTGACCAGTATATTATGGTTTATTCTGGTAAAACTACAACTCTCCAGCACCTCCAACTTGTGATAAAAAATATGAGTCGGCTTTGACACCATTAATACAGAATTAATATCTCCATCTTAAAAAAGTTATTAAATACAGAACTTGGTCTTAATTTCTGCATTCTAATCATTAGTTGGAATGAACTAGTTTGCTGATGTGCATTTAATAAATACTGCTGTAAAAAGGCATAAAATAAAGATACAGTTGGGGATGGTGGAAGATTAAAAACATTTAGCAAATCACTGAAGGTGGGAGGAAGGCCAGAGGAAAGGAACATTTGTAAAAAGGTAGACAATATACAGAAAAATGAAATTAGCTGAAGGAAAACAGGGAGACATTCAAGTGATTCCATATTTTCAAAGACATTTCAGAGAATAAAAATGTTCTAATTGTAAACAATTAAAGTTCAAAGAAGGGGCTATAAAACAAAAGGAGATGAAAATCAAGTTGCCACAATTCACGAAGAAGGAAATCCAAATGACCAAGTAAGAAGATGTTCAAGCTTGGGTTAATTAGGTAAATAATTTAAATATGTAAATATAAATTAAAATAACAAATTTCAGTTTTACACTCAGGGTGCCAAAAGTTAAAGTCTGATGATATCAAATACTAGAGAAGAAGTACAGAAGTTGGGACTCTAATAATTGACGGTCAAAGTATTAACAAATATAAGACATTGGAATGCAATTTGATAGTTTCTAGTAAAAGTGAATATGGATATACCATATGACATTACCATTCCAATTTTAGTTATATACCAGAGGAAAACTTGTATATTCTAGAAGACGACATACACAAACATGTTCATTACAGCATTGTTTATAATTGAAAAAAACCTGGAAATAATGTAAATGACCATCTACAGAGGAATGGTACTAAATGACAAGTCACAGATTGGAATAATTTTTCAGCCACAAACTAATAAACTGGACTGATGTGGTTCTACATGGATAATTATCAAAACTTACAACTAAGAGAAAAGGTTATTTGATATATTTGTTCATATATTTAATACATTTTAAAAAATACCTTCAAAACACCACATTCTCCAAAACAATCTACTGGGAAAATTCCAGTCAAAAGGCATATATCAAATGAAAAACAAAGGAGCAGATAAATCATAGTAAAATGACTGGTTACAAGCACTTAAATGTGGAAGTAGTGTGAAAAAGCAGTAAGAATTATGGCTACAAAATGAAATACAAATGTTACATAACATCACAATGTAAAATAACAATATTTCTAATAGATTATTAATTAATTAATAATTAGTGGTAGTGAACTAGGATATTCATGTTTATAGCAAAAAGTCAGGAGTTACCATCCAAAATAAATACTGAATTTCAAAAAATAATGATTTTGACCCTTTAATATTTATTTATGATCCATTTTCTTACCTCGTGTGATCTTTAAAACATACTTGACCTCATTGACTAGATTTGTTTTCCCATATTATAACAAACATAACACTCCTTCATACAAATCTCACAGATGCAATTCTACATGTTTTCATGGATATTCTATAAATTTTATGTGTGCAAGTTTATGTTTAGAATTGCTATAAAATCACCCAGGACTTTTTGGTGCATTGCATTGAATAAAACTTCTATGAAGGAAGGAACCAAAGAAAGAATGGAAAGAAACACTTGTGATGGAAAAATTTTACCTAGCTGATGGTCATTATTTTAGTTTTACCTAGTTTCCTATTTTATTATATAAAAATTAATTAAATATTTATTGTTAAGAACTAGTGCATATGGAATACATTTTACAAGTTATTTTATCCAACCATTAACCTTTTCCTCTTTTTCCTCTTTACACACATATGCATACATACACACATATGCACATAGAAAGTGATGAATGAAATGAAATTCACCAAAAGTTAATGATCGAATTTTTTTTTCCTGCATGATAGAACATTTAGGCGATTTTGTTTTCTTTTCTTGTACACTTGATTTCAACCTTTAAGACTATGATAGGAATGCAATAGAAAAATCAAACTGACTTCACGGGCACTAAAAACAATTAGGAAATACGAACCTTATTTTTAAAATATCTACATACATAAAGTAATATAAAGCAGACCCAAAACCTACACACAACTATGTAAGTAAAATAATCAAGATTTTCATAACCACTAATGAGGATATTTTTAATTTTTTTTGCATTGCCTTCACTAAGACAAACTTTCAAAAATACCTCTACCTTAATAAAATAAGTAATAAAGTTTATTATAAAGTTCATGTGGTACTGTGAATGAATATTCAAGGATTTATTAAAAATTAATGAAACTAAAACCTAATTTATCATCTTTGTAAAAGTTTATAAAATAGAACAATTATAGTTCGATAGGTAAAAGATGATAGAAAAGCAAACAGATATGTAAAAATGGTTTAAAACTATGTAATATAGCATTGGATATTTATCAAAATTCTGTGTAATAGATGAATTTCTAGATTAGGTATCAATTGTATGAGTATTTTTTCTAGATCTTGATGAGGAAAAAGATACTAAAATTCTGACCAGCAAGTTTTCCTGTGGCTTTTATATTAACTGTTCATAGGAGACTAGCTTTTAGAAAATCAATTTGCTCATAGCCTCAAGACAAAATAATTTGGTAGCAACAAGAGGAAAGAGACACTCAAAAGAATTGCCTGAAGGATATGCATTACAGACAGTCCTCTAGACAAGCTCCATTTTATCCTTAAACCAAGGCTGAGCTCCAGAGAAGATTTTTTTTTTCTTAGCCTCAGAATTAAGACAAGGTATATTTTCCTGAAGAAACTGACTTATTTATCTTATGAAACTATGACTTCTGTGGGTAAGACTATGGATCTTGGAGTCAGAAGTATCTAGATTCACATCCGAGCTCAACCAGTTAATAGCTGTGTGACCCGGGACAAAACTCTTAACTTCTTTGAGATTCCTCTCTGGCATACATAAAATTGAACAAATCACCACTTTGTGGGGCATTGTAATAATTAAATAACATAATTACGTGTCAAATACTGAGCACAGTTCTTAGAATGCAGTAAGTGATTGAAACGTTAGCTTTTTATTATAAACAATATCATAGTTATTAACTGACAGATTTTGCTTTTACTGCTAATAAACTCAGAACCAAATCCATGGTCTCCCTAATAACACCAGATTCGATGACATAAATGTTTGTTTACTCTTATTTCCCCCTAAATCTATCTGTTTTTTCCCCCTAGTGTCCCTTTTTCTCCCAAGTTACTTATCAATTCCTTTTCTTCTGTTCAATCTTGTATATTCTAGTAAACCATCTCAAATTGTTCTTGAAATTAAGAAGGATATAAATAACACATATAATTGTATGTAAATATATAAATAATAAAAGACTATTTGAATAATGTTTTATACCCTGTAAAATCAACACTGGTATTATGTTTTCTGTTACTTAAGTTCACTTAGGTTATCAATATCATCAAACAACAACTAGCCACTTCAGGATTAAAATATACAAATTTCCAAAATTAATCAACAATGATAACAAAAAAAACTTCTTTGGAATCATTCCAGTGTTTAACCTGAGACAAAGCCTGTACTGTGCCTTATAAATAAGTATATGTTCAAACCTCACCACAATACAAAATACTATTACAACTTGGTTGGTGAGAAAAGCAAAATGGCACAGAATATGTACAGAGCCAGGAAAAAACAATCCAATTTTAATAGTAAAGATTTCATTAATATCATGTTTGATGGCAAGCACTCTATCAAATGAAATCAATCTTAAAGGTACAAGTTTAAATTAAAAACTATATCAAAAATTTTTCCCAAAAAGTTTATTACATTGCTATTCACTATGGAAAAAAGACTGTAATCATTAACTTCTAAATTAAAAATCATATATAAAATTATTTTTATACTTGTTATGCTTTTACTCAATATAGGCTACTTCACTGAGAAAGAATGATAAAGAGGCTAAAGACATGAATAATTCCTTTGTAATCTTGTTTGGGGGTTCAGAAAAACTATTGATTTTAGTCTGCATTTTCTAAAGTTAATATTTCCTAACTCAGTAACTTTATTTAAAATACAAACAAATCTTACCTGGCATATTAAGTTACCAGAGAAATGACCTCTTTCTCAGGAGTGCCACTTTGGGAGTTAGCACAGAATTCATGTGTCATCTTTTAAAGTAATAATGTAATAAACCTTTCATTTCCTCTCCAGGAGAGATATAGCAACTAAGAAGATGTAGCAACTAAAGAAGAAAAAAAGTAAAACAACTACTTCCAAACCAGGCATGATCGCAAAGGACATTTTAGGAGTACAAAACTTGTAACTATAAAATCATCAAAGCAAAAAGGCTTTGTTTTTTTGTTCATACTTCACACCAGCTCAGAGACTATGAATGACTCTAAGAGGCTACGTTTATAAAAACTATACAATAGGTCTTTTTAGGAAAAAGGGCCCCAGTAAGAAAGCAAAAGTTTTGTGAAGCCCTTAGACTGTACATTGGTGCATGTGGACACAGATGTGCATACACAACTGAGAAAATATAAACAAAGAAGCAAACTACGAACATCCATGGAAAGCTTCCTTCAATTTCACTGTAAGACATTTTTTGGATATAATGATATAGCTTATAAAGGAACAAGGAAGTAGGATGAATTTGAACTCAGGGCAAGAGTGAGGGCAGGCTGGGGTGGGAAGAGAAGAAAAGGAAACTGGAAGAAAAATAACACCTTAAATAAAATTTTACTTTCCTCGATACAGTTAATCCAAAGTTATTTCAGCCAGAGTGTCACAACCTATATATGTATCAACTGGGTTTGTGTGATGAAAATCTGCCAAGCCAGAAGTGATGCAGTATTTGTCAAAAAGATTGAATTGCCCTTTCATATTAGTACAAAAAACGACAGTGCATGATTATTGCCACAAGCATGAGGTTGTTTAGGGATAATGTGAGCACCTTAACAGTAGGTAGTAATGGGAAATGTCTATCTCTTTTTCTTTCCTTTCAAGGTAGGCACTTTAACATGCCTTGTTACACTGCCAAACCATTTCTCACTCCAAACTTCTTAAATACCACCTGTCCAAGCCAAGGATATATTTTTAACTGAAGACATATGCACTATTCATTGCTAAAAACCATAATATAATAAATGGTTTACTAGTCCCATGAAAATTAAAATATTGTGTACTGTTTGTAATATGGGAGCATCTCTGCTCTACTGTTCAGCTGCATGCAGGTCCATGTTCATTTCTCTATTATTCAGACTTTTGATGACAGGTATATTAAAAGGCTGTGATTATACCCTCTTATTTTTTTTAAAAAGAATATTTCTAACTCCTAAAGATGTCTGCATCAGATCAATTCGTGATTTTAAATTTAAAATAATAGTAATATTACCCAATTTTAACTTTACTGTTACAAATATATGTATACATGTTTCTGTCAAAACATATTTCCAGGAGCTTAATAGATTTCCAACTTAGACACTTTCTCTCAGAGTCAATTTCATAATAAAGGTCATATCAACTCATCTTCTTAAAAGATAATAAAAGAATTGATTAACCAACTTTAGAATGTATTTTGAGAATCCTTTAATTGAAATTGTACACAACTAAATGATTAGAATAAACAGAGCTTTAAAAAGGGCTTACTGATTATTTACAAAATTACAATTATAAAATATTGTAACTGAGAGAAAAAGTGATCAGCTAAAAAAAAGTAGAAATCCAATTAACCTAGCCCATATAATTAGCATTATACTCAAAGACTAAGGAATAGTTTAAGGAATAAATCACTAAAATTTCTGTTTTTGTTTTAATAATAGGTAACTGTAGAGTCATTTCCTTAAGAAGGTATTTGTACTGCTGTTTTACAATACAATCTCAGTCTTGCCGACCTACTTTTTAGACTACAAGAACATTCTACTAAAATCTGACAAAGAAACACTTATTTTCTGCTAGTCACTGAAATAAGTACTTTATTTCATTTGCTCTGGTGAAAATCTTTGGAAAGTCTAGTTATTTAAATTTGTCCTACAGAGGCTTCTGGTTTGAGGGTATAAAGAATCACAATAATTATTTTAGTTCATTTTCAAAGCACTCAAGTGTAGAATTTGATACAAAATTGAAAAAAATAAGTTGTTATAACTCAAAGTTCTATTAGGATATCAGTGCAAACACAACTGTTTGTCCCATACTCCCATCCCAAAGAATGACCAAGCCCCTGCTGCTGTTCATCCCTCCTACACGTGCTCATGACCCTCTCCTGTCATGGTGTGGAGTTCCTGAAGGGCATGCATTCTGCATAAGAACACCATGAATCTTTGAGATGAGGTACCAAAGGAGGTCAGAGAGCAAATGGGAAAGAAGACAGAAATGCACTCAACAGACGGCAAGTTCACCTAGGATCAGCTGGTGAAAACCAAAACTAAACCACATTTTGATTCTGCCTTTAGCATAATGCTCTGAGCTACCCATTATGGGGAACACTTAAAATGTTACTACGGATGTCATAATTCGACAAACTAATCAGTCTTTTTAAAGTATATACTGATCAAGTTTAATGCATTTGTAAATAAAAAACAGCCATTGTATTTTTTAAAGTTGGTTCTACATAAAAACATTTAACAGTTTCAGTAATCTGAATAGTTCATGCAAAAAGATATTAACGTATACAATATAATTCAAATCCCCCAATTTTTTAAATGTGGTTGAACAAAATTTACCTGAATTTCTAATTCAAGGAAAGCATACCCATGACTCCAACATCACAAATGAAATGGTGATGACGCCCAAATCTGTACATCCTGCTCTCAACCCTCCCTATTGAACTGTAGATCCACAAATATAACTGCCTACCCAATATCTCACCTCTAAAACTAAACATAGCAACCTCCCTTCCAACACTTTCCCAATGTTTTACTCCTTCAAGTTAAAACCTGTCACTATACCTTACTTTTCCAAGTCAGAATTCCTTCCAATGTGTCACAAAATTCTACTGATTGCAACTCTCAAATCTCTTTCATCTCTGCCTCAGCACTGGAATCCTTATCTGCACTGCTTCAGTTCAAGTACTAATCAATTTTTTGCCTAGACTGATATTGGAAGCCTTCTAAATCTCCCTTCAATCCTTTTCCCAACAACCACTAGAGAAATATTTCTAAAAACCAAACCATTCTAAACATTTTAGTAAAAATATTCAAACTACTTATTTTTTAACTATTCTTTAAAAATCACTCCCTTGAACAAAATATTCTAATGTATTAAAAAATAATGTTAAAAAGTTAAGATGTACTGATAGGCAAATAAAAAGTTGGAAAGATGGATAGATATGTGATATAGGAAGTACAACAAAAGGAAAATTGTAGTGGTGTTCAATGCGTAATTCTTTCAGATATCCTACATGTTAGTAATTCTTTAAATAGCGAAGAAAAGTTGTTTTTAGTGAAATGGCTTGTTACGTAGAAATGGCTAATATTTACTGTGGGTTGTTTCTGCACTAAGTAAGCATTTTGCATGCATTATCTCTAGTGGTGTGCTGGAAAATGTTTAGCACTTTCAGCATGGTTTTGGCTCTCCAGAAAACAGAGGAGGTGGCGAGGGAAAATAGTCCTGATTTGCAGCATTTGCCAATCTCCATGCTCTAATATTCCCATTACAGTTTTAAGCTTCCCAAGACAGAACTGGAAGAGATAAGCATTAATATGTCATATCTCCAACATACAGATAAAATAGACATAGATAGTCTCAAGAATGTAGATCATAGTTCACTATATTAAAATAGTTAGGAACCTTTGAGTATGTATTACTTTTGTTTAAAATATAATTGATATAATTGTAAGTTTGTATGATTTATTCTTTAATAATGATTTTTAAATTGGCTGGCAAAATTCCTGAAAATTTAACAATCAGTTCTCGGCTTTAGCACATGACTGATTATCTCACAAACAGCAAGTTGGGCAGGTACAATTATTGATCATAACTTTACAGATGACAATATGAAACATTAGAGAGATTCTTACTTGCCCAGTAGTAAATATTAGAGCCAGCCTTTAATCTAGATTTTACTGACTCACAAATCTCAGCTCATAATTGCTCATGATCTGCTGCTTCATAAAATTCTACTCCTACTTCAAGGCTCCTTTGTGCTTCCATAAAGCCTGAAAGCACATCTATTATGCCACTTACTGGTCTAATTATTTACCTATATACCAATCTGCTAAACTCTCTGGGCAGCTCAGCAAAGATATGCAATCAGACAGCCTGGATTTGAATCTAAGAGTTTACACTAGTGCCTGGTGCATAGTAAGTACTCAGTACATGGTAATTACTATGGTCATGATGCCCCAGATTTTGAGTGGCTGCAGAGTCTTCGTTTTAGAATACCCAGTGCTTAAGGCTCTATCTGGCATGTAGGACATACTCATGTAAAAGAAAACAAGAAAATGTAATTTGTGGGAGTTCCCTGGTGGTGCAGTCATTAAGAATCCACCTGCCAATGCACGGGACACGGGTTCAAGCCCTGGTCTGGGAAGATCCCACATGCCCCGGAGCAACTAAGCCCGTGCCACAGCTACTGAAGCCCGTGCGCCTAGAGCCGGTGCTCTGCAACAAGAGAAGCCACTGCAATGAGAAGCCCATGCACCACAACGAAGACCCAACACAGCCAAAAATATAAATTAAAAAAAAAATTCTTCTTTTAAAAAGGGAGTCACATGAATGTTTAAAAAAAACAAAAAGAAGTGCAATCTGAATAATAGTTTTGGTTTTCTCATCAAATAGCTGTAAGATATTGATCAGATCACCTCACTGAGTCTCAGAGTACAGAATAGGGATAAATGGGAGACATGGACTTGATTAATTATAAAGTACTTTCTTGGGCTAAAACTGCATGACTGAATGCATGCCCTTGCTGGTCCATTAAAGTGTACTAATACAGTACTTACAGAGTAGTTGAAGAATATGTGTCAAGTACTTTTCAGCCACGTAGAAAAAGGACAAGTGCATAATCCTCACTGCAACATTCACAATAGCCAATCATTGGAGTTAGCCTAAATTTTTATTAGAATGGTTAAATATATTCTAGCACATATATCCAATAGAATATTAAGCAATCACTAAAGATGATGGTTAGAATGTCCCTTAGAAACATGGGAAATGAGTTAATATCACAACAAGTAAAATAAGCAGAATGTAAACTTGTATATATCTTATACTTAGATCTTAAAGAAAAAAGCATGGGCATGGAGAAAACTAATACTGCATTGACAAAAATGACAATAGTTGCATAAACACTGTAGTGTTGAAAATGCTTTTTAAAAAAATTCTATTTGTGAAATTTAGTGTAATGCTTTGTTATGGATAATTTATAAAAACTATTTGGGTGTATGTATTCTAATGAAGTCTTTACAAAATCTGGGACTCCCAGTAAGGCACTTCCAAAAAAATTAAGCTTAGGGATAGTTAGTGCTCCCCTAGCACATTTTCTCCTCCTAAGCAGAGCAAAGCTGGTTATTTTAGAGAGCAGACACATGCACAGTGCACACATATACCTATGATGCAGAATTCACCAGAAGAGAGAATGGAGAAACACAAAAGGGAACTCTGGAACAATAATTCTGTTTTTCAGTATTCCTCAGTTATATAATTTTTAAGGTGGTATCCAAATTGTTAAAACTGATTGCAAACATTTTAAAGGAAAACCTAAACTGGTTCATTTAAGCTGAGAAAATCAAATATTAATTTAATTCAATGAGCTGACCTGTTGTAAAAGTGAATGGTTCATTGATATAATTTAGCCTTACAAAAATGTGTGTTTCTCTTGGAGGACAGTAAGCCAGAAATAAAGAGGAGGCAGAAATTAAAGGATTATCTGACCAGCTGGAAGGAGTACTCAGAAAAAAACTTTTCTCTCTGTTGCTTTCCAAAATAAGCAGAGTTCTGTATTCTACTGATGTACTTTATGTGAGTTGGAAATACAGAGGAAAATAACCCATTTAAGTAAAATTAAATAGAATGAGTCAGTTTCCACATTCTCTCACTTGTTAGAAGTTAACTAAGTTACTTGTTAATTTTACTTTTAAAAACAAGATAAATGAGAAAAGTTGTTACTTCTTCACTTTTTGCCCAGCTCTACCATAGTGCTGGTAGGAGTTCAAAATTCATTGACTAAATCAAGGACAACAGAACTGCTGGCCCAACCCATCAGAAAGTCTATGTTAATAATCTGATGTATATAAATTGTGTTTTAAGAAAACAAAGCTTCATGCTCTACAGCATCATCACGTTTCATGATAATGCACGGTGAAGGAACAGCTATTGTTACCTTCATATTGCAGTTCTTAAACAAACTACTAGAGTGAGCTCCAACATATCTGTCCAAAAATCACAAATTCATCAATATACCAATTTGTTTTTAAGTTACATTTTCCCCAAAGCTTTAAAATGCCATCATATAATGGTGATAAAATGAGTGACAGCTTAAGATTATATTGTTCAGTATTGGAGAAATTAAGCCTCTAAAACATGTTCTTAAACTTCTTTTATTGTTATAATTTACTGGATGGCAAAAAAAGAGTTAAAAAATTTAATGAAGTATCTAAACAAACTTGTCAAAGAATACTGCCATTTATATTTCAAAACTACATACCCATTCCACTGTTCACCTGTAAGATATATCTTAGAGACAAAAAAGGTCTAGCAAAGCAATATATTATGATTTCCAATAAATGTTACCGTAAATTTTGAGCAAGCATCCTATGTATATGGTGCTCTTGACTTAAGAAATGCCTAATAATGGGCAGAGAAATTATTTCACTTTCCTTCTATAATGACTGTTAAAAGGGGATCCTATTATATATATATATATATGTATATATAATATGTTAAAACAAAGGTATTTTGACAATATAGTATTATAGATTCACATGTAACAGTACAAAAAATATGATGTTCACATATTTTAACAGTACCGGCTTAAAAATACAGTAACATGTAAAAATAAACTTTTTTGATGATTATTTTTTTTATTATGAAGTACTACATAGAGGTAGGAAATAGTAACAAAGCCAGAGAATGAAAGATGAGTTATTTTAACTCAAACTTCACCCATATTATTTGGCTGAGACAATTAAAATGGACATCACTCAATAATTTCTAGGCCATATCATATGTAGTGACAGCTGAATTTGCACGTATCTTGCTTAGGGTGACATGAACGCATGAATTTCTGCCTTTGAAGTTCATTTTTTGTTGGGTTCACAAAGTGTAACATAACTTACAATACTCGAGATTAGAATCCACTCATTATTTTTCCTTCAAATATGCTTTTTTCTCCTCTGTAGTTTATATACAGGTTGGTGGAAAGGAAAAAGGATGGAAGAGTCATCCTTAAAGCAATTATTAGCTACAATAAGGCCGTATCTTGTAGGAAGACAGTGAAGATCAAAAAATGAAATACTCAGATGATGATCTCATCCTCAGATTTTAAGAGTAAAGTTAAATTATGAAAATAATGAGATACATCTTTATAAAGTAATTTTTTCCACTCAAGAAATGGTACAGAATGACCAACACTCTTCAAAAAAACTAATTATAACTAGAATGGTTCTAAATAAGTGAGTTCCAAAAATAATAAGCTGTACTCCTCCCCCACCAAACCCTGCCCAAGAAAATGACTGCAATTTTTTTTTTTGCCAAAGCCTGACTTTAAGAATTTTGCTTTTTATTCCAAAGCAAAGAAAATAAATTATAATTCAAATAAGGAAATAAACAGGCAGTGACAATTGAAGACAAATGTAGATTCTCCGGGTAAAAAGGAAGAAAATCAAGGACAAGTCTGTGCACCAGTGTAACCACAATGGCACCACTGAAGAGGTCTGAAGTTCACAGGCTGAGTCTCTTGAGCCCATCCTTCATACAGAACACATCCCTTACTGTTTGATATCTTGACCCATAGCTTCTTTTTTTTTTAAAACATCTTTATTGGAGTATAATTGCTTTACAATGGTGTGTTAGTTTTTGCTTTATAACAAAGTGAATCAGTTATACATATACATATGTTCCCATCTCTTCCCTCTTGCGTCTCCCTCCATCCCACCTTCCCTATCCCACCCCTTTAGGTGGTCACAAAGCACTGAGCTGATCTCCCTGTGCTATGCGGCTGCTTTCCACTAGCTATCTATTTTACGTTTGGTAGTGTATATATGTCCATGCCACTCTCTCACTTTGACACAGCTTACCCATCCCCCTCCCCATATCCTCAAGTCCATTCTCTAGTAGGTCTGTGTCTTTCTTCCTAGCTTGCCCCTAGGTTCTTCATGACCTTTTCTTTTTCTTAGATTCCATATATATGTGTTAGCATACGGTATTTGTTTTTCTCTTTCTGACTTACTTCACTCTGTATGACAGACTCTAGGTCCATCCACCTCACAACAAATAACTCAATTTCATTTCTTTTTATGGCTGAGTAATATTCCATTGTATATATGTGCCAAATCTTCTTTATCCATTCATCTATTGATGGACACTTAGGTTGCTTCCATCTCCTGGCTATGGTAAATAGAGCTGCAATGAACATTTTGGTACATTACTCTTTTTGAATTATGGTTCTCTCAGGGTATATGCCCAGTAGTGGGATTGCTGGGTCGTATGGTAGTTCTATTTGTAGTTTTTTAAGGAACCTCCATAGGGTTCTCCATAGTGGCTGTATCAATTTACATTCCCAACAACAGTGCAAGAGGGTTCCCTTTTCTCCACACCCTCTCCAGCATTTATTGTTTCTAGATTTTTTGATGATGGCCATTCTGACTGGTGTGAGATGATATCTCATTGTAGTTTTGATTTGCATTTCTCTAACGATTAATGATGTTGAGCATTCTTTCATGTGTTTGTTGGCAGTCTGTATATCTTCTTTGGAGAAATGTCTGTTTAGGTCTTCTGCCCATTTTTAGAGTGGGTTGTTTGTTTTTTTGATATTGAGCTGCATGAGCTGCTTGTAAATTCTGGAGATTAATCCTTCATCAGTTGCTTCATTTGCAAATATTTTCTCCCATTCTGAGGGTTGTCTTTTGGTCTTGTTTATGGTTTCCTTTGCTGTGCAAAAGCTTTGAAGTTTCATTAGGTCCCATTTGTTTATTTTTGTTTTTATTTCCATTTCTCTAGGAGGTGACTGACCTATAGCTTCTTAATTCTACCCATGTCGTTTTCTTCTTCAGATATTCTTATGTTATTATCACTTAAGACATTATTAAGATATTATTTTACTGCTATTTCTACTTCCTAATATCAAATAAAAACCTAGGACCAGAGGGGTATCCAGGATATTTAATGGAACTGATGCTATTATTCAAATCATTTTCACCTGTCAGCTTTATTGCATATGTAAAATTCAATAAAAACAAATGAAGCCAATAAAAATAGTACTTAATGATACTGTTAACAGACTCAGCATGTAGTAAAGTACTGTGGATAAATTAAAAGTGTCATTTTTACTGGTTACCAAATGCTTTCTAGCAGCGAAATGTCAAAAGAAGACAATTTTAAGCTGAAAGCAGCCCAACTCTATTTAATTAGTTACACAGCTATTAGAAAACGTGCCATAAACTGTATGTATGGTTAACAGTACATCCCATGCCTGAGGCAAAAAACAAAAGGGGCAGTGGGAAAGAGGATTTCATATTTGTTCAACTTTCATGACTCTTATACTGGGGTTCCTAGCATTATAGACCGTTAGCAGACTTAACAGAAGTTGCTTATATTATAAATTAATCTGTCTCCCCATCGAAATTTAGAATAACTTTGCTATAATCCATGGGCCCCAGAGAATTCAAAAGCAACCACACAAATTACTTTGATAATTTAAATTAGGATGTGAGGGATTTCCCTGGTGGACCAGTGGTAAAGAATCCGCCTTACATTGCAGGGGACGCGGGTTCGATCCCTGGTGGGGGAACTGCGATCCCATATGCTGTGGAGCAACAAAGGCCGTGTGCCACAACTACAGAGCCCACACGCCCTGGAGCCTGCGCGCCACAACTAGAGAAGAGAAAACCCGCACAGCACAACTAGAGAGAAGCCGGCGCACTGCAACTAGAAAGAAACCCCAGCGGACCGCGGGCCGAATGAAAAAGATCCCACATGCCTCAACAAAGGTCCTGCATGATGCAACTAAGACCCGACGCAGCCAATAAATAAATACATTAATTAATTAATTAATTAATCTTTTAAAAAATAAAAAAAATTAGGATGTGAATTATATTTTCAATTTAATGCCTCCATCTGTGCATATAGTTTCCCTATGTGTTAGAAGAAAGGAAAAAGAGAAGACAAATCATCCTTATGGTGACTACCGGCTGCACATTGTTTTATACATTATTTCACAGTTAAGGAACTAGGGATAAGGCTAACAGAAGTGTTAATCCAGCTGTGTTCAGGAAAGAATGGTTGATATTGTTTTCAAACATATTGCTTGAGAAAAATGGTTTTGGGGTCAGAAATTAACCCTCTCATCTCTGGAGTTCCAAAGTGTATATAACTTACTATGCTTTTATTGGTATTATGGTTTCTAACTCTAGACTGTCAGTTCCTGAAGAGTAGGAAGTCTCTCCTACTAATGTTGTATCTTCTACGATCCTCAGCATGGCAATGTATACAACTGCAACCTCAATAAAATTTATGAAATGAATAAATATCCCATCAAATACACAGTAGCTCTTGAATTTCTCTCCAATCCTTCATAATTTTCTCCTTTACAATAACGTATTATAACATGGATTTTGCATGCACATTAAGGACACTGGTTGACCCACATATTTGAAAAAGAAAAGTAAATCAAACAATAAAGTAAGTTAGATCATCTATAAAATATCTTTAAAATCCCTTTAATTAAAGGAACTTTCTTGATTATTAGAAATGACAATATTTCCAGGAATTTATAGATTTCCTATTTCTGATCTACAGTATGAGAGACATGCTATAGTGAAGATAATAGACAGCATATTTTGATTATAAGCATGATTTCATGGTCTTTCTGCTCCCAGTCTTTCCTTAGCTCTAACTCCTCTTCCACAGAGAGATGACCTTTCTAAAAGCAAATCCAGTAATGTCAATCTGCTTCTTAAAAACAACAGGACAGCAGCCTGGGCTACATTAGCCCTGGCCTCATCCCACCTGCAGCTTCTGTTCTACCACAGCCCAGAGTCAGCCAATGCTCCATCTAGTTTCATAATCCAATAAACATCAGCAATGTTAACAACTGGGATAAGCATATGGTTCCCTCTGTTCTTTATTGTTTTCTGTTCTTTCTGCCTTAAAAACTCATAGTCAATTTTTAAGATCCAGTTTAAAAGCCATCTTTTCCTGGTGACAGCTTCTCGGAAACACTTTCTTGAAAAACAGGAAGAGCTTCAGTGCTTTCACTTTGCATTTTACTCTTTGTTTATAGGGCTGTCCCTCGTGACTACTAAAAACTTAAGTGCAAGGCACTGCTTGTATAACTTTGGAGACCTAGTACTTAACCCAGTGCTGTTAACAAACAGCGAAGCCAATAAAAGTTTCTCTGAATAGATAAATGTCTTTCAAACTGAAATATTCCCTACAGAATCTGAAAAACAAAATCAGGTTATTACTCACTAAAAAAGAAAAAAAAATCTATAAGAGGGTTTTACTCTTTTAGATTTTTAAGAAAATTGAAGAACTGTTGTTTTCCATTACTTTTCTTATGGCTTTTTATATTTAGTTTTTTTTTACTTCAATAATAATAGCATTGCCTTTTAAAATTTTTGCTCAAAAACAATAAAGAAGCCATGTAAAAATCATACTAATAAATTTCAAAAAAATTTTAAAACAAGCACTGATATAAGCCTTCAACTGAAATCAAACCATATGGCAACCTTATACTGTTAAACCATACCAAGTCTTACAGAGCTGTTTATTTTGTTTTTTGTTTAACTGCAAGGCTGAGTTTCAATGATAAATAGTCTTTGTGATTGATAACTATCTTAGACCACAATAAAAATCAATATATGGTTCCACTTTGCTGATGATACTATAGTCAAAAGGCCAAAATTTAATTCCTTACTCTGTGGTTTCTGGTGTATGCCTGAGTATTGTTTTGTTTTGTTTCCTTCCATTTTAGACTCAGGAGAGAAAAAAAATGCAGTTTTAGTAAACGTTTACGTTTAAAATAAGACACTCTCTTTTTCACTGCTTCATAGATCTACATTTTTCAATGAGAATTGCCAAGAGCACTGAACTTCAATATAAGAGTAGAGAGTAGCTTTCCCAACTGTGTAAATATACTACGTTCTGGACACCCTGAACTCTTGACTTTCCCTATGAAGGAGATGCTGTTAAAATGTCAGTTAATCATAAAGCAGTGCCACAATGGGTTACCCAGAAGCAGAAGGCAATTTAAAAGAGCAATTTTAACATGCAATTGCCAAAGCAAGCAATACAGACAATTTCTGATGATGGCATATTTTATTTCTATTTAATAAGAGAAAGAGAAAACTGTATTTTCTTAGCTTCTGTACCAGATGGTATACCCAGAGGAAATAGACACACTGAAAAAACAAGTATGCTTTCTTTCTCTTTGACTGTTCAGTGGAGTTTTTGAATTACTTCCCATTTAAGACAATGTCACATTTATACCTTTTTAAAAATGTATAAAATGCCTGAAAAAGCATTATGTGAACAATAACATGGGTCAGGCTGTAAGCTAACAACGAAGTAATCATACCCCTCAGGCACATAGAGAAGCATGAGGCAAGTGTAGGTGGCTACAGCCACCAGAGGCTGTAATTACCACCTCTCCTAACTTGAGTAACCCTGAAGCAGGTAATTGCACTTACCAAATGATTTTAATGTACTTCAGAAAGAAAACAAAGACATAGCTTTGGCAACTAGGTAGGACATTTTCAGAAAAGGATAGTGTAAAATATTTTTTACACTTCTTTAACTGTTTAAAATATTTAAGAGTGTATACTTGAGTGTTAAGCACACTAATCAATTGTGCTTTTAATAAAATTGAAGTTGCAAACATTAAGCTATGTTTTCTCAAGGAATAATTCAGCCATGAAGATTCAATTTTTTAAAATGTACATCCCTCCCAGACGTCATACTTTCATTTACTCAGGCTACACTCTTCTTCTGAAAGGGGGGGAAAAAAAGAAAAATCGCCTATAGTAGGAGAAAGAGGGGAAAAAATTCAGGCTTTTCAAGTTCCAGAAAATGGGTGTGAGCCCCAGTTGCCCAGTTGGCTGAGGTTAGACAAATCATTGTTTTTTATTTTGCTTTTCCTGAATCTTAGATTCACCAGCTACAAAATTGGGATAATAATATCAAATTAATTATAAAGCAGTACCAATCAATACTGAATTATGAAAATCTACACTTGCATTTAAAATACAAATATACTCAATAATACATAAATAAAACCATTTCATTAACTTGCTGTAAAATTATTTATTGACAGATATCTGCCAAGAAAGAAAAAGTTTACTATTGCCAGAAGTAAAATTTCAAGGGTTTAACTACATTAAAATGGAGTTTTTAAGATACTAAATAGTAACTAATTTACTCTTTGATAGGTCCTTAGTAGTCAAAATTGTTCCTCTGTGATACACCAAAATAAAATAAGAATTTCTGAGAGACTGAAAGTAATCATCATCCCTTTGTTACTTATAAGAAATTCATGTGAAATTGATATCAGACACATACATATAGCTAAAAAAAATTTATACTTATCTTCAAAGGCTTCTTGGTGGTCTAACATGTAGAATGCATTAAAATAGCTATTTCAAAACAATAAATATTTACTCAACCAGATGATATTAATGGTAAAACACTACCCTACAACATGACATTCTCCTAATATTTGTTAAAATGGAATAGTTTATAGAACCAGTATTCAGAGTCTGCACAACTTAATAGAATTAGATGGGAACTTCTCCAAAAGTTATGTTTGGTGTCTTAAAGGGATCATTTCTCCAGACTAAGAAGTTTTGTACTAAATATCAGATAATATCATAGCGTAACTTGTGTTCTATTTTCTTGTTATAAAACACCAGGCTGAGTCTAGTGATGATGCTGGTGTTGGTAGGGTCTGAGGGATATTAAACCTGGGGAAAGGAATCTTGAAGAGAAGTGGATGGACATCATAAATTTAACCTTTACTGACTCTGTATTTAGATATGCAATGTTTATCAGTTATATCCAACTTCTGCTTTTCAGGATTATTTAAAAATTAATAGAATATATAATTGCATAAGCTTTCCCTCTTTTTCTAATAATAGAGCAAGATTAGTAGACATTCCTATAAAACAGTAACCAGTTTCTCTCCAATCTACAATGTACCTGGAAATCTAGTCTATAAGCACTTTTTTTTTTTGCCATAAAACCTGCATCAAACACACCTTATGAGGACATAAATAAATTAATAAAGATATGTGACAAAGACTCACCACATGTGAAAGTTTTAAAAAAAACTTTTTACATTTGGAAGTAAAACTACAGATGAGTAAGCTTGATACCATTTTATGCCACAGAGCCCACAACTTAAATGTTTCTCAAATAACATATCAGGAAAAAAGACCAATATTATTTCAAAATGTCAAGACATTTATAAATTTGAAAGCAGCTATGAGTGTAAGTTATTTTTACTCTATCCCCTCCCATACAGATAAGGTTATTCTCAAAGTAAAATATCTCAAACACTTTACAGTCCTATTTTTACTTACTGCAGCTCAATATGCATTCTGAACATAAGTATTCAATAGGGATAAATCAATGCTCATCAACATGTTCTTTTCATCCACTTAATACAGCATAACTAGCCTTAAAACACAATTTCATTATCCATTCATCTGTTGATGGACAATTGTAAACAGTGTAAACAGTGCTGCAATGAACATTGGGGTGCATGTGTCTTTTTTAATTATGGTTTTCTCAGGGTACATGCCCAGTAGTGGGATTGCTGGGTCATACGGTAGTTCTATTTTTAGTTTTTTAAGGGACCTCCATACTGTTCTCCATAGTGGCTGTATCAAGTTACATTCCCACCAACAGTGCAGGAGGGTTCCCTTTTCTCCACACCCTCTCCAGCATTTACTGTTTGTAGATTTTTTGATGATGGCAATTCTGACTGGTGTGAGGTGATACCTCATTGTGGTTTTGATCTGCATTTCTCTAATGATTAGTGATGTTGAGCACCCTTTCACGTGTTCGTTGGCAATCTGTATGCCTTCTTTGAAGAAATGTCTATTTAGGTCTTCTGCCCATTTTTGGATTGGGTTGTTTGTTTTTTTTTATATTGAGCTGCATGAGCTGCTTGTATATTTTGGAGATTAATCTTTTGTCAGCTGCTTCATTTGCAAATATTTTCTCCCATTCTGAGGGTTGTCTTTTTGCCTAGTTTATGGTTTCCATTGCTGTGCAAAAACTTTTAAGTTTCATTAGGTCCCATTTGTTTATTTTGTATTTTATTTCCATTACTTTAGGAGGTGGGTCAAAAAAGATCTTGCTATGCATAAAGAAGATGTGGCACATATATACATTACTCAGCCATAAAAAGGAACAAAATTGAGTTATTCATACAGAGTGAAGTAAGTCAGAAATAGAAAAAGAAATGCCATATGCTAATGTACATATATGGAATCTAAAAAAACAGTACTGTTAAACCTAGTGGGAGGGCAGGAATAAAGACAGAGTAGAGAACGGACTTGAGGACACAGTGGGGAAGGGGAAACTGGGATGAAGTGAGAGGGTAGCAATGACCTATATACACTACCAAATGTAAAATGGATGGCTAGTGGGAAGCTGTTCCACAGCACAGGGAGATCAGCTGGATGCTTTGTGATGACCTAGAGGGGTGGGATAGGGAGGATGGGAGGGAGGCTCAAGAGGGAGGGGATATGGGGACATATGTATGCATATGGCTGATTCACTTTGTTGTACAACAGAAACTAACACAACATTGTAAAGCAATTATACTCCAATAAAGATATATTTTTTAAAAACCCACAGTTTCATTTATTTGCCATCTCCATTGGCCTTCACACCAATAGCCGATTTCAAATAATTCCTAAGTTAAAAAATTACATTATATTAACAACACATTGTGTGGTACTGTGAATTTTTAAGGATCTATTTTGATGAAATAAGAAAATAAGAAGGCAGATGAGATACTTAAAAGAAAGAAGTTAGGGCACAAAAAGTCACAAGGAAGATCTCTGGAATAGTAAATCAATACTTATTATTTTAATTTGTATATACCTTATAAGGATTAAATGTAGGCAGAAAAAGGTAATTTTATCAGAAGATATGTGTAGGCAATATCTTCAGCAAAATGGACATAACTATTCATCTTTTTATGTTAGCATTGGATATTAATTTTGGAAGAGTGAGCTACTTCTCAGTTTCCATATTGTCTCCTTTTTAAATTATTTCTCTGACTAGTTGAGGTTGTAGAGTTAAATTGCTTTTCCCCTCAGGAAGTTCATCTACTACAATAAGAATAAGCTGTCACATTACCTAGAATGAAAAAACATAGCTGTACAACAAATTTGAAAAGCAATTTGTGTGATTTAGGCTGAGCCATGGAGACTTACCCAGTGTTTTTGAGGTTAAGCTATTTTTCAACCACAGGATAAATGTATGACACCAATCAGCAAATTACTAGACTCTCTATTGTCTACATCTGAGACTAATGATGGAGCAGTTAAGCTTCCTATTGGTGAGCAATTTTCAATATTAATATATGAAATATATTAATATTTATAATTAATATATAAATATTAACATATAAAAATTGAGCCAGAATAAAAAATATTTGGGGATGACAGTACGTTAGGTAATTGCACGGATTTTGCTTTGATCTTAGATCAGTACTCTTGGTGGGTAGCCTCAGAATACTGTAATTGCTAAACAGATGTTAAAGAAACAAAAGACATTTTACAGGCATTTACATTTTCATAGATCCCTTGGTCTTAGTTTTCAATTTTCAGAACCTAAATCTATAAATGTTCAAGACGCATAGACCCAGGTACTAACTTTGTAGGTGTTTCAACATAATGCATGATGGATAAAAAATGTCTCTTTCAACTGAACTAAAAAATTAAACTATTTTCAACAATAAAATAAACAGTGCACTAAAAGTATACTCTAATAACTTAGACAAACTTTTCAGTGGCTTTTAATAAATAGCTAACATTTTCTCTCATTATAACAATCATACAATAAGGAACTAGGATGTATGCTTTTATATTACTTTTTATTTCACTTTTTATTCTTTCTTTGTGTTTTCTCCATGTGCTATTATTTTCACCACTCTGTTTCAGGCATTAGGAGGGCAATACAAGGCTTAAAAACATAAGGAAAGCCTCTGTATTTTACAGTTGGGTGCCAAGCTGCTGCACTAATCCTCAACAGCAGGATTTTCTGAATAGGAGGGTTATCTTACTGAGGATTGGCTCAGAGTAACTTTTCTTATGTGTATTATCAGATATGGCCTCTGCACTGACCATAACAAAATGATCGAGGAAGACAATTTCCACATAGTAGAAAGGTATTCAACATTTGCTTGAACTGCAAAGGTTTTCTCTCTATATAATACATTCACCTGCATCAAGCAGAGATTTTGGACTAAATACGCAAGCTGAGCAAAATTACCATGCAAGAAAAGACTGTGGATTCATAATACTACTGAAAAATAAAAGAGAAACATTCACACTGCCCTTAAATCAGTCAAATTTATGACACACTTAAGGCTACAACTGGAACTCTTAGAATAGTGTGACTAATCATGTACCAAATAATTAGTACTTTTAATATTGTATGAATATTATATGTCTTATGCTAGATTCCTTCACTGGCAGTGTCTGGCTCTTCAGTCTTACCTGCACATTTGGTTCTGGTGATGAGTGGAGGTCCTGGAAGCCCCGTCCCGCCTTCACCAGGTCTTGTAAGTAGAACACGGATCTCATATTCAGTATCTGGATCCAAATGCCATAATTTATAAGTTGGAGCATTGACTGCATGGGTTTCTGTCCAGGATCCTGATGTCATTCTGTACTCTACTTCTTTCAGAATGATGGGACCATCACCAATGATGGAGTTGGCATTTAGCTGAATCAGCAAATATGTAGGCCCAACGCCAAGCAGCTGGGGAGGAGCAATGGGTCTTGGTGGTTCTAGGAGAGACAAATGTGCAATCTCATTACTTAAAAATCCAAACGACTGTAGTACATAGATATAGTAATATCTCTTGAAGTCTAAAGGCCTAAGGAATAATTTATTTAGGAGTTCATAATAAATACTTAAAATTGGGAAGGAGTGGTCTGGAACCTGTACTTTTAAAGAGCAAATACTTTCACAGATGGAATATGACCCTTTTACCACAAGTTTTCTTTTATTAAAAACATACCTCTCCGGGCCTCCCTGGTGGCGCAGTGGTTGAGAGTCCGCCTGCTGATGCAGGGGATACGGGTTCGTGCCCCGGTCTGGGAGGATCCCATATGCCGCGGAGCGGCTGGGCCCGTGAGCCATGGCCGCTGAGCCTGCGCATCCGGAGCCTGTGCTCCGCAACGGGAGAGGCCACAACAGTGAGAGGCCCGCATACCGCAAAAAGAAAAAAAAAAAAAAAACATACCTCTCCGGGAGATAAATTTGTAAAGACACGGTAACCAAGGGAAATAAAGAGAAAATATTTAGAGGTGGATAGCTCTGATTAGCTACTAAACACCGTACAGTTGATCTTTGACATTCTTGGCGTACTAAGACCTTTACAAATCTCGAAATTAATTAATACTGCTATAACTCATTTCATTCATGAAATATGGCCAAATATTGTTTTTGTTTTTGCTGGTTTTGTTTTTTTCTTTCTTTTTACTTCTGCAGACTTCCTGCAGATGAAATGAAAAGAAGGCACAGCAAAGCTGAACTCAGGGGCTGATGCCTGGTGCTGACTTGTTTCCATACATCCACCTCTCAGTGTAGGAAAATGAAATTTACATGGAGGAAAATCACAAATCATTGTATATCACTGGCCTTTGGGAGTAGCATGTGATAAGGCAATGCATCAAGTATTAAACTCAAATGTCAAAGGTACACTAATTTAATTTTGAATAGCTTACATAATTTGCTTGAAAGAAACTCTGGGAAACATTATACCAATGTTTGAACTTATGGAAATGATGAATAATGAATTAGAGCATTTTTTCCCTTAACAACAATGAGGTGAAATTTGATACTGAATTTTATGGACCCCATAGCTCTAGCTTGTCCATATGGTCTCTAATTAGTACATTGCTATCAGGTGGGATCTTCTTTGAATCTCTGGAAGAACATTTATTGGCAAGGCCAAAAGACTTTAAAGGAAAGTGTTAATCTATAAAAAGTGATAACTGCCCCTAAATTCTTTTTTGTGGTACGTGGGCCTCTCACCACTGTGGCCTCTCCCGTTGCGGAGCACAGGCTCCAGACGTGCAGGCTCAGCGGCCATGGCTCACAGGCCCAGCGGCTCCACAGCATGTGGGATCTTCCCGGACTGGGGCATGAATCCATGTCCCCTGCATCGGCAGGCGGACTCTCAACCACTGCGCCACCAGGGAAGCCCCCCTAAATTCTTTTGAAGGTATTTTTAAAATGAGTTAAAGCAAATTATATGCAGAAAAACTATTAAATGGGAGGAGCTTCAAGATGGCGGAAGAGTAAGACGTGGAGATCACCTTCCTCCCCACAAATACATCAGAAATACATCTACACGTGGAACAACTCCTACAGAACACCTACTGAACGCGGGCATAAGACCGCAGACTTCCCCAAAGGCAAGAAACTCGCCACGTACCCGGGTAGGGCAAAAGGAAAAACAGAGACAAAAGAATAGGGACGGGACCTGCACCAGTGGCAGGGAGCTGTGAAGGAGGAAAGGTTTCCACACACTAGGAAGGCCCTTCGCGGGCGGAGACTGCAGGTGGCGGAGGGGGGAAGCTTCGGAGCCGCGGAGGAGAGCGCAGCAACAGGGTGTGCGGAGGGCAAAGCGGAGAGATTCCCGCACAGAGGATAGGTGCCGACCGGCACTCACCAGCCCGAGAGGCTTGTCTGCTCACCCTCCGGGGCAGGCAGGGTCTGGGAGCTGAGGCTCAGCTTCGGAGGTCAGATCCCAGGAGAAGACTTTTTCTTGCCTCCTTGTTTTCCTGGAGCATGAGGACAGAGGATTCAGAGCGCCGCTTAAAGGAGCTCCAGAGACGGGGGCAAGCTGCGGCTAACAGCGCAGATCCGAGAGACGGGCATGAGACGCTAAGGCTGCTGCTGCCGCCACCAAGAAGCCTGTGTGCGAGCACAGGTCACTATCCACACCTCCCCTCCCGGGAGCCTGTGCAGTCCACCACTGCCAGGGTCCCGTGATCCAGGGACAACTTCGCCGGGAGAACACACAGCGCTCCTCACGCTGGTGCAACGTCACGCCGGCCTCTGCCGCCGAAGGCTCGCCTTGCACTCCGTACCTCTTCCTCCCACCGGCCTCTGTGAGCCAGAGCCCCCAAATCAGCTGCTCCTTTATCCCCGTCCTGTCTGAGAGAAGCACACACGCCCTCAGGCGACCTACATGCAGAGGTGGGTCCAAATCCAAAGCTGAACCCCAGGAGCTATGCGAACAAAGAAGAGAAAGGGAAATCTCTCCCAGCATCCTCAGGAGCTGCGGATTAAATCTCCAAAATCAGCTGGATGTACCATGCATCTGTGGAATACCTGAATAGACAACGAACCATCCCGAATTGAGGAGGTGGACTTTGTGAGCAACGATATATATTTCCCTTTTTTTCTTTTTGTGAGCGTGCATGTGTATGCTTCTGTGAGTGATTTTGTCTGTATAGCTTTGCTTTTACCATTTGTCCTAGGGTTCTGTCGGTCCGTTTTTGTTTTTGCTTTTTTGTGGTATGTGGGCCTCTCACTGTTGTGGCCTCTCCCGTTGCGGAGCACAGGCTCCGGACGCGCAGGCTCAGCGGCCATGGCTCACGGGCCCAGCCGCTCCACGGCATGTGGGATCTTCCCGGACCGAGGCACCGTCCCGCGTCCCCTGCATCAGCAGGCGGACTCTCAACCACTGCGCCACCACGGAAGCACTATTTTTGTTTTTTAGTATAGTTTTTAGCGCCAGTTATCATTGGTGGATTTGTTTTTTGGTTTGTTGCTCTTGCCTTTCTTCTTTTTTTATTACTTTAAAAAGATTTTTTTAATAATTATTTTTTATTTTCATAACTTTATTTGATTTTATTCTATCTTCTTTCTTTCTTTTTTTTCTCACTTTTATTCTGAGCTGTGTGGATGACAAGCTCTTGGTGCTCCAGCCAGGCACCAGGCCTCTGCCTCTGAGATGGGAGAACCAAGTTCAGGACAATGGTCCACAAGACACCTCCCAACTCCACGTAATATCAAACAGCGAAAATCTCCCAGAGATCTACGTCTCAATGCCAAGACCCAGCTCGACTCAATGACCAGCAAGCTACACTGCTGGACACACTATGCCAAACAACTAGCAAGACAGGAAAACAACCCCACCCATAGCAGAGAGGCTGCCTAAAATCATAATAAGGCCACAGTCACCCCAAAAGACACCACCAGGCATGGAACTGCCCACCAGAAAGACAAGATCCAGCCACATCCACCAGAACACAGGCAATAGTCCCCTCCACCAGGAAGCCTACAAAACTCACTGAAACAACCTTAGCCACTGGGGGGCAGAAACGAAAAACAACGGGAACTATGAACCTGCAGCCTGCAAAAAGGAGACCCCAAACACAGTAAGTTAAGCAAAATGAGAAGACAGAATCACACAGCAGATGAAGGAGCAAGATAAAAACCCACCAGACCTAACAAATGAAGAGAAAATAGGCAGTCTACCTAAAAAAAATTCAGAATAATGGTAGTAAAGATGATCCAAAATCTTGGAAATAGAATGGAGGAAATACAAGAAACGTTTAACAAGGACATAGAAGAACTAAAGAGCAAACAAACAGTGATGAACAGCACAATAAATGATATTAAAAATTCTCTAGAAGGGATCAATAGAATAACTGAGGCAGAAGAACAGATAAGTGATCCGGAAGGTAAAATAGTGGAAATCACTACTGCAGAGCAGAAGAAAAAAGAATGAAGAGAACTGAGGACAGTCTCAGAGACCTCCGGGAAAAGATGAAACACACCAACATTCGAATTATAGGGGTCCCAGAAGAAGAAGAGAAAAAGAATGTGACTGGGAAAATAGTTGAAGAGATTCCCTAATATGGGAAAGGAAACAGTTAATCAGGAAGCACAGAGAGTCACATACAGGACAAATCCAAGGAGAAACACGTCAAGACACATAGTAATCAAACGATCAAAAATTAAATACAAAGAAAAAATATTAAAAGCAGCAAGGGAAAAACAACAAATAACATACAAGGGAATCCCCATAAGGTTAACAGCTGATCTTTCAGCAAAAACTCTGCACGCCAGAAGGGAGTGGCAGGACATATTTAATGTGATGAAAGGGAATAACCTACACCCAGATTACCCAGCAAGGATATCATTCAGATTTGACGGAGAAATTAAAACCATTACAGACAAGGAAAAGCTAAGAGAATTCAGCACCATCAAACCAGCTTTACAACAAATGCTGAAGGAACTTCTCTAGGCAAGAAACACAAGAGAAGGAAAAGACCTATAATAACAAACCCAAAACAATTAAGAAAATGGTAATAGGAACATACATATCGATAATTACCTTAAATGTAAATGGATTAAATGCTCCAACCAAAAGACATAGACTAGCTGAATGAATACCAAAACAAGACCTGTATATATGCTATCTACAAGAGACATACTTCACATCTAGGAACACATACAGACTGGAGTGAGGGGATGGAAAAAGATATTCCATGCAAATGGAAATCAAAAGAAAGCTGGAGTAGCAATTCTCATATCAGATAAAATAGACTTTAAAACAAAAACTATCACAAGAGACAAAGAAGGACACTACCTAATGATAAAGGGATCAATCCAAGAAGAAGATATAATAATTGTAAATATTTATGCACCCAACATAGGAGCACCTCAATACATAAGGCAAATGCTAACAGCCATAAAAGGGGAAATTGACAGAAATACAATCATAGTAGGGGACTTTAAAACCCCACTTTCACCAATGGACAGGTCATCCAAAATGAAAATAAATAAGGAAACACAAGCTTTAAATGATACATTAAACAACATGGACTTAATTGGTATTTATAGGACATTCCATCCAAAAACAACAGAATACACTTTCTTCTCAAGTGCTCATGGAACATTCTCCAGGATAGATCATATCTTGGTTCACAAATCAAGCCTTGGTAAATTTAACAAACTTGAAATTGTATCAAGTTTCTTTTCCAACCACAACGCTATGGGGTTAGATATCAATTACAGGAAAAAATCTGTAAAAAATACAAACACATGGAGGCTAAAGAATATACTACTTAATAACCAAGAGATCAAAGAGGAAATCATAAAATACCTAGAAGAAATCAAAGAGGAAATCATAGAGGAAATCATAAAATACCTAGAAACAAATGACAATGAAAACACGACGACCCCAAACCTATGAGACGCAGCAAAAGCAGTTTTAAAAGGGAAGTTTATAGCAATACAATCCTACCTTAAGAAACAAGAAACATCTCAAATAAACAACCTAACCTTACACCTAAAGCAATTAGGGAAAGAAGAACAAATAACCCCAAAGTTAGCAGAAGGAAAGAACCCATAAAGATCAGATCGAAATAAATGAAAAAGAAATGAAGGAAACAATAGCAAAGATCAATAAAACTAAAAGCTGTTTCTTTGAGAAGATAAACAAAATTGATACACCACTAGCCCGACTCAACAAGAAGAAAAGGAAGAAGACTCAAGTCAATAGAATTAGAAATGAAAAAGAAGTAACAACTGACACTGCAGAAATACAAAGGATCATGAGAGATTACTACAAGCAACTATATGCCAATAAAATGGACAACCTGGAAGAAATGGACAAATTCTTAGGAAAGCATAACCTTGAAAGACTGAGCCAGGAAGACATAGAAAATATGAACTGACCAATCACAAGTAATGAAATCGGAACTGTGATTAAAAATCTTCCAACAAACAAAACCCCAGGACCAGATGGCTTCACAGGCAAATTCTGTCAAACATTTAGAGAAGAGCTAACACCTATCCTTCTTAAACTGTTCCAAAATACAGCAGAGGAAGGAACGCTCCCAAACTCATTCTAAGAGGCCACAATCACCCTAATACTGAAACCAGACAAAGATGTCACAAAGAAAGAAAAGTACAGGCCAATATCACTGATGAACATAGATGCAAAAATCCTCAACAAAATACTAGCAAACAGAATCCAACAGCACATTAAAAGGATCATACACCATGATCAAGTGGGGTTTATCCCAGGAATGCAAGGATTCTTCAATATATGCAAATCAATCAATGCAATACACCATATTAACAAACTGAAGGAGAAAGACCATATGATCATCTCAATAGATGCAGAGAAAGCTTTCCACAAAATTTAACACCCATTTATGATAAAAAACCTCAAGAAAGTAGGCATAGAGGGAACTTACCTCAACATAATAAAGGCCATATATGACAAACGCACGGCTAACATCATCCTCAATGGTGAAAAACTGAAACCATTTCCACTAAGGTCAGGAACAAGACAAGGTTGCCCACTTTCACCACTATTATTCAACATAGTTTTGGAAGTTTTAGCCACAGCAATCAGAAGAGAAAAAGAAATAAAACGAAGCCAAATTGGAAAAGAAGAAGTAAAGCTGTCACTGTTTGCAGATGACATGATACTACACATAGAGAATCCTAAAGATGCTACCAGAAAACTACTGGAGCTAATCAATGAATTTGGTAAAGTAGCAGGATACAAAGTTAATGCACAGAAATCTCTTGCATTCCTATACACTAATGATGAAAAATCTGAAAGTGAAATTAAGAAAACACTCCCATTTACCATTGCAACAAAAAGAATAAAATATCTAGGAATAAACCTACCTAAGGAGACAAAAGACCTGTATGCAGAAAATTATAAGACACTGATGAAAGAAATTAAAGATGATACAAATAGATGGAGAGATATACCATGTTCTTGGATTGCAAGAATCAACATTGTGAAAATGACTATACTACCCAAAGCAATCTACAGATTCAATGCAATCCCTGTCAAACTACCACTGGCATTTTTCACAGAAGTAGAACAAAAAACTTCACAATTTGTATGGAAACACAAAAGACCCCCAATAGCCAAATCGATCTTGAGAAACAAAAACGGAGCTGGAGGCATCAGGCTCTAGTGGTATCTAGTGAATAATACTAGATTTAAAAAATAATAATTTTTTTTCTCTCCAAAATCACTTGAAGAATATAAAGTTACTCCCATCAAAAATCATGGCTCATTATTGCAACAGCTTTCAGTAAAATTATATGAACTTGTGCTTCACTACTGCTCCCGTTCAAAGTGGAAATAAAGCAGGACTTCCCTGGCGGTCCAGTGGTTACGTCTCCGTGCTTCCACTGCAGGGGGCATAGGTTCAGTCCCTGGTCTGGGAACTAAGATCCCGCATGCTGCATAGCACAGCCAAAGGGGGAAAAAAAAATAAGCGAAAATAAAGCTAAGATTTAAAAAGATAATTCACATGCTATTTAAACTGTTTACATTTAGAATTATTTCTATTTCTATGGAAAAGTAGTGCTTAACACCTTATTTATAAACTTTAAGTACAAAATCTCTTCCTTATGGTTTGAAAATTGTTTCAACAATACATAGTCAAAATTGGGTAGAGGGTGAATTATTTCCAATATCACAACTGACTTCAACTGAGAAGTTACAGAAGAAAATGTTTAAATAATACTAAAATAGTTTAGAATTTTCATTTATCAGCTAAAGAAAGATAAAGCTAGACAATTCATATCATGAAGTTTTACCAACTAGTCTAACAACTGTATTTCAAGTTCACAAAATTTTGGTAGACAAACAGAACATTGATATACTTTCTGAACCTTAAACTAAAATGAAACTGAATAGAGAAATGACTGTAATAGAAAAAAAGTAAATATCTTCCCAGACTATCTAAATGTTGCACATATTTTAAGAAGCAATCTGTATTTTGAGAATAAACTGAGCTGCGTCATATGTGCAATGTTTGTTTTCATTCCAGATGGCTCATATACTGACTAATCTAAGTAGGAAATGATGCTAAATTCACAGCTTACTGGGGTTCTAACCCAGAGCAGCAATGCCTCACTCACATTATAGCTGAACAATAACCTGAAGAGGTCTGATATTTAACATGACAGAACAATTTGTCAAATGAATTATAAATAACAAGCCTTGGTTATTAATCTATAAATTTATGGGTATTGTGAAACCTGACCTAATAAGTGTATATTGAATGTTAAATCTCACCCATCAAAACCCTGCACATCACTGTCATGGAAAATGAGAAAACAGAAGAGGAGAGCAGAAGATGGAAGTGAGAGGAGGGGGAACGCACTACAAAACATATTATTAGAAACAAGTGAAAAAGTAAAGCATAACATTTCTTCTATCACTTCTATCTTTAAAGAAATGACATGTAAAAGAAAATGAAATTTAAGGTCAAGAGATCTAGTTTCAAAAAATGCATACACTAATAGCTGAGTAAACTTGAATTTGTTATTTAACTTCTAAGCATTACAATTTCCTCATTGGTAAACTAGGCATAATTTTAAGAATTTTAAAAGACTTGACATTTCTAAATATGTCAACAAGCCCTGTATTTGATGCTATTTTGTTTTGTTTTGTCTCTGCCAGAGAGCATATAAATTTTAAAATGGAAAATTAATATTCAACACTAGTGTTTTGTGTACATGAAGAACTGAGTTTGATGTAATCAGGTTCTTGGCCCAAAGAAGGGCACCAATTCACTCTGATCAGTTTTACATCTCACTTACAATGGTCAAGCCAACAAAAGGAGCAGTCCAGTAATCAAAGCAGTAGCTCAGATTTGGAACTGTGGCAAAGTTCAGAGAGGCTTAAAAACATATACATTGACTAACAGCATGATTATAAGTGAAACCTAGCATTAATGAGACTAATATACCTATACATATTAAATTTTTATGGTGGAGGTAAAAAGTAGCCTCATATTAGCATATGCATTTTGTATTTAGGCCCTTGAGAACAAGGAGGCTTATTTATAAAATCTCTATTCATTTCAATAAATTATGTGTGAATTTTAATCAGTTAGCAAATGAACAAGTAATTGTTCAGCAGCAATATTAATATTCTTCATAACATAATACACTATCAGACCCAGAGGTGTGGTGTGAATAAATCCCAAATGTACAGTAGGTAACAACTGAAGCATGCAATCCCCAAAATACAAGATAAACTTTGCCGATGTTACCAACTAACTTTCTATTAATGACTTATATTCATTATTCTAGAGCTAAACCTATTATAAAATTGCACTTATACATTCAAATTGCTTTGTCTTTTTTATTTCAAATAATTTTTAAGTGTCTTGAAATCAAGGTAAGTCATTATGAAAGAGTATTCTCATCCAATTATTCCTATTATAATGCTATATTACAAACATATGTGTCACTTATCAACATTGAGTTAATAAAATGCAAAATCAGATGTAGAAGCTATGAAGCTAGAAAAAGTCACTCAACAAAGTAAATATCAAGTAAATGACACTTCTACATTTGTCTTTCCAAATACATATATTAAATACCTCTCAATTCTATCTCCTTCCAAATTGTTTTGTTTACTTGTCAAAGAAGCCTTGACAAAAAAGTATCTCGAGATTAGCCTTCTCACTTTAGAAGCAGGCAATGACAATGCCTTTGTCTCCTAAGGCCGCTGTAACAAATTAACACAAATGTGGAGGTTTAAAATAACAGAAGTTTATTCTCTCATGATTCCGGAGGCCAGATGTTCCAAATCAGTATCACTGGATCGAAATAAAGGTGGTAACAGGACATACTTCCTCCAAAGGCTCTAGGGGAGAATCAGTTCCTCGCCTTTTCCAATATCTGCTAGCTGTTGGTATTCCTTGTCTTGTGGCCACATCATTGCAATCTCTATTTCACTGTTCACACTGCCTTCTCCTCTTCTCTCTGTAGTCAAATCCATCTCTCCCCTCTACTTATAAGGATACTTGTGATTATATCTACATGCAAGGTCCACATGGATAATCCAAGATACTCTCCCATCTCAAAACTCTTAAGCACATCCTCAAAGACCATTTTTCCAGATAAGGTAATAGTCATGGGTTCCAGAGTTTAGGATCTTGTATCTTTGGTGCCATTTTTCAGCCTATCACTGACATGGACTATGAACTCATCCTTCCTCCTGGGAGACATCTCAGCTCCATCTTTTCTCCAGGTGGTAGGAAGCTAGGAAAATAATTCTCCTAGGAAAATTTCCTGTCTAGGTTCAGAGCAGTGGAATTAAGAGACAATAATGTAACTACATTGTCTGGTTTTTGCTATTTTTTTTTAATGAAATGAAAATAGAGATGATAAAAATTACTACTCAAAATGGCTACAAAGAGTCAATGTTCCCTTACTATGTCCTGTAAAATTCCTGTAAAAATCAAATTCGAATATTTGCCTTGGAGATAGATATTTTCTTATTTGCTATCATTTGTTTACTTAAATGAACAGATCACTTCAAATCAATGTTATTCTATTTCTTTATCATTCTTCTCATTAAAATTTTGATCTAGTTCCAGTTAAAAAATAATATTCACAAGTTCACGCTTCATGTTGTTTAATCTTCTTCCTTATCACATATTAAATGCTCAAGTAAACAGAAAAGAACATTAGAGACGGAGAGCAGGAGGAATAACATCAGTGTACTAAATAATTCAAGCATTTATTTATCAGCTACCCTATAATAATTTTAAATGATCTTAAATTATGCCTCAAAAGGATAACAATATAATGTAATGGTACTTGAGTGTTTCAAGAAATTTGAAATAATAACACTGATGAATGGAAGGTGGCCGTTTCTCCCATAAGAAATGGAAAGCAGGTTATAGATAATTAGAAGCAGTGTTTTGGCACACTTAATATCATATGTATGGCAACATAATTTGTTCCATTTTTTCCTTAGAGGCAAAAACATGAAATATATATTTGAAAATATCCAGACATATTCAACAAGGTTTCTCCTGCAGCCACATTTTATAAACTGTAATGCCGATTTATGAGAAGAGTAACAGTTCTTTCATGATTTTCAATCTGTTATCTCTCTGAAAGCTCAGATTTCCAGTCCTAACAAATTCCTTAGGCAGCCACATACCTCTCCTTTCATTCTTTTGGCTACTATCTCATAATGTTTACTCCTATTAATTAAGTAGTCAGTAAATTCTATAAATCATCTTTCAGATAAATTACTATTTTAATTATGTTTATACATTTGTGCATTGATAGATTTTTAAATCAAAAAATTTTATTTAATATATTAAAATTCTTTTAAATCCAATAATCCAATGAAAGATACTTTTTTCAAATCATATCATTCAGGTGGCTCATAAGCTTGAAGTGGTCAAATAAAGTTAATGCTAAGATATGACAAAGTTTGGACGTTGTTAAACCTGAGGTTCCTTTGCCAGCACCTAGACCAAGTATCAATCAAAAGGAGCCATTGTTACCTATTATCATCTGCATGAAAATTACATGGGTGTAGACCATGGAAAGAGTGTGTGCTGTGCCCCACTGCCCACACTCACAAAATTTCACATATACAAAAAATTCTGAGAAGCATGAAGTAAGCACCCATGATTTTACAGCTATAGGTATGCAGAAATAGTTTAAATAAAGTGAAAAATGCAATTGAATAACAAAGTCCTTTTTCAATGATATATTATGTATGTTTGTTTATATTATGTGTTTTTTTATCAGCATTAATTATATCCATCTATACAAGAGTTTCTTCATTCTCTCCCAGTGATTTTCCACTGACAGTAGTTGTTCAAATGATTGAGGAGTGTCACTTGCTTTGAGTAGGCTGGGGCCAGGATTACTTGATCATGAAATGCATAGGATAGTCCCAAATAATGAAGAATCCTCCAGTCCAAAATACCAAAGGCTCCTTTGGAGAAACACCACAATGTTAAAAATAATCTCCCCTCAGCAATCCATGGGTTATGCATACCTAAAATTACATCACTTACATTTCTATTTCTCAAAAGAGTATTGGAGCAGAATTTTGAAGAGGGTGTGAACCCTAAACATGTGACCATTTACTTACACAGGCTTGACCATTGTCAGTGAGGCATAGTTAAGTGGGCATGTGAGTATACAACTTGCTCATCGACGGCTGAACTGACGTTTTTGGAAAACTATATATCAAGAAATAAAAACGTGTTTATAGACTAAAGTAATCTCACTTCTGGAAATTTAATGTAAGGAGATGATTAAATCTATATTTAGAAGAGCAAAAAATTAAGCAATCAAAATATTCTACAATAGGAAAATGGTGACACAAATTATGGTTTTTCAATAGAATTTCACCATACAGTTCAAGAACACAAGTTGTGAAGATTATACAAAAAATGTCATTTGTTTTCATTTTAAAAAGTAAAGGGTATATCCCTATTAATAAAAGAAAGACAGAAAGAAAGAAAGAAAGAGAGAGAGAGAGAAAAAGAAAGGAAGAAAAAGAAAGGAAGAAAGGAAGGAAGGAAGGAAGGAAGAAAGAAAGAAAGAAAGAAAGAAAGAAAGAAAGAAAGGGAAAGAAAGGAAGGAAAACCGCCAACCACCACCACCGGAAAGAAATACACCAAAAAGCTAGTAACAGTGATTGGGGAACTGTGAGACCACGAGTGATCTTGCTTTTTCTTTTTTCTCTATTTTCCAATAAAATTTGTAAAGTGCTCATAAAACTTTCTCACCATTACAATCTCGGTGTCTGTCACAGTGCCTAAGTTCAATAATATCATTACAGAATGAGTGGCTGGCTCAACATTTTTTTTCTTGAAAAAAAAAGTTATCCATGCCACTGTAAGAAAAATTTATCTACATAAATTCTGTCTATTCCATACAAGAAAACACAGATTGCTACGTCAGTGTGAGAACCATAATTTGGAGATGGCAATAGTAAAACTTTGTGTATTTATCTATTAATTTATTTTTGGATGATGAAATTAAGTCCTCAAAATGTAAGATTTACCACCTTGAGCTCTGAACCATGTAGCTAGCCAACTGCTCTGACAATGATACACAGCACCTACAAAATGTTACTATTTAATTAAAGGAGTTAGTTGACTGGAACAAAGGAACACTTTCTAGGCAATTGCTTAGTGACTGAGTGGCATCAAATGATTTATCTAGCTTGTAAAAAAAGGCACAGTTACAAACCCATATAATAATTATTTTTTGTCTTTTAGTCAAGTCAAATCAATTAAACTTAAAAAAAAAAGATTTTCCATGTGAAGAAAAATTTCATATATATATACAAATTTGAACATAAAATATCAATCATTTTATCAAAATATACAATTGCACTAATAATAGCAGAATGTATACCAATAACTTGAGTTTCTTGAACAAAAATTTAATTCAGGGTAGGAAAAAATTTTGATACTAAATATGCCACTCTTCATATTAAACAGCTATTTTGTCTTTCAGTCCCCATGTGATATGTATTCATTGTTTTTTAACTGCAAGGTCTGTGGAATTACAGTATTTAATCTCAATGACATGGCTCTTTCCTGCTGCCTAAAGTGCTGAAATAAGAAGAATCATTTCAGCAACAAAACTGCAAATTTTGCATACTGAATTTTATATCCTATACATTACCATGGCATTTTATTCATCTTGATTTAAAAACACTGCTGCAATAAATTTATTACCTGCTTGATATAAAAAGGCACAGCAGCAGCATACTGTTTTAGATCTGCCAGCAGAAACTTAAAACAAGGTTAGGTTCATATTTAGGGTATATGAAAAGGGATTTTTAAAAGTAAAGTTTATTTGCTTTTTAGCCCGTGTAATATAAAACGGTGAGATAACTATACATTTTTATCTCATTTTGTCCCCAAACTGTACTCTAATTGTATCTATGCAATGAATTGGTTCAGAATTATGAATTACTGTAATAATTCAACAACTTTACAAAAGACTCCATCACTACCACAATCCATATGGCACAGCAGCAAACCACATATGTTATGATGAAAATTATAGATCCATTTGATTGAGTCATAAACTAATACAGAATATTTCTCTTATGGCTGTTTAATCCCTCATTTCAGCTTGGTCAGAGCTCAAACTGTTCATGCATTCCAGGGAAAGAACATCCAGTTGATTTCAAGAATAACAATCAGGTAAGTAGTAAAACTGGGAGAGCCTTCAACTCTTTGTTTGGATCCCTCAAGTCTAGGGTCATACACAGGTAATCACATCACCATCTCATCAGTCACCTTTATGAGGTAAGACATTAAAAAATATATGGTAGGAGAAAGGAGGGGAACTGTGTTTGGCAACGATAATATATGTCCCAGTAATATGTTAAATATGCCTAGAATTTAAACAGGCCAAAGGATTTGGAGTAATACTATTTGTATTCATTTTATATTAATATGTGTAAAGACAAAATGGCTGACTCCATTAAATCAAAAGATAGCAATTAAAAGAAAAACTCCACTGCAAAATCTCTGTAACTAGATTATAATCTCTTTTTTCTCTTTCTCTCTTTCTCTATCTACACACATATACACACATATATACATGTTTACATACATGTATATGTAACACGTATAACATAATCAAGAAAAAGGTATTATTTAAAAATATCCTGAATCTTCCAAATCTAGAATATTAAAAACATTTTAAAAAATCTCATGAATCTAAATTCCAAAATAAAAAAAAATTTAAACCTATGAAATTAGAAGAATTTTCCAAAATTTAATTATAACCAAACACAATATAAGTTGGCCATCTTGATCGTTGGGTTTAAATACTCTTCTGTGTTGACTCATTGTAATATAACACATAATAAGCATATGTTTGTTATGAATACGTACTTTGTGATTATTCCAAGTCAATTCAAAATGATGCATGAAGTTTTTGTGTATATGTAGCCAGAAACAGATGGCTATTTTTCTTTAGTGTAATGACTTAGTCAAGTAATGGAATCAGGAGATACTATTCACTCCCTCCATTCAATGACACTGGTTCCCAGGCATGTAAAATCTAACACTTTATTTACCCCAAGTTAATCAGGAAACTATCATTTACCCGTTATTTCTACATGACTCTGGAAGGTAGAGAGTGACCATCTTTTAGACAGGCATATTCCTCTATGTATATAAGTGATATAGTTACTTTTTTATGAGAATTTGTGATAACATAGTAAAAACAATTAAATAAGACTTCAGTCCTAAAGATAGCTCCTTTAGATAATAGGCTTTATGAATGTACTACTAACTCCAGCATAGTCATAATTTTTAGGATGCTTTCCAGTTCAAAAAGCATAAATTTTCAGACTTTCAAAATCTTCACATCAAAGAAACTGTCATTAGCTAATACAGACCCAAGTCAGTTTTGTACTTTAAAGATTCCTAATATATATTCATTTCAAAGAGCAAATGATACAAATTAGCAATTATAGAACATTTCCTCAATTCTGAGATTAAACAAAACAAAAAACAATTATGTGTCCTATGGGGTTAGATGCCCTTGATTAAATCAGGAAATCAAGAACTTTTGATGTGAAATGGGTTTATCAGATGTGGTCAGTGACTCTAGATCGACTCTTCCTGATGGCAACTTTGAAAGAGTCAGGGGATTTGAACAGAGGACCAGAGGACAGATTTCTGAACCTAGTCTCTGAACTAATAAAAGCAGGTTTTTATGGGTAACTCAAGAGTATACAGGTATAACAATGAACAAAAGGGAATGCCATTAAAATAGAGCCATCAATGTGGTCACCATAATTACAAGGACTCCTGAATAATTATTTTAATCATCCCCATTAGTCAGAATGTCATCAAAAATAAGATAACCACACCTAGTTTTATAATCAGATGGAAATAGGAGGCTGGCAATAATTACAGACCTATCTGATAAAGTAACAAGATAGTGACACTTTAAAAATATTTAGCCATGTAAACAGTTACCTGCCCAAGGACGTTTTACACTAGTGTGACAGCTCAGCCAGCAAGAGACCTTTTATTTCCATTCCATTCAACCACCCCTATTTCCACACCATAATGGGGCATCTAGACATTCAGAATATCAAAATAAAGTATATCATCTAAACATAAAATGTTGGAAGGCAGTCCAAGTTGTAAACCATCAGTGCACAGCTAGGGAAAGTTTCTAGGAGTAAAATAAAGGGTGTCAAGACCATAAGTAATGCAATTATACAGCTAAGGGGTTGGACTCTTCTTCCACAGCCGCTGCTACTAAGTGACAAGAAACCTCCCTTTTCTACTTTGATAAATATCACGCCTTTTACAAATAAGGGCATGAAATGGCTACTGATGCAAACTATTCATATATTCTTTCTGTGAACTTCAAATTTCCCATCCTTCTGCAACGTTACCCAGATCAAATGAAAATTTGGTAGGGGGAAGAAAACAAACATAAGTAAAATGTGCAAACATTTTCATAGGCACCAAAGAGTCTTGTAAACAGTACCTCTATCAGTGAACTTAAGATAATTAGGTATTGGGTAAGGAAGCCTACTATTTTAAGTATTATAAAAAGAAGGAAAAAGTATCATACTTCTTTGGTATTAATTTTTGTAAAATGACACACTTAAAGAAGTAGATAGCTGAGAGATCTCCCTGTTGTACCTGAAGGATACCATTTCTTGTTCCAAAACCATACACTTATATTTTTAAATGTATGTCCATGTTTGAGTTTTAAATTAAGAATCTGACATTGGGCAAAGGTCAAGAAAGTTATTTTGGAAATTAATCATAGAGCTACACCAGATGTATTACTCCTGTAAGGCATAATGTTATGTTTAAAATGTATAGGCACTAATTTGTACCTGTTTATTTTTCATCTTACTTCAAAAGCTAATTTTAATATATAAATGCAAACTATGTTAAATGGATACTTTACTGATTGTAAATTCATATTCTTTTTATTTTATTTTTTTTGCAGTATGTGGGCCTCTCACTGTTGTGGCCTCTCCCATTGCGGAGCACAGGCTCCACGGCCATGGCTCACGGGCCCAGCCACTCCACGGCATGTGGGATCTTCCCAAACTGGGGCACAAACCCGTGTCCCCTGCATCAGCAGGCGGACTCTCAACCACTGCACCCCCAGGGAAGCCCGTAAATTCATATTCTTTTCCTTATGAAATCAAACGTCAATTAGGTGATAAGGAAGAAGTCAAAGGTCAAGCCTATGCACGCTAAGCCATGGTGCCAGGTGTTGGATACAGGCAGAATGGCTAGGGAAAAAAATACTAGTTTCTGTGATTACAGGCAGAATGGCTAGGGGAAAAAAATATTAGTTTCTGTGATTATCACAGTACTATAGATAACACACAGGAAATTTTAAAAAAACATAAAATAACATAGTTACTGTGGTGATTTGAAAACACGGCCACAAATTTTTTGAAAACCCTCCTTTTGAGAGTTGCATCCATGTTCTATCTTCTTGAATCTGGGTGATATTAGACCTGCCTAAATACATAGAACACAGTGGAATGAGACTTGAGGCTAGGTCACAAGAGACCATGCAGCTTCCCCTTTGTTCAGTGGAACCTGGAATATTTGCTCTTGGAGCCCTGATAAAAGTTCAGTTACCTGGTGGAGTTATTCCAGTCCAGGTGTCAGACATGTGCATGAAGAAGTTTCTAGATGATTCTCACCTCCAGGAGTTTGAGTCACCTTCAGCTTTTCAATTTGAGTATTCCTGGCTGAGGATGCAAACATCCTGGGACAGGAAAAACCCACCCCTGCTGTGCGTTTCTGAATTTCTGGTTCCCAGAAGCTGTGAGCATTATAAAATGGTTATTGTTTTATGCCAGTAAGTTTGGGGGTATTTTATTATGCAGCAGTAGATAAATGGAAAATTATGTCTTATTAAGAGGTTGAAGGAAAACTTTGATGAAAGTTGCAAATTTCTTAACATAAAAATACTGCTCTTCCATGATCTGTCCCCTGCTTACCTGTCCAGCCTCACGTCTTATCACTCTCCAATTCCAATCACATGTTCATATATAACAACTTGTATTTTCTATGGGAAAATTCTTTTGTGTTCATCTACATTCACCATTTATATGCTGCCTGAAGTGCTCTTTTACCATTTATAGACTTCGCAAAACTCCCAGCTCATTTATCACTGCCTCTGAGAAGCCTTCCCCAGCACACGCTCTCTAGCCTGAAATAAATGTACCTTTTCTTGTAAGAGATTTATTTATATATTTCTCTCTCTCTCTTTAGTTATCGAGCTCCTTAAAGATAAACATTTTATATTGTCTTTAAGTCTGTGACTTCAGACTTGAGTGCTTAGCATATTAGGCAGTCAATCGATGATTGTTGAATAAATGCATTTATGAACAAATGAAAGAATGAACATAAAAAGGTAATTTAAGGGCTTCCCTGGTGGCGCAGTGGTTGAGAGTCCGCCTGCCGATGCAGGGGACACGGGTTCGTTCCCCGGTCCGGGAAGATCCCACATGCCGTGGAGCGGCTGAGCCCGTGAGCCATGGCCACTGAGCCTGCGCGTCCGGAGCCTGTGCTCTGCAACGGGAGAGGCCACAACAGTGAGAGGCCCGTGTATCGCAAAAAAAAAAAAAAAAAAAAAAAAGGTAATTTAAGGTAGGATAGTATCCAGTGTCGGTGAAGACATGGAACAACTAGAACTTTCAAGCTGAAAGGTGGAGTATAAACTGATACAGTAAATTCAAAAAACTGCTATACCTACTGAAGCTGAACATAAGCATATGCTATTACCTAGCAATTCCACTTCCAGGTAGACACTCCCCCAAAATGAGTATAACTGTTCCTTAAAAGTCAAATGCCTATCATCAGTAAAATGCATAAATTGTAGCACATTCACAAGATAGAATATTTTACAACTATGATGTCAAATGATCTACAGATACATACAACAATATGAATGAATTTCACAATGTTGGAGAGAAAAGCCAGATGAAAGAGTATAAACTGTAGAATTCCATACTGTAGGTATACTGTAGGTATTCCATTAAATACCTAAGTTATTTATTACTATTAGAAACCAGGGACAATCGTTACTCTGGAGCAGTTGGGTTAGTGACTGCAAGGGAGTGATGGAGGCTTCTGGGGTGCTGATAATATTCTATTTTTTGATGTGGATTCTGGGTATATTTAGTTTGTGAAAATTCATCAAGCCATACATTTATCAAGCTATATATTTAATGCACAATTTTCTGCATATCTACACTCTACTTAAATAAGAAATTAAAAAATAAGCAAAGAGAAAGGTGCCTCTGTATCTAATTGGTCCCAGACTCCTGCCCAGAAACCTTCATGGCAATACACACACACACACACACACACACACACACACACACACACCTCAACACAATTAGAATGTCATCCTGAGATTTGAAACTTAAAGTCACTATTTATGGCAAAAATCTAATTAGGTCAAAATTTCTCTTGAAAATTCCTGAATCACTCACAAAGACTAGTTTATGTTTTTTTCCTTATATACATCATTGTACCGGCACTTTTGGCTTGTAAAATGTAAGAATCTTTGAGTTCAAAAGAAACAAGAGGTATGTTTATCTGCAAAAGTTTAGGCATTAAAATCTTTCTGCTTTTAAGAGAAGTCAAGTTCATCTTGGAGGGAGCAGTTGAGTTCTTTATATAATAAAACATATTATGTGGTGACTACATTATATACAAGCATCAAGTGAACTTCTTCTGCTTTTAACTACACGTTCTCGAGAATTACTTATTTGAATTCATCTATATATGGTATACTACTTTTACACAGTTCACACATTTCCCATAGCATCTCTCTATTGAAATTTACTGTTACTTAACATTATTCTGGAATCATGCCAATTTTAGGTCATTAGTGTCTTGACGTTATTTGAACTTCGATTGCATTGTCACTGTTAGTTCAAAGAAAAACTCTGTGAGCCCATCTCATAGCATCTCTCTGGATTTTTACTCAGCAAACACAGAAATGGAGCTACCCTGCAAGTGAATAATTTGAAAACGAGAATCTGGCTCCTGATTTGACTTTCAATGTGAAGAGCTACTCAGAGCACATCCCTACCTTGAATATAAAAATAGAGTAAGTGGAGGAGAAAACTTCCTCCAGAGCATACATTAAAAGTTTTCTAAATCCTACTTCACCAAGCTAAAAATGATAAGATGATAGAGGTAGTCTATAAAGAAAGAAATTTTAAAAAATACGAACAAGACTGAGAGTCTGAGATTTTCATCTGACTTGATCAAAGATAAGTAGACCAAAGAAAAACCCACCTTGCTGACTGCCATCCAGGAAGCTGCCTGAAATTTTTAATATTCTTATGATATTAAGGATAAGAGCTGATAGACTTTCTTTTACTACCAAGCACTGTACCCTCAGAAAGAGGACAGGCTATTGAATTTTGAATAATTTATTTTTTCCACAATCAAGGAAGCTTTAAAATCCAGAGAATCTTATTAGAGATGTAAAATATTTCCACAATTTTGTAGAGCTACAGAGGCAATTCATAATTCTTGATGTAAAATCCAAGAAGAATGTTCAGGGAAGAGGGGAAGAAGAATGCAGAAGGAATATCAGAATAGTTAGTTTCCTAGCTTTTCATAAACCACAGATGTGCAAGATTCTGCCTAGATTCTAACAAAGCCCTCCTAGGCTAGCTGAAATCTAGCTTGAGTGAGCATGTACAATTTGACATGTGAACGTGAATGCACACAAATGTTTATGTTAGTACATCAGAATCTAGGATAGGGATGTGTGGTGGTCACAGTTTTTAAGTACCCTGTATTTGATTTTAAAAGTGTCATACATTCCCTGTTCTTCTGTTGAGAATCACTGGTATAAAATGATAGGTTATTGGTATCATGCTACTTGTCAGGGCAGGATGTAGTTAAAAACAGTAGTCAAGCAGTATAGCACATGGTATAGCATAGTGTTGCCATGGCGAGGTGAAAACAGTATGAGCTCTGGAGTTAGACTGGGGTTACAATCTGGGGTCAGCCCCTAAAGCCCATCTGATCTGAGCAACTTTACCAATCAGCCTCAGGTTCCCTATGGGTAAAATGGGTATGTTAAAAGTTGTTAGTATGAAATTAGAGAAATAATGCATGTAAGCCATATATCACAGCACCTGACACATTGTAAAATTATTACAAGTGGGTGTTTTAATTACAGGTTATACTAAATATTTATATTCTGATTTATTAAATTTACATTCACCTAGAAAGAAGAATAAATGGCTTACCCATGTATACCATCCCCTTTTACTTCAACCAGTTACTAAAATAACCTTATGAGTTGGTGCTAAGCTACACTGACTACCAACATAAAAGGAAAGTGAAGAAATTTCAGGCACAAAAATTCAAGAGGAGAAACAAATCCCTAGGGACATGCTCTCCTTATTGACATATTTCAGTCAAAAGAAAAGTCACATTTACAGATAACTTTTTAATTTCCATGTACTTCTTACTAACTACATCTGGAATAGTTATTTTTTAGTTGCAAATTAAAAGGAGAGGCATAAACAGAAGTTTTATTGGCTTCTTGGACTATCATGGAAAAAAACTAGAAAAGAGGGATTATAGTATTATCATGCACACAGAAGAAGTATAATAATATGTTATAATTTAAAGACTTAGATATCCCCATAGCTACATATAGAATTATAAGACCCTAAAGATCATGTGTCTTAGTTATTTTTATAGTTATTTTTATTAGTAAAAATTACAATGATCAGCCTATGGTCACTGCTCAAAAATGTTAATCAAATCAATGAATAAATTGGAGTTTTTAATGTTTATAATAAAATAATATTTTTGTTATTTAAAGTGAATTGAAAAGAAGTGAGAGAGAAAGAATAAAAGTCTGATGATATTTGAAACAAACTATTTTATTTTAGTATTTCAGAGAAATTCTCTTATAGGAATCAAAGAAAACACACATATTCAGCAAGAAGGTATAGTTCTAATACCCAGCAGAAAGAAATGTGCTGCTAATGACAAAAGGTATTCATAAAAACAGTTTCAATTGTATCCTGAACTGTTGCTAAGTCATTCAATCAAGGCCTTGGCAACAGAACATTTTATTTTCAGTATCAAAAGAAGATTATCAGTATCAGTTGCTTAAACCCACTGTAGATAAACAAGGTAGTACTTTAAAAATATAGGCAAGTAAAGCAAGAAAATTTAAAGTGTTGGAGAATTTTTAAAAATAATTGTGATAAACTTCTTATAAGTATCTTAAGAATAGTTTCATGTAACACCATAGGCTCAAGATGATGAAAGGTCACTAATATATTACCAGACACATTTTTATGAGATAAATTCAATTATAATTGCTGTGACTATTCCAGCCACAATTTAGACATAGAATCCAATTATCCATTTCATTTTCATTTATACCTCATGCGCTAGATCATTTATCATGTTTCATGATAATGATCAGAAGACACACGGAAAGTGATTTCTGGAGGTAACAAATTACCTACCATATTAGCATAGCTTATAAGATCCCGTTAACAACTACTATGCATAAATATGAGGTAATTAAATTTACAATGTCAGGAGTGTTTGATATGCTACTTGCTTCCTTAAGAGCTGCCAAAAATCTGGGTTGCTAAATGCAGCAAAACCATTTGGTTGCAAATCAGGAATCATTATGCCGCAGAACTCCAACAGGTAGCTGGTATGCTGTGGCTCAAGAGGCTGAGATGCATCTTTCATCATCTGGTATTATTACTTCTTGCCACCAAACCATCCATCATTACTGCACAGACAGCTTGAAACGATAGTCTTGGACCCTCACATTACTGATCCTTGAACTCTGTCTCATCCATCTTTTGCATCATTCTTGATTCACAGCTAAGTACCCTCTCCCAGCTGCAAAGCCAAATGTGAACCTGTAATGCCTTTAACCTACAGTGCCTTTCTAATAGTAATTGATTTCTCTTTATTACAGAGCCACAGTTCAGAAAAGAATACCAATGCTTACTGATGCCAAAAGATGATTTTTTAAAAATCCAAGTTACAGAATTCCAATAATTGTAGGAAAATACATTATTTTATTTTGTTTTGTTTTGCAAGTTAGGCTTCAGAATTGCATTAGTATTTCTACTTGAATATTTATTCATAAGACTCAGAAACACAAACAGATATAGACAGATATAGATGCCTCTGAGTGCAAAAGCACACAAGCCAGAAAGAAAAGATAGCCTATAATATGTACATAAATGCAATACTTTAATCTGAAAACTATTAATCAGAGTTTCAAATATACTTAATAGTAAAAATCAGAACTTTAATGTACTTAGTAGGTTGAAACTGCAAGATGTGTTTTCATCCTTGACACAATGCAAACAAAAGACAGGGATTAAAAGTTAAATGCAAGAATATTTGTCAAAACTGCCTTTTAAAATAAATCTCTCACCTACCCATTTTTTTCCTTCCTCACTGATTGCTAAGAGCACCTTCAAAAATGATACCAGTTACACAGTGGTTGGTGTACCATAAACTATCCAAGACTAAAAGGTTTTAATTCTGCTCCATCTGAATGCTGTTATAAAAGTTTAATAAATCAAAATGATCAAAATGTTCCCAGTGGCAGATTGGGATTCGTTTTCCAATTCAAATTCTCTTTAATATACAGCTCCGCTGACATCTTGCATTTCCATCATCCATGTTGAATCCCAAACACCCCGCTTTTCATCATTGTGATGCATCAGCCAGTCCGGTCATGGTAACTACTTTTTAACAATCCTGCACAATACAAAGAAATGTCAAACCTGGTGGGGGGTTTAACATAGCACAATTATGGCAGGTGGGAACTCTTTATCTATCCTTAAGTAAATATTTTTAAATGACCCGCTGCAGTGAATGACATTCTTTGAGGATTGAGAAATGCTGTTGGCCAAAAGTCTTAGAAAGAAAACCTCCCCCCTTCCAATTCTTTAAAAAATTGATGTAAGAAAAAGACATGTCTAGGAGCATTATTATCTGGGGCACTCAAATTCTGAAGAGCAGAGAAAGTGAAGTCTTTAGAGAGCTTGCTTTGTTTCTATGAAGTAAAAAGTTTTTACAGAGAACAGGAAAAAGATTTCCACTTAACAGATAGTCTCAAATCCAACCAGGAATCTACATGAAGCAGCAGGGGAAAAAGTGTTTACACATGATATATCTCACATGTGTTTTTATATATGAATAATGTCAGAAATAGAGTCAGACATTATATTTAACCATGTCAGGGTTCTCTTTCTAAATTTTCCATTTAACAGCATATATCTGCTTTCATCCTAAGTTTAACAACATGAAAAATTCTAATGATATTGGCTAAAGACAATGAAATGGAAGCTTACAAAATACAAAGAATTTCTATACACCATCTATTGTTTAATTTATCTTGTGTTGAATCCCCGTTTAATAACCTTCAACTAGTTGAAGTCTTTCCCACATGCCTAAAGATTTAAAACCTGTCTCTCCAGTACCCCAATCAAGAGTTTACAACTAAAATTACCATCTATGCTCTCAAATAAGTTCTTCTACAGGCCTTCCAAATTTTTGTCCATAATACCATATTTTGCCTAGTATCCCAGGCTGACTATTCTTTCCCATCATTTCACAATGTTCTTAACAATATCTCCACCATTATCTCTCAACCTTGACTTGCCTTTCCATCACAGTCCCCCTCAAGGATGCCTTACCATCTCAAGTTTTTAAGATTTTTAGAGCCCCCTAAACTTACTCCCTGCAAACTCATCATTCTCCAAATCAGCTCTCATCCTTGTTCTCTGAGACATTTATGAATACATGAGTAACCTACCGCAAAACTCCCAAAAGTTCTCAGATCAAATGACATAATAATTTATATTCCTTAGTCTGGCATTCAAATTGCTCCACAGTTAGGCCTCAAAGTACACTTTCAGGCGCATATCAGACTTCTTCCCTGGAAAACACTGTGTTATGGTCCATATTTAATACTACTTGCCAAGAGCATATGTTTTCCTATGTAACACCCTCTGCTTGAAATGCCCTTACTTATTTTCAACTATCCAAATCCTACCCATCCATCAATGGTAAGATGAAACACTGCCTCTTCCTCAGCTCATTCCCTGACCACTAAAGTCAAGGATGAGGCTGTCCTCCTCTCTTCTACACATGAAGACCATGTCATTCATATGGCACTTTACAATCTATGCTATATTTCGTTTCTTTAAAAATTATTTGATTATATCTGCTGGGTATTGGCCATGGTGCTGGCTATAGAAATACAATAGTAAACAAGCAAAAAGCAAGGGTCCTTGACTTAGTCAATCTAGTGGTGGAGACAGATGCTAGGAATGCAGTAATATATTGAAGACTTGTGAAGATGCACTGCAGACAGAAAACACCTAGGCCCTAAGGTTGAAGACAGCATAGCACATTAAAGCAAGTGAAAGAAAGCCAGTGTTGCTAGAGTTTGGTGAGCAAAGGAGAATCTGGACTGGAGAGGTGGACAGAGCCAGATGATGATGGGCCTTAGAGATTGCGATGAGACATCTGGGATTGATACTGCATGAACAAGAAGCCATGAGAATGGGAAGAGCACACACTGACTTACTTTGTGTGATATAGTCAGTCTGTCTACTATTGTGTGAAGACTGACCTGGAGGAGGCAAGTGCTGATGTGGGGAGACCAGTGAGCACTTTTAGTGAAGTAAAAAGCTCACAGATATAGAGAATAAACTAGTGGTTACCAGTGGGGAGTGGGAAGAGGGAAAGATAGGGGTATGGGATTAAGAGATACAAACTACTATGTATAAAATAAATAAGCAACAAGGATATATTGTACTGCACAGGGAAATATAGCCATTATTTTGTAATAACTTTAAATGGAGTATAATCTATAAAAATATTTAATCACTATGTTGTACACCTGAAACTAATATAATATTATTAATCAATTATACTTCAATAAAAAATAAAGAAATAAAGTAACGGCACAAAAATTTTTCTTAATTTAAAAAAAGTTAAAAGTACAGTAGAAATAAGATGGTGATATGGATAAAAGCAATGGCATTAAAGGTAAAGAAGGTGCTGAGCGCCCAAAGGATATGTAATAAAATTTGGAAAATTAAAGAAGCAGTCAAATAACATTCATATTTCTAGCTGCTGTATTTCACCCAACAATGTGAGTGTATTTGAGACCACTGTCTTGTGCAAATATTTGTTCTGCACATAGTAATGGCAGGCATTACACAAAGATCTTTTGAAAAGTTAGAGCTAAATAACTCTGGAGAAAAAAATTGTAAAACAAAATCAATGAATTTTCTTCTGTACTAGAAAATAACTATCATTTGGCCTTTAGGTATTTTGGGAAGAAATGAGAGAAACGTGAATGAGATAAGAATGTGAAAGTATACAGGTATTTGAGGGAATGAAGAAAGTTCAGGTGGAGGAACAGCAAGTGTAACAGCCTTAACGCAGGAGTATGCTTGGAAGAGTCAGTATGCTTGCTGTGGATTAAGGAAGGAAGTGAGTGATAGGAAATAAATTTTGAGTGGTACCCAGGGCATATTTCATTTAAAGCCTTTTGGACCAGTAAAGTGCTGTAATTTTTCTTTTTCCTTAATGTGAAGGAAAGTCACTGGAGGGAGTAACCTGGTAAGATGAGAATAGCAGTGGTTTCTTCCATATGCATATGAAGATGACAGAAAATGCTAGTGGCAATTAGGAAGATGTAAGTAACCATGTGGGTAAAATTTCTTTCTAACAAGCGTACAGGTTCATTCATTTGCAGTTTCTTTGTTGCCTTAACACAAGAACAAATTCTATGCCATCGTAACTAAATCTGATTTCGAATTGCACAACACTGCAGAAAAGACAACAAAATATGTTCTTGGTTTAGGGGTCAGAAAGCAGGAAATGGAGAGCAAAACAAAGTTATCTTCCAAATTATATCTTAAAGTTAAATGTAATCCTGTCCCTATAGCCCATAAGAGATGAGACCACCTCTGTAGGCCACTTCTCTAAAAACAAACATCAGAGCTAAGAGAAAGCAGTATAAGGAGAGGTTCTTATGGATTTATGTACTGAGAAAAGCTGCACATACACTCCCAAAATTATTTAACCTCTGTCCAGTCCTTAGTCTCCAAATCCTCACTGTTAACACTAAAATGGTACAATTTTTTTTTCTTTTTTATAAAAACTAGTAACTATGAACTAAATAAAATCCATGCTGAGGACTAACAAAATATAAATGTTTATCTGTACTTATTTGTGTTGACCTTACAATTGTTTTTATTTCTTACTAGACTAAATGTTTCTCAGAAAAGGAAATAACATGATTTATATTAACCCAGCTGGAAAGAAAAGTGCTTTCTACGGTAATATGATAGACTTTGTTGAACAAGTTGGTTTTGACTGATTTACCTAATATTTAACTTCTACCTAACATTTCATGAGTGTTTTCTGTTTCTGTGTATTTCCTAGTTTGTACTTAGTAAGTCAAGTTCCTGATGCCATTTTATTAGTAAGCAGAATGTGTATTAGCTAGCTTTTAAAAAGATGTGAACATCTAACTGGCAAATAGTTTATGTTAACTACAAAAAGCTAAACACTGAAATTCACCTGTCAGTCATACACTGGTTGGGAAGCCTGCTATTATTAACTCTCTAAGAAGATGAAGTGGTGGGAAAGTGGAAGAAACTCAAGTCATGTCCCACCACAATACTTATACCACCATCTATACACATTGTACCACTGAACACTATGAATTATCTCTCTGCCTTGATGACTGATTTCAATCTGTCAGCTAAAGAGCTTCTGGTTATAATGGTATAAGACTCTATAGTACAACATTATTTACCAAAATAGTTCTTAATAAATTTGGTAAATACCCATTGGTATATTTTCTATGTGTTAGGGGATCTTATTTTTCCCCCCTATGGAATTAAAAATGTGACCCAAATCAAAGTCAAAACTCTGTCAAAATATTCAAGAATTCTACATTTTCCTATACAAGTAATTAAATTATAAATTGCTTGAGAGCTGAAACTATGTCTGAGGTTTCTTTGTAATTTCCTGGTGCCTATTACTTACCATTTTAAATACTCAATAAAAACTGCTAGCTGATTTTTCAATGAAGTTACAAATTGACTTCATTGCTTCCTTTTTGGTTTGGGATAGGTAAGAGAAAGAAAAAGAATGAGCAGGGAGGGGAATATAAATTAGTTAGTCCCAAACTGTTGGTCTGGGAAGTTGATATATATCCTTTAGAACAAACGAACGCAAATTACATTTATCACAGACCCCAAGAGAACAGAATTAAGAGGCTCAGAAGGAAAATATAGTGCTCTGAAATCAAATTCCCTAGAGTTCAACAGAAAGAATTATTTGGCATGCAAATCATTCTGCTTCCTCTTTGATCTTTCTCAAATTCTTAAGAAGAAAGCTTCAACAAAAGCAAAATCCCCAAAGACACACTCCAACAAAAACAGTGAACAGCAACTCAACTGCTAAACATTAGGTAGAGCTCTACGCGTGACTCACCAATGCAAATACACTCAGAAATCCTTTGGGAAAGAACTCTTATTGCATTTTCATTTTTAAAACAAACAAGAAAATAAATAGCATGAAAATAACCACTCAGGCAAGACAAGTGCTACACTCTACCATTTTCATCAAGTAGCAAAAGGAAACTCGGAGGAGGAGAAAATTAATAGCAAAAAGTATTTGTAATAATGGTACACAAAAGTGGATAGAACAGGGCCTCCCTGGTGGCGCAGTGGTTAAGAGTCCGCCTGCCGATGCAGGGGATACGGGTTCGTGCCCCGGTCTGGGAGGATCCCATATGCCGCGGAGCGGCTGGGCCCGTGAGCCATGGCCGCTGGGCCTGCGCATCCGGAGCCTGTGCTCCGCAACGGGAGAGGCCACAACAGTGAGAGGCCCACATACCGCAAAAAGAGAAAAAAAAAAAAAAAAAAAAAAAAAGTGGATAGAACAGAGCTTCAGTAATAATATACTATCTGAAATAAGGACCTCCAGTATCCTTTTGCTCATTTAGAATTTAAAAATGTACCAGACATCTTGTACATTGAACCACCTGAATTACAAGTAGCTACTATGGATGAGAGGAGACTCCAAATGTTCCTTTTATCATACTCGAGGGTAGCAATGTAACATTTTTAGATATGCAACATTTGGGATCTCCTTCATATTTGAAACATTTGGTATCCCCTGACTGACTGCAGGTGCTTTCCTAGCTACGTAGGGGCAGTTGGGGGAAATTTGTATGTGGTTTATCCATGCATTCTTAGACTTTTATTATAGTTCAGATTTTGTAAAACATAAATGTTTAAATTGAATTCTCCAAGGTAACTCTAAATTTCCTGTCAAGTTGACTAGTTTTCACAATGGAAGCAAAGAAAAGGGGTCTTCAAGTCACCATTAAGAAAAAGGACCTTTATATGAATTCAAGAGTCTGGCAGCTGTGCTATGAAAACTAGTTAAAAATCAATAGTGTGTGGTATTAAGCAGAATGCTGAAGGACTCAAGCTAGAAATTCCATGGCTTTTCACCACCAACTAACAAAAGTATTAATATGTCATGTTTTCCACTTCCCAAATGTCTGTGCTTCTAATATAAAAATACTAAAATGAGACAGTCAGATCTGATTTTTAACTGATATACACACACAAAAAATAGAATACAACATATTAGTTAAATCAAGGTTGTTTTTCAAGTGAGAAGAAAATTCATGCTAAACAAAAAGTCACCCTCCCTAGTTCATATGAGAAGGAAAGCGACAGGTTCAGACCCTACAAAAAACAACTGCCATCATCTTTTCCTGTATGCCAGCAATCTTCCCTCCATCTGTAGGTAAGGGGGGAATGCGGTTCATCACCCATTCCATGTATCTTTTTTTTTTTTTTTTGCGGTACGCGGGCCTCTCACTGCTGTGGCCTCTCCCGCTGCGGAACACAGGCTCCGGACGCACAGGCTCAGCGGCCATGGCTCACGGGCCCAGCCGCCCCGGGGCATGTGGGATCTTCCCGGACTGGGGCACGAACCCATGTCCCCTGCATCGGCAGGTGAACTCTCAACCACTGCGCCACCAGGGAAGCCCCATTCCCTGTATCTTTTTGGGTCAGCCCCACGCTCTGACTTCAACTACATTTTATTTATCGTCTTTGTGTAAAAAAATGTGCTAGGTGCTCTAGCAAGCAAAGATGAACTAGACATACTCTAATGGAACATAAACTACACCCTTCTCCCACATTACCAAGTTCCGAACTCTGCATGTCCTTCAAGGTAAAGTTGTACCTTCTTTTGAAAAATTTCCTCAATTCCTATTTTACCTGAATAGAATTAATGACTGCCTTTGAATAGCATTGTTATGCTCTGTAGTCCCACTTACAGAAGTTCTCTACTGGCCATTCCAGTTGTCTCTCTATATGCAGCCATGCAATTTTTGATACCTGTGAGAGGTCGTAACCTCTCTATCCCCAAGTGGATGAGACCAAAGAAGTATGTAGCCATATGGCTATCCTATGACCATGAAGAGACACTGGCTTAGGATAAAAACCAAAACTATGAACTGCAGAGTGAAGAACCGGAAAGAACCTGGATCCTTCCTGACTAAATGAACCAACCCTAAAGCCTATCTCTGCACCTTCTAGTTATAAAAGTCAGCAAATACATTTTTATTTTTTACATTAATTTGTATTGTCTTACAAAGGGAAGTACCAACAAGAATCCAAAGTCCTCATGATTTTAAACACCAAAATTTGTTTTACAGGCCACCTACACTGGTACATGTGTTGACATTCACCTCACTTTACAGCTAGAGGTCAGTGGTATTCATTAGGAATAGATAAAAATATTAACAGAATATGTATGTCTAGAGAATTTTGATAATGGCTAATAGTTGCCACTAAAATTTTAAAGTCCAACCAACAACAAAGACAAACAAAATGCTATGCTTTTCACATTAAAGAACCTCAAAAATGTAATTGGATTTTCACAGATAAAAATAATAAAAAAAAGCACAGCTAACAAATGGGAATGGAAATTGAGTGTCAGTTATCAAAATTTTATAGTTCATTGTGGGTCAGTTGGCTAGAAATTTAGTTGGGTCTTTGATTCAGCCAGGTAGAAAAGAAAGGAGAAGGCTGCAAATGAGATCAAGATTGTGAATCTATAACATAATTTAGACTACAAAGGTGGTGCTTTTAGTCTGAAGCTTGTAAACATCATTTCAACTATTTCACATTTTTTACACTTCCATTTTGTAGAAACATGGAGCAAAACATCTGCTCTTCATCTCATCTCTGTAAAAACTTCTTTGTCAATAAAGATTGGCTTTCACAAACAAAACGTTATCATTACTCAGAACGATCTGGAAGCAAACCTAAAGTCGTGATAAAGTACATTCTGTTTAAGCATACTTTATTTTTTCTTCCTCTGGCTGTGGGAGAACAGGGATCAATACTCTTCAACATGAGAATTTTGCAGTGAAATTTTCATTTGTAACAAACAGCAACCAAAAAGCCTTAAGCATGCCCTGTCACTTTCAGTTTAGGAGAAAATGCACTAATAAACTCTTACCCTTGGGTCATCTTTGACAACAGGCAATACTATGCCAGATCTTATTAAGGACTATTCATATCACTGCCCCAAAAATTTCCTTTAAAATTACCATCTTTTGTATGCATGTAACAGGATGTCAGCTTTGAAAGTGCCAATGAGAGACAAGACCTGTCACCATAGTTAATTCTCAGCACTATTTCAACACCAGGAGAGCTGACCCTGAAGGGTGTGTTTTGTGGTTAGCAATATTTATTCGGTAGTTATCTGGACAAACAAGAAAATGTATTGCTTTATATTAGTTTTCAAATAAAACACCAAGCAGAGTATCACCTGTAAGTATTAGATACATAACAAACTAAAATATGTTGAAAAGAAAAAGAAAACTGCCAAAACCATCAAAATACATTTCTAAAATGTTAACACACTCTGGACAGTACATTTAAAGTGCCATCATATCTTAAACCAACAGGTACAATATAAAATCTAAAACAAAATATAGGTTAAGGGCTTCCCTGGTGGCGCAGTGGTTGAGAGTCCGCCTGCCGATGCAGGGGACACGGGTTCGTGCTCCGGTCCGGGAAGATCCCACATGCTGCGGAGCGGCTGGGCCAGTGAGCCATGGCCGTTAAGCCTGCGCGTCCGGAGCCTGTGCTCCGCAATGGGAGAGGCCACAACAGTGAGAGGCCCACGTACCACAAAAAAATAATTAAAAAAATAAATAAATAAAATAAAACAAAATATAGTTTAAATGCCAGGACTTTCTTAAAAAATAAAAAAAAGTTTAAAAAGGGAAAGAAAAACAGCCAAAACTTTCTATGAAACTCAAGGAGTGTCCTTTTATAAATCTTACTGAAATAATTATTCACTCCACAAGCGACACTCCTAGAATAGCCATAATGGAGTTTCTCCAAGTAAAGAACACCAAGCTTTGATAAAATCTACTTTTCAGATCAGGTAAACAAGAGAAATCTAGTAATCCAAAATCAATCTCTTTTAAAATAAACAGGCATTGGGCTTCCCTGGTGGCGCAGTGGTTGAGAGTCCGCCTGCCGATGCAGGGGACACGGGTTCGTGCCCCGGTCTGGGAAGATCCCACATGCCGTGGAGCGGCTAGGCCCGTGAGCCATGGCCGCTGAGCCTGCGTGTCCGGAGCCTGTGCTCCGCAACGGGAGAGGCCACAAGAGTGAGGGCCCGCGTACTGCAAAAAATAATATTAATAAAAAAATAAAAATAAATAAACTGGCATTAAATGGCTATCTGAAAGAAGGAAATTTATCTTTAAAGAGAACACCAAGATAAAAGCTTCAACTCTGCCTTCTATGAATTGTTGAATACATCGGGGGCCACTCCCTCAAAAATTTTTGTATCTATGTACCTATATCTATATTGATATAAGTATATAACTGTAAGTTATTCAAAAGCACTCTAGCTTCACTATTAAAAGCCACCATCTCCTTCAGGGGCTGCACATCATGCATGCACATACAAGTACCGTGAAGATACAGTGAGCATGATGACTCAAGAATACACCCACCTTCCTGTATCCATAGCATCTTAATCACTCTGAAGATTACCCAAGGACACTTTCAGGCTTTTCAAAAGTACCTTCAGGCTCAGGTGAGAAAGATGCAGCAACAGGGCTCACCAAAGATGAATATACAAACATATATGAACATAAGTTAAACTACCTCTCTATCTAAACACTAGAGTTAAATATTATCATATTTTCTTATTTGTCAATGAATTGGGGCTATGAGTTCATGAACTTAAGCAGGTGATATAAGCTAACTCAGGAGCCATGAGAGAAGTTCTATTTATAATAGAGTCCTATCCAATTTACAAAGATAAACTTTTTTTTTTTTTTGCGGTACGCGGGCCTCTCACTGTTGTGGCCTCTCCCGTTGCACAGCACAGGCTCCGGACGCACAGGCTCAGCGGCCATGGCTCACAGGCCCAGCCGCTCCGTGGCATGTGGGATATTCCCAGACCGGGGCACAAACGCGTGTCCTCTGCATCGGCAGGCGGACTCTCAACCACTGCGCCACCAGGGAAGCCCAAACTTTTTTTTTTTTTTTTGATGAGCTACAGAATCTCTTGTGACAAAAGCATTACAAGTGGCTAATAGCCTTATTTAATAATGTTAATGCGAGATAAAGCTGTGGTGGAAAGGAATGAGCCTGGCACCAGGAGTTAAGAAACATGGAATTAAATGCTGGCTCAGCCAGTTATTAGATCTTTGTGGCTCTGGGCAATTATCAAATAGTCTGAATTTCAATTTTCTTCTAAAAGTATTAAAGGTTAAAGTATTAAAATCAAGTAAATCTTAAAATGAAATAATACATGACATCAAAATACATTTGATGTCAAGCATTATAAAATATATTAACTTGAATATGGATGTACCTCATTTTCTCCTTCCAGACTCTAAGCATGGACACATGCCTTGCTCTCTGCTTTCTGGTCCTTCTGTTTCTTACCCCTGCCCTCACATCCACAACCCTCATCTGGGCAACTTTTTCTCAACTTTCAGATTCTATCTCAAACAAAGTCATTGACAAAGGCCTTCCCTGATGTCTCTGACAAATCTCAGTCCACTTTAGATGTTTTTGTTAAAATCTGCCAAACTTCTCCTTGAAGAGACTTACATGGTTTATAATTATTTTCATTTGTATCATAATCGATTGATGCATGATAGCCTGTTCAACAAAGCTGCTTTTCCTCTAAATTTTCACATGGCTGACATCGTCATTTTTTTAAGGTTTCAACTCAGTTGTCACGCTCTCAAAGAGGCCTTCCAGATAATCTTAACTACAATATCAATCCCTGTCATTTTGTGTATTTATTTTTATTCATAACACATACCATGACTTGATACTACATTTTCAACATCTTCCTATATGATGTGCCTAATATACCTCAGTGTTAAGCTATATATGAGCAGAGCCTTTGTATTTTACTAACCACTGTATCTCCACAATCTAGAACAGTGGAATATATAGGGACTCAGTCAATTTTCAATGAATGTAATATACATTGAGCACTTGTACTCGTTTTTCCAGTATTCACTAAAGATATGTACTGATATGTCATAATCCCTCACAATTCTTCTGGTAGCCTTAGTATCCCAGAATACTGAGGACCTCTTAGAAAGTGTAATTTTCTAAGATTCTATAGGGGGCCAGAATTAGTGAACATCCACAACTGGGTTTTGATACTGATAAAATTTACAGGTATACACAGGGATAGAAACTTTGACCTTGACATAATTGCCACAATGCTTTGAAAAACTAAAGTACCTAGAGAACTATTGTAAACAGGAAAAATCAATCTAAAGTTAAAATGCAAACTAGATGATGGCAATATAGAATAAAGTATTTTATATGTTTAGCCCTATTAGAGCTTTTAAAAATAGATTCCCTTCGATAGAAATCATTTGTTGAAAACTTGCCTGACAAACTATACAACTACAGTCTTAATTTGACCTTAAGACGTTTTCAGAACTTTTATAATGATATGGTTTTATAGTGACTTGAGATGAAGAGTACTTGATTTAAAAATCGATCCAAATATCTACAAAAGTTGCATTTGTTCTAATGAAGTGATGTCATTTCATGAAGTGAAAGCAATTTTACTTTACCTCTTACAATAAGTTGAGCAAAATTGGACACACCAGAACCTCGTTCTGACTGAGTTACACAGCGATACAAATCCTGGTCGGTTTTTGTCACTTCTTGCAATCTAAAGGAAGCAGCAAATCTTCTGTGATTGATGTTCTTAGTCTGGGCTACTGGTATATCTTCTCCATTTCGCCTCTGTAAACAGAAACCAATCTTTAAAAAACAGGTTCTTAACATTTCCAGAAATCTAAAGCATCTTGGCAATGAACATCTGTGATAAGTTATTCTTGTTTGTTAAAATTAGGCGGAAATTATCTGTGTAGCCCCACAAATTTTTTACCATTGTCTTTCAATCAGGAAAAGTATGTAAGTAAACACCGCTATCCTTTAAGGGGTGAAGTGCTGAAACTATATAATAGTAATCTCAGTTTTCCATAAAATTGTTATTAGCCCAGAGTATATGAATTAGCAGGACAGTTAATGGCTCTTTGGCAAATGATCCACTGCCCCCTCCCTTCTGCCAGACTCTATATATATAAAGTCTTCTTTTCGCCCTTATACTATACTGCATGTGCTTAATAGGTTTGTCCCCTTCAGGAGACTGAGACCATGCCCAATGCATCTATTCTAAATGTGTAGCATGCGATCGTGACTATAAAATACTAATGAATAATTTAGAGTCAAACCAAAATCTGTGCTCTTTGCAAACTTTTATCTCTTTGGCATTAATGACAGCCGATTTATACCATTTAAAATAAATAATCAAAGGAACCTAAAAGTTAAAAGCATGTCTGTCAACTTTTAAAATAAACTATTGGAGAAACATATTTACAGTATCAGGGTGCCTCACACAAGACCATAAAGGAAATGGTTGAAATTTTCAACTATAATAAAATTTCTAACTTCTATATATTGAAAGACATCATAAATAAAGTGAAAAAAGCAAGCCACAAACTGTAATAAGATATTTGTCATGAAAATAATCATCAAAAGATAAATAGCCAGGTTATGTAAAATTCATCTACAGTTCAACAAGAAAAAAGACAAACCACCCTATCAAAAAATGGACAGGCTATAAAAAGAGAAAATGTGTATGTCTAATAACCATGAAAAGAGATCCTCAACCTAAATTTTAAAATTCTTTATGTCAAAGATAGCACAAAGGGCAAAGAAAAGCTACAACCATGAGAGAGAATTGGCCATGATCCTCATCCTAACTTCTTGTTGGTAAAATGCTAAGTATTCCTGGTACCCTTTCACACTACTTGAAATATCATTTCATCACTAGATATGGAAAACAGAACTGTAAAATTACTAGAAGTGTAAATGGTTACAGTCATTTTAGAAAATAATTTGTTACTATCTAGTAAAGTTGAAGATGCATAAAACTTAGGACCCAACAGTTCCACTTCTACATTTCTATGTTTGGATCACTCTTCTATGTGTGATCACACAGATATGTACAAGAATGTTGAACTCAGAATCGTTTGTAATAGTTAAGTATGGGAAAGATCCACATATTCCTGAGTGGTGGATAAATAAACTGAGATTTATCCATTCAGTAAAATTCAATGTGGCAGTTAAACTAAGCAAACTAAAACCAGTAGGGTCCTGGTAAAAATAAAAAAGTTGAACATCTCCTGCATTCCACTGAAATCTATGTTTAAATCTTAAAAAAAAAAAAAATTCTTAACAAAAATTAAGATAGGAGACAAAAATGAAAAATGTCAACTTCTATTAAATTAGAGTGGTGGGTATGTTAGTGGTCAATTTATCTTTTTTTATAATTGTTTTTTTATGTTTGAAACACTTTGCATTTTTTAAACAGATAAATAATAAAGGAATCACCCTATTACTTTAATAGTTTTTAAAATCCTAAAATCCACTGTACCTTTAACACCCTTCTCCATATCTGAAATGATATATGTGCAAATCATGTTATACATATGTGTATGTGTCTGTATATGCATATATGCCAAAGGATAAAAAAGTCCCAATTTTGACTAAAGTCAAAATTTTTCACTCATTCACTGTTTTGTTGACTCTTCTTTCCTGACCCACATACTCCATGATTTTTGCACCAAGATCCCCTGCTCATTCACCTGATAATAATAAAGAGAAAAAGCAGCTTATATTCAAAAGCCCTAAAATATAAATCCATAAAATCTAGCCTAAATTCTCTGTCCCTATAAACCACATGAACAAACAAACAAAAAATTTACACGTGAGAATCTCAAACAGCATTTTTTTCAATTATTGTATCATTTGATACCATCTTTCTAACTGGAAGGCAGACCATGACTCAGCACTGTTTAGACAGGTACATGCCCTCACCTCATCCTCCCCTAATTTACCCCTCCAGTGGTGCTCTCCATCTTCCATCACCTTTCTCAGTTCTTCCTTTGGCAAGACCAGCCAACACCTTGACTTCTAAATCATCTTGCTTGTGCACACACAACACTCACGTCTTTTAACACCATGTCTTTTTCAAAAATCCATCTTCTCTTGTGAAGAGTTGCTAAGTACTCTTAATGTTTCCCTCTGAATAATTATTATTTCATCTTTCCATCTTAATTGACATTCATCTCACAATAACACTTTCCTCCAAACTTTTCTCAAAGGAGGGAACATTTTCTTCTACTTTCTTACCCTTTATCCTGGTTCCTCACTTGCAGGCCACTCTTTCACTATCCCACTCAACAGCATCTCAACTTCCAGAGTTCCCAGCTTGCCCAAATAGCCTTCCAGTCAGTTATCTATCAGGTCAGGTTATCCTCTCCACCACAGTTCTGTGAATATTCTCAGTGATCCCAAAACTCACTCTGGCCTCAGTGATGCCCAACAGCCTTCGTTACTACCTTGTCCCTATGCTAAGATAGTTTTCTCAGTCTGAATCACAATTGCCCGTGACATTGTTTCCTATTCTTTCAATCTTCTGCATTGTCAGTGAGACCTTACTTTCTGACCCTTTACTTTTATAAGCAGCCATTTCAGAGATTTTCACTAGCCTGAAAGAATTCTGGATTTTTAAAAACTTTCCATTGTTATACACTGCCAATACAGGATATACACTATTTCTTTGCAACAATTACAAGACCACTACTGACTTTTGCTGCAATCAGTCATTTACTCTCATGAAAAATCTGAATTACCCAACAAGGGAGACCAACAGCTCTTAGATATTCCTAGTTGATGCCCACAGTGCCACAAGCTATGAAATCTAACAACGTCCTCTCTGCCTCAACTTCACATTTCATCAACTTATACATACTCTTCATTTTCCATTCCTACTGAAATTACTATGAATAGTGTCTCAAAAACTCAAGGATCATCATAAAAATGTAATCACCAGCGTTTCTATCTTGAATCTCTTCTACAATATATTCTATATATGTCCTTTTACCTTTTTGTGTACTGAAATCATCCTGAAGGTAGGGCTTCAAATTTTGTATGTTTTCTTCCACAGCATCATATATGTAGTATGTTATCATTATTTAGTGGGTACTCAAGTTCTTTGTTAAAATGGACTAAATTCGCTGATATTTTTAGAGACAAAAGTCATGTAAAACTTCCTTAGTTTTTCATAAATTTTTATAAAAAAATATAAAAATCATTAATTAAAATTAATAAAAGGAAGCTGCAGAAATACAGAACCTCAAGGACATCTAGAGATCATTTGTGCCAAGCTCTTTCTGAACTCAGAGATGTTGAGGACCATCAGGAGATCACAAGTTGACTACATTGTGTTTGTATTTGTGTAATTACTATACTAACATAACTATATATGCTTATATAGGATACACATTGCCTCTATAATTAATGAGCATAGTACACTTAGGTGCTATTTATCTCTTCAAATAAAATAACAATAAAAATAATTATAGAGTCATAATATTCAGATTTTTCTTCAAAAATCATTTAACAAGCATCTCCATGTACCTCATATTATATTAGCTATTACTTTGGTTCTGTCACTGTTCTCTATTACAAACCTTCTGTGATAGTCATTTCCATTTAAAGATTATAAAATCAGAATTAAGAAAGATTAAAAATGTGATACACAGCCTGTTAGTAGCAGGATTAAAACTCAAAACTAGGTTTAAAGACACAAAATCCAGTAGTATTTCCTCTAAAATAAATCAAAGCTGCTTTTTGTTTCATTTGTATCATAGGTACTGTCCAGTGAGTTGATTATTTGTTGTTGAGCCTTGATCAATGCATTGTATCAATGAGAAAATGTAATCTACTATATTAGACATTGCTTTATTTGCTTCATTTGCTTTATTTACTTCAGTAAGGCATTATATTTCAAAGTAGCAATTCATGATATGTACATTTCAGAAGTCAAAAATAATAACTTTTTCTTTTATAATCCAAAATAATAGGTCTTTGCCTGCCTACAAGCTATCAATTTAGCAGAGTAGGCAGGGCTATGGAAGAAGGAAACAAGAAGTAATGGTAAATTTATCTCTTACACAGCAGTGTTTGCATAGTTTTCTGCCTTATATTCTTCAGTTCCGGGCTCTTTATCCTGCTTTGAGACTTTTATGTGATTCTCCATTTCAAAATCCCCAACCCTGAGAAATACTAAGAAATGAACCATAAAATTATATGATCCAAGGATTATAAACTAGCACTTTGTTTTTTCATTCCTCTCCCCTCCTCCCCAGATCCTTGTCATGCTTTCTTATTTATTCTGTCTCCAGTACAGGTTGATGAGACTCGTCACTTACCAAGTAACTCTAGGCAAGTCACTGGAATTACTATTATGACTCCTCTAGTAAACTAAGTAAGCTTCATCATGCAGGGTGCATGCAGTATTTATTTGACAAATTCAGTTCCTGGCATTAAGTAGTGTAGTGGTAATATTGGTTAATTCTCAATATCTATAATAAATTGTAGCATTAGGATCACCTGTCAGATTGTTACAAATGCAAAGTCTAGAGATCACTCTAGATCTACTGAATCAAAATCTGCATTTTTACAAGATCCCTTGGTTATGCATCAAGATATTTCAGCTTGAGACACTAGTTGAAAACATGATGGAGGTCCTGTTCCCATGAAAAGGTGACAGGTCTAAAAATGGGTGTGATTCTGGCCAATGAGAAATAATAGGAATAAGCCAAGTCATTCCCAGAAAGGTTTCCTCACTTCTAGAGAAAACACAGTGGGTCCTCTTTTCTTTTTCTCAATGTCATGACTAAAATGCTGAGGATGGCACATTGAGGAGAAAGACAGGATCAGGTTCTTGATCGTGTCTCTAAAATGGTGTCGGCAGCTACTCACCTGAGTCTGCCCACTCTCCCCCTGAGAGTGTACTACCGCTTAATAAACCCTTACTTTGTTCTCTTGAGAAAAATTTAAAATTGAAATAAAATAAAATGGTGTCAACACCTCTTAGAGCCCCCTTATTTCTGGACTTCCTGTTAAGTGATGTAATACGTTTGGTTTTCTATTACTTACTTTCAACTTGAAATCCTAAAAGCTGATAGGGTATGGTTAAAATATGGAACAGTTTATTTCAGCTTCTCTTTTCAAAGTTTGAGGAATAGAATTAATCCAATTTAATTTTAAATTCAATAATGCAGCACTTAGAACACTTGCAGAGATTATTTCACTCTATTGACTTGAAGAAAAAATTAAATTACATTTATTGCTTTATTTATTTTTCACTGCCTTTCCTGGGCACATAATGATACATGTCTCCTCCATCCTCTTAGAGCTGGAGAAACTGGAAAGAGACTGTTTTCCTATGTTTGGTATTTAAGTTCCTATTGAATAATATTAAGAGGACCGCATATAATTTGTCTGTACTTGCTGTTTTTCCAAAACTAATGTCTGTAAATTTGCACACTATAATTAAGTAAGATTGATGTGACTCATACAACAATCCAGCCAAATTAATTCCAAGGACCCGAGGGTTCCTTACTGGGGCTTGTCTACCGTATGAAATGTTTTTCTTTCTCATAGGTATGATAAAGCTATCATCATCATCATTATTATTGAACAATTAAATCAAAGAATTTTAGAAAAATGAAAGAGGATCATGGCAAACTTAAAGGTTTAGAAATTTATAAATTTCTAAAATTAGAAACACTGTTACTATTTTGAGAAAAGCACTCATTTATATCTGTTAGAAATTATTATACTGATTTCAATAGATTAAACCATAAGAAAATAGCATTCCTCTAGGAGAAATTACCCTAAAATTACAATACTAAGTTCACAACATATTTACTATACAGCAATAAAAGTACTGAACAAGGCAAATGATATTTGACACAGAAAAAGAAAGAGGAGGCAAATATTGTAATTCTGATATAAAGTAGGATAAAAATGTGCTGGCGATAGCAAATTACTAGAATCAGGATCATTAACCAAGTTTCACAAAAACTGTCAGGTATTAACAAGAAAATGAACTTTGACCTAAGAAGTGAAGGTGTCTTTGCAATATTAGGACAAGGTGACCAATACGAGGAGCCACACAAAGAGGGCAGAGTAAGTAGACCGAACTATGGGAGATGATACCTACGTTCTAGTCCTGCAATGACTATTTATTAGCTTCACAGTTTCTCATTACTTCTCAAATCTCTGCCTTTTCATCTAAAAATGAGGATATCAATTTGTAACAGCTTATTCAACAGAGATGCTGAGAATATTAGGTGAGACAATTGTGCAAAAGTTCTAACTGCAAATCCTGATAATAGCAATATTATGAAGATAATAATCAAAACAATATCTAAGTGAATAATATATTTGATAACTGTCATGGTCTTTTAATGTATCAACTTGACTAGGCTACAGTCCCCAGTTATTCAATCAAAACACTAACCTAGGTGTCTCTACTAAGGTATTTTGCAGATGGGATTAAAGTCCATACCCAAATGACATTAAATAAGGGAGAATAGCCTAGATAATCTGGGTGGACTTGATTCAATCAGTTGAAGTCTTAAGAATGGATTGGAGGCTTTCCTGAAGCAGAAGAAATTCTACCTGTGAAGAGCAACTTTAGCCTGTGCCTGAATATTCCAGCCTGCCCTCTCAAAGTGCTTGACTACAGACTTCAGACTTGCCCAGCCAGGTTCCACAATCACATAAACCAATTCCTTGCAACAAATCTCTTGAAAAAAAAAATCTATCTGTCTATCTATCTATCTATCTATCTGTCTATCATCTCTCCTTCTGATCTGCTTTTCATGTTTGAACCCTGACTAACAGAGATGATTTTGTTACCAGAAATGGTTCTGGAGGAAAAGAATTTTAGGGATGAGTTTTCTGATTTGGTTTGGTGCTGGGTTTTCTGGAACTGGTTCTCTAATCTGATTAGATTTAAAGGTACAAATAACTCCAGTGTCATTGGTAAAGAAGATAATGCTAGTCCATAGCATGATGTAGTAATAGAGATATGCAAAATATCACCATTAGATAGATATTCTTGATCAAATACCTACAGAAGTTTAAGTTCTGGGTAACCATGTATTTGCTTGATATAGATTCTTACAAAACTAAAATCTTTAAAGAAATAGAAAAAAATCCTTTGACTATCTAGAAAAGCAAGTAGGAGACTTATAAGGAAAAGAAAATTTATTATCAGACTTTGACAGCAAGGCTTTATGCCACAAGAAAATGAAGTAATACATTTAAGTTACTCAAGGAAAGAAAATGCAAATGAAGGATTTTATAACCTTCAAAATTGACTTAAGAACCAAGGGCACATATAAACTATTATCAACATCCAAGAACTCAGGGAGTATTATTTACATGAGCTTATTCCTGTGGAATCTCCCAGAAAATAAGTTTCAAACAACCAAAATTACTAAGAAAACATGACATACATACTGATGATGAACATTAAAAAACATAGCTACACATAGAACTAACACCAAATAAGGGCTAAATGGGAGAGAGTACAATATGCAATGGCTCTATGCTAACAATGGAGATAGGGTACAAGTATTCAAAATAACATGAGATTTAAAAATGAGTGATTATGGGATATTCTAATGGTCTCTTTCTCTGTGTCATTGAGAACCAAAAATATTAGTGTGGAAAAAAAGATGTAACTGACAAACTGTAATAAAGAAAACATTAAGTGAAAAACTTCAGGCTTGAATTTGAAATAACAATATAAACTAACAGTTATTTTACCTTTAAATATATATGTATATTTTTCTTAGTTCTGTTCACTGAAAAGATCTAGCAATGAATACCCCTCAGCCATTCACATAATGGTCCTGAAATATAATTTCTCAAAACTGTAAAACAGGGCACCAGGTCTGAAAGAGAAAATGTGCAAGATGACACTGACATCAGATAGCAATAAAAGAAAGCTATCAAAGATTACTGAAGTTATATCAAATGGACACTGAAGCCAACCTGGGATGACTTGAGTCTTAAAAATAGTATTAATTGCAATGAATTGAAGTCTATTAAATATGCCTAAATCCATAAGTTCATGATATTAAAAAAAAGAGGAAAAAGAATCAGTCACCTTTGGAGGATGATAGGAACCAACTAATTATATTGAAAACCAATAATTAAAGCAAAGATTTGAGAAGTTACCACGCCTTTCCTAAAATGAACTATGTCACTGGGTAGCCAGATGATGATAAGTGTGTCTTCATTAATTAAACAAAATACAAAAGAAATAATAAAATTAGAATATCACAATTTACAACCACCAGGAATGAATATAGGCATTAAGCATCAGTTGGTATCAGAATCACAAAAAGAAATAGGAGACATTTTGTGCCTCTGGTAATCACACCATGCACCTCCTCTAGCACTGCCAGAGGATCAAACTTGACTCTAGATCTGGCTGCCAATTTTCAGGAAACTCAAAGGAACATGTTGGACTGAAGAGGACATTTGTATGCAATCAGTAAAATGCAGACTGTGTGAAAACTACAAGTCAAATGGCCTGGGTTCCTCAACAGATAAATTGTGACAAACACAAGAGAGGACAAACACACAGATTAAAGGGATTCTAAAAGACATATTTTTTAAAATAGACAAGACTAATCTATAGTATCTAAGGAGATTAAATATATGTAAGTGGAAAAAAAACAGGAAAAAAATACAAGGGCTGAAAGTCATGATAATTATTATTTGTAGGGGTAGGCTACAACTTATTTTTTGTAGAGAGATGGCTCATTTGTGTCTGGGATGGACCACTTGGAAAGAGCCTCTACGATGGCTGGCAAAGCCTTTCTTGACCTGTGTGGTGGGTATCATAAAAATTCATTGAGTCATAGTTTTTCATTTTTGTGAGGTTTTCTCTATGTTTTATTTTAAAATAAAAGAATTTTATAAATATACTATCTTTAAATCAGACTGCTTTTCATAAAGAAGAAACCCAGCCCACTGCCAGAGCCCCATGTTGTAACACTGATCACAGGAGCTCAGTGGAAAGTTGTAAAGTGCTTGACATGACCTGAAAAACACACTGAAAGGGCAGCTCTGAGAACAGTAGGAGAGTGCATTATTCTTGTACAGAAAAAGCAGTAAATTGTTATTTATATATATTGATAAGAAGAAGTCCTTGGGCTTCTATGACTGCCAGGCCTTTAGAGTCATGTTCCAGGGATACATAAAGAAGATAAAGACTATTCCACACATCATTCATTTATAGTCAATTATGTAATCTGTAGACAACAAATTCAGAGTTTATGAATTATTGAAGAAGGAAAAGAATGCATCGTATCTTTAAGGCACTGAACTGTTTATGGTAGAAAGCCACACAAAGCCAACCAAAATGACCTCAGGAACATTTGGAAATTCTAAAAATTAAATGTGATTAAACTTTCTGATGCTCATTGTTACATAAATACACACCCAAAATGCCAAGGGTAAAATATAAACATTGCAATCCATGATACTTGGTCAGTGATTTTACTTCAAGACCAATGATTATAATTCTTTACATGAAGCCATGAAGGAAGAATATAATGCCATGAACTCGAAAAAAAAACAAGGTCCTCAGGAAAAGCAGGACTGATAAGAGTGATAGCCACTAGCTACCAAATAGAACATGGTCTCTTAAGTGGAGCAGAATTCATTGTAAATCAGCATATACACAGAAAAAAAATCACTAATGCTTAAACAGGATAAACAGAGAAAATTAGAATTAAGTAGCAGGCTAGTGTTCATCTATCAGTTTACAAGGAGTCAGGAAAGCACAACAGACATGGTTAATACTCTTCTCTGACACGGGTCCTGTTCTGTGAGCCACAAGATACAGAAGGCAAGGCTGGAAGCACCAACAGCCTTCCCAGAGATGAATTCTCCTAAGTGAAATCAGGAACACCCAGAGGTTTTTACTTTGGCCACAAGCTTCAAACTGTCTTGGTAAAAATTTTTTAAGGCTAAAGAGTCAAAAGGAATGGGAATGTCTCCTCATTTTTCACTCCTATTTAGGAAAACTCATATGCAATTGTCAAGGCAGAAGGGGAAAAAAGTAAACAAATGTGTCGGGCAGGTAAATTAGTTCCCAGAAAGAAAATGAGAAAACAAATTCACAGACTGGCTGTAAAAAATAAACGTTTGAGGAAATTTAAAAAGCGATCTTTATTATTTCACTCTTCCAAATTCTTTCACCTGGTACCAACCAGATCCAAACTCTGTGTCTTCTTTCATTGGTCCCTCTCCTCCCCTCCTCACATTTTTCCCAAATCCACCGGCATTGTCCAATCCTAGGCCTTCACTACTTGATGTCTGTACTGCCAGCAGCAGCTTCTTTCTTGCTTTTGTCTCCATCATGGCCTAGTCCCAACCCTGCCATAAACTATATTTACCTCTACTTCCCACTGTGAACCTTACACTTCCAGAAGATTCTTCTCTTGATGTTCCTACCCCACCAGCACACACATACACTAAACCGCAGTGATAACCATGCCCACTTAATCCTTGCTTATCCAAGTCCTATATGTCCTTCAAAGACGCAATCAAATCTTCCTTAATGATTTCACCAAACACTCCAGTCTGTGATGCTCTCTCTCAACTCTGAAAAAGCACTGGGCTTAGATTCCATATGATCTTTTCTTATTCGGTTATACAAGCATCTCTCAGAGCTGAAAGGATCTTAAAAAAGCATTCAGCCTCATGCTTAAATGTCCTCTACATCTCTAGCAAGTACTTAACCAGTTTATGCTTGGACACTTCCCCTAATTTTACTACCTGCTACAGTAGCTCATTCTAGGTTTCAACCGCCCTACAATTACAGAGGTCTTCCTCATAATCAGCTTATATCTGTCACCAAATAGCTTCAAACCACTAGTTATTATTGTACTTTACTATCTATAAAAAAAACAAAACTAAATCCCTCCTGTATATTCCCAATATTCTAAGATTTTAAGAAACTTATCCAGTCTCCCACAAATCTCAAGATATATTTATATGATGTACCTTTAGCCATTCTGACATCATTTCTTCTACTTTACCAAATGTCCTCGTAATTATATGCTGCCTTTTGTTATTCTAGTATTTCAGATATGTGTCAGCCACTCTTAGGGCCAATCTCTAAAATGTCAGAACTTTCACCAAGTCTAGACATTAGGACAATTTCACATTATCTCATTCCTTTCTCTCCCCACCCCCATGGTATCCAATGTGAGCTGATCATATATTAAATGTTTAATCAGTTTGGCTTTGAAATAGTCCTCTCAAATTAGTTCTCGATGAATTGCCCACTGTAAACTGCATGTTTCTAGGCATAGATTAATTTCCTCCAACATTTTTCCTTCATTATAATAAATGGAAAATTACCAGATATTTTTTTCTCAAAAAGAAATAGTTTCAGGGATAGTAAAATATCTTGTGGAAATTAAACATGATACAAGGTTCCAGGCACTTCATATGACAGCATAAATAGACACAGGAAAATACTATAGCATGGCAGCATCAAAAAGAGCTTTGTGAGCAATGACTAGTTGGCATTTGAAACATCGTAGTGACATATTTCACCAGATACAATTTTTGTACTTTCAAATTATTCATTTTTTAAAAAAAATCATGCTTCTCATTTCCAATGCTACATGACGATGTTCCCATGTAGTATAGGAACAAGGCTATTACATTTGCCTGGATAGATAAAACACTTAATGGCCAGAAGTTTCAGACCAACCATTTTCATTGACCCTCAGCTGGCAACAGTTGGTACTGCAAAAGGTCAGCCTCTCTCTGGTTGTTTTTTAGAGCAAACTGCACCTAATTGTACTAATTTTACTCTCAATGTATTGCTTAATTATCTATTGCTCCAGAAGGAACGACATTTCCTTTGGCTGAGAAACTAGCTGTATCACACTACATTAGCACCAAGGGCAAAGTGATGGCTGACTTTCCTGTTTTGGCAGGCCTACTCAGGAGGCACCGTGTCAGCACCTGGGGAGATTACTGAAAGACTGGCCCAACTGCCACAGCTTTGATGGCAATCTGCATAGAATTACCAGTCACACATTAAACAGCCTCATTTCAATTCACCAAAATGAACGGGGCCACCAAATCTCCCCACACAATTCCCTGCTTTCAGTAACTCCACTGTTGAATTTCTCTGTCCAACCCAATGATGCATGCCCACCAAGCTCTGTAATGATGGATGGAGTCATTAGCATTTTAGTTTCTACACTGAACCTGAGGCCAAAGCATATGGTCTGACAGATGTTCCAGCAATGGGTTCTATTTGATTTGTCATGTAGGTGTCCACTTACACTGGACCTTCATGAAAGAATACTAATTTGTAAGTTACAGTCCAACTCCTGTTTCAACTCTTTCACATCCTCGAACGTTATAACATGTTCTGATAATAGAACACTCAGAACATGCTTTATTCTATATTTCAGTTTACACTGATGATTAAAAATCACCTTTGAACCCAATCAAATGACTTCAAATGGACAAGATGGACAAAAATGCAGGTAATGTTTGTACTAGGCTATCACCATCTACGGCAGGGGTCCCCAACCCCCGAGCCACGGACCAGTAAGGCTCAGCTCCCCATCACTCGCATTGCCACCTAAACCGCACCCCCTACATCCGTGGAAAAACTGTCTTTCACAAAACCGATCCCTGGGGCCAAAAAGGTTGGGGACCGCTGATCTACAGCATGATTAGTACTGCCAGTGATTTGGTTATTTGAGGAAATGTTTCATATACTCACTTTCTCCTCATTCATGGTTTATTAAGGTAAACTATATACAGCAAATTGGATAAATCTTAACTTCTGACAAATGTATATACACCCATAGACCCAAAGCCCCAATAAAGCTATACGACATTTACTTTACCTCAAAAAGTTTCCCTGCTCACTTCCAGTTCCTAATCACCCCCCAACCCCAGTCAAATACTGTTCTGATTTCTATCACCACAGATTAGCATCTAGAGAGTCATAAGGCATGAACTCTTTTGTGTCTCTTCTCTTTCAGAAAGCATAATATTGCTGAGCTTTATAAATCCTGGTATCAGTAGTGCATGCTTTCTAATTTATTGCTGAGTAGTGTGAATGAACCACAAATTGTTTATCCATTCTCCTGTTAACGGACATTTGGGTTCGTTACAATTACTGGTTGTAATGAATAAAGCTGTTATAAACATTCTTCCACAAGTCTTTTTGTGAACACATGCTTTTATTTCTCTTATGTAACTACTTAGGAGTGGAACTTCTGTGTCATATGTTATTGTTCCCTTATATATTCACTTTTTCCTGCAATCACTTTATCTACTATCCATATTATTGTGTTGAAATAAAAAGGACATGACTAAAATTTTTAACCCATGAACATATATAACCTATTTTTTTTCTTTCCTGTGAGAAAATTATCTGGTACCTCTCAGGAATATAAACAGACATTTTTATTATTTTATTTCACTATAAATCGAACACTGAAAAACATTAAACATTAAACCATACATTAAAATCTCACTTATGATCTTATTTCCTATAACCTGGGTTTTATCATAAGCCTTAAGTTATGATCCACAAATTCTCTACCATTGGGGGTTCCTTAGGAACACAAAATGGTATAGTTTTAAAACTTGTTGTAAGCATTATAAGACATCTGTTCATGTGGGGAAAACTGCAAATTGTAAGCTAAAAAAAAAAGTTGTGTTCATATCTAGAATGCAAGCTACTTCATTGAGCGTTATGAAAGAAAACGAATTTGGAAATTCTCTAGGAGCAACTAAAGACTTTATCCTAACTCCCTTATCCAATATGAATGAACTGCATAACATACTTTTTTAAACTATGTTCCACAAAACCTCATGATTTCACCAGATTTATAGCTTGCTGACACCAATGGACTTTTTTTTTTTTTTACACAAGAGCATGATATATTTTATTGAAGGTATTTCTTTTGGTTGTGCTATATCCATTATGGATAATGCTACACCAATGGACTTTTAAAAACATTCATCCATATTGTTTTATGCATCAGTAGTTTGCTCAGCATGTGCAAGGAGGTTAATTTGGCTATATACTTTGTCATTGTTTTCTAAATGTCTAGAGGGAATGACCTTATTTAAGACTCTCTCATTTTATAATCTGAGATCTTGCAGGAAAGAAAACTCCGTAAAGGGACTTCCCTAGTGGCCCAGTGGTAAGGAGTCTGCCTTCCAATGCAAGGGACGAGGGTTCCATCCCTGGTTGGGGAACTAAGATCCCACATGCCGCAGGGCAACTAAGCCTGCGCACCACAAATACTGAGCTCACGTGCCGCAAACTACAGAGCCCACATGCTCTGGAGTCTGCACGCCACAACTAGAGAGAGAATACCTGCACACCACAACTAGAGAAAAGCCTGTGTGAGGCAACTAAGACCCGATGTGGCCAAAAAGATAAATTTAAATAAATAAATATTTTAAAAAAAAGAACACTCCTTAAAGATATAGCAGACCCACTATGATATGTTTTATGGACTATCCCAGATTATCTCAGGTAACTCACTAAGTATCTGCTTTTTTGTGCTCCATTCTTTAATTTGCCTGATTTGTGTGTCATTTTAAACAATAAAAATGATTGAAATATCAATTGTAGGCTAAAGACAATAAACAAGTGCGAAGTTATTCTCTAAATGTATTTCTATACATAAATTACTTTGAATGTCATATACTATCAGGTATTCATGGCAGTTGTAGTGTATCATTTTTCATTTAAAATAGAAAATTGTACGCTTCCTAGTTTTTGCTCTTTTACACCATATTCAAACAACATTTACCAATTGAAGCTCAATATTATTATATTATATAAATGATTTGGAGGACATAAAAAGTTGATGGCCATTTTATTACACCTGACCATGGCAGGTGTAACAGCTACTCCATTATTGCATTACTTTTGTAATAGGATGCAAAGACCTTTCATTCTGAGTTACTTCAGAGTACATTCGTTCACAGCAGTCAGCAGAGATTTTAAGCAGTTGTTCTCAAAATGATACTTAATTTAAGGAACGATTTTTTTTCCCACACAAAACTAATAACTTAAAAGTTTTAGGGGGCTTCCCTGGTGGCGCAGTGGTTGAGAGTCTGCCTGCTGATGCAGGGCACACGGGTTCGTGACCCGGTCCGGGAAGATCCCACATGCCGCGGAGTGGCTGGGCCCGTGAGCCATGGCCGCTGAGCCTGTGCGTCTGGAGCCTGTGCTCCGCAACAGGAGAGACCACAACAGTGAGAGCCCCACGTACCACAAAAAAAAAAAAAAAAAAAAAAAAATTTTACATTCCTCCATGAAACAAAAAAAGGTGATCAAGGCCATGTTTCAGACCATCAAAAATAATGTAGAGACCTGGTTTAGCATCTTACAGCTGGAAGGGATTTTGGTCTCTACCCACACCTCCTTTTATAGATAAAAAAATCTATGGCCTGGAAAAGTTCAATGAATTCTCTAAGCCAATATAATTAACTGGGTTATAAGAATTAAAGAGTTAGAATTAAGGTTAGAATTAAGAACTGGGCCCCTTGACCTTTAGGAAGTTGTTCTACACCAAGCAAAAATAACTTGACATCTATCTGTGTGTGTTGGCCTGTAGATGCATTGTGGAATCAAGATTCTTCTTCCTTTATTATGTTTCTACTAGTTTCAGCAAAAGATGGATCATTTTTTTAAATCATTGGCCACTTTCTGATTCACTCACTCTATAGATGCACACATATCAATTATATTTATATATCTACACCTTTATCTCTATGTCTCAGTCTTATTTATTTGAAAACAACCCTAAACCAGGCAATTGATAATCTTCAATGTTTCTTAAAGATGGAGAAGAATGATTCAAGGGAATAAGTTAAGGTAATTTAAGTGGTATTATTGAAAAGGCAGAAAAGCTTTTTCATGAATAAGCATGTAAATTGCTGAAGAATTGGGCAATGTCAAAATAGACAAGAAATATATAAATTCACCTTGGAAAATGTAAAGAGAAAGAAGAGGAGAAAAAAGAAAGCAGAACAGAAATTGAACAGAGTATTTTTATCTCTCATCTTTATTTAAAAAATGGCAAGAGGAAAATTTTTTAAAACTATAATGAAATGAGCCAATATACAAAAGTAAGAAACAAACAATAAATGAGCAGTATTTTTACTGCAACCCACTCAGACCAGCAGGGCCAGAAAGTCTTTCTTGCCACAAGGCAGCTGGTGTCTAAGTACACAAAACCCTTTTTATTTCAACGTCCCATTAAATCCTGGGGCGTAAACCCAGGGGCAGACAGCAGAGTCTCTGGTTCTCCAAGACAAGACTATATAGATAACAATAAAAATTAAATGCCAAAAATGTCTCTACCTAAATGAAAAACAACTAGCAAAGTAATTAGATAATATATCTAAACACATTCTTAATACTATCAATATATAGGCTGAGAGACAGAGAAAGTAAGAGGGATTCTAACTAGATGTTTAGATGATGAAACAAGTTGTACATTATACAATACACTCTACAGGAAGAATTATCTTATATTTAAATACCTGTAGTGGAAATTAGCATAATCACAGGGAAAAAAGGAGAGAGTTCATTTCCTTTTCACATATTCAGGATGGTATCCTGATATGCACATATCAAATAAATTACAAAAGTAGCTATAATTAGATTGATATGAAATACATGTGTTATAACATCCGACTGGATGTAGGAATTGAATGAAAAAACACATTTATAACACCCAGTACAATATCACACATTATATTGGTATGATTTCAATAATCATTTATTATAATTATTATCCCAACTTCCTGAAACCTAATGATGATCCTTGACACTAATTTTCTCTCTCTAAAGATATCATAAAATAAAGCCTGATGTCTATGTTCAAGAAACTAAGCTAATGATTTTCCTTTTTGGTCTCTATTGGCAGTCTCAGGAATTTAAAATTCTAACTAATTAAATCTCTTTCCTCATTCTGATGCAAACAGAATTAAATAATAATAATAATAAAGGTGCTCAGAGAATATTATTTCTTACATTCTAGCTTCAAATATTTAGCTCAACAATCATCTGCCCTAGGTCCAGCCCTAGTTGCTCTTAGCTCCTCCCACCTCCCCACCCACCTCTGCCCCTAGGATTGACAGATATTCTCTGAAGATATGGCACATTCCTTAGTGACTGTTTTCTCACAGGTTCTTTTAAAGCTCTTTATATGCACCATTCACATTTCCCAATATGTATGCTAAACTGCAAATCATTAAATACACATTTATTGCGGATTTAATATGTGCAAGGCAAATATCTTGTCCTCAGATCTGTGATTAACCCTTATACACAAAAATCCTGAAAAAAAATTTAATTGGCTCTCTTCCAATTCACATTTCCAGAAATACTCCCAAAGGTTTCTTAAAATACTTTTGAAAACTTTATCAGAGTATGACAGCTCCTGCTTAAGTACTATGCTCTTGTAAGTTGTTTTCAAAATGTTAAATGAGACATTTTTCATTTTTTTCCTATTTTGAATGGATCTAGAAAAATTGTTTTTACAGTTTGGACATAACATTAGAGAATTATGATTCTCTAATGAGTTCATGAGTAACTCACCCAAATACTTATTAACTATACACTGTTATATTTTTATTCATATTCCAAAAATGGAAATATCTGAAATGAATCTGCAACTAATTAAGTCAAACCTACACAAAAGACAACCTGTCACACACATATTCCACCCTCCACCCCCCCACACACATACACAGGGAAAAAGAATTTGTGATTTTTTAAAAATCAAGTGTACCCTTTAGTTCAGCTGACAATGTGGCCTTACCTGCAGCCATAACTTGTTATGTACAGCGTCTCTCCCTGTAGCGATACACTGAAATGTAGCATTCTGCCCTGCATTGACCTCTACGTCCCCCAGACGGAGGAAATGAGGAGATTTATCTGTGAAGACAAGAAAAAAATTACTTTTTTCCACATGAAGAAAACATGCCGTGTTACTTTCTCCCAGCAGAATAATGTTGTTCATACTTTTACCTTTGGCCAAGACTAATGTCATATGGAAGAAAATTGAGTTTTCTCTGTGCTGAAAGACACGGTTGCCTTTCTCACGCTCAGTTCTCTTTTTTTAATAGCTTTATTACGTATCGCCCCATAATTGCTAGAGCAATTCTATACAGAGTGACCACCAACGATTACTGCTGGAGGACCCCCATAGTATGTTGCATACAGGTGATAATAAAAGTTACAAGTCAAAGCAAACAAAAGAGATCAAATAGGCACAAAGCAGAGCATAATAGAAAACTATAAGGAAAACACAGAATGACAGCTCAAAAACTGACATATACATGGCCGTTGAACTATTAAGTTACAGTTTAAGCAGTTACATCTTTCTTTTCTTTTTTAAAGAAATTTCAATAACTATAATCCTCTAGTACTTCAAAGAACAAGGTAAGGGACTGTTCTTCTTCCTCTCAGAGTATTAGCTTAACTGTTGTTAAATCCACCTCCTATTCCTTCATAGTCCTAAGAAAGTTACCCAAAAGAAATATTAGACCAACAAAAAAGTGATGACTGCCATCAAAATATACATGAGTTATATGACCGTCAAACAAGCATTCTCTATAATTACCTTTTAAAACTGAAGCTTATTCAGGTTTTCAACTGAAAAGAAACATAAATGGGAAAAGCTAAGCCTCAGTGAGTAAAGATAGTGCATGGAGGACCATATCACAATGAAACTACTGTTGCGCTCAATTTCTGTATTTTTTAACTTGTTTACTCATGAAAGCCTTTCTTTAATATCTTCTTTCAAGAAGTGTAAATGAACAGTAGATGGAAACACCATTCTCATATATGAATGGATTGAAGGAGTTTAGTAAACCAACTTGAACTTTGAGTGAGATAATTTCTCCTTTTTCTTAGAATACACCACATGTAATAAATCATTTGACCTTTGCCTGCTACATCTTTCTCCAGTGCCTCATCTCAGTAGATGCTTCAGAAAAAGGAATGCTTGAACTAGAACACAAGCTAAAACAGTGGTTCTCAAATTGTGAACTCAAGACGATCAGCATTAGTATCACCTGGGAACAATCAGAAACAGGTGAGGGGCCAAGCAATGTGTGATTTGCCATATCCAGTTGGAGATTCTGAGGCACACTAGGGTTTGACAACCAGTTAGCAGGAGCAGGAGCCTTGGCCCCTGGTACGGTGGCCCCTGTGCATGTTGCTTACAAAGTATTAGAGAATTTCCACCAGGAGGGTTACTGAACAGATCATCTAGAATTCATGGGCCCTATAAATCACTGCTGTTGGGAGATATAGCTTAAGTCTGAATTTATACCAACCGTTTTATGCCTGGCTCTACTGAATGCATGAAGTAATTGTCTTTCAGAGTATGTGATATAAACACAAATGTAGTTACCCCATCTGAAGACCAATCAATGTGCATCTAAGGACATACCAAACTATGTGTTAATAAATTGAGTTTCTTGTTTTGTGTGCTTTCTATTGTTTTGTTGTTTAATATGAATTAACCAGAAATTTATTATGACATTAAAAACTTAGTCTTAAGTTTGGAATAAGATGAGTTAACTCATTTTCTTCATTTCACCCCAACTTTCAACTTAGCAGATCACATAAGTTGGTGAGGCTTCTTTTTATTTTCTTTTCACTGAACTGATTTGTTATTCTTTGCTTTCCTAGGCAATTTAATAATACCAAAAGATGGAACGAGTCCTACCTAGAGTTTCATTTACATTTTAATTTTTTTCTGTCAAAAATAATGTCAACTAAATAAACTGAAGATCTAACAGGCTTTATTAGGGGATTCATGAATCAGGCAGCATCCCAACTATTAACTATAAGACAGATCGAAGGGGTTGTACAAAATGGAAGGTTTTTATAAGAAGAAGAGTGGGGCAAGGGAGCTACTAGCAAAAAGAAAAGAAGTAATTATTTTTAGGCCAGGACATCTTCTTTGAGGAAGAAAAGGAACAGCAAAGGTTTTATGATTCAGATCACCTCTTCTTCCTCTGAGAGATGGAGAGGGATCACAGGACAGATTATCTTACTGGTGCTTGACCATGAAATCCAGATTGGTCAATTAAGATAACATTTCTGGAAGAAACTGAAACTGCAATTGGATCAGGTATAAATCTAGGTTTTGTATCATGAACTTTTAGCATGAGTGATGCCATTTTGGGACTGTGGTTTTCCTTTGAACAGTAATTAATTAAAAGAATCCTTTAACATGTGTAGTACAAGTCTGAAAAATATTTGATTCAAAAACTCTAGAAATATTTCAGTGTTCTTTTAAAACTGAACAAAAGGCTAGGAGTAACAACAACAAAAGAGAGAGCAATGACCAAGTGATAATCAATAGTCACTACCAATATAAGACAAGTGTTGAAAGGATATAGAAAAATACAGTTCTTAATCACAACCTACCACAAGGATAACTCAGGACTTGGATGTCATCAATGGCAATATAACCACTTCTTCCTCCTGAGACTTCAGCTTCAAATATTACCTGTCAGGAAGAAATAGAAAACACTTACAACAATCATTTTTAAGGAATTTTCACAGTGAAGGAAAAATAGCTATAACACACTTACGAAAATTAAAATTTAATTTTCGTCCAATAAGAATTAAAATTTCATCTTATAATGTGAGTAATTTCCTAAACCTTGTACAGGTAAACAACATTTTTTTGAAGAGCAATTAAATTATTGAGGTCAAGGAGTTCTCACTAAATTTCTTAAGCAACTATTATTAAGTGTTGTAGATTTCCTGAACGGGCAATATACAGGCAGAGTGAACAGGCAGATATAGCAAATCTCATATCTCTAAATTTTCCTTTATTGACTTTTTCCATTTTTGTTATTTATTTAACATATATTGAGCACCTACAAATGTGCCAAGCAGTATGCTAACCAGCGAAGACATCAACTGATCTAAGCTTTTAAATAGCTGAATTTTCAAAGACAGAAGTCATCAGATAGATTAGTGTTACTCCAGGCAAAAGGAACCATATACAATGGAATAGAACAGAACTCTGTGTTTGGGAAACCAAATGAATGTAATCTGTATAGCTACAAAGACTCAAGAGGGAAGAGATGAAATTAGAGAAGTAGGCATGGAAGACTTTGAATACCATGGGAGTGAAGTCAGGAGCATATCCTGTCAATGATTAATCAATTAAAAATATATATTATTAATAAATATTTTAATAAATATATTTTTAAAAATCAATGTTCAGATATAAGCTAATGTTTTAGAATTTTGTTGTTACAGTCAATCACAGAACTTCGTAAAGACTTTCCCTTAGTAACGTGTGCTGTGACTCTTCAAGAGAAAACAGATTAAGCATGCCACATTTCAACATTTTATTTGACTATGGGCTCCTTTATTCATGGAGAGACATAGGTTATCTTTGGAGTGTTTCGCAAAACGTTTTAGGAAACATTGGAAATTGATATTTAAAGTAGGAATAAAATGTAATCAAATTGGTCTATTACAAATATATTTGGCTCAGGACTTCCCTGGTGGCGCAGCGGTTAAGAATCTGCCTGCCAATGCAGGGGACACGGGTTCGATCCCTGGTCTGGGAAGATTCCACATGCCATGGAGCAACTAAGCTTCTGTGCCACAACTACTGAGCCTGCGCTCTAGAGCCCGCAAGCCACAACTACTGAGCCCACGTGCCACAACTACTGAAGCCCGTGCGCCTAGAGCCTGTGCTCTGCAACAAGAGAAGCCACTGCAATGAGAAGCCCGCGCACCGCAAGGAAGAGTGGCCCCCACTCGCCGCAACTGGAGAGAGCCCGCACAGTTGAGAGACCCAACGCAGCCAAAAATAAATGAAATAAATAAATTTTAAAAAATAAAAATAAAGAAATATATTTGGCTAAAAGGTGGAGGATGGCCCCAAAGAAGGTAAGACTAGAAACAGACAAATAATATGCTAGTAGCAGTGAAAATAGAAAGATGAGAAGAAAAAGGAGAGATAAAAGAAATAATACTAAGGAAACAGACAAAATAGAAATTATTGATTCATTAGTTGTATAAAATGATAGGAAAATTCTCATTCCTGGCCTGGGTCCCTAGGTAGATAATGCTATTGTCTGTTGTCAAGAAGGAGGAAACGTCCCGCAGGTCTCATAGAAATGGGACCTAAGAAGTGGCCAAAGCAGGTAGCTTTTATGCTTTTTAGACAAAGAAACAATAAATTTGTGAGGAAGTGACAGGAAATAGTTTTGGGTGCTCAATTAGTGAAGAACCTAAACAGAGTTTGGACCTGGGGTAGTAAATTAGTGAAGTAGCAAGTTTTGTTTACACAGACTTTTCAACTCTGCATTCTCTATCTCTGATAAGAGATAAGGGTGATAAGGGTGTTCTTCTACCTCCAGATGCAGGCGGTACACCTTTCACCTGATAGATTTATTTCCTGCTTTCAGAAAGACAGAAAGAAGGGTCAGAGTATCCCTCTTGCACTGGCCATTCCTTAAGAAACTAATTGAAAATAATCAGTATACCGTTGAGGCACATTTTGAGGCAGGCTACCCCATGACCCAACACTATCAGGATCCCTAGCCAGAACATGTGATACAGAAAAAGATACAAATTTGAGGGAGAAGGTAACTAAGTACATTTCAGACATTTCAGATTCGATTAGCCTAGGATACATATGGGGTAAATGCTTAGGAGATAACTAGACAGATATATCTCAAAGAGAAGAGATGGGTTTAAAATAAAGCTATAGATTTGGAAGTCATCATCATGGCAGTGAGTAAGCTACAGATTTGAAAGTTACAGGGATTGGTGAGTAAGACAGCATAGAAGATAAAAAGCAGCAAACCATGAAATGGAAGGCAAGAAGACAGCCAGCAGAAGTAAGGCCAACAAAGTACGATTCAGACAGAATGGTCGAGGAAGGCACTCCCCCCAGTCAGGCAGGTCAACACTCCCACCAAAAGGATTAGAAAAGGCCAGATAAATTACAATGACCATAATTTTAAAACATCAGATATCTGCATAAACAATGGCATCTAGATGAGCACAAATTTTATGAGGACAGGATCTCTCCAATGTGATCCCAGGATCTTCTTTCCCATGGGACTATTTGCCAATTCTGGAAATTCTGTGGTTCTAGCTCAGCACAGATTTAGGGCCTCTATGGGAGAAAGTGAAAACACTGAAGCTTGCTGTAACTGTGTAAAAAGAACAACAAACTAGAAATTTAAGAGTCTGAATAAAATAGATGCAGACTATGGCAAAAAACATGAACTGTAGGAGAGAGGTCAAGGAAAACTAAAAAAGTATCAATTAAAGTTAGCCATTAAGGGTTCTCTGGTAACTTTTGACACAGTTTTACTAAAGTCGAGGGGGATAAGTTTGACTGTTTTTATTGTTTTTACTGAGCACTTACTATACTCAAGAGACTGTTCTAACTGAGCATGCTCATTCATGCTCACATCTTCTGTTGTTTCCTCTCTCTTTCTCTCTCTCTCTCTCTACACACACACAAATTCATTACATCTTCACTACAATCATATGAGGTAGTTATTATTTTTATCCTCAATTTAAAGAAAGTTAAGTGACTGCACCAAAGTCTAACAGCTAACAAGTCGTAGAGCCAGGGATGGACCCAAGTCAACCTCCAGGATCTAATCTTCCATCAACTTCACTACACTTCCTCTCAAGATCAAGAAACAAACGCAGTAGAACATTTAATTTAAATAGACTTTAAATTTCCTTTAAAAGTTTAATATGTTAAATTTTTAAAGTGTCATTTTAAATAGCAAACTAATTATTCTATTGACTAAACAGCAGTATCATCAATCAGCGATTACATCCTTCCCATTCTCATACCATATCTACATCCACCCCAAAGCCAATGACAATGGAACACAGCAGGCTGGGTGGATGGTTCATCTCCCCTCCGATCACTCCCATCATAAGCTACCTCCTGTGTTAGTTCTTTTCTACTTCAAGTTTGCCCTTTATGACTATTAATTTCCCTGGAATAAGTTAAAGCTGAGAAGTAGGAGAATGAGGTTTTTGGGGGAAGACAAATACTTCATGATGAAAGGAGAGCTAATCTATAAAGACAGAAATATATGTGTGTGTATGTGTGAGTGTGTGTATACATGAGTGTGTGTATACATATCATTTGCATTTCACGTGAAGGTATTTGATATGATAACAACTGTCATGTCACTTTCTAAATATTGGAACAAAGGTTTAGCAAGAAATAGAGGAGAGAAGTAGAGACTTTAAATAATGTATAACTTGGAGCAGTTGTGGTACAGGCCACTATCTTGGGGGTGAGAAAATTTGTATTTGACACCCAACTCTCCTATTTACAAATTCTTGAGCAAATCACATAACCTTTAAGAGCCAAGTCTCAACTCCATAATATGGAGATAATGCAGCTTTCATTATAAAGTTTTGTGAGGATTAAACAGTAGCATCTGTAAAAGTGCTATATAAACCAAAAGGTAAGATTATGAACATTGTTAATATAGGACATTTGTATAAGTATATTCCAGGAAAACAAGTTTTACTTGCTCGAATGGTAGTTCAAGGAAAGGGAAAGTATAGAAAGAAAAAATGAGAAAATTATTTTTGGAAAAAATACAGACTTATGAATAGACCACACAGCTGAATAATTAATCAGTTCATTATTTCAGGTTTGTTACAGTCAGCATTAATTAAATTATTTTAATTCTAGGCTTATCTTAGTTTTACTTTCTCGAATTGTTTTACTTCGTAGGTGGTAAGTTTAAACATATTTACTACACCCCTGAGGAAAAGTTTCTTATTTATTCATTTAAATTGAGCTTTATTCTGGACAATAAATTTAGGCCTTGATTTAAAAGGGAGTGAAAGAATTGGTTCTTTAGTAAAGAAAAAAAAATTGTTTCTCTTGTTAGTGACCTCATTTTCCCTAAGTGTTGTCTCTGCCTCATTAACTAGAGCAAGAGGAAATTTCTAAGATCAGATTCCTTTACTGCTAAGTATCTAATCAGCTTTATCACTTTAACAGAGCCCTCACCTTGTAAGTCTCTTCTGTCCACTCAGGGAAAACCAATCTCAATAGCTTAATTATGCAAAACTTGCTTGGGCTAATGCTCAGGTCAGAGCTAATGCTGGGTGTCAAATAGAAAACTAGGGCTTCCCAGGAGAAGACAGCAAGGGAAGCCATACCAGATGTCAACTTGAACCCATCCAGGAGGCCAGCCTGTAAGAACAGAATGAAAGGGCTCTGCTTTTTATGCTGTGTCCACTCTACTCTGTTACCTGAAATACTGAAGGTGATGATTCTAATCAAATTTTTGCTACTCTAGCAACATTTTTGGATTACTAACTAAATAAGTGAAGTCAAGTCAAATTAAAGGAGGGGAGGAGGCAAACTCTAAAGAACAAGAACAACTTTATCTTTTGGCAAACTGAATTAATGCAGAAGAAGTACCTCATACAATGGAAAGCTGAACTCAAAGTAAGGAGCCTGGGCTCTGGTTGCTGGTTTGCTATCACATGTAACCCAGGCAACTAAATTAACCATGTCTTCAGAGCCTCACATGGGCAATACTGGCCTTGCCCATAACTCAGGTTTGTTGTGAAGATTGAATGGTATATATGAAATGATTAAATGATATATAGAATGCTATGTAAGACAGGACATTATGGACATGAGAAAAATCTGAAATAAAAACTTGCACTTAATTTTCTTTCAGTATATCACAGTGTTAAAAGTGTAGGCTCCAAAGTCAGATATACGTTGAGTTCACATTCTTTAAATGTTAACTTAAACTTCTAGAAAAACATATGTAAAGTTACTTATGTAACTTTAACTGATGTACAGTCTAAACCTAAGTTTCTTTTTCTATAAAAAGAAACTATTAGTATGAACCTCAGGGTTAAGGGGGAATTAAATGAGATAACACACATGAACCATTTAGCACAGCTCCTGGCACACGGTAAGCATTCTAGGTTAAGGGGCACCACTGTCATCATGGGAAGAAAATATCCATAAAGGATACATGTACTAAAATGAAATTTCTTCCCATTCCCTCCTCTCTTTTCAAAAACTTAACTCCCTGCCCTGAATTTGGAAAATTAAAAAAATTTTTTTAAAAACTTAGAATAAACTGGTATTTCATTCCCATAAACCTCCCCAAATATGTTTTCTGTGATTTGAAGTTTTAAACACTGAATACTGTTAATGTAAAGTTCAAAGTAAATTACACATTTGTCTTCAAAGAATAAATGTAACAAAATGAAAACCTACAGAATAGAAATAGGTTTACTTCTACACGTTCCTGTCCAAATTTGGATAATGAATAAAATAGTCATCTATAATAAAATAGTCACCTGAATAAAACAGTCATCTTAACCGACATTACTAAAGCTGCAGGTCCATCCATATCAGTGCTAGTAAAGCACATACATCTACATCTATGATGTCAATGTGAGGCCTCAAAGTAAGGAGCTGTGCTTGACTCAACTTTGTGTCCTCAAGGCTTATTCTTACTACCTGGTACATAGCAGACATTCAATAGATGCTAGCTGAACAACAACAATAACAAATTATATATAGATATGTACACACACACAATGTATAATATACATGAACATAATAAGTATGTTAGCATCATTAAATATAATTGACTTCTCTTTCTCTCATATAAACTCTAAACATTGGATTCTCAAGGATCCATCCCAAGCCACCTCTCTCTTTTTGCCATACTTTTCACCCTGACAGGATAAAGGAAGATGAGCCTACAAAAAGACAGAGGAAACCAAGAAAAAATAAAGTGTGTAGAGATATAAAAGGGAAATGGAGGTACATGGTATCATAAAAGCCAATAAAAGAATATCTGAAGGAGAAGAGATGTCAGGACCAAATGCTGATCAAACACTAAGTAAGATGGAGATTAAAAATACCCTCATATATATCTTATAACTAGAAGTTTGTACACTGTGACCAACATATCCCCACTTCTCCCAAACCCCAGACTCTAGTATCCAACATTCTAGTCTCTGTTTCTTTGAGGTTTTTTTTTTTTGATTCCACATATAAATGATGTAATACCAGAGAACACAAATTTCTGGTTATAAGATGAATAATTTCTGCGGATCTAATGTATAGCATGGTGATTGTGTTTAAAACCACTGTATTACATACTTGAAAGTTGTTAAGAGAGTGAATCTTAAATGTTCCCACGACCAAAGAAGAAATGGTAATTATGTGACAGGGTGGTGTTAGCTAATGCTATAGTGGTAATCATTCTGCAATACATACTTGTATCAAATCAGCACATTGTGCACCTTAAACTTACATAATGTTATATGTCAATTATATCTCAGTAAAGCTGAAACAAAACCACTCCTTATATGTAACACTGTGGTTAAGAGTGACCAAATGAAGCACGATGATATGAAGTAACAGAAATGGTAACCATATTAGACAATAATGAAGAGAGCAAAGGAGTGGACATGTTTGTAACCCTCCCACAGGAAGTATGCCTGAATCGGTGGAGAAATCTAACCAAGGATGGAAGAAGATATGCGGTCAAGGGAAGCGTTCAACTTTTTATTATCACTTTTAGGACAGAAAATACTTAGACGTTTTGAAGTTGATGAAGATGATTCAGTTTGAAGGGCATGTTTGAGTGTACATGAGAGAAATAACTGTTAATGTGAAATAGGATAGCACAGGATCCAAATCACAGGTCAGAGGAGGGGCTCTACTTCTTTTATAATGTGAGGAAAGAAGGAGAGGATGAATGAAGATATGAGTAGGATTTGTAGGATTGGTAGATAAGGGAGTTTCTCTTGTATGGCCTCAGTTTTCTCAGCTACAAGGGATGGGCTAGTGGGAAGGAGGAGTGGTTGGAGTTTGGAGAGAAATGAATGGAGTAGAATGGACAGAAGAGGAGAAAAGGAATTGAAAAGAAAAATGTGATAGGATCTCCAGGAGTATTCTGGGCCCATCTGAAGTCAGTGACTGTGAATTTCTAGTGATCCTGATCTACTATGGAGCGTGATTCTATTTAAAATAGAATTTGCTTGATTTTAAGCTCATAAAAAGTAGACAGAAAAAAAGGAATCAAGGAGTTTATGGAAATAGAAAATGTGACCAAAAAAAGATTACAAAGAAATCAAATTTTGATACAATGAGCAAATTGATGAATTAGCAAAAGACAGATGGTTTGATCAACGGATGCTCCCCATGAGGCTGATGAATGATCTCAGTGAAATTAATCAAGTAGAAAGAGATTAATTTATGTTATGGTCAGAAGGTGAGATGCTTACATGTAAAGCTAGAACACTTGTGAGATATTATAAGGTCTGTATAATAAGAGCAGTAGGTTAAAAAAGGTAGGTGATTTTTGGAGACGAGGAGGTGAAGGAACTACCTAGGGACTTTCCACAAATATACCAAAGCCATCAGAATAATGGTGGGCCTTGGGAGTGAAGAAAGCAAATCTGACACCAGTAATAAAGTTCAGGATGAATAGAAGAAAATGACTTGGGATCCAGAGGAAGGCAATCATGAGGGTGATGGCATGGTTGAAAGAATTCAAAGGGGCAAGGGTGTTTTCCATCCATTAAACTGATCCTAAGTTGCAGGGTATTAATATCTGCCCTTTTAGAGACTGTTTGGGAAGAAGTGTCCTCAGTCTAGAGCCACAAACAGAGCATGATTATTATAACATAATTAATTGTCTCAATAAATTCTCAAGGTTTATCTTTACTACTGAAATATAAGCTCATTGAGGGCAGTGACCTGTTTATTCCCCACAGCATCAGTGAATCACAAGAATCCTGTTGAAAACTGGGGCTCAGATAGAGTTTCAACATGTTACAGAAAGGAACCGTGCATCAGTTAATTCTAGCTAATAGTTTTGCTTTCAGGGGAATTATGGGATAAGGTATTTAATTCACTTTTACCTAACTCATAAAATTTTGTTGACATAATAAAATGACTCTCCCTTGAGAAAGTTTCAGATAATTTTCCCAAGCTAATTTACAAATCATGAAAACATAATTACTTCCCTTGAATAGTTAAATAATGCTGTGAGGAATAAATTTCTGCTTACAGGCCCCAGAAGATCTTAAACTGAGTAAGTCAAATACCTATGTGGAAACTTCAAAGTATAGAATCCAGTTTCTTTTCAAGTGTGAAAATATTCTATTTCTGTTCATACTTAAAAATTAATATACACATAAATGGCAGATGATACCAAAAGTCCAGCGTATAGCTAACCGTCACTGTTAACCCACTGTAGCTCCTCTCACAGGCACTGTCAGTCTGAGGTTCTACTTCCTCAGTAAAGATTTGCTGAAAGTGTTATAGAAAAGGAGCTTCTCCCTGTTAGACCCCTACATGCCAGGCTGGCTTGCCTATTGAGTCATGTAATAGTTGGTTTCTAAGAGTCTAACACGTGAAAATGTCTTTAGTAAAGGCCTGGGGGCTTTCTGAAACAAACGCATTGTTAACAGCCCTTGCCTACTGCTTCCTTACTTGTTTATTTAGCTCCTGAAAAACATAAATGCCTGCAACTGCAAAAGGTACCTAGAAAAAATACATAAGCAAAAGAAATACTGGTATATTCTTTGGTTTTAAAGCTGCTTGAGAGAATAATTAGAGGATTCTAATTATAATGCATACTAAATATGGAAGGCAGTTAAGACATATAATATAGCTGAAATTGATTCTTCATCTAAAACCCTTTCATATTTCAGATTTTAGCTATCCTTACACCTCCATGACTTACAGGTATGAAAAAACTCAAAATCAGTCATTTTCCTTGAGATGTCCTGAGATTAAATATGATCAGTTTCTTAGGAGGACTAGTCCTGTCAAGACTTAACATTAGGACTGTGCAGTCTGCAGAGAGTAATGAGGGTTCCAGAGATTCTAAAACATACACTGTTACCTGAATACATACAGGTTTTTTGTATAGTTACAAGGCCTACAATGCAGCAGAAGCACACGCACGTACGCACGCACAGTCCTATCTTTCCACACACAATTATAATAATATAATAGTGACCTAAGTAGATTTTTGAATGCAAATTCTGTGTATAGTGGAGACAAGTATTCTTGAATAAAATGTCAATATTACAAAAATATCCTGAGGTTTAAATTGCCTAAGTGATGAAAGGGACTGCTACATTATCTAACATGGATGACAACAGCAGGTATAACAAGACCGCACTTGCATCAAAAGCAACTGCAACCCTTTCCAGAGTGGTATTGTGTTTGCCTGATAAAAAACAGAACATCAGTGAAAGCACATGCCAGTGTCCAGGCAAAAGTAAAAAATGCAGGACCACAGATCAAAAGGATAAAATAAAACCTAAGAGATTTCACACCAGAGTAGACTGTATAAAATAAAAGCCCAAAGAAGGCTGTCTGAGAAAGCTCCATGCTAAAACGAATATGCAAGCATAGTACATTCCTATGCTTCAAATTAGCCCAGGCTATCTCTAATGTAATCACCAAAAGTATCTAGAAGATCTAAATAAAGGAATTAATAATAATCATTTTTAGAGCTTAAGCCAGAATGCTTCTGCTCATAATAGTCCATTAGTTATTTAAATTAACTTTCATTCCTTAAACACACACTTGTAAAAAACTGTCAATGGTCCTTTTAATTTGAATAGATATTGATGTAGATTCATATGTAAAAAAACACATGACTCTATAATATGGCTAAGAGACACCCAAACTCCATCTCTGAAAACAGATAAACTTAAAACTTGAAACAAGAATAAATAATACTTACAAAATAAATGCAAGAGGAATTTTTGTGTTCTTTGCATGTTCTCTATATTATTAAGATGCCTTTGGGGGGGCTTCGCTGGTGGCGCAGTGGTTGAGAGTCCGCCTGCCGATGCAGGGGACATGGGTTCATGCCCCGGTCCGGGAAGATCCCACATGCCGCGGAGCGGCTGGGCCTGTGAGCCGTGGCCGTTGAGCCTGCGCATCCAGAGGCTGTGCTCTGCAACGGGAGAGGCCACAACAGCGCGAAGCCCACATACCGAAAAAAAAAAAAAAAAAAAAGATGCTTTTGGGGAGGAGGAAGGCATATACTGCTTTCTCAAAAAGGTTTTGAGGGACTTCCCTGGTGGCGCAGTGGTTAAGAATACACTTGCCAATGCAGGGGAGATGGGTTCGAGCCCTGCTCTGGGAAGATCCCACATGCTGTGGAGCAACTAAGCACGTGTGCCACAACTACTGAGCCTGCACTCCAGAGTCCGCGAGCCACAACTACTGAGCCCGTGTGCCACAAGACAAGCCACCACAATGAGAAGCCCACACACCACAATGAAGAGCAGCCCCTGCTCGCCTCAACTAGAGAAACCGCGTGTGCAGCAGCAAATACCCAACACAGCCATAATTAATTAATTTAAAAAACAAGGCTTTGATATGTCTTTTATTATAATGGACACACACACACACATATACACACACGCAAAACACAGATAAGAGCACACCAGCATCAGGCAGAGCCTCAACTCTGAGTCACAGACCTCCACTCAAACCCCTGTGCTGACCTCATGGAGTCATTGTGAGGATTAAAAGAGATTATACACAATTTGGAAGGTTCTCCATAAATGTTAACCCTTTCTTCCCTTTCCTACCCTTCTCCAGTGACTGATCCAATGGGCACTGCCCTAAGACCACAGCCTTTGAGAAATAAGGCAAGAGGGCAGTTTCAGGTGGCAATGATGCCAGAGACCATGAGGAAACAACTCTTACCAATTTATTTATTTATGTTTTTAAACATCTTTATTGGAGTAAAATTGTTTACAATGTTGTGTTAGTTAGTGCTGTATAACAAACTGAATCAGCTATACATATACATATATCCCCATATCTCCTCCCTCTTGCGTCTGCCTCCCACCCTCCCTATCCCACCCCTCTAGGTGGTCACAAAACACCGAGCTGCTCCCCCTGTGCTATGCAGCTGCTTCACAATAGCTAACTGTTTTACATTTGGTAGTATATATATGTACATGCCACTCTCTCACTTTGTCCCAGCTTACCCTTCCCCCTCCGCATGTCCTCAAGTCCATTCTCTAGTAGGTGTGTGTCTTTATTCCCATCCTGCCCCTAGGTACTTCATGACTTTTTTTTTCCTAGATTATATATATATAAGTGTTAGCATACAGTATTTGTTTTTCTCTTTCTGACTTACTTCACTCTGTATTACAGACTATAGGTTCATCCACCTCACTACAAATAACTCAATTTCGTTTCTTTTCATGGCTGAGTAATATTCCATTGTACATATGTGCCACATCTTCTTTATCCATTCATCTGTCGATGGACACTTAGGTTGCTTCCACGTCCTGGTGACTGTAAATAGAGCTGCAATGAACATTGTGGTACATGACTCTTTTCGAATTATGGTTTTCACAGAGTATATGCCCAGTAGTGGGATTGCTGGGTCGTATGGTAGTCCTATTTTTAGGTTTTTAAGGAACCTCCATACTGTTCTCCATAGTGGCTGTATCAATTTACATTCCCACCAAAGTGCAGTAGGGTTCACTTTTCTCCACAGCCTGTCCAGCATTTATTGTTTGTAGATTTTCTGATGATGGCCATTCTGACTGGTGTGAGGTGATATCTCATTGTAGTTTTGATTTGCATTTCTCTAATGATTAATGATGTTGAGCATTCTTCCATGTGTTTGTTGGCAATCTGTATATCTTCTTTGGAGAAATGTCTATTAAGGTCTTCTGACCATTTTTGGATTCAGTTGTTTGGTTTTTTTTGATATTGAGCTGCATGAACTGCTTGTAAATTTTGGAAATTCATCCTTTGTCAGTTGCTTCATTTGCAAATACTTTCTCCCATTCTAGGGTTGTCTTTCCGTCTTCTTTATGGTCTCCTTTGCCATGCAAAAGCTTTTAAGTTTCATTAGGTCCCATTTGTTTACTTTTATTTTTATTTCCTTTTCTCTAGGAGGTGAGTCAAAAAGGATCTTGCTGTGATTCATGTCATAGAGTGTTCTGCCTATGTTTTTCTCTAAGAGTTTTATAGTGTCTGGCCTTACACTTAGGTCTTTAATCCATTTTGACTTTATTTTTGTGTATGGTGTTAGGAATGCTCTAATTTCATTCTTTTACATGTAGCTGTCCAGTTTTCCCAGCACCACATATTGAAGAGGCTGTCTTTTCTCCAATGTATATTCTTGCCTCCTTTATCAAAAATAAGGTGACCATATGTGCATGGGTTTATCTCTGGGCTTTCTAACCTGTTCCATTGATCTATATTTCTGTTTTTGTGGCAGTACCATACTGTCTTGATGACTGTAGCTTTGTAGTATAGTCTGAAGTCTGGGAGCCTGATTCCTCCAGCTCCATTTTTCTTTCTGAAGATTGCTTTGGCTATTTGGGGTCTTTTGTGTTTCCATACAAATTGTGAAATTTTTTGTTCTAGATCTGTGAAAAATGCCAGTGGTAGTTTGATAGGGATTGATTTGAATCTGTAGATTGCTTTGGGTAGTATAGTCATTTTCACAATGTTGATTCTTCCAATCCAAGAACATGGTGTATCTCTCCATCTGTTTGTATCACCTTTAATTTCTTTCATCAGTGTCTTATAGTTTTCTGCACACAGGTCTTTTGTATCCTTAGGTAGGTTTATTCCGAGGTATTTTATTCTTTTTGTTGCAATGGTAAATGGGAGTGTTTTCTTAATTTCACTTTCAGATTTTTCATCATTAGTGTAATAGGAATTTAAGAGATTTCTGTGTGTTAGCTTTGTATCCTGCTACTTTACCAAATTCATTGATTAGCTCTAGTAGTTTTCTGGTAGCATCTTTAGGATTCTCTATGTATAGTATCATGTCATCTGCAAATAGTGACAGCTGTACTTCTTCTTTTCTGTTTTGGATTCCTTTTATTTCTTTTTCTTCTCTGATTGCTGTGGCTAAAACTTCCAAAACAATGTTGAAGAATAGTGGTGAGAGTGGGCAACCTTGTCTTGTTCCTGATATTAGAGGAAATGGTCTCCGTTTTTCACCACTGAGGATGATGTTGGCTGTGGGTTTGTCACATATGGCCTTTATTATATTGAGATAAGTTCCCTCTATGCTTACTTTCTGGAGGGTTTTTATCATAAATCGGTTTTGAATTCTGTTGAAATCTTTTTCTGCATCTATTGAGATGATCATATGGTTTTTATTCTTCAATTTGTTAATATGGTGTATCACATGGATTGATTTGCATATACTGAAGAATCCTTGTATTCCTGGGATACACCCCATTGGATCATGGTGTATGATCCTTTTAATGTGCTGTTGTATTGTATTTGTTAGCATCTTGCTGAGGATTTTTGCATCTATGTTCATCAGTGATATTAGCCTGTAGTTTCTTTTCTTTGTGATATTGTTGTCTGGTTTTGGTATCAGGGTGATGGTAGCCTCGTAGAATGAGTTTTGGAGTGTTCCTCCCTCTGCTATACTTTGGAAGAGTTTGAGAAGGATAGGTGTTAGCTCTTTTATAAATGTTTGATAGAATTCACCTTTGAAGCCATCTGGTCCTGGGCTTTTGTTTGTTGGAATATTTTTAATCAGTTTCAATTTCAGTACTTGTGATTGGTCAGTTCATATTTTCTATTTCTGCCTGATTCAGTCTTGGAAGGTTTTGCTTTTCTAAGAATTTGTCCATTTCTTCCAGGTTGTCTGTTTTATTGGCATAGAGTTGCTCGAAGTAATCTCTCATGATCCTTTGTATTTCTGCAGTGTCAGTTGTTATTTCTCCTTTTGCATTTCTAATTCTGTTGATTTGAGTCTTCTCTCTTTTTTTCTTGATGAGTCTGGCTAATGGTTTATCAATTTTGTTTACCTTCTCAAAGAACCAGCTTTTAGTTTTATTGATCTTAGCTACTGTTTCCTTCATTTCTTTTTCATTTATTTATGATCTGATCTTTATGATTTCTTTCCTTCTGCTAACTCTGGGGGTTTTTTGTTCTTCTTTCTCCAATTTCTTTAGGTGTAAAGTTAGGTTGTTTATTTCAGATGTTTCTTGTTTTTTAAGGTAGGATTGTACTGCTATAAACTTCCCTCTTAGAACTGCTTTTACTGCATCCCATAGGTTTTGGGTCATTGTGTTTTCACTGTCATTTGTTTCTAGGTATTTTCTGATTTCCTCTTTGATTTCTTCAGTGATCTCTTGGTTATTACATAGTGTGTTGTTTATCCTCCATGTGTTTGTATTTTTTACAGATTTTTTCCTGTAACTGATGTCTAGTCTCATAGTGCTGTGGTCAGAAAAGATACTGGATACAATTTCAATTTTCTTAAATTTACCAAGGCTTGATTTCTGACCCAAGGTATGATCTATCCTGGAGAATGTTCCATGAGCACTGGAGAAGAAAGTGTATTCTGTTGTTTTTGCATGGTATGTCCTACAAATATCGATTAAGTCTATCTTGTTTAATGTATCTTTTAATGCTTGTGTTTCCTTATTTATTTTCATTTTGGATGATCTGTCCTTTGGTGAAAGTGGGGTGTTAAAGTCCCCTACTATGATTGTGTTACTGTCGATTTCCCCTTTTATGGCTGTTAGTATTTGCCTTATGTATTGAGGTGCTCCTATGTTGGGTACATAAATATTTACAATTGTTGTATCTTCTTCTTGGATTGACCCCTTGATGATTATGTAATGTCCTTTTTTGAATCTTGTAATACTCTTTGTTTTAAAGTCTATTTTGTCTATTTAAAGTCTATTTTGTCTGATACGAGAATTGCTACTCCAGCTTTCTTTTGATTTCCATTTGCATGGAATAGCTTTTTCCATCCCCTCACTTTCAGTCTGTATGTGTGCCACAGTCTGTATGTATGTATCCACACCGGTCAGAATAAAAGGGAGAAAGAAAGAAAGAAAGAAAGAAAGAAAGAAAGAAAGAAAGAAAAACTAAAGTAAAATAAAATTATTAAAGTAAAATATAAAAAATTATTAAAATTAAAAAAATTTAAGTAATGAAAATAAAAGAAAGAAGAGAGCAACCAAAACAAAAACAAATCCACCAATGATAACAAGTTCTAAAAGTTATACTAAAAAAAAAAAAAAAAAGTACAGACAGAACCCTAGGACAAAAGGTAAAAGCAAAGCTATACAGACAACATCACACACAGAAGCATACATATACACACTCACAAAAAGAGAAAAAGGAAAGAAATATATATATCATTGCTTCCTAAGTACACAGCCTCAATTTGGGATGATTTGTTGTCTATTCAGGTATTCCAGAGATGCAGGGTACATCAAGTTGATTGTGGAGATTTAATCCGCTGCTCCTGAGGCTTCTGGGAGAGATTTCCCTTTCTCTTCTTTGTTCGCACAGCTTTGGATTTAGCCCTGCCTTTGCGTGTAGGTCACCTGCGGGTTCTTCACTCAGACAGGACAGGGTTAAAGGAGCAGCTGATTAGGGGGCTCTGGCTCACTCAGGCCAGGGGGAGGGAGGGGTACAGAGTGCAGGGTGAGCCTGTGGCGTCTGAGGCTGGCATAATGTTGCACCAGCCTGAGGCGTGCCATGTGTTCTCCCAGGGAAGTTGTTCCTGGATCACGGGACCCTGGCAGTGGCGGGCTGCACAGGGTCCCGGGCGGGGAGGTGTGGAGAGTGACCTGTGCTTACACACAGGCTTCTTGATGGCTTCAGCAGCAGCCTTAGTGTTTCATGCCCATCTCTGGGGTCCATGCTGTTAGCTGCAGCTCGCGCCCATCTCTGGAGCTCGTTTCGGTGGTGCTCTGAATTCCTTCTCCTTGTGCACCCCGAAACAGTGGTCCCTTGCCTCTTAGGCAGCTCCAGACTTTTTCCTGGACTCCCTCCCAGATAGCTGTGGTGCACTAGCCCCCTTCAGACTGTGTTCCCGCAGCCAACCCCAGTCCTCTCCCTGGTATCTGACCTTCGAAGCCCGAGCCTCAGCTCCCAGCCCCAACCCGTCCTGGCGGGTGTGCAGACAGGCCTCTCAGGCTGGTAAGTGCTGGTCAGCAACGATCCTGTGTGCAGGAATGTCTCCACTTTGCCCTCTGCACCCCTGTTGCTGTGCTCTCCTCCGTGACTCCGAAGCTTCCCCCCTCCGCCACCCACAAAGGGGCTTCCTAGTGTGTGGAAACCTTTCCTCCTTCACAGCTCCCTCCTGTCCCTATTCTTTTGTCTCTGTTTTTTCTTTTTCCCTACCCAGGTACGTGGGGAGTTTCTTGCCTTTTGGGAGGTCTGAATTCTTCTGCCAGTATTCAGTAGGTGTTCTGTAGGAGTTGTTCGACATGTAGATGTATTTCTGATGTATTTGTGGGGAGGAAGGTTATCTCCACGTCTTATCCTTCCGCCATGTTGAAGCTCCTCTCTTACCTCTTTAGTACTGCAGTAACACACCCACTACCTTACCCATTCTTAATCTCTAACGCAAAAAACATTTTAAACAATCCTACACCGGCACCACTAAACTATCCTTACATGAAACCTTTTTTTTTTTTTGCGGTACACGGGCCTCCCACTGTTGTGTCCTCTCGCATTGTGGAGCACAGGCTCCGGACGTGCAGGCTCAGCGGCCATGGCTCACAGGCCCAGCCACTCTGCGGCATGTAGGATCTTCCCGGACCGGGGCATGAACCCGTGTCTCCTGCATCAGCAGGCAGACTCTCAAACACTGCATCACCAGGAGAGCCCCACATGAAACCTTTTTTATCTCAATTAGAGGCCTACTATGGTGAAGCCAGCTGAGACTAGAGACCACAGTATAATGTGTCCAACTACCTTCATTGTTTAGAATACCCAATTCCAAGACAAGCAGACAGACTGAGCATAATACTATATTCGAAATGCCTTTAAATATGTATCAGAAATAAATTGAAGTAGGACCCACTGTTCATGGCACAGCCTAATTTATGTTAGAGTATGAATTTAGCAATAAGAAGAAAAAGTCAAAAAGGCAATTAGAAGAGGGAAATGAAACAAAAGGTAACTAAAATAATCCAAGATCTAAAAATGCCATTCATCACATTTTTCATCCTATGGGTCTGTCCTTAAATACATAAGCAAACAACTTACATCATAAAAGATCTGGTATAAAACTGAAAGTGGAGAAGCAAAGGGTAGCAAATTCATCAGCAAAATGTCATTTCTGTATCTTTGCTATCATAGCTCCACCATCTGGGTTATATTTTATAGTTAGTTGTCTGAGCCAGAAATAAAAGATGACTGGTTAAGTTTGCTATTTCTATCAACATGACACTGAATTTCAGCACTATTTTTCCTTGCTTCTTGAGATGTGCCATTTGTCTTCCTGCAATCCACAGGCAGAACCTTTTAAATTTTAGCACCAACAGTCCAATCTCACACATAGCAGAAGTAGATCACTTCACTTGCACAACTATATCTGAAAAAAATGCTTTCAAACTAACACAGTAAGACTTTTTCTCACCAAACATAAGTGACTCTCAAGAGCTTTAATCTATACTCATGGAGCTCAATTAAGAAAATTAAAATGAGCAGAGCAACCTATACGTACTATCACACTAAAAAATCTATCAACATACAAAATCTGTTGGTAGTATGCATTTATATTATAAAGAAAAGCAAGCTTTAAGTGAACCAGGTAATTAAATACCATTCAACAGGTAGTATAACCAGATCAGACTACATCAAGGCAAAGTTCAACTGAATGCTAAACCTGAGCCCTCACATCACAAATGCAAACATATTAATAAGTAATTGTTTTGTTAAGACCACGTGTAAAAAAAGAACTCTTTATTTTCATCATATTGGCTTAAGAATTAAGTAATTTCAAAAGTACTACAAGTAACCTTTCCCTCTTAAAAAAACAGGTTAGGGTTAGGGAAGGGAGAGATTTTTACGCAAAGTTAATTAGTGTAACCAACTTGTGTATTTAGTTGAACATAGGGATAAATAACTCCATAAATTTTTTCCCATTTTATTTTGCAGGTAAATGGGCAAGAACAGTGATATCTTTGGCTCTAAGGATTAAATAGTACAGATATAACTAGCTATTATATAATTTAAGATATTAGTGGGAAACTTTAGAAGAAATCCTAGCACTACAGTAATGCTAGACATCCCAGCACTGCTGAAAAATGGGTGCCTACACAGAAATGTGCAGACACATATTTGCCTTGACATTTTTATTAAAAAATTCTGAGCTTAATTAACTAAAAGTATACATTTCATTTAATTCTTTACAGAATATCAACTAAAGTTCAGTGACATAGTTAATAAAGTAATCATGTGTCATACATCAGTGAACGACACAGTCATACTTTAAGAATCTTTCTTGATAAAATTTTAAGACAAAAAGTTGTTATCTAGAATACTCAGAGATCTGAAGTTGGCTAGTACTGAAGTCTGAAATCTCAATCAAAAAAGGAAAATGGACATCCCTTTCTATATTATAAAATCAATATTATTTCTGAAGAATACTCATAACCCCTCAGGGTATCTGGAAATCAATAAAAAATGGGTTATCTGAGGCAGAGAATTTTAGAAATAACAATACTGATGAGAAAGAAATCATTGGAACTCTTTGTATAACTACAAAAGCCTAAAACTATATAAAAAATGTGATTGGTTCATAAAGCATTTTTGTTACCCACAGCAGACAAAAGGATGGAATAAAATTGGCCTTCAAAGATAGTGAAAGATAAGCTCTATCTTTACTGAGAAAAGGGAATGAGAAAGGACGAAAAGCCTTAATTTTTTTTGCAGGATTTGATTATAGGTGAGGGAATGTGACAGTCACTGTAATAACCAAGTTTGTTCTTTAATGAACAGCATAAACAATAGAAACCAACCTAAAGCGATTTAGGTGACCTGAAAGAGTCACTCAAATGAATCTAGAAGTAGATTAGAAATTTTTTAAGACAAAGGCCTTTTCCAGAGACTTCAGAAGATATTTAACCTTCTTAAACTTTGCCCTGGTTCTGCACAGTGACATTAATATATTAGCAAATCATATATATGTTGAAGGTTGCAAAAATACCTTGGAGAGGCCAGGCCAATGGTCCAGCATCAACAACATCTGGAGACTTGTTAGAAATGCAAAATACTTAGGCCTCACCCACAAAGTCTCTCCAGTTGATTCTGATGCAGGTCTGAGAACCATGCATCTGAAATGATCTACCTTGGTTTAGAGATAAAGACTCGGAGCTAGAAGTCTTTGTCTTGGTTCTACAATTAGTAATGGAAGAGTTGGTTCTAAGAACCTGTTTTCTTGCTTCAGTATCTTTCTCTTTGCATGGAAAATCAATTCATGGTTGGACTCATGGGTTTTCTTTTTCAGATACCCAGCTAAAATTAAAATATATGAATGTCTGTATAAAATACTAATTTTATAAAGTTTAAACAATTGGCTATTCATTTATTCATCAAAAAAATGTCTGCAGTGAGTAATATTTGATAGTCACCAGAAAGAAAGAAGTACCTAATGTGATTGGTTTGCACCTACAAAAGGACACTGGCAGCAATAACTAGAATGAAGGACTGGAATCTCATCAGAAGGAACTAAACATCTAAAACTGCACCTAAACATGCTTGGATATTACTCAGCCTATCAAGAAATATCTATTGCACACATGTACAACAATGTGAGAAGATTTTATCCCTATATTCATATACATATTTATGAAGAGAGCAAGTACGTATTATTATATCTCCAGGAAAACATGTGTGTGTGTAGTTTGTTTGTTTGTTTTTTTAATCCAAAATTTTACTACCAAAACACCAGTGTTTAAAGTAAATAATCTTAGAGGCTTTACTTAAATTTAATATGAGACTGAAAATAATGTCATAAACGTTGCCTTCACTCTGAGATTTATAAAACAGTAAGTGAAGTTCATGTAATAAAATGAAAAGTTTTTATTCCTTTCACTCTATGTTAAACCCAGTTTTCATAGATAGGAGAGGGATGAAAATTCATCTTTAATTTTCCCTATATTGTATGTCACCAAAAAAGCAATGATTTACTGAACTAATTCAAACTCTGGACTCTCAAAAATCAGAGGGCTCTCTGAATTGTAAATAGACCTAAACTTTACTGGTGAAAAGCATGGCAGAAAGAAAAATAGCCAGAATGTATTTTTTATTCAGAAATGAATTAGAACCACTAAGAATTACTTAAATATGATATTTTGAGGAGATGCACCAGGAGGAATTTACAGGAAATAAAATGATTTCCTTTTTACTTACACTATAGCTCTATTCATTTTTAAAAGACACTAGTTTAGCTGTATCTACACTGTTTGTACCTATTTTCTTCTGTAAAAGGATAAAGGTTATGGGAAATCCCTTCAAATTTCTTTAATAAGATCACTGCATAATGTTAAATCAAGCAAGGTAATAAAATGATTATGCTTAAAAGATCAAAATATTTTACACATACAGTGATACCACAGAGTTAATCATGCATGGTTTAATTGGCTAGTAGATTAGTGGGTTTTTTTTTTTTTTTTTTTTTTGGCCTCACAGCTTGTGGGATTTTAGTTCCCCAACCAGGGACTGAACCTGGGTCCTTGGCAGTGAGAGTGCGGAATTTTAACCACTGGGCCGCCAGAGAATTCCCGGCTAAGCCTTGATTTTATATTTTCCTTTCCCTTTTCCTGAAGTGCCCATGCTAATACTAGAGATAATTGAGAAATCCAAGGCAATGGGAAAGTAAAGGAGATAAATATGGAATTAAAATACTGGCTTCATTGTCTACTGACCCTTTTAGCATAGCATATGCATTTGAATGTTATATAGCTATCTATTAACACCTAAAAATGAAGAAGAGATAAACAACATGGAAAAACTTGGTGCCTTCATAAAAAACATTCTAATATAGAAGAAAGACAATAAGTGAACATATGTTATGTTGACAAAGAACAGAGGATGAGACGTGATCAGGGAAATCTCTGAGAAGGTAAAATCATGACTGTAATTTCATAGAAAAAAATCTTAAAGCATATAGACCCAACCAATGGTAGTCACCTCGAGGGAGGTGTTGGGTAGAAGGGGTGAAATAATATGGAGGAGTTTCACTTTTTTATTTTTTCAACTTCTGTATTTGGATTTTTATAATTTATTAATATATTACTGACATAATTTAGAAAATCTTTTTTAGGCCCATAGATTATATTATCATTCTCTGAACTACATTTTTGATGACATGGCTTCCTCAAAAATATATTTTAAAATCCATTTTTTTAAAAAGAGATCAGATTTTATTCTAAATGTAGTAGAACAGGCTTATAGCAGAGGAGAGACTTAATCTAAATTATGATCTAAAGAAACTGTTTGTGACAACTGTTGGGATAAGTATTTTGTGGGAGAGTAAGAGCCAGAAGCAGAAGCAATATTAAGGGGACCACTGCAGTTACTCGATGAAAGGGTGATGATGGTATTAACTAGGGGTATGGCCTAGGAAATGGAGAAAACGGCCCTTGTCTTTGCCAGCCTCAATGTCCAGTATAGCAAGTGGCATGTAGTATGCCTTCCATACACACGTCTTCAGGTACGAAAAAAGGAAGTGAGAGAGTTAGGGAGGCCAGCTAGTCATAGGGCTGTAGGGTACCACTTTTCTAACTTGAGTTGGAGAGATGGGAACACTCTCCTTGGAGACACTTGTGTAATGTCCATTTCTGAAAGCAGTTTATTAATCTCCTAAGCAATTAAAGATTTATATAACCACTATTTAAAAAAAATTATTTTCAACAAACTTCACTTTTAGCTCAAGTCCAGTATTAAAGTATGCTGTCACTGAAATTTCAAATACATTAGAAGATTTTACAGAAAAAAAAATAGGATGTCATAACACGTTACTCTAAAGGTGCCTAAGAAACACTGCATTAATAGCTTAACATTTAATGGTATAGTTCCCCTTTAAAATATGAAAAACAAAATATTAACCTAAATTACAAAACTGATTTGCAGTCTCTTAGCTTTTCCACTTCTCTTGTTAGTTACAGGCTGAGGTCTCTAATCAATTTTTCATCCTCAACCTGTTTAGCCATAATTTCTTTTATACCCAACTTGATCTGTCACTCTATCCAGCTCTGAACTTCATTTTCTATTTTACCTGCACAAATATAAATCCCATCTTGTCATAGGTTTTTTACTCTATATCAAACCCAATGCTTAAAATTAGAAATTAAAAATAAAACTTCAATTTCTTTTTCAACATATTAGACGATTCACTGTTTTATCATTAACTATATTTCCCACACTGTACATTTCATCGCCATGACTCATTTATTTTGTAACTGTAAGTTTGTACCTCTTAATTCCCTCACCTATTTCTCTAATCCTTCCCATCCCCTCTGGCAACCATCTGTTTGTTCTCTGTATCTATGACTGTATTTATCTTTGGTTGTATTTGTTCATTTGTTTTGTTTTGTTTTGTAGAATCCATATATAAGTGAATACAGTATTCGTCTTTCTATGTCTGCTTTATTTCATTTAGCATAACACCCTCTAGGTCCATCTATGTGGTCAGAAAGGGCAAGATGTCATTCTTTTTTATGGCTGAGTAATATTCCAATATATATCTATACCACAGCTTCTTCATCCATTCATCTATTGATGGGCATTATGTTGCCATTTTTAGCTTTCATTAAATTTAAATAATTACATCTACCTAGTCACTACCTCATTGGACAGTAGAGCTCTGAAATATGCATTTCAACAAATTTGGAGAATAGCATTTAGGAGGTATATTAAGGATAGTCAAAAGTAAAAGGAAGTCAAAAGTAAAAAAGACGTAAATGGAGTGTCACAGTAAATTTTCATATAAGAGCAATCTAAATTCCATAAGAATCAAGAATAGGCTCTACTCTTAAGGGAAGCTTTGAGTTAAGCCCTTACATGGTGGACTAATTATTTAATGGCACCAACAAGCAAGAGTAACATGATTAAATCTAGAATCCAATACCAGTAGCTACTCAGCCTGAGGAAAATCTCTACATGTGTACAAATGACAAAACAGGTCAAGGGTGCTTTATATGGATCATGCAGAGCTGTATGGTTTGCTATTACAGTCAAATATTACTTTCCAAGTTTGGATTTCATCCTAATTTTACGGACGACAAAATAAGCAGCATGGGTGAAAGTTATACTACAACACAAAATTGCTGATACACCAATTTAATGTCCAATTTCCAACATGCTTGCTCCCTAGATTCAAACAGTGTGAGACAAACTCAAGATTAAATTTTTGAAACCAAGTAATTTTATGTAGTGAAAATGTATTATAAACTATACTCTCTTAAAAGGAGATTTTTATCTTAAGGGAATCAGATTGAGTCTTAAGTTAAAATACAACTGTTGATCATCAATATGTGTCTTACAATCCTAAATTTATTTTTATTTTTTTATTTATTTATTTTTGCGGTATGCGGGCCTCTCACTGTTGTGGCCTCTCCCGTTGCAGAGCACAGGCTCTGGACGCGCAGGCTCAGGGGCCATGGCTCACGGGCCCAGCCGCTCCGCGGCACGTGGGATCTTCCCGGACCAGGGCACGAACCCGTGTCCCCTGCATCGGCAAGCGGACTCTCAACCACTACGCCACCAGGGAAGCCCAATCCTAAATTTTTGAACCTTTTTTTTTGTAGGAGTGAATTCTTTAAAAAGTGTTAAACTCTCCACATACAAAGAGAATACTAACTTCCCAAGGAAAAGAAATGAGAGTGTTTATTTAAGTTTTCTTTTAAAAAGATAAACCTTAAACTATCCCACTTACAGGCTATGGAGGGTGGTGGGGCAGAGAAGAAGGGAGAGAGTAATAGACATTTTACCCAAAATCATCTAAACTGTCAGCTGCCTTAGAAAATCAGTTTAACAGCAGAGCCTTAGACAACAGAAATATCTACGTTTTACTTTTATTAGTTTACATGTCAATATGAAACATCGACATGAAAAGTCTACTTTGTTAAATAACTAAAATATATAAAATATTCTGGCCCTTTTAGTCTTTTTAGAACAGCAGATTAATTGGTACTTCTTTTTTGCAAGAATTTGAAACTGCCGTACAAAACCAAAGGCAAAAAATGTTCTAAGTATACTTGACATTCTAGATAATTCAGAAACAGGTAGAGCCTATCTTCCTTCAGGGTTTGCTGAACAATGGCAGGTCCAGCCCTACACAGCCCACTAACTTCACAGACAGCTGATCTGACAAAGGAGAGAAATACATTATTGTCCATGATGGGCACGTCTACCTCTGTGAGGGAGGGGAAGCAGGGAACCTTACCCCACGGGAACCTTTCCAAAGCCAAGTAGAAGGAAGTTCTAAAAGAAGCACTCATCAGGACTGGGAGTACCTGTGAGAAGGCAAATGGCTCCCAGAAAAACGCTTCCTGAGAAAGCCCTTGGAAGAATTTGGTAAAAATCACATAAGAATGAAGAGGAGACTGTTAGCAGAGAGACACTTGCTGTGGTGGCTACAGCGGTAGGACCAGAAGGGACCATAATGTAGTGAGCCCAGTGGTGTGCTGGTAAATGTTCAACAACTTACTGGGAAGCAGGGGAGATGACAGATCCTGGTTTGTGGCACTTATTATTTCAGTGGCGAAAATACTCCCACCATGGCCAATTTCAAGCTACAAATGAGAAGTTACTGAATGCAGAGTGGGAAGAGACTCTGTAGCATGCTATTATATAGTATGTTCCACCATAAAAAGACAACAGATGCAAACAACATCAAGAGTATAGATAATAAGATGCAGTAAATTAACTAGGAAGTGATCAGTTTTAAATATATATTACTTTGTTTTTAATATAATTTATTTGATTATTCACTTATATAATGTGATTAGTAATGGCTATGTTAACAGCAAGATCACAAAATTCCTAAAAATTTAACAATCAGCTTTGGTGAGCCAGTACAAGCCAGCTCTTGCACAGCACTAATGTGTCTGGAAGGTACAGGGGAGTTTCCTTGCTGTCCTGCGGACATGGGGGTAGTTCGCCTGTCTCCACATGGAGACTGTGCAAAGAAAGGGAGATGGTACTGGGAGCTCCAGGTCTCCACAGGCAGCAGCTACGTGAGGGGCCACCCCAGCTGGAAAGGTCAGAGTGGTGGACCATTGGTAAAGCTTTGGGAGGGACATAGTAGCCTCTTTCCAAGGGAGTCCTTGAGGATAGAGGGGGCTGATGTGAAGCAGAATACCATGTCAAGTAAATCATCCCTATGGCAGCTATGAGGAAAGCCCACACCCATCAGTGGAGCTTTGAAGCAAAGCAAAAAGCCATAAAAGAAGCAAACTCAGAGTAAAATCAGGGTTTCCTCCCCACAACTGACATAGGTCCAGTTAAGGAAGAAGACCTCTGCCCCCCTTATGTCTGCTTCCAAACCCAGTACTGGCAAAAAGGCAAAAGAAACAGTCAGCTGTATACTGACTTCTCTCCTTCAAAAGCTCAACTGCAAGTCTAGGTGACAGTGAGTTGAGGAAATTAGAGCATGTAAGCTTAAACTGGGCTGACCTGGATTTTAATAACTGAAAATGACCAAAAATTATGAAATCTGTCCAAAGTATAAATGAAAATAATGGCTAGTGGTTTCCTGAAACCTCTCATCAAACTGGTTACATATATGCTTAAGGTATTTAGAGTAGCATGCTAGGTATCCACTGCTAACAAGAAAACCAAGATTTAAAAAATAACCTTTCCTTTATAGAAAAACAACTTGCTCTTTTAAACAATGATGCCACACAGTGGTGATATATGCTGTCCTGCTATTTCTATGTGGACATCTTTTCTCCATCACAGATTAACAGCAAATGTGAAGGGCTATAAAGTGCTCTAAATATGCAAGTCATCATTATTAAGAACCACAACATTATAGTATCTTAAGGCACTACTTTCTTTTATTTGCTTCACAGAAAAGAGATGCAAGGTAGGTAGGATGGTTATTAACAGTCATGCCCTACAGATACTAAAAATGAAGCTGAGAAAAATTAAATACTATGCTCTCCTACAAGCCAAAACTTGAATACACTCAAAGGCCTACACAGTTAGGTATGAGCTAAAGAACACTGGTTTCAGAAATCAGGTCCGGGTTCTAATCCTGGTTATGCCACTTACAGCTGATACTGGGTCAATGTCTCTGGGCCACAATTCTTTCTTCCATAAAATTAAATCACTGGACCATAATATCTGTAAGGTCTCTCTAGAATCATGATTCTAGCTTGCCAGCAGAGAAGGCAACATGTCCGGAAGACCAGGGTAGTGATTACACAACTAAGTATATAACGATGCCAAAGGGAAGAATTCAGGCAAGGCATACAGGGTGCCAGAAATAAAACAATCTTGTACTAAACCAAGTCTCAACTCAAAAGCTTTTATGTGCTTCTTGGGAACAACATTTCCAAGTATTTCCAAGTTTGTTTAACCAACAGGGCTTGCCTGTGGATGTAAGTGAAAACACGAAGTAGAATATGAAGGCATATAGAAGAGTGTAATTTTGGGGGAAAATTGCTAAGCAATCCACTCGAATATTAGATCTCACTCTGTTCTAGAGATTATCAACAAATATTACAATGAAACATTTTATTATATATTATGAGATTGGCTATTATGTTATTAATCTTATAAAAGTACAGCTAATTAAATGCTACTCTTGATATTTAGATTTTCAGGAACAAGCAGAAACAACATATCCACATATTAATGCACACCCAGAAAATAACAAATCAATATCACTGATGAGTCTGTACAAATTAACAGGAAAAGGAGGAAAGTCTTTGATTCATCTACATGCTATAAATGCATCTTTGAACAGGCAAAAATGTAATGCATATCTTAAACTAATTTACAAGAATGGAAGTCACTAGGTCAGTCAATAAAATATGAACTATTTTATGTTCTTTCTCTTGTTTCTCTATCGTTTATTACTTCACCAAAACCTATTAACTGCTGTATCATTTAAAACTTGTGTTTCATGGGATGAAAAATCTCTCCTTTATTTATATATTTTTTCACATCTATAATAAAAACAAAGAATAAAAACATGTGGGCACATATATATGTAAAACATACAAACCAAAAATAGCCATGATTAGGTTTATAATTCAGCCTTGACCCACCTGGGCTGGGATCCTGGGTCATCATTTACTGTGTGACTCTGAGAATGTTATATGAGCCTCCCACATCCCTTCTTCGTTCTTTGAAACACAGGGCTGATTTGAGGGGCTCATGTGATAACATGTGAACTGTTCTAACATGGATTCAATACACAGGCATTCAATACATTCTTCATTTCCTATCAGAGTCCCATCAAGAAAGGTCATGGCTTCAGTGAGGCTTCCTACAGCTCTCAGCAAAGGTCTCCAGTATGGTGACAAGAAACAGTTATAATGACCTTTCAGGATTTCAGGAATCTCTTGAGTAACTCATGTTATCCCCAGGAATAGAACAATGCCTGGGTGTCTTTATTCGTGTCTCTATACAAAGCTATCAACCACTACCTCAGACCCACCCACCCGTTCAACACACATAGTCCAACCAAACTTATGAGGGCAAACATGAGATGGAAAAAACAAAGAACTACTATTCGTTGAACACTTATTTGCCAGACAGTGCCTTAGGCCCTTCTGAAAAAGTATGAGGTCTAGACGCCACAAATAAGTTTATAAGGAAAAAGGTAGCTAGCGATTCAGCTGGGATTTTACTATAACTGGATTTAATCCTAAAGCCCATGCTTTTTAAAACTGTGTAACTCTTCCCCCAATATTCAGCTACTACCAACAATTCACAAAACATCTTCCCCAGAAAAATTTACACTAAGTACTTGACCAAACAACCCACAAGACTCCACAGTTAACAGCAACAACATATAAAACTCCCTTGTCTGTGGTCTTAGAACCATGGCTATGTATGGCCCCTGAAACACTGAGTAAAATGTTCATTTCTAGCTTAAATATCCTAAGAATAGTGCAAATCCACACACACAAGAATGTATATCAAAGCTGTCAGTAGCAATGGAATATAAGTTAAAATCTGAGATTTATGAAAAAAGATCTGGTAAGTCTTATTAGGAAAGGCATGAACAAAAGATCTTAAAAAAATCTATTTTCTCTATTATATCAACTTCTTGGGCTAATGGACCATTCTGATTTCCTTGTGATTATAAGGAAATATACAGTTGAGCTGAAATATATACTGAACCATCATAAAACTACCAGCATCATATTTTAACATCATACTTTGAGAAAAATTGCACTATTCTTCTTTCAGTCTAATAGAGTAAGGGAAAAAAATGGGACAGTAGCGGCAGGGAAGACTGGAATGAAGCACTCAGTTATTATGAAATAATCATCATGTCAAAGGAATAGATACATTTGTTTGCACCTTTCCCATTCTTATGCCCAGAGGTGTGTGATTATCATTACTGTTATCATTTTGCTTCATGATACAATTTTTTAAAAATGAAAAACATATTGCCAGAGGTGCTTGTTAAATTGATGGTGATGACTTAAATTAACCCACCTTTGTCACTAAATTCCAAGAGTAATCCGTTATTGAACACAAAAAGACAAATTTCTTACATGAGAGGAAATATAAAATGCAAAGAAAGTAAGAGAACCATTAATTAAAGTTTATATAAAACAGAGAACTATTAGAAACACTTATGCTTTCAGTCTTCTTGGGAAACAGGGTCCATATTCAGAAAGGCAAAGCATCAAAGACAGACAAAAAGAGTAAAGCAGTTTACTTGTATTTGCCAGCTGCATTACCAATAGAAACTATCATTATTCTGTAATAATCACTGTGCCCCACTGAACAGTAAAATTATTTTTAAAAATTCATTTGTTTTACAATCTCTAAAACATAATGGCTCTAGTTAAATTACTGTACAATAATATGATCATCTACCCCTAAATCAGTCCTTTATCTGGAGTACTAAGTCCTCTTTAATATCAATGTCAGCTAAAGGAAAATATTTTCAGTAACTTGAACCCATCCTTAGTATTTTATTTTTTGCTACCTATATAGTCTCTTAAGACAAAATAAGATAAAGTGTTTATTAATGAGTCTACAAACAAAAGTAGAAGATTTAATGTATTGCCTTGAGAGATACTTTTCAGATTTCTTTCCTTACCTTGTTAGGAAAGGGAAAACTGTATGCTTAACATCCTGAGGGAAATAATCATTAGTCTTATCATTTGCTTTCTGCCAATAAAATGTAAATATGAACTCAATGAAGATGCCTTGTGACTGTTCATCTATTAGGCGATCTTCTTCAGTCATTTCTTGTACTTTTACCCTCATGAAAAGAAACAATTCAGGTGAAATCGTATACAATAAGCTATCTCTCTGATGTTACAGACAGAAAAAAGAGATCACATCAATCAGTAATTCCCTTGTCAAGTTAAAATCAGACAGGAGAGCAACGTGGTAAAAGTGTCTCAAGCTCACAAGCTCAGGGCTAATTAGTTCCAGAAAAGTCCCAGAGGGCAGGAATTTATTCCCTTTGATAAAACAAAGGCAAACAGTTTAATAAAATGGCCTGCAAAATTCCAGAGTTTATCAATCTTATAAAAAAAGAAAATGGCATCTGTCCTGCAAAAATTTGTAACTAATCCAGTTATTAAATTCATTAACTTCTCCATTATTAGAATAAGAATGAAATTGCCTAACTGTAAGCCTATGGCTACAAGTAAATGCTGTAAACCTGTCACTGAAAATACATGAAGAAAAACTAAATTTCCACAATTACATGTATAAAAAGTAGTACGTGATATTTTAAGTACTAAAACTAAGAATGCTTTGAATAGGCAAATATCTGTGAAACAAAAATCATTAAATAGCATAAATCAAAAATACAGAAGTACTTAAATTGAGATAAGGGTTCAAGTGGCAATTTTTAATTTTAGCAACTAATTTTGTGCCCAGCACTGAGCAAGACAATATGGAGAAGAGAGGTTACAGTAGAATACATAAATCCTGTGCTCAGCAGCAGAAAAAATAATTTTTAAAAGCATCTATTTATAATGTCAGGCAATGTATCAGGACATTTGGCTACAAAGCTAAAATAAAGACAATCCGATCAATCAAGAAGCCAGAGACTAGGTAAAATGAAGGAAGTTACAAAACAACATTATATTGGCTATGGTAGCTGTAGCTACATAGATCTGCTGAAACACAGAGGAGAGACTAAAAGTTAGGTAAAGCTGGAGAGGCTCAAAAGGTTACATTTCAATTAACATGAAAGCAAAAAAGGGTATGATTAGAGGGGCTTGAAAAACAGGCAAAGGGTTTTAAATCCCCAAAGTCAGTTTGCAGGATGCCTTAACTTTGTATACTGATGCCAGAGAGACCAGTTAATCAGGAGAATGAAATATAGAAATCTAGCTAATGGTGGGAATAAAGAATGCTACCCAGACATGAAACACATTACAAAGACAATGCAATTCAAGAACCGATTTTATCATGAAAAAATGAAGAGCAGTTTGGGTTATGGTAAAGTTGAATCAGTTTCAACTGCAAAGTTTCCAACCAGAGAGATTCTGAGAATGTTGTGTCACTGATAGAAATACAGAAATCGGGACACAGTTGAAGTATAAAGAGTAAATATAAACAGTGCATGTCTAAACTATTGATAACTGAAAACATAAAGTAGCCAGCTATGTTTATGCAAAACCTTTGTTTATTTACATGCATTTCCTTTACCACCTGCACAAGGCCTAGGGATAAGAACTGACAGATGTTAAGTTTGGGATCGTTGTTTTTTTTTTTTTTTTCTATTTTTTTTATTAGTTTCTGCTTTATAACAAAGTGAATCAGTCATACATATACATCTGTTCCCACATCCCCTCCCTCATGCATCTCCCTCCCTCCCACCCTCCCCATCCCACCCCTCCAGGTGGTCACAAAGCACCGAGCTGATCTCCCTGTGCTCTGCGGCTGCTTCCCACTATCTATCTACCCTACGTTTGGTAGTGTATATATGTCCATGCCTCTCTTTCGCTTTGTCACAGCTTACCCTTCCCCCTCCCCATATCCTCAAGTCCATTCTCAAGTAGGTCTGTGTCTTTATTCCCGTTTTACCCCTAGGTTCTTCATGACATTTTTTTTCTTATATTCCATATATATGTGTTAGCATACGGTATTTGTCTTTCTCTTTCTGACTTACTTCACTCTGTATGACAGACTCTAGGTCTATCCACCTCATTACAAATAGCTCAGTTTCGTTTCTTTTTATGGCTGAGTAATATTCCATTGTATATATGTGCCACATCTTCTTTATCCATTCATCCGATGATGGACACTTAGGTTGTTTCCACCTCCGGGCTATTGTGAATAGAGCTGCAATGAACATTTTGGTACATGTCTCTTTTTGAATTATGGTTTTCTCAGGGTATATGCCTAGTAGTGGGATTGCTGGATCATATGGTAATTCTATTTTTAGTTTTTTAAGGAACCTCCATACTGTTCTCCATAGTGGCTGTACCAATTCACATTCCCACCAGCAGTGCAAGAGTGTTCCCTTTTCTCCACACCCTCTCCAGCATTTATTGTTTCTAGATTTCTTGATGATGGCCATTCTGACTGGTGTGAGATGATATCTCATTGTAGTTTTGATTTGCATTTCTCTAATGATTAATGATGTTGAGCATCCTTTCATGTGTTTGTTGGCAGTCTGTATATCTTCTTTGGAGAAATGCCTATTTAAGTCTTCTGCCCATTTTTGGATTGGGTTGTTTGTTTTTTTGCTATTGAGCTGCATGAGCTGTTTATAAATTTTGGAGATTAATCCTTTGTCAGTTGCTTCATTTGCAAATATTTTCTCCCATTCTGAGGGTTGTCTTTTGGTCTTGTTTATGGTTTCCTTTGCTGTGCAAAAGCTTTGAAGTTTCATTAGGTCCCATGTGTTTATCTTTGTTTTTATTTCCATTTCTCTAGGAGGTGGGTCCAAAAGGATCTTGCTGTGATTTATGTCATAGAGTGTTTTACCTATGTTTTCCTCTAAGAGTTTGATAGTTTCTGGCCTTACATTTAAGTCTTTAATCCATTTTGAGCTTATTTTTGTGTATGGTGTTAGGGAATGATCTAATCTCATACTTTTACATGTCCCTGTCCAGTTTTCCCAGCACCACTTATTGAAGAGGCTGTCCTTTCTCCACTGTACATTCCTGCCTCCTTTATCAAAGATAAGTTGGCCATATGTGCGTGGGTTTATCTCTGGGCTTTCTATCCTGATCCACTGATCTATCTTTCTGTTTTTATGCCAGTACCACACTGTCTTAATTACTGTAGCTTTGTAGTATAGTCTGAAGTCAGGGAGCCTGATTCCTCCAGCTCCATTTTTCGTTCTCAAGATTGCTTTGGCTATTCGGGGTCTTTTGTTTTTCCAAACAAACTTTGAAATTTTTTATTCTAGTTCTGTGAAAAATGCCAGTGGTAGTTTGATAGGGATTGCATTGAATCTGTAGATTGCTTTGGGTAGTAGAGTCATTTTCACAATATTGATTCTTCCAATCCAGGAGCATGGTATATCTCTCCATCTATTTGTATCATCGTTAATTTCTTTCATCAGTGTCTTATAATTTTCTGCATACAGGTCTTTTGTCTCCTTAGGTAGGTTTATTCCTAGATATTTTATTCTTTTTGTTGCAACGGTAAATGGGAGTGTTTTCTTGATTTCATTTTCAGATTTTTCATCATTAGTGTACAGGAATGCCAGAGATTTCTGTACATTAATTTTGTAACCTGCTACTTTACCAAATTCATTGATTAGCTCTAGTAGTTTTTCGGTAGCATCTTTAGGATTCGCTATGTATAGTATCATGTCATCTGCAAACAGTGACAGCTTTACTTCTTCTTTTCTGATTTGGATTCCTTTTATTTCCTTTTCTTCTCTGATTGCTGTGGCTAAAACTTCCAAAACTAGGTTGAATAAGAGTGGTGAGAGTGGGCAGCCTTGTGTTGTTCCTGATCTTAGTGGAAATGGTTTCAGTTTTTCACCATTGAGGACAATGTTGGCTGTGGGTTTGTCATATATGGCCTTTATTATGTTGAGGAAAGATCCCTCTATGCCTACTTTCTGCAGGGTTTTTATCATAAATGGGTGTTGAATTTTGTCGAAAGCTTTCTCTGCATCTATTGAGATGATCATATGGTTTTTCTCCTTCAACTTGTTAATATGGTGTATCACATTGATTGATTTGCGTATATTGAAGAATCCTTGCATTCCTGGAATAAACCCCACTTGATCATGGTGTATGATCCTTTTAATGTGCTGTTGGATTCTGTTTGCTAGTATTTTGTTGAGGATTTTTGCATCTATGTTCATCAGTGTTATTGGCCTGTAGTTTTCTTTCTTTGTGACATCCTTGCCTGGTTTTGGTATCAAGGTGATGGTGGCCTCGTTGAATGAGTTTGGGAGTGTTCCTTCCTCTGAAATTGTTTGGAACAGTTTGAGAAGGATGGGTGTTAGCTCTTCTCTAAATGTTTGATAGAATTCGCCTGTGAAGCCATCTGGTCCTGGGCTTTTGTTTGATGGAAGATTTTTAATCACAGTTTCAATTTCAGTGCTTGTGATTGGTCTATTCATATTTTCTATTTCTTCCTGAGTCAGTCTTGGCAGGTTGTGCATTTCTAAGAATTTGTCCATTTCTTCCAGGTTGTCCATTTTATTGGCATAGAGTTGCTTGTAGTAATCTCTCATGATCTTTTGTATTTCTGCAGTGTCAGTTGTTACTTCTCCTTTTTCATTTCTAATTCTATTGATTTGAGTCTTCTCCCTTCTTTTCTTGATGAGTCTGGCTAATGGTCTGTCAATTTTGTTTATCTTCTCAAAGAACCAGCTTTTAGTTTGGTTGATCTTTGCTATCATTTCCTTCATTTCTTTTTCATTTATTTCTGATCTGATCTTTATGATTTCTTTCCTTCTGCTAGCTTTGGGGATTTTTTGTTCTTCTTTCTCTAATTGCTTTAGGTGCAGGGTCAGGTTGTTTACTCGAAATGTTTCCTGTTTCTTAAGGTGGGATTGTATTGCTATAAACTTCCCCCTTAGAACTGCTTTTGCTGCATCCCATAGGTTTTGGGTTGTCGTGTCTCCATTGTCATTTGTTTCTAGGTATTTTTTAATTTCCTCTTTGATTTCTTCAGTGATCACTTCGTTATTGAGTAGTGTATTGTTTAGCCTCCATGTGTTTGTATTTTTTACAGATCTTTTCCTGTAATTGATGTCTAGTCTCATAGCATTGTGGTCGGAAAAGATACTTGATACAATTTCAATTTTCTTAAATTTACCAAGGCTTGATTTGTGACCCAAGATATGATCTATCCTGGAGAATGTTCCATGAGCACTTGAGAAAAATGTGTATTCTGTTGTTTTTGGATGAAATGCCCTATAAATATCAACTAAGTCCATCTTGTTTAATGTATCATTTAAAGCTTGTGTTTCCTTATTTATTTTCATTTTGGACGATCTGTCCATTGGTGAAAGTGGGGTGTTAAAGTCCCCTACTATGATTGTGTTACTGTCGATTTCCCCTTTTATGGCTGTTAGTATTTGCCTTATGTATTGAGGTGCTCCTATGTTGGGTGCATAAATATTTACAATTGTTATATCTTCTTCTTGGATCGATCCCTTGATCATTATGTAGTGTCCTTCTTTGTCTCTTGTAATAGTCTTTATTTTAAAGTCTATTTTGTCTGATATAAGAATTGCTACTCCAGCTTTCTTTTGATTTCCATTTGCATGGAATATCTTTTTCCATCCCCTTACTTTCAATCTGTATGTGTCTTTAGGTCTGAAGTGGGTCTCTTGTAGACAGCATATATATGGGTCTTGTTTTTGTATCCATTCAGCCACTCTGTGTCTTTTGGTGGGAGCATTTAGTCCATTTACATTTAAGGTAATTATTGATATGTATGTTCCTATTCCCATTTCCTTAATTGCTTTGGGTTCGTTATTGTAGGTATATTCCTTCTGTTGTGTTTCTTGCCTAGAGAAGTTCCTTTAGCATTTGTTGTAAAGCTGGTTTGGTGGTGCTGAACTCTCTCAGCTTTTGCTTGTCTGTAAACGTTTTAATTTCTCCATCAAATCTGAATGAGATCCTTGCTGGGTAGAGTAATCTTGGTTGCAGGTTTTTCTCCTTCATCACTTTAATTATGTCCTGCCACTCCCTTCTGGCTTGTAGAGTTTCTGCTGAGAGATCAGCTGTTAACCTGATGGGGATTCCCTTGTGTGTTATTTGTTGTTTTTCCCTTGCTGCTTTTAATATGATTTCTTTGTGTTTAATTTTTGACAGTTTGATTAATATGTGTCTTGGTGTATTTCTCCTTAGATTTATTCTGTATGGGACTCTCTGTGCCTCCTGGACTTGATTAACTATTTCCTTTCCCATATTGGGGAAGTTTTCAACTATAATCTCTTCAAATATTTTCTCAGTCCCTTTCTTTTTCTCTTCTTCTTCTGGAACCCCTATAATTCGAATGTTGGTGCGTTTAATGTTGTCCCAGAGGTCTCTGAGACTGTCCTCTGTTCTTTTCATTCTTTTTTCTTTATTTTGCTCTGCATCAGTTATTTCCACTATTTTATCTTCCACCTCACTTATCCGTTCTTCTGCCTCAGTTATTCTGCTATTGATCCCATCTAGAGTATTTTTTATTTCATGTATTGTGTTTTTAATCGATGCTTGATTCATCTTTAGTTCTTCTAGGTCCTTGTTAACTGTTTCTTGCATTTTGTCTATTCTATTTCCAAGATTTTGGATCATCTTTACCATTATTATTCTGAATTCTTTTTCAGGTAGACTGCCTATTACCTCTTCATTTGTTAGGTCTGGTAGGTTTTTATCTTGCTCCTTCACCTGCTGTGTGTTTTTCTGTCTTCTCATTTTGCTTATGTTACTGTGTTTGGGGTCTCCTTTTTGCAGGCTGCAGATTCATAGTTCCCGTTGTTTTTCGTGTCTGACCCCAGTGGCTAAGGTTGTTTCAGTAGGTTGTGTAGGCTTCCTGGTGGGGGGGGACTAATGCCTGTGTTCTGGTGGTTTAGGCTCGATCTTGTCTTTCTGGTGGACAGGTCCACGTCTGGTGGTGTGTTTTGGGGTGCCTATGGCCTTATTATGTTTTTTGGTAGCTTCTCTGCTAATGGGTGGGGTTGTGTTCCTGCCTTGCTAGTTGCTTGGCATAGGGTGACCAGCACTGTAGCTTGCTGGTCGTTGACTGAAGCTGGGTGCTGGTGTTGGGATGGAGATCTCTGGGAGATTTTCGCTGCTTGATATTATGTGGAGCTGGGAGGTCTCTTGTGGACCCGTGTCCTGAAGTTGGCTCTCCCACTTCAGAGGCACAGCACTGGCTCCTGGCTGCAGCACCAAGAGCCTTTCATCCACCCGGCTCAGAATAACAGGGAGAAAAAGCAGAAAGAAAGAATTAGTAGAAGAAAGAAAGAGAGAGGGGAAGAAAGGAAGAAGGGAAGAAAGGAAGGAAGGAAGGAAGAAAGAAAGAAAGGAGGGAGGGAGTGAGGAAGGATGGAAAGAAAGAAGGAAAGAAAGGAGGGAGGGAGGGAGCAATGAAAGCAAAAGGAAGAGTGAATGGAAGAAGGGAGGGAGGGAGGGAGGAAGGAAAGAAAGAAAGAAAGACAGGAGGGAGGGAGGGAGGAAGGAAAGAAAAAGAAAGTGGAAAGAAGAAGGGTGGGAGGGAGGGAGGAAAGAAAAAGAAAGAAGGAAAGGAAGAGCGGAGGGAGGGAGGGAGGAAGGGAAGGTAGGAAAAAAAGAAAGAGCAGGTAAAGTAAAATAGAATAAAGTATGAAATATAGTAGCGTTATTAAAATTAGAAAGTAATTATTGAAAAAAAAAAAAAAAGGACCGATAGAACCCTGGGACATATGGTGGAAGCAAAGCTATACAGAGAGAATCTTACACAGAAGATTACACATACACATTCACAAAAAGAGAGCAGGGGGAAAAATCAAAAATCTTGCTCTCCAAGCCCACCTCCTCAATTTGGGATAATTCGTTGTAAAAAGAGGAAAAGGGCAAGAAGTCTGAAATCTTGCTCGCTATGTCCACCTCCTTACTTTGGAATAATTCGTTGTAAAAAGAGGAAAAGGGGGGAAAGTCTTAAATCTTGTCCTCAAAGTCCACTTCCTCAATTTGGGATGATTCGCTGTCCATTCATGCACTCCACAGACGCAGGGCACATCAAATGCACCGTGGAGCTTTAATCCGCTGCCTCCGAGGCTGCACAGAGAGATTTCCCTGACTCTGCTCTCACAGCTCCCGGGTCTCAGCCTTGGACCTGGCCCCGTCTCTGTGCGTAGGTCGCCGGAGGGCGTCCGTTCTTCGCTCAGACAGGACGGGTTTAAAGGAGCCGCTGATTCGGGGGCTCTGGCTCACTCAGGCAGAGGGGAGGGAGGGGCGCGCAGTGTGGGGCGGGCCTGCGGCGGCAGAGGCCGGTGTGACGTTGCAGCAGCCCGTGGCGCTCCGTGCGCTTTCCCGGGAAAGCCGTCCCCGGGTCTCGGGACCCCGGCAGTGGCGGGGTGCACAGGTCCCCCGGAAGGCGGGGCGGACAGTGACCTGGGCTCGCACACAGGCCCCGCGGCTCCGGCGGCGGCGGTGGCGGGCCGCGGGGGCGGCGGCGGCGGCGGCGGCGGGCGGTGGGCGGCGGCGGCGGCGGCCCACGCCCGTCTCCGAGGTCCACGCCTTACCCGCGGCTCGCGCCTGTCTCCGGCGCTTCCCTAAGCAGCCCTCTTAATGCCCTCTCCTCGCACACCAGGAAACAAAAGTGAAAAAAGTCTCTTGCCTCTTTAGCAGCTCCAGACCCTTTCCCCGGACTCCCTCCGGGCTAGCCGTGGTGCACTAACCCCTTCAGGCTCTCTTCCTGCCGCCAGTCCCAGTCCTCTCCCTGCGCTCCGACTGAAAGCCAATACCCAAGCCTCAGCTCCCAGCCCCGCCCGCCACGGCGGCCGAGCAGACAAGCCTCTCGGGCTGGTGTGTGCCTGAGGGCACCGGGGATCGTTGTTTTTAAGTATCTTAAAATCATTGGTGTAGTATGTAGAAGGTAATATATTCTCCAAAAGTAACTCCTCCTGTTTAATGAATGTGCTGCAGTTTTTCTATGTAATAAGGCAAAATCAATTTAGCATTCTCTGTGGCTACAAGAAAGTCTTTAAACCAATTAAATTAACTTCCCTTCTGCTGACTGTACTTTCTAGCCGGTTATCTTTAACCCATAGCAGGCAGTCCTTACTTTTGGGCCACGATAGTTTCCTAGAAACCACATCTTACAGATAGCTGTAAACAGGATTATGCTTTCCCATAGGAATAATGTTATAAGTTGGGTAGAGTTTCTGACATCAATAAATTATGACGATGTCAATCATACCTTATGAAAACAAAAGAAAAATGCAAATATATTCATACACAAATATGATCATTTTAACTAGTAAAATTATATTCCAAGTCATCTCCTAGAATTTCAGTACTGAGGAAACCTTAGGAAGTGTCTAAATTGCAACATCACACTTTTTTCAGATAAAAAAAGAGACACACGCAGGTTACATTGGATTCAAAACGATTTCAGTATATTAGAGACAGAAACAGGACTTTAACTGAGTTCTACTGGTTCAAAGGTCAAGATACTTAAACTTCATTCCTCAACTTTACAAGACCATATACAATGGCCATAAGTAATTAGTACACATTGGCTATAAGAGGAGAGCCAATGTGCTACAAAGTAAATGTATTCCACATAAAAGAGGCAATTCCACATATTCAGTTCTGAGCATTTTCCACATATGGTACAGATGCCAGAAATCTCAGAAACATCATATATACATGTGTCTCTAGGGAGTGTACAGCATGAGCACCCAGGATTTTAGAATGCATTTCTGAAGATTATTTAGATAGTGTACATATGTTTAAAATGCTACTCAGGAAATTTTTAATTTATTTCTCCACCAAAAAAATAAAAATAAAACCATCTCAGGAAACAGTCTGCTTAAATGTAGCCAGTGTAGCATTTTGTCACACAGGAATCAGTGAACCAGTCAGGCATCAAGAAGCCAAGATTCGAACTCTTGCTTTGTTTTTTAGTATATATGCTATATAAAACAAGAGGGCAGGACTGGGTAGCTATGGTCCTTTTTTTTTTTTTTTTTTTTAATCTTAAAAGAGCCAGGATTCTGACTTCGACTGCCAACCTGTGGCAAGTAAGACTTGCTTTATTCAGCTCCTTAACATCAAGAACAGCCTTGAAGAAATTTTAAAACAAAACAAAACAACAACAACAAAAAAAACAGACAAAAGGCTGCATGAGTGCTGTGGTCTGTGGAGGTAGAGAATAGAAACTACAACCCTTTGCTTTGATAACAGTAGGAGAAACATAAACCTCCAAAAACCAGTCATCTGAAGTTAATCCAAGGTAACTGAGATGGCTGGCAGAAACCAGGTGCCAAAGGTGCCACAGCAGTTGCCACGTTAATAGCAAAGGAAACATGGTACCCAACTGCCCTGGAGTGAGAGCAATGATTACTAGTTAAGAGCTTTAACCTTTGACAGGGATGGAGAGGGGACCGACCAGGTGTCCACACACTGTAGATGTGGTCCTCCCTGGTTCTTAAACAAATCATGATGAAAGCACCACAGGAAGGTTGAAAGCACATGATTTTATTCACCCCCCACACTGTTATCAGTTTTACAAGAGCTGTAACTGGAAAGTGACTGATAAAACCAATGTAGTAATCTCCCCTGCTGTGCTTTGATCTGGTTTTCTGGCAGAAGCAGCTACTATCTACTCAAAAAAAGAAAGGTCTGATCAGGTGCAAATCTCTATTGGCAACCTGGCCTAAGCTCTGAAGCCCCCCTCCTCGATCAAAGTCTAAAGGATTCAAAAAAAAATGCGAGCACCCAGGTGTTCTCAACTTTGAAGAAATCATTACTCAAACTTGGCGAACTGTGATTATAGTATCTCTGGTTCTCTTCCAAGACTATTGAATAATCTCTGGCCAATGTTCTGTGCCCTTAACAAACTTAACAGGTTTATTCACTCTATTTGGGAGAGATGGAACAAATACATGGAAAGTTAACATTAAACTGAGAAGTTTAATTGGAAGTTTATCAGGAAAATAAGTATTATCATATTAATAGCACCCTTAATTATATTAACAATTCAATCTTCTAAAACAAGAACCATAAGGTTTTGCATGTGTTAATTGTAATGGATTTAAACACATATGGATTAACCATGAAAACGTAAGTTAAAAATAATAAACAATGGATTTTTAGTACGCTGTTAAAGAATATATCAAGTACTTACAGAAAGCAGTGGTATTTAAACTTTGTGAAGTCCCAAAACCCACTCTGTGAAAACCACAGATCCTCTACCCTAGTAGAGTATGTAAAATTAAGTTTATAAGCAGTTCAAGATCAAAACTGGACAACCTAGTGATCCACAGACCTCAGATTTTGAACCTGAGGCTTTGAAATTCCTTCAAATTTACAATCTAACATGCAATGTCTTTGGCTGTAATCACTTCAAGATTGAACTCTAGACCAAAGGATGTCCATGTGAAATGGACCAACAGTCCTTCTATTTTGGATACAGGAATATCTAGAATCATCACCCTTGAATACATTCATGGAAGTCCCAGTTAAGAAGAATTGTAGTAAGGATATGTGGAATGTCAATGCAGAAGTAGCAATTTATTACTGTAATGTCTCAAGAGCCCCATAATAGTATGAATTTTACAAGCTTTCTTCTCACTATCAAAATCAAATAATTATTTAGTGAATAAAATTTAAAACTATTATTATAAAGTTATATCCCATCTCTTTCCCAAATACATAATTATAGATAAGCCAGGGTTCCTTTTTCAATTATTAGTGAACATAGTTTATTGTATATATTATAGTAAAGTGAAAACAACATAAACCACTAGACTAATGTCACTAAAAGATCAAGATCTTATTTTGTAAGGGGCAAATGTTTAAATTCCACTTTTACGATATAATTATAATTTTTAAAATGTTGGCCAATAGAAATAGCAAGTCCAAATAATGACCCACTATTTCAAATAAACAAGATTTTTACAAATTACAACAGCAACAGCAAATTGCTGTTTTTGTTGTTATTGTTTTTATTTTCTTGGAAGAAGTGCATTCCTAGGACACAGGACACGGGGTACAGTCTCCCTGCCCAAACTTTGTCTCTGATAACTAAATCAATTTTCCATCTCTTAAAGAAACTGCCATTCTATAAAAATCAGAAAACTACAACTGTAATCAAATATTTGGCTAAATAAATTATTACTATGAGTCTACAAAGATACCTCAGTATTAAAAACGTAACTTGAAAACACTTTTGAGAGCATTTTAAAATTTACTATCGAGTCATAGTGAACTGCTTCCTAGGACTTAAAATTCTCCTAAATAAATTTAAAATTATGTCACAGCCCCATGGGCAGATATATCTGCAGAGGAAATCACTGGCATTCACACTTATATAAAAAGCCCAGGTTGGGGGCTTCCCTGGTGGCGCAGTGGTTGAGAGTCCGCCTGCCGATGCAGGGGACACGGGTTCGTGCCCCAGTCTGGGAAGATCCCACATGCCGCGGAGCGGCTGGGCCCGTGAGCCATGGCCGCTAAGCCTGTGCGTCCAGAGCCTGTGCTTCGCAACGGGAGAGGCCACAACAGTGAGAGGCCCACGTACCACAAAAAAAAAAAAAAAGAAAGAAAAGCCCAGGTTGTTCCGTTGGTCACCACAGAAACACACCTGAAAGCATTTTTATTCTGGGTACAGACAAATGATTCAGAAATACCTCCTAAAAGTTACAAGTAGGTTGTCTCACCATTAAATCTGTAGGCCAGCTCATGAAAGAGTGTCAAGTGAAATAGCCTGACTTGGATAAAATGAATACCTGTCTGTACCATTTTTGACTATCATGGAAAAAAGTCAAAAGGAAAATTTCTGGTTTAAGCTAATCAACAAAAGCAATATGAATGAACATGGCCTTTTTGTTGCTGCTGAGGTCTGATAATTAAAATTATTCAACAGAATCACATTTGAAAGCACCTTGCAATACCATCAATTCAATTACACCATAAGCTATGTTAGGCTCCTGTTTCCCCAGTGAAGAATAAGTAAATCTGTGTGACTGCAATACATCAGACACTAGTATGAACACTTACCATGTGCACAAGTACCTTGTGCTTCAACAGCATGTGCAGCACATGACACTGCTTCATTTTATTCATAACAACACACTTATGATGTACGTATTATCCCTATTTTAGAGATGAAGATACTAAGCTTCACAGATGTTGACTAATTTCAGTGAGTTCACAGTAAATGAACTCAAATGATTCCAAAGCTTGTGCTCCTACTTTGCATGCAACACTTCAAGAATTATTTCTATATATTTTTGTTTACTTTTTTCAATGTGAAGCTGAATGCTCAGAGCCCTGAGATGGTTTACTCTATATATTTATTTATTTGTGGGGTTTTGTTTGTTTGTTTCTTTATAACTAACAGGAAGATTCCATAATGTAACCTGAAAAGGGTAAAGAAGGAGTTTAAGTGCCTATAGCCCCCTCTGCGTCTATTTGTCTGTAAAGAGAAAAGAGGTACTAAGTTGGTAAGTGAGGGCAGTACTTTAATTTTAGGTATGGTTGCAATAATGAGGGACTGAAAGGAGAAAAACACTGAACCAGGATTTGAAGTTTCTGATGGTAATCATCGGGAATAAGGATTAGACTACTCAACTCTATTGCAAGGGGTAAGCCTGGTCTCAGTGAGTAGACTTTACAAGGAGATTTAATATTCATTTGAGCGTTCTGGAATGAGAATGGACAACAGCAACAGGAGACATGGCACAACACAAAGAGGACTGGTTACTGAGAGAGAGGACTTGAAATCCCACCGTCAATAACCCATTGTACAATATCACATGAGTGGCAAATTTAGGACCCCAATTATTTTCACCCATAAAATGAGAAAGCTGGACAAAATGCTTTCTAAGGTCCCTTTAAGTATTCATTTATTCTGGGGCTAAAAAGATAACTTGTTATATTTGATAAATTATAAGTAACTCTTAAGGTTCTTTCAAGATTGAGTATCTTACTTTTCTTTGCCACATGACATATTTTTCTTTATTTTTGGGGGCAAATCAAAACCAACCAACCCTCCAAAATGGGGGTATTATATATAAGCCATGCTTACTTTGTAGAATTTAACCAGTGTAATGGTACATGTAAACCTTTAAAGAGTTTTGAAATATGTACATAAGATAACCTTATTTAATTAAATATCAATTAAATATTAAATAATTAAATATTCAGATAATTTGTTAATATAAGATAGTATGTCTTAATTACAAATGCCAATGTACTAAATCATTGAATAAACAAGAGCATAAGATCCTGCTCGAGGCAACATATGTAAAGTTTTATGATGTCTGTAAGTAATTTAAACGTAAATTTATTTATGTCTACTAACAGCATTTACCAGTACGTCTTAAGACAGCAAAAATATTGTCTTTAAACATAGAACAGAAGTTCAAAAGAAGTTCAAAAAGAAAACAAATTTATTTCTTTCCTAACTATTCCTTCCTGCTTACAGATGTTTTATATTTATTTATTTAGATCTGCCTCCTTTCTAGAAAAGACTAAAGGCAGCTGAAAAGATACATTAACCACAAGAAAATTCCACAAGTGTAAAATCAGAGAGAAAGAAGGAGAAAAATGAGAATAAAGACATCAATTAGAGCCAGAAATAAAGCTCAAATATGTTTACCATAAACATTTATATACTTCATATTAGAGAGCCATAAATTGGTTCTAAGCTTTCTAGCAATAAATGTAGCATGCAGCTCCCAGTGTAAGTTGATTCACTAAAATAATTTCTTTGGGAGTCAAACTGACGTGTTCCTGTGCTAGTCTCTGAAGATCTGGTTTGATTTGGAGATGGCTTTTAGATAATATGGGAAACCTAGAGGAGAAAAGGATTGCCTATCTTTCGAGCAATCTTCCCCAAATATTGTTTCTCTAAACTATGAGCTCCAATGAGTTCAAGACTGCTCCCCTCCTTGAAAGGGGCTATGGCACAAAACTATTCAACAATGCCAATCAAATGCAGCCACATGTTTCAACAAACTCTAAATTTTAAGAAATTATGTATAAGGAGTTCATATACTTTAATGAGAATTAAGGAATCTTGCCTTAAAAAAACTTGACCATGTCCACACGGGTGCCCCTTCGTTGTTGAGGGCAACACCACAAGAATAGAGATTTCCTTAGAAAAGTTTTTCTAAGTCTTCTCTAACTAAAAGTGCATGATCTGCTGCCTGGAAAGTCTATTCCTTATAGCATGGCAAAACAGTGTGAACCTGAGAAAAAGTTTCACTAATGCGAAAGCAGCTGTCTGCTTCAGTTGACTGGGAAAAAAAAAAAAGTAATTCAGTAAAACAAACATAGGAAGTTTAAATTGGAGCTAAGCTTAAGAAATACTACCTGTGAAATATAACCCAAGGTAACTTGTATGGGTCCTTCAAATAAATGTCAGTCACAGTACACTGACAAAAGAAAATAACACATTAACAGCTGGAGCAGTTGTCAATGTATGCCACTTTCAGACTGAGATAACAAAATGATGAAAAACTATCTATAAGAAAATGGTTATCTTTTGTCCTCTATTAGAGAACAGGCTTGTAAGAGCTCTGTCAAAACACTGTGAATCAATTTAAAAAGAGAGGTTAGAATACAGTCATATTTTACCCTAATGAAATATGGAACTTCTTCTCTCAAAACAATATTCCTGCTGACCCTGACTCTAGAAATAGTAATATAGAGACTGATTCTGAAATGAGATCAATAACTGGGGTGGAGAGTCGGTGTTGAGCTTTGGCAGCCTAGCTCCTAAGAGACTCCTGGCCAAAGAAGTAAAGGTTGAGGAAAGAAGAGACATTTGTTTCTTTGTGGTTAGAATAACATTCTAGCATGATTTATGAAATGACCTCAGTCAATCACTTAGGCTTAAGTTAATAGCCATCTTGAATTAATTCCAGCCTCCTAGTCCAAACAACTTACACTCTTAAGTTATGGAGAAAACTTGGAGAAGTACATGGTCTCCTCTCTAGTACTTAAAACTATTTGCTGAATGAATGGCTGAATGATCCAATGTGCTGTTTGCGAATACTGAGAATAATAAAAATGAGTGTAATATACGAACACAAGGACAAATATAGTCCCATTATTTTACAAACTGAACATACTGAGTTAAAAATCCTACAAATCAACATTTCCAAGTTCTCGGTGAAATTCTCTTAATATTGAAATGAATATTTTTTGAGTAATTCCAACAAAAAGCTAGAACTACCAGAATAATAGATAAAGGAAACGATGCAGTTCATAATTTGTCCATATTTCACTGAAGCATTTTTGGTAAAATCTCTTGTACTCCCCTATGGGCAGTATGCAGAAATGATGGATAATAACATAGTAATGTCACTTTCTGACTCGTCTAACTTCTATACTGGAAAAAGAGGCGACTAATGCACTGTCATCAAGTAGGAAGAAGCCATCCTGCACAAAGCCACAGGGCTCAGTCTTTAGCCTTAGTCTATTTATTATTATTATCAAACACTTGAAAGAGAACATAACTAGCTAATACTTACCAAACACACACAAGATCCTAGAGAATACCTAATACACTGGCTGAGAAAATTAGGGGAAAAAAAATTCTTTACAGGCTGTGATAATGTGATAAATCTAACAAGATAAAAATGTATTAGAGACAAAGTACAATCCTTGGTTCCAACACAAACTTCCTGATTTCTCAGGTTAGTGCTCCTGCTACACCCCAACATACTCATACAGAAAAAAAGAGTGGAGACTTCCAATCAGTAATAAGAATAATCCAGGAAGGGGACCTGGGCCAATAGGCCAGGGAAGGGAATAGAATCAGACTGGTTTGTTCTGGTCTTCAGTCTACAAAGTGCTGTGTTTACCTTTCCCACTCAGTCATTAATCACCCTGAGATATGGCCTAAGCACTTATTTAGACTAGAAGTAGCTCACACTGTGAGCCATTATAAGCTGAATATAACAGAATTCAGAGCTAGAAATCACACCAGTCCCTGGAGGAACAATTCTCCCAAATTTCTACTGAGGACAGATTTTTAAAAGCTGCCTGGAAAAAACTGCTTAGGGCTTAAGTCTGTTCTTTGAATGTGTTTCAGCCTGATTCCAATTAACAACAAAGAAATTAATGTAAATCAGACCCTACATTAAGAAAAATAAAGAAGAATTGACTTGTGATGTTTGAAAAATGGAAAAGCAACAGGCACTCCAGCATTAGACACCTTTAATTAAAAACACAAAGTAAAATGGACTCATTCCCCAGTGAACGGTTTTCCTTAGCAGACTACAGAATTGCTTGCCAGGTAAATCTGTTACAGCAACAGTCATCTGATAGGGATTGATGCAGGTGGAAGCCAAGTGGATATACACTTTAGCAGTAAACCAAAAAGCTATTTTTCCCCCTTTTTTTAATTGAAACCAATGGAAGAAAACACTCTCAAGTTTCTTTTGAAACATTTCAGATAGTTAGGCATGAAAAGGAATGCAAAAATGCATCCCCAAAGTGACTATTAAAATATTACTCATTGTATTTTCAGGGCTTCCCTGGTGGCGCAGTGGTTGAGAGTCCGCCTGCCGATGCAGGGGACATGGGTTCGTGCTCCAGTCCGGGAAGATCCCACATGCCGCGGAGCGGCTGGGCCCGTGAGCCATGGCCGCTGAGCCTGCGCGTCCGGAGCCTGTGCTCCTCAACGGGAGAGGCCACAACAGTGAGAGGCCCGCGTACCGCAAAAAAAGAAAAAAAAAAATTATAATCCCCAAAAAATGTCACAATGAGGTGGGAAAACTTTATTATAGTCAAACATCTAGATTTTTCAAGTGGATATGATATCTTACTTATACTATGATCACAACTATGAAACATACTTAGAAAAATCTAGAAAATGCTAATATAGTCATCATAGTTATGTTCGATGTTCAGGACTCAAGAGTAATTTCAAAATCTATTTTCCATACTGTTTGTAGCAACTTACTCGAATAATTATTTTCAAAAAAATGCTTTGTTCCTTAAGCAAATCAAACTTTCAAGAAAAAAATTTATGTAATAATGATTTCATATTTTGACCGTTTAAGAGAATTAGAGTTGGTAAAGGAAATCTACATTTGCAAATATTCAGCCACATTTTACAGCACAAAAGCAGCAATTATTTCTCTGCATCAACACAAAAAGATAGTTCGACATGGTGCTGACCCCACTAACTGGATCCCCTGTGCAGAAGCCTGCAGAGCTGGTCAGGGATGAAATGGCCATCCAAAGCCAAGGCAGCGGGGGGGCAGCTGGGGCTAGGGTGGGGTAAATGGAGAACAGGGCCTGTCCAGACCGGGGTTCTCCAAACAAGGCAAAGACCGGAGGCGAGGACTGAGCTTTAGGGTCTAATGGCAAAGAAAACAATCTTTAGCTTTTGTCTATTCAGAAATAATCTGTACCTTAGACATATAAGAAAGATAAACCCCACTGCCCCCCACCAAACATTCCCTCCAAATGCATGTGAAAGGGAGTTCAGGAGCCCAGCAGGAGGCTCTCTGAGGCTAAATGGTTGATAAATTAGTTTTCCTTTAATTTCACTTTTACTACCCCACTCTTCCTCTTACAAACCATCAGGAACTCCCTCATGCCTGGCACTTGAGTGGTCCAGAATCAGGGCCTTATATAAAACTGGAATCCTGTTTCCCATAAGTCCTTCCCAGGAAGGAGTACTTCCCTTCAATCTCAGTGATAAGAGAACACCTCCCCATCAACCTGGAGCCCATATGCCTACACATTAAAACAACTTCTCGGTCTTCCTTGGTGGCGCAGTGGTTAAGAATCCGCCTGCCAACACAGGGGACACAGGTTTGAGCCCTGGTCCGGGAAGATCCCACATGCCACAAAGCAACTAAGCCCGTGCGCCTCAACTACAGAACCTGTGCTCCAGAGTCCGCGAGCCACAACTACTGAGCCCGAGTGCCACAACTACTGAAGTCCGCACGCCTAGAGCCCGTGCTCCACAACAAGAGAAGCCACCACAATGAGAAGCCTGCGCACCGTAACGAAGAGTAGCCCCCGCTCGCCACAACTAGAGAAAGCCCGCACACCGCAATGAAGACCCAATGCATCCAGAAAAATAAATAAAATAAACAAATTAAAAAAAAAACAAAAAAAACCCAACTTCTCTCTGCACTTGTCATCCTACAGATTCCAAGCCCATGATACATCCCTCTCTATTGTAATCCTGATAGAAGACAGAGAGGTGCAGAGTAGCAGCCATGTATCTACACACAGACTCAATTTTCTTACAGTTCCCAAGATTCTCTGATACACCCAAGAATCCCCACCAGAATTAATCTGCTATCTTTGTGTGTGTAGACAGAATGGGAATCTAGGAACAGTACTTTCTGACTTGTTCAACAGTTGCAAGAGTGGGAAGAGAAAGGCAGCATGCATAAATTGAGCAAAAAAAGAGAAGGGAAGAGAGGAAGACCTCCCTTTCCAGCCCTCCCTCTCCACATCACTTATTTGCTATTTTCCCAGCGAATCCATATGATACAATGGGGGAAATACTAAGGCACCTTAGAACTACATCTTGCTTTTAATTAAGAAACATAGTGAAGCTTCCTGCCTTAAGTCAGAAAGTCTTTAGCACAATTTTGTTTTGAAAAAAGGGTAATCCAGATGAGCCACATCAAGCTCTATAAAAGCATAAACACCTGCCTTGGTTTCAATAAATATTATCAGTGTATCAGGACAGAAATACTAATTATATAAGTCAATTAAACTATTCTATACATGGACATGAGTCTCACACATGGCAGAGGAGCTTGCTGTAATTTTTAAATCATGCTATCAAGAATCAGAGTTCGTCACTTGCTGGAATCCCAGTTCAGTAGCTCACTGCCCCATCTCCCCTCCCCTGGCTCCCTAAGAGACAAGATAAAGGAAACAAATCTATCCAAAAGAGGTTCACTGTGTGGATAGGAAATAATTCTTTAAACACCAGAAGTTGATAAACCATGCTTTACAATTCCAATTTTACGCCACAGCATGTTCATATTTTTGCTAAAGGATTCGGTTTACATCTATCTCTACAAATTTATGTACTCAATATATAAACAATTTAACATAATAATAATCCTCTGTCATAACAGAGAGATAGCATGGTCTAGTGAATTGTGTGCTGAATACCCTTATCCAGCCCTATCTACCTCACTGGGATTCTGTAAAGATTAATTAGTAGATACCTCCAGAAAGCACTGAGCTCTTTTCCAAAAATACCTTACAAACATCATGTATTTACTATACCAGAAAAGAAAAAAGAGGCAATAATATAGCTATGAGAGTAAAACGAAATGGCAGTTGGGACCAAAGTGAATGAGATAACCGCTGAAAGAGATTAGAGGGGAAACTAAATATAAGAAATATGGGTATATTAGTCCTACAAATAAACACGACAAAGCCTGGTGCTTCTTCCATGGGCGTTGCAACAAACCAGCCCGCCACAAGGGGTTAAAACAGGCCACACTTTCCCTGGACAACATGCCCCATTCCTCCTGGAAGGCAAGTAGAACCAGAACCCAGCTTGCATTCACCCCTAGACTCCCTCCTTACCTGCCCTGGCTACAGAGTCCTGAGTGTGCAAATGTCCTTCACAGACCATTTCCTCCAAGGGTGCCCCCCTCAGTTTAGAAAACCACAAGGGTGACAGGGAACCAAAAAGGAGAAGGCCTAAAGTAGAGCCCAATCTAGTCAGCAAACAGGAGTCAGAAATATATATTAACCTAGGAGTAAAAGTTATTTAGGAGAGCTAAAAATACAATTAGTACCTTTTTGATTTATGAGAGGAGTTTCACAGTTATGTAACCTCGTAGAAGATAGTTCTTCCTTCTCATATCTGTAATATGGCTTTTGTGGGGGGAAAGCATTTTTAAAAGCATATAGTTTTATATGCAAAACATTATTTTATTATTATAAATTCATAAACATTGCCTAGTAGGTTAAATAATTTTCAATGTTCTAGTCCACAAATTAATCATTCCTAAATGATCATTTTCTGATACAGGAATATAGACTGAAAAACAATATGAATAGAAGCAATATGCATATTTACACTAAAATTAAAAACAGTAGCATTTATTAGAAAGATAGAATAAATAGTTACAGAAATAATTAAACTGCCCTCGAAGGATGCAGCAAAGCAGCAACTCATCAATCTAAGGATCCATTCATTTTGTTGTATAATATAAGCAGTTCCTAACAATATCTCTGATATCCACCCTTCACTTCTCTTTCACACTGTACTCCACTCTTTAGGCCCTTAGCACACTATACCTAGACTACTACAAGAGCCCACTAACAAGTCCACCTGACTCCTGTGATCTAGAAATGGCAGAAACTTAAATTTCCCTAGGGCTTCCCTGGTGACGCAGTGGTTGAGAGTCCGCCTGCTGATGCAGGGGACATGAGTTCGTGCCCCGGTCCAGGAAGACCCCACATGCTGCGGAGCGGCTGGGCCCGTGAGCCATGGTCGCTGAGCCTGTGCGTCCGGAGCCTGTGCTCCGCGACAGGAGAGGCCACAACAGTGAGAGGCCCCCGTACCGCAAAAAAAAAAAAAGAAAAGAAAAGAAAGAAAAAAAAATTTCCCTAAAGCAAGGCTCCAAAGATATTCATCACAGGTAAAGCTTCAGAGTGGTTCTCTATTTTTTTCCTGAATACAGCTCAAACTTGTTAGCCTGGCATTCACAGGTCTTCACAATCTGGCCACATTCAGGCTGTTATGTTCTGGCTCTCCATTTCAAAACTAATCCTAAATTCTATTAGTTTGGACTTTCCCAATTCATTGAAAAAGCCCAAACACCTTTTTAAATACCACTCCCTGTTCCCAGGAGTCAATCCTAACCATTCAAATCCCTCTTTAAAATCCTTAAAATCTTTTCTACATCATATTGATTAGATGCGCACCTCCATACTCAGCCTCCCTGCTTCACAGTCAGAGCACGTAGCTGAGCTAATCACGTGATACTTTTCATATACTGATGTGGCCATCAATACTGACCCTTGTGTTTATTCTGAAAGGACAGAAACTCTGCCTTCTCCAACTCTTGGCCTCATGTGGCCCCTGCTTAAAATGTTCACTCAATGAATGGTATAGAATGCAACAATGAATGTTGTTACTTTTCAACAAGACTCCTAAAGATTTTTCTCAATTTTATATGAGTCTGGAAGGACAAAAACACAATGACCTATTTTTTAAAATCGGCATGATATTTATAGAAGAGATGCATTTACAGCACATTTTATAAAGTACATGACATTTTATAATTATTGTTCATAATACATACTAAATAGGTCAGAAAGCATCATCTTCCCTTTAAAGTTCAGGAAAGTAGACTGCAAATAATATTTCCAAAAGGCTCTACCATACAATTATTTAACAAAACTTCAGGCCATTGTGATTGTTCTTGGCTGGTAAGTATGTGGGATTTGTTGCAGATTTTTTTAAATCTCAGTTTGTTTCTGGTATTAAAGAATTGCCACCAATTAAGAGAGCACAGAAAAGTTCATTAAATATCTTACTAAATCCCAAGTTATGGGCCAGGCACTGTGCTTTGCCATGAGAATATAAAGTTGAATAAAACAAGTGTAGTCCTCATTCTTCCTGAGTTTATATACCAATACTCTGTACTCATACACAATATTAAAAGGAAAGCTCTCTTCTTCCTACCAACATTTTACAAGAACAACTAAAAACTGATTTCTGCCATCCCTGTTCAAATGTTGCAGCAAAGCACACCACTGTCCTGAGGCCACACTGGTCACTGTCTGAGATTCTTAGCCATTTCTAATATCAAAATGTCACAAATCAAAGTCAAGAACATTGAGGCTCTTCGTTACAATCCTGGTACTCCTCAGACACCAGAGGATTAGTTTTCATAGTTCTACTCAATCTCAATGACTCCCTTCCCTCTCCCCCTAATCCCCCCAAAATGCTGTTCCACATGTCCTCTGGAAGATCCCTGCCATTGCTAAATTCCCCTCTGTGTGGGACCCAGTCACCTAGCTCTGAATGCTGCTGGCTGTCTCAACCCACCCCAGGGTGAAACTGCAGTCCAGCTCTATTGTGAATATCTTCTCCCCATGGCAGAGACTGGGGTTATGCCTATTTCCTCTGACTGCTTTTAGAATTTGCTCTTTATCCCTGGTATTCAGTCACTTTACTGTGATTGTACCTTGGTGTGGTTTAATTTCCATTCATTCTGCTTGGAATTCATTGTCCTCTTGGATCTGTGAGTTTATAGTTTTCATCAAGTTGGGAAAATATTGGGCCATTATTTTCCAAATATTTTTCTGTTCTCCTTCTCTTGTCCTGTGGGACCCTGATTACACATGTTAGACTGCTTGATGAGACTCTGAGCTCACCGAGACTCTGTTCATCTGTATTTTTTCTCTTCTTTAGTTTTGATACTTCCTATTGCTATGGCTTCAAAACAATAGGAATATCCCTTGAAATTCCATTTGGCTCGTTTCTGTATGTTCCATCCCCCTCCTTATCATCTCACATTTTCCTTTGTCTCTTGAGCATATGGCACATATGCCTAAAATAGCTGTTTAACATCTTTGTTTGCAAACGGCATCATCTCTGTCTTTCCAGGGTATGTTTCTTTGATTATTTTTTCCGACTACTAGTTAAAGTTCATAGTTTCCCGCCTCTTTGCATGCAAGATAATTTTTTTATTGAATGCTAAACATTGTGGATTGTACATTTGGTGCTAGATTTTGTAGTATCCCTTTAAAGAGTATGGCACTTTGCGGGGGGGGGGCACACACTCTTACATGTGATTGGATATGATCCCCTGAAGTGTTGGTTTTAAGCTTTGTTATGGTGGGTCTTGAGCAGCCTTTAAAATAAGGCCAATTTACTCCCCTGAATAGGCAATATCATTCTGAGGACTCTCCCTAATACTCTGTGTGTAATGAAGGCTCTCCATCCTGGCTGGTAGAAATGCAAATAAGCCTGAGCTCTGGGTGAATTCTGAGAATTATTTGTCCTACTGCTTTCCAGTGATTCTTCATTCTGCCTCTTGGAGTTTCACTCATGTATATGCCAACTTGCAAGGATCCTTCTGCAAATACCTGGAGCTCTCTCTCTCTCTGTGCATCTTTCTCTACACTTCCGTTTCCCACAAATTCTCACCACTTCAACCTCCCCAACTCTGACCTCAAGTCTCCTGAGGTAAGAGAGATCTCAGCGAAAGTGCTGGATTCTGTTCAGGGTCTTCTCCCTGTGCCAGGATTGGAAACTACCTCCAGGCTAAACTAGGACAATCTTAGGGATCATCTCATTTGTTTCTCTTCTATCAGGGATTACAATACTCTATTGCCTGATGTCCAATGTCTGAAAACTCTTGCTCAGGAGGACAACTCCTACGGCAGTTAATCATTCATGGACAAAAGCAGGATTTCTCCCAAGGAACATAATTTAAAATTCCCCCTCACTTTCTGCTTTTACACCTAAGAGAAACCTCCAATGCGCCAATGCTTTATTTACTTTAAACCCCACAGTTGATCATCGAAATTCCACTCTAACTTGTAACCCTGATTCCTTTGCACTGCTCGTTTATCAACCTCACATACACAGTAAGCCTCTTCTCTCAAACTTTATCAAGAAAAATCAAAGAAATCAGACACTACTTCCTTTAACTTGTCATCAAGCTATAAATTTCTGTGCATGCCCAACATTGTTCCTGCTTTCCATCATTGTTGGACAATGAGTTCACCTCACCTTTTCATGGCCAACTCTATGCTTTGACTACTTGCTTTCCTGGATCTCATTTCATCTGTCATCAATTTCTTCTGTTATCTTTAGTATTTCCTTTCTATTTGCTCCTTTCCATTAGCCTTTTATAAATATACTCAAGTAGTTCCTTTCATTTTTAAAACCCTTCCCTGGATCATGATTATCCTGTGGCTACTGTCCAAACATACTCTTCTCATCCAAATTTCTACTCTCTACTTACTTTCTGTATTTTATAAACTCCAACTAACTTATCAACCCACTGAGATATGGCTTCTTCACCCGAAACTCTACCAGAGCCTTTTTCATTGAAGCAGGGTAATTATTAGACACAATGGTCATTCTTCAGGTGCATGGCTTGCTTCTTGACATTGAAATGCCTTGGCTTCACAACAGTGAAAGTTTTTAGTTCACTGTACGCTCATTGGCTTATCTCATTTTGGGGTTCATTTTATTTAATTTATTTCATAATTATGGATGTTACTCAATGCTCATTTCTTGGCCTTCCCCAATCCCTCTCTCTATATATACACATGCACACACAGACGACACACACACATACACACACACACACACACATGCACCTTCTATGTCAGGCTCCTGACCTTTCTTCTTCCTTTTTAGCACTATTTTGGCCTTTGTCCATCTTCCATCTTCAAGGATCCATTCTTTCTCCCATCAAATCTATGCCCACCATCACTATAACCTAGACCAGTACTTCTCACAGTGGGGTCCCTGAGTAATTTGCATCTGAAACATCCAAAATAAATGCTATAAATGAGAATTTCTAAATTCTACTGAAGATATAGGGAGTCATCATCTCTGAGTGGTAGAATCCTTTGGACCTGCATCTTTAAGAAGCAAACCAAATGATTCTTAGGCCCTCTGACATTTACAAACCACTGGTGTAGACCCTAAATTCTAGAGATTCTTGTGCATATCAGAGTTCTGGGAGCTGTGTGTCACTGAGATCTTTCAATCAACATTAATATTACAACAAATACAACTCGTTAGCAATGAATTAATGTCTATTTTAAGGGAGAGTCTTCTAGGAAATGAGCCACAAATCGAATTTATAAAATCCAACTCCAGCCTGAGTTCAAAAGTATTGAGAAAGAATGTTTGACTTAAATAGTTTAAATCACTCAAAAGTTCAAAGTATTTCAACATTGTATTTGATTCTCTGTTATTATCCAATCAATGCGATGACCTTAAACTTCTTAAAGAATCATGTTTTTTAAAACAAAATACACTGGATTCCATACAGCTGAACTTTTTTAACAATACATGAAGGTTTTAATGAGACTTTTCTGAGGTCTTTTTCCCTCTCTTTAAGATATCATTCTCTACCACATAGATAAATACAGAAAATTTGACCCGTGCCGTCATAATATACTTTATGAAGAAATTAGTTTCAGAAACTTATTATAGGGTTCTATAGCAAAGTAAATCTGAGTTTAAACATGGCACAAATTGTTATGTATTTTATAGTACTATAACTCAAGGACAATTTCAAGGATGTGTCAAACAACATTATTAATTTAACATTTTATCTTTCATGAATAAAATAATTTTGCCCCATGTTGCAAAATAATGGCACTATGTTTACTAACTTCAAGACAGTATTATTAAAAGACACTTGATTTGTGAAGCAGTAACACAATCAGATGGAGAACCATTCAGTTTTATGATTTTCACAATTGCAAAACTGCCTGCTAAACTGACTGAAAAAAAGATGTGAAATAAGCAAAAAATCCACATGAATCCTGGTCAGATAGTCTTCCTTGGCTATTTTTTAAAAATTTAGGTCCAGATTTTTTATTTCTACTCCATGGTTATAATTTGCTTCACTTCAAATAACAATGTTTTATTTATTTATTTATTTATTTATTTTTGTGGTACACGGGCCTCTCACTGCTGTGGCCTCTCCCGCTGCGGAGCACAGGCTCTGGACGCGCAGGCTCAGCGGCCATGGCTCACGGGCCCAGCCACTCCGTGGCATGTGGGATCCTCCCGGACCGGGTCACGAACCCGTATCACCTGCATCGGCAGGCGGACTCCCAACCACTGCGCCACCAGGGAGGCCCAAATAACAATGTTTTAGAGACCATATTTGCATTCTGGATTTAAAGAAATGCTTACGCATTTCCATTAAAAATTAACAATTTCTACCACTACCCATATCTTATCAGTATTTAAGGAGCTAACAACCAAAACAAAACAAAACAGAAAACACAGAGATACACTTAGGGGCACACAGGAAGAAAGTCAAATAAACCCCATTTTCTTCATGGCTATTTTTAGAGCAGCGGTTCTCAAAAGGCAGTGGTTCCAGACCAACAGCATTCAATACCCCCTGGGACATTGTTGGAAATGCAACCTCTCAGGTTCTTTCCTAGTCCTAATGATTCTGCTCTGTGGATGGGGCCCAAAAATCTAAGTTTACCAAACCCTGCAGGTATTCTGATGCCTGCTCAAGTTTGAGAACATGGTGTAGTTTCACAGAACAGGAGCATTAGGATATAGGATAGAGAATCAGAGGATGCTTTGAAGGATTCTACATATAAGCAATTTAATTTTTTAAGCTCTCAAAACTTCTAACTTATTTAAGCCCTTCTGTATGGTTATTAGTATGAAAGCAACACATCTAAAACTTCTAATCACCATAGAAAACCTGTGAAGATTGATTTTTGAAATACAGAGCACAATAAGGAAGTGGAAGTGCAACAGGAAAGGCAATGCAGGAAACAAGAAATAACAGCAGATACCACTTATTGAATGCCAGCTACTATATACCAGGCATTAGACAAGGCACTTAATACAATTTATTGTCTTTGTTGTTAATCTTTACAACAGTCTCATTTGACAAATGAAGGAACTAAAAATAAAAGGTTAGTAGGCAGAATAATGGCCCCAGAAAATATCTACATACTAATCCCCAGAAACTGTGAATATGTTGTTACGTGGCAAAGGGGAATTAAAGTTGCAGATTGAATTAAACTTGCAAAAGGGCATTAAGGTGGTTAATCAGCTGGCCTTGCGATGGGGAGAGTACCCTGGATTACTCAGGTAGGCCCAATATAATTATAAAGAGTTCTCAAAAGTGGAAGAGGGACTTCCGGGTAAGATGACGGAAGAGTAAGACGCGGAGATCACCTTCCTACCCACGGATACACCAGAAATACAGCTACACGTGGAACAACTCCTACAGAACACCTACTGAACGCTGGCAGAAGACCCCAGACCTCCCAAAAGGCAAGAAACTCCCCACATACCTGGGTAGGGCAAAGCGGAGAGATCCCCACACAGAGGATCGGTGCCGAGCGGCACTCACCAGCCCAAGAGGCTTGTCTGTTCGCCCGCCGGGGCGCACAGCGCTGGAAGCTGAGGCTCGGGCTTCAGTCAGAGCGAAGGGAGAGGACTGGGGCTGGCGGCGAGAACTCAGCCTGAAGGGGGCTAATGTGCCACAGCTAGCCGGGAGGGAGTCCGGGAAAACTCTGGAGCTGCCGAAGAGGCAAGAGACTTTTTCTTCCCTCTTGGTTTCCTGGTGCGCGAGGAGAGGGGATTAAGAGCGCTGCTTAAAGGGGCTCCACAGACGGGCACGAGTCGCGACTGAAAGCGCGGAGCCCAGTGACGGGCGTGGGACGCTGGGGCTGCTGCTGCCGCCGCCAAGAAGCCTGTGTGCGAGCGCAGGTCACTGCCCACACCGCCCTTCCGGGAGCCTGTGCAGCCCGCCACTGCCGGGGTCCCGGGATCCAAGGGCGGCTTCCCTGGGAGAACGCACGGCGCGCCTCGGGCTGGTGCAACGTCACGCCGACCTCTGCCGCTGCAGGCTCGCCCCGCACTCCGTGCCCCTCCCTCCCACCCGGCTTGAGTGAGCCAGAGTCCCCGAAGAGGCTGTCCTTTAACCCTGTCCTGTCTGAGCGAAGAACAGACGCCCTCCGGCGACCTACACGCAGAGGCGGGGCCAAATCCAAAGCTGAGACCCAGGAGCTGTGAGAACAAAGAAGAGAAAGGGAAACCTCTCCCAGCAGCCTCAGAAGCAGCGGATTAAAGCTCCACAATCAACTTGATGTACCCTGCATCTGTGGAATACAGGAATAGACAACACATCATCCCAAATTGAGGAGCCCGGAGTCAGTGCTGTGCCTCTGAGGTGGGAGAGCCAACTTCAGGACACTGGTCCACAAGAGACCTCCCAGCTCCACATAATATCAAACGGCAAAAATCTTCCAGAGATCTCCATCTCAACACCAGCACCCAGCTTCACTCAACGACCAGCAAGCTACAGTGCTGGACACCCTAAGCCAAACAGCTAGCAAGACAGGAACACAACGCCACCCATTAGCAGAGAGGTGGCCTAAAATCATAAAAAGTCCGCAGACACCCCAAAACACACCACCAGACGTGGACCTGCCCACCAGAAAGACAACATCCAGCCTCATCCACCAGAACACAGGCACTAGTCCCCTCCACCAGGAAGCCTACACAACCCACTAAACCAACCTTAGCCACTGGGGACAGACACCAAAAACAACGGGAACTACGAACCTGCAGCCTGCAAAAAGGAGACCCCAAACACAGTAACATAAGCAAAATGAGAAGACAGAAAAACACACAGCAGGAGAAGGAGCAAGATAAAATCCCACCATATCTAACAAATGAAGACGTAATAGGCAGTCTACCTGAAAAAGAATTCATAATAATGATGGTAAAGATGATCCAAGATTCTATTTCCCAGATCCAAAATCTTGGAAATAGAATAGACAAAATGCAAGAAACAGTTAACAAGGACCTAGAAGAACTAAAGATGAATCAAGCATTGATTAAAAACACAATACATGAAATAAAAAATACTCGAGATGGGATCAATAGCAGAATAACTGAGGCAGAAGAACGGATAAGTGAGGTGGAAGATAAAATAGTGGAAATAACTGATGCAGAGCAAAATAAAGAAAAAAGAATGAAAAGAACTGAGGACAGTATCAGAGACCTCTGGGACAACATTAAACGCACCAACATTCGAATTATAGGGGTTCCAGAAGAAGAAGAGAAAAAGAAAGGGACTGAGAAAATATTTGAAGAGATTATAGTTGAAAACTTCCCTAATATGGGAAAGGAAATAGTTAATCAAGTCCAGGAGGCACAGAGAGTCCCATACAGAATAAATCCAAGGAGAAATACGCCAAGACACATATTAATCAAACTGTCAAAAATTAAACACAAAGAAATCATATTAAAAGCAGCAAGGCAAAAACAACAAATAACACACAAGGGAATCCCCATCAGGATAACAGCTGATCTCTCAGCAGAAACTCTACAAGCCAGAAGGGAGTGGCAGGACATAATTAAAGTGATGAAGGAGAAAAACCTGCAACCAAGATTACTCTACCCAGCAAGGATCTCATTCAGATTTGATGGAGAAATTAAAACGTTTACAGACAAGCAAAAGCTGAGAGAGTTCAGCACCACCAAACCAGCTTTACAACAAATGCTAAAGGAACTTCTCTAGGCAAGAAACACAACAGAAGTAAAAGACCTACAATAACGAACCCAAAACAATTAAGAAAATGGGAATAGGAACATACATATCAATAATTACCTTAAATGTAAATGGACTAAATGCTCCCACCAAAAGATACAGATTGGCTGAATGGATACAAAAACAAGACCCATATATATGCTGTCTACAAGAGACCCACTTCAGACCTAGAGACACATACAGACTGAAAGTAAGGGGATGGAAGAAGGTATTCCATGCAAATGGAAACCAAAACAAAGCTGGAGTAGCAATTCTCATATCAGACAAAATAGACTTTAAAATAAAGACTACTAGAAGAGACAAAGAAGGACACTACATAATGATCAAGGGATCGATCCAAGAAGAAGATATAACAATTGTAAATATTTATGCACCCAACATAGGAGCACCTCAATACATAAGGCAAATACTAACAGCCATAAAAGGAGAAATCGACAGTAACACACTCATAGTAGGGGACTTTAACACCCCACTTTCACCAATGGACATATCATCCAAAATGAAAATAAAGAAGGAAACACAAGCTTTAAATGATACATTAAACAAGATGGACTTAATTGATATTTATAGGACATTCCATCCAAAAACAACAGAATATACATTTTTCTCAAGTGCTCATGGAACATTCTCCAGGATACATCATATCTTGGGTCACAAATCAAGCCTTGGTAAATTTAAGAAAATTGAAATTGTATCAAGTATCTTTTCTGACCACAATGCTATGAGACTAGATATCAATTACAGGAAAAGAGCTGTAAAAAATACAAACACATGGAGGCTGAACAATACACTACTTAATAACGAAGTGATCACTGAAGAAATCAAAGAGGAAATTAAAAAATACCTAGAAACAAATGACAATGGAGACACGACGACCCAAAACCTATGGGATGCAGCAAAAGCAGTTCTAAGAGGGAAGTTTATAGCAATACAATCCCACCTTAAGAAACAGGAAACATCTCGAATAAACAACCTAACCTTGCACCTAAAGCAATTAGAGAAAGAAGAACAAAAACATCCCAAAGTTAGCAGAAGGAAAGAAATCATAAAAATCAGATCAGAAATAAATGAAAAAGAAATGAAGGAAACGATAGCAAAGATCAATCAAACTAAAAGCTGGTTCTTTGAGAAGATAAACAAAATTGATAAACCGTTAGCCAGACTCATCAAGAAAAAAAGGGAGAAGACTCAAATCAATAGAATTAGAAATGAAAAAGGAGAAGTAACAACTGACACTGCAGAAATACAAAAGATCATGAGAGATTACTATAAGCAACTCTATGCCAATAAAATGGACAACCTGGAAGAAATGGACAAATTCTTAGAAATGCACAACCTGCCAAGACTGAATCAGGAAGAAATAGAAAATATGAACAGACCAATCACAAGCACTGAAATTGAAACTGTGATAAAAAATCTTCCAACAAACAAAAGCCCAGGACCAGATGGCTTCACAGGTGAATTCTATCAAGCATTTAGAGAAGAGCTAACACCTATCCTTCTCAAACTCTTCCACAATATAGCAGAGGGAGGAACACTCCCAAACTCATTCTACAAGGCCACCATCACCCTGATACCAAAACCAGACAACAATATCACAAAGAAAGGAAACTACAGGCTAATATCACTGATGAACATAGATGCAAAAATCCTCAACAAAATACTAGCAAACAGAATCCAACAGCACATTAAAAGGATCATACACCATGATCAAGTGGGGTTTATTCCAGGAATGCAAGGATTCTTCAATATACGCAAATCAATCAATGTGATACACCATATTAACAAGTTGAAGGAGAAAAACCATATGATCATCTCAATAGATGCAGAGAAAGCTTTCGACAAAATTCAACACCCATTTATGATAAAAACCCTCAAGAAAGTAGGCATAGAGGGAACTTTCCTCAACATAATAAAGGCCATATATGACAAACCCACAGCCAGCATCGTCCTCAATGGTGAAAAACTGAAACCATTTCCACTAAGATCAGGAACAAGACAAGGTTGCCCACTCTCACCACTCTTATTCAACCTAGTTTTGGAAGTTTTAGCCACAGCAATCAGAGAAGAAAAGGAAATAAAAGGAATCCAAATTGGAAAAGAAGAAGTAAAGCTGTCACTGTTTGCAGATGACATGATACTATACATAGAGAATCCTAAAGATGCTACCAGAAAACTACTAGAGTTAATCAATGAATTTGGTAAAGTAGCAGGATACAAACTTAATGCACAGAAATCTCTGGCATTCCTATATACTAATGATGAAAAATCTGAAAGTGAAATCAAGGAAACACTCCCATTTACCATTGCAACAAAAAGAATAAAATATCTAGGAATAAACCTACCTAAGGAGACAAAAGACCTGTATGCAGAAAATTATAAGACACTGATGAAAGAAATTAAAGATGATACAAATAGATGGAGAGATGTACCATGTTCTTGGATTGGAAGAATCAACATTGTGAAAATGACTCTACTACCCAAAGCAATCTACAGGTTCAATGCAATCCCTATCAAACTACCACTGGCATTTGTCACAGAACTAGAACAAAATATTTCACAATATGTATGGAAACACAAAAGACCCCGAATAGCCAAAGCAATCTTGAGAACGAAAAATGGAGCTGGAGGAATCAGGCTCCCTGACTTCAGACTATACTACAAAGCTACAGTAATCAAGACAGTATGGTACTGGCACAAAAACAGAAAGATAGATCAATGGAACAGGATAGAAAGCCCAGAGTTAAACCCACGGACATATGGTCACCTTATCTTTGATAAAGGAGGCAGGAATGTACAGTGGAGAAAGGACAGTCTCTTCAATAAGTGGTGCTGGGAAAACTGGATAGGGACATGTAAAAGTATGAGATTCGATCACTCCCTAACACCATACACTAAAATAAGCTCAAAATGGATTAAAGACCTAAATGTAAGGCCAGACACTATCAAACTCTTAGAGGAAAACATAGGCAGAACACTCTATGACATAAATCACAGCAAGATCCTTTTGGACCCACCTCCTAGAGAAATGGAAATAAAGACAAAAATAAACACATGGGACCTAATGAAACTTAAAAGCTTTTGCACAGCAAAGGAAACCATAAACAAGACCAAAAGACAACCCTCAGAATGGGAGAAAATATTTGCAAATGAAGCAACTGACAAAGGATTAATCTCCAAAATTTATAAGCAGCTCATGCAGCTCAATAACAAAACAAACAACCCAATCCAAAAATGGGCAGAAGACCTAAATAGACATTTCTCCACAGAAGATATACAGACTGCCATCAAACACATGAAAGGATGCTCAACATCTTTACTCATTAGAGAAATGCAAATCAAAACTACAATGAGATATCATCTCACACCAGTCAGAATGGCCATCATCAAAAAATCTAGAAACAATAAATGCTGGAGAGGGTGTGGAAAAAAGGGAACACTCTTGCACTGCTGGTGGGAATGTGAATTGGTACAGCCGCTGTGGAGAACGGTATGGAGGTTCCTTAAAAAACTACAAATAGAACTACCATATGACCCAGCAATCCCACTACTGGGCATATACCCTGAGAAAACCATAATTCAAAAAGAGACATGTACCAAAATGTTAATAGCAGCCCTATTTACAATAGCCCGGAGATGGAAACAACCTAAGTGTCCATCATCGGATGAATGGATAAAGAAGATGTGGCACATATATACAATGGAATATTACTCAGCCATAAAAAGAAATGAAATTGAGCTATTTGTAATGAGGTGGATAGACCTAGAGTCTGTCATACAGAGTGAAGTAAGTCAGAAAGAGAAAGACAAATACTGTATGCTAACACATATATATGGAATTTAAGAAAAAAAATGTCATGAAGAACATAGGGGTAAGACAGGAATAAAGACACAGACCTACTAGAGAATGGACTTGAGGATATGGGGAGGGGGAAGGGTAAGCTGTGACAAAGTGAAAGAGCGGCATGGACATATATACACTACCAAACGTAAGGTAGATAGCTAGTGGGAAGCAGCCGCATAGCACAGGGAGATCAGCTCGGTGCTTTGTGACCGCCTGAAGGGGTGGGATAGGGAGAGTGGGAGGGAGACGCAAAAGGGAGGGGATATGGAAACATATGTATATGTATAACTGATTAAATTTGTTATAAAGCAAAAAAAAAAAAAAAGTGGAAGAGGGACATGAAAGTCAGAGGCATGTAACTGCAGAAGAAATCAGAGTGATGCAATGTTGAAGGGTTTAACCCGCTGCTGTCTGTTTTGAAGATGGAAAGGACCAAGGGCTAAGAATGCATGTGGGTAGCCTCTTGAAGCTAGAAAAGGCAAGGAAACACTCCCTGCAAGAGCCTATGGAAAGAAACACACTGCTAAACACAACTTGATTTTGGCCCAGTGAGACCACGTCAGACTTCTGACCTACAGAACTGTAAGATCATGCACTTGGGCTTTTAAGTCACTTAATTTGTGGTTGATTTGTTACGGCAGCAAGAGAAAACTAATACAGTGAACAACATATTCAAGGCCACAACATTTGGAAGGGGGCTGAGCTGTAGAATTTGAACTCAGAGGCTCTCCATGGGGTGGTGTTGTTTTACCATCAGTACCCATTGACAGCCAGAATTTAACAGCTCCTACAGCATACTGATATTTCTAATGCTGCTCTTGTTACAACTAGCTATCTCTTCAGGAGTACTACATTCTTTTCCACTTGGGATCACCTAAGAGCAGTCCTTTACCTGAATCAATCTGCATATGTGTTGTGATTGACTGACACAGTGTGTTAAAAGAATACCCTCCCTAGTTCTCTGGTTCTGTCACTTTCAATTTTCTTACAACTGGTCCAGCTCGCACATCTATGTTATTAGGTTGGCCCTGATAAGCATTTGTTTTTATTTCTCTTGTTACAGATAAAGAGTGAGGTCCTCTCACCAGACCTTTTAACTCCTTTGACTACTTAGCGGAAATCTATGGTTTTAGAAGTTCATGCCAATGCACTATAGCATGAAAGAGAAATAAAATACAACATTGTTAGAGAGGAAAAGATCTATATGGCATTCGTCGCAGAAGATATCATTGGCTACCAATAAAATAATAAAAAAATTTGAATTAAAAAGTTGGTCAGATGTCCATAAGAAAGATTACTACATATTTTATGAACTTGCAAAAAACAGTTGAGAATATACAAAGAAATATATTAATATACTCTATAATATTTGTAGTGTATATTTGTACACTATAATAAAAAATTCACAAGAAAAATAAAACAAATATTAGTAACACATATACAAATAAGTTTTATATAATTGTGTGTTGTTGACTTCATGATTGTAATCCATACCTTTCTCATAAAAATTATGCCATATATTTTAAACGTAAATCTTTTAATATTATATTTGAAAAGAAAGTTCAAATGAACTTTTTAAAAAGACTTTGAAGAATACTGGTTTACACTGGTTTATATGAAGACCAGAATATTTTTAAGCGTATTAAATAACATTCCTGTTGATATTCTAATTGCAATTTAATCAAAACTAAAAATTAATATGTGTATAAATGAGAACTAAACATATATTTCCCTTTCAAAAGATTGACTTCTATGTCAAGTAGTTTTATACATTTATTTTTCCCAGGCTCCAGACACAAAGAAATACAATTCCCACAACATCTCTTTAATATTCTAGACTTATATGTGTTACATTCTCTGTCATGAACTTCCCCCTTTTCTCCAAAACAAAATGCAATGTTTCTTTCAGGACAGGGTACTTAGTGCCCTATGAATTCTTTTGCCAGTCTCAGGCAATAGGTAATCATCTTGTGTTCCCTAATACACTGACATACATCCATTATAGCACTTGAACTTTAGTGTAATTATTTGTTGTTTCCTTTGTATCCCCAACAAGACAGGAAAATACTCTAAGGTAACAGCATTGGGTAATCCATATTTTTGGGGGTTTTTGGGGGGGTTTTTTTTGCGGTACGCTGGCCTCTCACTGTTGTGGCCTCTCCCGTTGCGGAGCACAGGCTCTGGATGTGCAGGCTCAGCAGCCATGGCTCACGGGCCCAGCTGCTCCGCGGCATGTGGGATCCTCCTGGACCGGGGCACGAACCCGTCTCCCCTGCATCAGCAGGCGGACTCTCAACCACTGCGCCACCAGGGAAGCCGGTAATCCATATTTTTATACCAACATCTACAAGAACGCCTATCTGGCAGAAGGAATTCCAAAAACCTTTATTAAAAAAACAAAATGCCTTAGTGGTCAAACAATAGCCATTGGAGTGTGGTGGTCAAACAATAGCCATTGGAGTGTGGTCAAACAATAGCCATTGGAGTGTCAAACAATAGCCATTGTGGTCAAACAATAGCCATTGGAGTGTGATGGTTTGGAGTTCAATGCACAAGTGAAATTAACTAGCTTTGTGACCCTCGTTAAGTAAAATTCACTAAGTCTTTAGTTTCCTCCTTTATAAGTTGGACATGATATTTCACTTCATCCAGTTGTTGTGAAAGTCAAAGTATTGATAGATGATGCAAGTAAAGATATCAGTATAAAGCAAGTAGAGGTAGCTTGTTGTTACAAAAATGATCCTGTGTTTCAGACTTCCATAGAGCTATTCTTTGTTTCATGTGGCTGAGATTTCTAAAACCTTACCAGAAATACCAAACTTCATTCACCAGCCTATCTATGACAGAGGTAAAGTGCCTAATAAAATTAAGGGAAAGTAAAACTCAGACCTCTTCCATAGCAATATAATAGATCAAAACATTTTTCCAGAAATTATCTGAGTTACAATCTGTTGGGTCTACTAAAATTAAATAACAATAATAATTAAACAATCTGAGGAAAGAGGAGGTACCCCACTGACTGAAATAGAATTCGATTCATTTCAGCAACCTTTTTGTGACTGAGCACAGGTAACTCATGTGCAAAAAGCACAGGGTAGATGCCCAAAAAGAAGGTAGACTCAGTTCCCTGCTTGCATTTTACATACTGAGTTTTATTAAGTTAATTTACTAAATTAAAGTTTTAGGACAAGAGATAAAGCTAATTGCATTTCATCGCTCTCATTTTGGTAGACAGACAGTATATTTGAACCTGGAGTATACCTGCAGTAACCAACAAAACTTTTAGATCTAGCTAAAAATCACATTGGCTAGGAGTCTAATTTTCATGTTATTCACTCTGATGGCTTAAGATATGCTAAATGTAGAGTTTACATAATATTTGTATAATATATATTCTGCCTCTGCTTTATCCTAAATTCAATTAAGTTTTATTAAATAATTCATGACTGTAGAAATTATTACCATTCTGCAAATATGAATAAATGACAGAGGGCTGACCAACTCAAAAATAAACCATACACCTCTGGGAGCAAAGCTAGAGCCATTAAAAAATATATATTTGTGCAGAATTACATTATGAAACAGGAAGTATATAATATCCTACATAAGCGAGTATATAACTACATATGTGATTTCATTATACTGTATGGAAATCCTTAGGTTATGAATACTGGATTTTCTTCCATAAATTAACTATATGATTAGCTTGCACTTGAGGCATAGACTATACAATAAATTATGTAGGTGTTGCCATATGAATATTTTTGAACCACTGTTCTTCAAATTTAAAATAATTTAATAGAAACTTTACGGCCCTGATTTGTTTTCACTGTTTAAAAGACAAAAGGAACCTTGACCAGTCCAAGAAGGATGAGATAATTCAGAAAAATAAAATGTAAAATACCATTAGTGTTATTAACCATTCAGGTTAACACAGTCATTTATATAAGGCAATTAGAAAGTTTCTGCAAAGGCATCTAAGTCAGGATAAACAGGAATATATAGAAGATTTTATGTAGAAAGGACAGAGTAGGAAAGAAGGAATGAATATTTTTATATTAAAATACACTGAGATATGTTAAGAGCACAGTGTTTGAACTAGGTCTGCTGCTTGGAGCAGGCTGCTTTAAGGTTCACGGAAGACAACCTTTTCCACTTTCTTCCTCCAAAATTGGTTAATGATTGTAAGACAGGGGAGGTTCAGCTAAGATAGGCATTAAATTCAAGAAGGACCACTTTAAGGCAATGGTATAAAATGTGTTCATTCTGTGGCCTGGCTGGATTTGGATTGCTTGAGAGTAGAATCCAGAGTCTCAGGCTCCATCCTATACTGATGGAATCAGAACCTCTGAGAGTGATGATGCCTGGGAACCTGGGTTTTAACAAGCCGTCCAGGCAACTCTATGCATAGCAAAGTCTGAGAAGCACTGCTCTGGGACAGAGGTCACCAAACTTTTTCTTTAAAATGCCTCATAAAAAACATTTAAGGCTCTGAGGGCCATATGATCTCTGTCACAATTACTCAACTCTGCCACTGCAGCATGAGACCATGGCCATGTGTCAATAAAGCTTTATTTATGGACAACAAATTTTGATTTCATATAATTTTCATGTGTCATGAAATAGTTTTCTTTTGCAAAAACCATTACTGGATCACGATGTACAAAAACAGGTCATAAGCTAGATTTGATCACAATTTTCCCACCTCTGCTGCAGGATATGCAAAAACCATCAGTCAGGAATGGACTATAAGTATGTATCAAGGTGCACATAAAGCAAGAATGCTTAAAAACTGATCCTGAGGAGGAAAGGAAAGATTGATTCTGATACAGTAATTAATAGGAAAGATCCAGTAGTAAAAGCAATGATCCACTCAGACGTGGACAAAGAGATGTGTTAAAGATGCAGCAGTGTAATTTAAGTGGTGAAACTGGATTAGAAGAAAATTAGTAAGGCACTGAGTACAAATCTGATCATAGTAGGTAGTTTTTGGTTCTCGCTTCTAATTCTCATTTATATTCGGGAAACCTAAACCCTAATCCTAGCTCTGGCAAATCCAACTGAGTAATCTTAGGCAAATTAGTTTACACATCTACAAATCAAGGTGCTTATTTTAAATAAATCTTAATTTTCCAAAATTAAACTTTTAGGATTCTGAAAATGAGGCATATGCAGAGCCGACAGACCTTAAACTTTAGGATGCTATAGAGTCACACAACAATTCCATACATGGCCTGTAGGCTACACTGTAGCAATTATCTATAGCACACTGTTGTAAACATTAATAAAAAAAGTTTAAATGTACAGTCTTATAAAGTATGTGCGAAAGAACATGAAAAACAATTAAACTCACCAAAATCAATTCTCTCCTCTACTCAGAAGCTTCCAATGAATCTGCACACCCTCTACCCTCTGAGTAAAAGTCAAGTCCTTCCCGGGCGCTACAAGTTTCAAAATGAGCTGACCCAACCTCCATATAAACCTCACCTCCTTCTCTTCTCCCCGGTTCATGGCCCTCCAGTCATTGTGGCCTCCACAGTGGCTACTCCTGAACACACTAGGTATGTTTCACCATATGGCCTTTGCCCTGGCTCTTCCCTTACCTGCAATGCTTTTCTGACAGATAACCATAAGGTTTATACCCTTATCTTCTTTCCACCTTTGCCCAAGGGCCTACTCAGTGAAACCCATCCAGAATATGGAGTGTAAAACTACAACCAGCCCCCACCATCTTGCTCTATTTTCTTTTCTGTAGCTGTTACTACCTTCTAGTCTTACTTATATTATAACTGTTTACTGTCTCCTGTGACCTGCCATAATATAAGTTGCTTCAGAGTAGCAATTTACTTGTTTCATTTACTCACTGGTACATTGTGAGTACCCAGAACAGTGCCTGACATGATGAAGGCCCTTGAAAAATATTTGCTGAATAAATGAATTAATGTTTGCAATAATAGAAAGTAAATATCACTACTTTATTTTTAATATAGGCATAAAATATAGCAATTGTATGACTGTAAATAATTTTAGCATAGCTTTTAATACAATTCTATCTTTCCCGAAATAACAATATTTTACTCACATTATCTTTTTCAGATCTTAAAATTAGAAATTTTCTTGTCAGTTTTCTCAACTGCCCTGATGCTTGGTGATAAGTACAGAAACCAAAATAGTACTTTCCATCACTCTATCAATATTTTAAAGTTGTTCACTAAAAGTATGTTTCACATTCAAGTGTAGGTAAAGTTTGTGTTTTAATCATTAGCTGCTTTAAAATAGAAGATAGGGATTTCCCTGGTGGTGCACTGGTTAAGAATCTGCCTGCCAATGCAGGGGACATGGGTTCAAGCCCTGGTCCGGAAAGATCCCAGATGCTGCAGAGCAACTAAGACTGTGTACCACAACTACTGAGCCTGCACTCGCTCTAGAGAGCCCATGAGCCACAACTACTGAGCCCGCGTGCCACAACTACTTAAGCCTGTGCGCCTAGAGCCCGTGCTCTACAAGGAGAAGCCACCACAATGAGAAGCCCGCGCACTGCAAGAGTAGCCTCTGCTCACCACAACCAGAGAAAGCCTGCGTGCAGCAACGAAGACCCAATGCAGCCAAATAAATAAATTTATAAAAAATAAAATAGAAGATAAAACATAAGAAGAGAAATGTTAAACACGAAAGCACATTATGATTCCAAGCATATATAGTATCTACATTTTAAAAATATTTATTTAAATTGTAAAAGCAAAAATTATGTTTTCTTCTTTTTAGAAGAAACATTTATTCTACAAATGCACATCTAACTATTATAAATACAGCTTATGGAATTTTGTCTTAATATACATACTCTTTTAAAAGGATCATCATTGCTGCTATTCTTTGATAACTAGACTGTCTTGTTTCTACTGCTGGAAAACTGTATTATTTTATTCTTCTTTTAGGATAAGGATATTATCTCAATGATCTATCTAATCTAAAATAAAATTATGTACATTTATTGTCTTGCTTGCATCGGGTAGGTTATATTGTAGCACATTCAGAAACATCTACTAAGAATGGCAGATGATGCTGATAGTTTCATTCATTTTAAGTTCCTACCACTAAATTAAAAATTGTGAACAAGCAAAAAAGCAAACAAAACAAACAAAAAAGAAACAAAAAACAAAATCCCTCATTTTTATAAGCCAGGAAAGAAAAAAAAAGAATATCCTCTGCCCCAGAACTATTTACCCTTCTTTTTCTCTGTTTACTCAAAACATGTATTTAGAAGTTAAAAGTAAAGTCTTCCCTGTTAAAGTCTATAAACCCCTTTTATTTGATCTTCTTTGAGATTTCTGCAGGATTTGATATTATCAAACTTCCTTGAAATATTCTCTTCCCTTAAATTTCCTGTCACTCAATTTCATGATTTTCTCTTCATTTTTTGTATCTCCCGTCTTTCTCCTTTTCAGACTTGACTTGCTGGACTCTTCTACAGATTACCAATGTTTATGAAACTCTCTTTTTACTCAATTTATTCATCCTGGGCAATACTAGCCTCCTCTGATTTTTATCAGCATCTTCATGCTTATGACTTCCAAATCTGTTTTAAAAAGAGCTTTCTCCTGACCTTTAGGATATCCAAACTACAAGTCAACTCCACATGGATGACCCACAGTCAAACAAATCAGCATCATCCAGCTCCACAACTCTCAGCACACACACACACACACACACACACACACACACTCACTCTCTCTCTCTCTCTCTCTCTCTCTCAAACATACCAATCTGCCTCCTCTCAAATAACCCACATCACAACAAATAGCATCACACTCCACGACACTTGCACAATTAGAAAACACGGCAGTACCTCTTCCTTCTTACTCTAATCCCACATGCCAAATCAACCTTCAACTCCTATCAATTCCATCTCCGAACCATTTCTGGGAAATCAATTGATTTCATTCAAGTCTGCACTGTCAGTTTCAGCCTATTTCCGGTCCTCTGTTTCTATCTCTGACCGAAATTACTAAAAGAGTCTTCTAAATGGTAAGCTAATTCCAGTACCCTAACAGCTCTGCATTCCAGCAAGATCTTACAAAGTTAGTCCCCTTTTTCGTCCATTGAACTCTACCTCTAGACTTTTTTACTATGGATCTCTATTAGTGGTCTTCCTTTAAAGAGTTAAGGTAGCTGTCAATCTATAGGAAGATGCCCTTGGCTGGTGGAGAGAAATATGGGTGAAGGCATGCCTATGGCTCAAGATGGGGACAGTAATAAATATGTGGAGATCACATCCATTAGTGTATTTGTCCTATTGTATTTTTCAGCAATTATTTTCCATGCCACTGCCTGAGTGTTTAAATATGGGTGGAATGCCATTCAATATTCACTCATATTACTTTGTTATAAATCATGTAGTCTCTAAGTAAAAGTGACTCCGTACTACCTCAAGAGGTTAACCTAATCTCTCCTATAAAGTGATTTTCTTAAGCTAGAAGACTTCAGTTAAAGCTGTGGCATTAAGATTCATTACTTAATTTTATTCCATTAAAATAAATTGTTCAAGCAAATCTTTTTCTAAAATGGAAAAGTTTTTCTTTAAAACGCTTGGACTATTTTTACACAGAATTTAAAGAGCAAAAGATTTCCACTGTTACTGCAGTTCCAAGAGTAGATTATCTCAATTACAACACTCACTTAACAATTACTTGAAGTCTTGATACCTGTCGAAATAACAGAGGCGTTTACAGTCAAAAAACAAAAGCTGCACTGTGGTCAGAATAAAACAGTCAGGAAGATCCAATCACAGCCCATGACTTATGCAATTCCGGAGCATTAAAACTACTATTAAGTGTGTTCTGTATTTTGCCTGTGGCTCACTTAAAAAGACTAAGAGAGCCACACCAGTGTTTTCTGCTCTTCAATGGTAAATTGGGGATGATGTAAGAGCTCTTTCCACATAATCCTGCCAAGCAAAACCAAAGTATAATACCTAGAAAAAGGAACACAGCTTCTTTATGGAAAAAAAATATTATAGGATAACCTTCAGAGTAAGGTATTCTTTAATTTACATCGGTATTGAAGGTAGCAGCATTCATCATCAGGAAAGCAAAACATTACCAATATATTTTAGCTTATTTAACTATCCATGATTCATTATATTGTATAGAACAAGTAATTTCAAGGGATGCAAATGATAAAAATACACAAAATAATCTTTGACTTTAAGGGGAAGAAGTTATGTGATTGTGAAATGCTTAAAATAGCTAGTTATCTTGAAAGTAGTTGAACAGAAAGGGAAACCTGGCCCACTCAGACACTTTTCTCTTTATGACACGCACAGATCATTTAGCCTCAATCAGTCTCCAAAATCAGGGGGTTGGATAAAATGATCATTAAAGCCTTTCAGTTGAAAACATGTATAACTCAACCAATTACTAAATTTAAAAGCCATCTTTATGTCTATTAAGAAATGTGACTATGCACACAAAAAAAAAAGCATTTCAAGATTTATTTGTCTAAGAGAATTGAGAATATTAAACTCCCAGAGAATTCATTTTAACATACAATCAGTTTGTGTTCCCTATTACATCTAAGAGAGTGGTAACAGGCTGATAATCTAAAAATGTAAAAGACAAGAAACGTGTTTTATAAAACAAAACTTATGAGAAATGAATCATTCTAATCGTAGCAGTTTAAGGACTGGATTGGATAGCACAGCTCTATGCCTATTTTGTTATTTCTGTATTTCTTTTCTTAAATAAAAATGTTTCTGAAAATAAAAATAGCTCTTTATTCTACCTGTCTTCTAAGCATTTTCTTCTCGATTGCTTTAGAGTAGAGTTACTGTTTGCAAGTTTGAAAAGAGAGAAAAGAAAGGTTGATATGCCCTTCAGTAGATTTTTAAGAACCCCCTTTTCAAAGCCACTATTTCATTGATTTATCACTGCCATTTGGTGCAGAACAATTAACAGCTGAAATAAAATTGACTAATGGAGAGGCTTGAACAGATTTTCCATTTTCCTTCCTTTTTTCCCTACCTTGCATGAATCACCAAAAAATATTAAATTCACTGTCTATATTATTAGCAGCTTAGAGGATTTAAAGTTTCCTTTTCTCCACTATCTGGCTTGAATAGTTAGTCTAGGCATTTTTCACTAGTACTTAGACTGTTTATGGAAAATAGAAAGGAAAGAAAATGTCTATTAGAATGTGGAAGGATTCTTTCAGCAGGGATACTGAGAAACCGAAGAAAGATACAGGAAAAAAAAAGAAATCAAGAAAAAAACAGAAATTAACCACGTACAGTTAGCATTACAAAATACCTGTAATTTAGGAAGAAAAGATTCTCCATGGAGACTGAAAAATTGGATCTCTCAGAAAAACATAGAGTTTGTCACTTTCCTAAATAAAATTTGTTTGATGTAGAAATTTTTAAAACCCAATTCCTCAAATCAAATAAAATTTTAAAAACTCACCAAGGACAATCCAAATACAATTGCATTGCATAAAATTAGTATCCTTCTACTAATCAACCCACCAATATTTATTAATTATCTATTATGTGCTAAGTATTATGTGATGGGTGCTACAGGGAATACAACAAAGTAATTAAAATTGGTACCTTTTGTTCAACAAAAACCTTCAGAAAGTTATAAGTCAGTGAATCACGAATGCCAAAATAATGATAGAAAGGGTTTCATTTAGGTTTTCCAAGAAGTAGAACAATGGGTACAAGGGAATGATGTAATGAATGAAAATAAAAAGCACCGGACAATTTAAAGAGAAACTAATTTAGAAGAAGAGAGATTTTGTAGAGGAAGATAAGGTAAAGCAGAGTTGGGGCTAGAGATAAGAAAAACTGGAAAGCCTTAGGGACTAGACTCTTCAGCATGAGAACAACGAGGAGTTAATAAAGGTATTTTAATTGGAGAGACTCAAAGTTTTGCTTTAGAAAGATTAATACCAACATAGTGCCGGCACCCATGATTAGGTTAGGGAAAATAGAGATGCAGGGAGTCTACTTGAAACATTACAGAGATCTGAGGTTTAGGTCGCATTGTATGAAAAAGGCAGTAGCAGAAATAAAAACAATCAGATAAAAACTCATTTTAAAGGAAACATTCAAAGAATTCAGGAACTTGTTAGATGTAGGGTTGAGGGCTGGGAAAGCGTAGGAAAAGGAATTCTGTTTTAGGTATGAGTTTAAGGTGATGTACATCAACATGGAAATTTTTAGCAGGCAGTTGGAAAGAGGGCTCAGGGCTCAAGAAAATATATCAAAACAAAATGCAAATATGAATTAAATACATATACACACATTCAGAGACAGAGAGGGGAGAATGCACATTCATGAGTTCAGCACCAATAAAGATGATCATAAAAAGCCCTACTTCACACCATATACAAAATCACTTCCAAGATCCCTAAATACTTAAATTTTAAAGGAAAATCATAAAATGTTTAAAAGAAACATAGACAAAAATAAACTCAGAGTTGGGAAGGGTTTCTTAAAATGTTTTTTTAATCTGTACATGAAATTTCAATAAAATCATCAACATTAAAGCTAAAATTTTGTCTACAGAACTATAACAAAAGTGAAAACTTAAAGCCAAACCTGAAAAAAACAAGTTATTGTCAAATGATTAATATCCAGACTAAGTAATGTTTACCTATTGATAAGAAATGGATAAAACAGTAGAAAAATGGGCTAACGACATAAAAAGGCACTTGAAGAAAGTCGAAACACAAATACAAACATTTGAAAATCCTCTCAACTTCAACAATACTCAGAAAAATTCAGAAAAAGAATTGCAAATTTTGATTACAATTTTACACCCACTCAATGGAAAAGGAAATCTGAAAAATCTAAAAATACCTTTCTGAAAAATCTGAAAATCTAGCAATATCAAATATAGTTATTTTTGATAAGAATATACAATAATAGAAGTGTTTGCACCATGCTGGTTGGAATGCCAATATTCAATCACTTTGGCAAACAACTTAGGGTCATCTTATCAAGTCGAAAATGTATACTCCGTATGACTTTGCCATTTCACAACAAGAGAAGAGCGTGTACCTGCTCACAAAGACAGATGCACAAGAATGTATGCACATGCACATTTCTTTGTAACACAGCAACTAGGAAACCCAAGAGCTACCCAAATATCCATAGGCAGAAAACTGGGTAATTACTTTTAGCATATTCAAAAACAATACAATACAGCAGTGAAGAAAAATATAGCTACACAAAAAACATAGATGTTACGGATACTGAATGTCGTGGGGTTGGCAGCAGCAGTTAAGTGACCCAAGATGCATGGAGCATGATACCATTTATATAGTACCTCAAAAACATTAAAAATTTAATAAAATGTTTGTTTTAAATAAGTCAAGGTAAGAAAAGGAAAGTCTGAGTGGAAAGAGACTCTCAGAAGGGTCTGGTGATATTACTTCCGTTGATTTATGGGTACATGTACATTTGTTTTACTGTTCTTTGTATCTTGTGCATAGTCATATTTTTATAAAAATATTTCATTAAAATAAATATTAATAAAAGAAAACTGACTAAATACTCAGAACTGCTTACATTTAGAAGAATGAGACAGAAAAAAAATACCAGAAAAGGATAAAGATGAATAAATGTTCAGAGACGTTTAAAAAAAAAAAGGATAATATAGGCTTTTAGATTTAAGGAAGAAAAAGAGAGTCCAGGAATGTCAAGTGTTACACAGAAGTCAAGGGGAATTGGAACGGGAAACAAATGTTAGAGACATCATCTCAAGACAGTAATTTTCAGATGCATGAAAGAGAGAACAACCAAGCTATAAGGTATGAGAACACCTTGAGAGGAACCTGAGGCAGCAAGTAACAACCACGCTCTGCAGAAGCCGGGCTGTGGAGATAGCTATGCATGGAATACACACACATTTTTTTCAGCTGGATGAAACTTTGCATGTTTGTGAAGAGAGGGGCAGGCAAGTGGGCTCATGGGACATATTGGGGTGGGCCTGGAGAGAGGAACGAAAGACATAGGAGAAAGGAGGTAACTGTAGAGATTATATGTCACTTTTAAATAAATAATATTATAACCTTGGGCATTAAAAAATGATAAGGTAACTATCCCCTAAATGTCTCACTCAACAGTCAGAAAATAGTCAATAGGCTATAAATTACACCTCTGCTACAGAATGGCTTCTTGGTTCAAAGAGTTCAACTTTCTCATCATTCCTTTTAACTCACCACAAGTCTAATCCAACTGAGCACTCCCTAGACTTTTAAAATGGGTCTTATTAAAGGGTATGGCAGAGCATCACTTCTCCCACTCCCCAATTCTCCTAGCTCCTGGTCCAAGGACAAGATTGTCCCTAAGAGGGACATTGTTTCCGTTGGGACAAGGGTGGTAGATGCTACTGGGCCTCCAGAGCAAGGATGAAGGCAGAGAGGGGAGAGGGAATCCAGAGTCTAGGAAGAGTCAACAGTCTCTGGAAATGACCCAAACAATAGGGAAGTGTCAGAGACCAGATGCAGAAGACCTGGTCTATAAGTGAGGCTCTTGGACCCTTCACAAAACAACAGCTATACAGGGATGCAGGGAGCTGCTCTGTAAAACATCTTGAACCTCCTCTCACTGCAGGCACTGCCTCCAGAGTCTTTTACATCAGAAGGTGTAATTAACTTCTCATGGCCCTAACTGCTTTGTATTGCTGAAGGAGAGAACGTGGTAACACTTAGAAATTAAAGCAATTTTGTGTGGTCCGGTTGTGATAAAAAGCCCAAGTGCCTCTCTTAATGCATATGATTCCCTCCAAATTAAAATATTCATCATTTTAATAAATTTCTCCTTCTCCTCAAAGTTAACACCATTTTTATAGAAAATTTCCCATTTGATACCAATTCACCCCCTCCAGGCAATATGATCACAAATCATGGTTTAAGTAATCTCCCTATCCACTGCCATTTTAGTAGTGGCAATGAGATTGAAAAAATAAAATAAAAAGTTCCAGTCTCTGATTCTACAAACCAGTGTCATCCATTTATATGACAGCTAATCGGAGATGCAAAAGTACTGGACGAGGAACGACGCTTTCTTTTTCTTTCTTTTTTTAAAGTTAGGTGTGCTATCCCCTGTCTTAACAAGCACTATCCTCTACTAAGTTAGTTATACTCTTTATGGGCTTTTACTTGAAGAACAGAGGAAATGGATTGTGCCTGTCCTTCTGATTCCCAGTTATCACATAAGGTAGGTGATAGATAAAAGATCTCACCGGGTGTAAAGATGATTTGTTAGGAAGGTTTATGTTTCTGAAGTGAGAAGAATGTTTCTGCAACGTGAGCGCTCTCTGAACTAGAGTGGGGTTCAAGGCTGAAATTCAATTCAGGGCATAACCTCCTGACAAGGTAGCCCACTGAATTTAAGGTAGTAGAGTGATAACTAAGAAGCAGTGCATAACTTTGCCTCCTGTATTATTTGCTTGACTTTCTTCCAAAAAGAACCCTGACCAAGGAAAATCCAAAAACAAACTCATTTAAAACTTCTGTGCCTTGGGACTTCCTTGGTGGCGCAGTGGTGAAGACTCCACGTTCCCAATGCAGGGGGCCCGGGTTCTATCCTTGGTCAGGGAACTAGATCCCAACATGCATGCCAAAACTAAGAGTTCCCACGTCACAAGTGGGGAGACTGACTGCCGCAATTAAGGAGCCGGCAAGCCGCAACTAAGGAGCCAGCGAGCCACAACTAAGACCCAGTACAACCAAATAAATAAATAAATAATTTTAAAAATAAGTAAACAAAAAAAAAAAATGAAACTTCTGTGCCTTATAACTCAGGCCCTTGACTCAAGAACTCAGCTGGCTCCAAACTGAGAAGTAAACAGCAATGAAAAAAATCAGAAAGGACCTTTCACTTCATCACAAAGGCAGCACACTGACAATTCTCAGGGACTAGCAACCCTGCAAAAGGAAATCTCAACGTGAACAAGGAGCTTCCTGCCACCAATCAATAGGGCACTCCTGGTTGTATAGTGAGTGAATGCCATTTACTAACTGGGTTGCATTAAAACCAGCAGGCTCGCTTGTGAACAGCAAGCCACTTTATTTTCCAGAGATCTTGGGTCATAGCATGCCCTTTTACGGCACAAGGAAACTTACTTTGTTGGCATATGTGACACAGAACTTGTCCAACTTGGAACCACTGGTACATAAAGCAAATAAAGGATTAGAAACCACCCACTGTAGAAGATTAAGGACTTAACGGGCAGATGGAGAAGAGCATCACCTGGACAGCCTTCATCCTTTATAATAAAGGAAAGTTCCCCGCAATCCCAGTGGAAAGAATAAGCTTAAATGAACAAAATTTAGCAATTCTGTTGACAAAGGCAGAATCCTTGAATAGACATTTTGTTTCAAATGTGAGTTTGTCTGCCAAAACCTGATTGCCTTTCATAATAAATAAATTTCTACCTAGTAGAAAGGGAACTAAATAACAAAAATATGCCTTGCCCCCCACAGGTCTTCATGCAAAAATTTTGAACATCACAACTTCAAGAGTCTGATTTGAACATACGGAGCTTGAATAATAGCAGTGTGGGGATAACCAGCAAATGCTGAGTTAAGGTCCACCTTTATCTGCTGAGCTTAGCCTTAAAAAGAATGACTTTTAAAAATCATCACTGTCATCACGCTGCTCTGCTGATTAGACTTTTCTGAGTGGTCCGCAAACATTTAGGAGTCAAATTAACAAACAGATCTCACCACCTGGATTTGGAAACTTCTGAATAATAGGGTCCAACCGATTCAACATCCTCTGTCACTCCTCTTCACGTCAAAACCCTCCACTTCAGCCAGACCAGTGTGGCTGTCCCCTCACACAATATGATCATTCTCATTTCTGACAGCAGAGGGCGCTATCTATGCCTTGCAATGAGGAAACCTAGACCCCTTTTTACTCCTGCTTTTGCATACCCAGATTCCACTCCATTTTTGTCTGACCACAGGGCCTGTGTGTTGCTTCCTTCTTGGAGCTCCTTTAATAGCATTGTTTTCTTCACTCCTTTGGCCATTTAATTAAATAACAATACAAGACCGCCAATATGGAAGTTTCATCTCCCTCAGAAGACTTTTCTTTTCCCCATTGTTTTATTATGGCATTTTCAAATATATATAAAATTAGAGATAACTGTATAACAGAACCCCATTTAACCATCACCTACCATCAAAACTTGTCAACACATGGCCAGTTTCCTGACTGGACTCTATATTCCCTAAAGAAAGGTATGAAATTGTTTTCATACTTGTTTGTTTTCTTCCAGAGCCTAGATTAGTGCCAAGCATGTAATAACAACTCAGTAAATACTTGGTTATGGAAAGGAATTGAAATCCAATCCACCGAAGTTCTGAGCTGGCCCTTAAGTGTTCAGCTTACTTCATCCAATCAATTCTTGACAGACAAACCATAAAAATATTCAATGTTTTTAAAGAAATATTAGCAAATAATAATAAGGAAAAACTTCCTGAGATATTGCATGGAAGTGAAATAACTATAACCTTACTCTTATCCCATCACTTAATATTTAATCAGCAAATCAAACTTTCTTTTGAGACCGAGACTGAAAAATCATTATCAATAAACAAACAGCGTGATACATAAGAGAGGAACTAGAATTTACCTTTAGGGGACCTAACTCAATTCTACTAGCAACATGACCTTAAACAAGTCACTTATCCTCCCTCAGTCCTTATCTCTAAAATAAAAATAGTTCTCCTTTTCCTAATGACCTCAAAATGCTACTATGAAGATGAATTTTTTTTAATTTGTCAAACTGCTTTCAAAATACAAAGCACCACATAAATATTACACTGTCTTTACGGCACACCTGGTCCCTTTTCAAAGAGGTTCTATAATCCGCTTGGGGGCACAAAACATAAAACTCTCTGAAATATTACAAGCTAAATGTCTAAATAGCAATGTAAGCAATACAGATATAAGGAGAGTGAAGTGACTAACAAATGCTTCATGGTAGAAGTGGGCATAACGTTGGGTCTTAAAGGATTAATAGAACCTGGGCGAGGCAAAGGAAGAAACAAAGGCATTTTAGAAGGTATATATATAGTATATAATATATATTATATAATACTTATATATAAGGTATACATATTATATATAAGGTACATAGTATATATATATATTATATATTTACATATTAAGGTATATATATATATATATATATAAACATGATATATATATCATGTTTACATTCACATACACACGCAAAGTGCCCAAAGAACAATTAGAGCATCTTGCAGTTTGACTAAAGCAGAGGGTGCCTGTAAAAAAATAGGGCTTCCCTGGTGGCACAGTGGTTGGGAGTCCGCCTGCCGATGCACGGGACACGGGTTCGTGCCCCGGTCCGGGAAGATCCCACGTGCTGCGGAGCAGCTGGGCCCGTGAGCCATGGCCGCTGAGCCTGCGCGTCCAGAGCCTGTGCTCCGCAGCGGGAGAGCCCACAACAGTGAGAGGCCCGCGTACCGCAAAAAAAAAAAAAAAAAAAGGTAAAGAGATTGGAGCAGTTGACTGAGGCTAAATTATGAAGGACCTCACATGAAGGCTAAACATTTTAACTTCAAAGCAAACACTGGCAAAACCTGAGGAGGTCAATATCAGCAAAATAGCATCCCCCCAAAAGTTTTATAATAGAATTGAAGGCAAGGGAAACAGGGAACTGTTACCATTATCAAGAGGGGACACAAGCAGAGTTGTGACTGGAGAGTAAGCAGTGAAAAGACTAAAGTATATTTGGAACATTTCCAAGATGAGACCAAAAATGAGTAAATAGAATCCCTTTATAAAAATCTTTTCAGAAGTGTTGAAAGTCTTTCCTTGGATGACAAAGCTCCACATAACTAGAACCTGCCCATCTCATCCTAGAAAAGGTCTCCTTTGACCACTCCTCCACCTGTCCTCTGTCCCTCCACGATGCCAATCTCCCCAAATTTAGGGCCTTGAATTAGCTGTTTGCTGTTTCTGCTGCATTTCCCTGATCTTTGTGTGCCTGGGTCCCTTTTGCCATTCAGATCTCCAGGTGAAAATCACTTTCTCCAATAGTTTTCCCTGAACCACCTGGTCCAAGATGGTTTCCAGAACTCTAACTCTCACATTATTCTATTTTAATTTTTTAGTACTTATTGCATTCTGATATTTTGCTCATTTATTTATCTATCTATTTTCCCCCCCTCCCACCCCTAGAGTAGAACTCCTGGGAGAATAGGAACCTTGAGACTTATTCAGAACTGTATATCCCCAGCAGCCAGAATAGTGCTTGGCATAGATTAGGTTGCTTTGATAAATACTTGTGAAAGGGATAAATTAATGAGTCATTCATAGTGACATACAGAGAGAAAGTCAATGTTGTTGTTGCTATTCCAGGGCCCCTACCTTCTTCAGGCTTGGATACTCTACTTCCCTAACATGCTGTGACAGAATCCCAAATCTTTTCAATTCTATCTCTTTTTGACTTTGCTAGCTTTAGTTGGTACCTTTCATTTGTAAATAAGAGCTTTAAAGAGAAAGGCCCCGATAGTGAGAGGCACCCGCTTGCCACAACTAGAGAAAGCCCTCACACAGAAAGGAAGACCCAACACAGCCCTAAATAAATAAATAAATAAATTTAAAAATAAATTTAAAAAAAATTAAAATTCCTCAAATTAAGTTAACTCAGTCAATAAATGTATTTGTTTATAATCTGGGTGTCCAGTCATATAGATGTTTTTAAAATATAAGAATGTAAATATAATGTATACACCTTTTTTTTTTTTTGCGGTATGCGGGCCTCTCACTGTTGTGGCCACTCCCATTGCAGAGCACAGGCTCCGTATGCGCAGGCTCAGCGGCCATGGCTCACGGGCCCAGCCGCTCCGCGGCATGTGGGATCTTCCCAGACCGGGGCACGAACCCGTATCCCCTGCATCGGCAGGCGGACTCTCAACCACTGCGCCACCAGGGAAGCCCTACACCTTATTTTTAAGCATAAAATGAGAATTGATTTACTGCTTCCAGAAAGCTGAGAAGAATGATTTTTTTAAAAGATCATTCAAAGAATATTAAGGATCTAAATCTCATCAGGGAATTCCAGTGGTGTGTGCAGTGGTTATTTATGTAACTAAATGCAGAAATAACATGTAGAAGCTAGTTTTATAATGACAGCTTTAAAAATACCTTTTAAAAATCAAAACAGCTAAAATTATCCATAATGTCCACTAGATTACATAAGTGGATGTTTTAATTTACAGTGTTCAAAGCTTGCTTTCCTTTAAATTCCAACTTTTATTACTAACAACAGAATAATCAAAAGGAATAGTAAACTAGATACGAAGTACAAATATGCCTGACATTTCCTTTATATTTCTTCCCTACCATAATCTCTCAATTTAAAAGCCTATGCTAAAATAGATAATTACAACCTTTCCTTTTTCCATTATGTTCTAAGAATGGAAACTGAAATCACCACAGCAACAAAAGTTAAATTTTAGATAAAAACATAATGTCACCCAGTTTAGTTTTGTTTTTCCCTTGAGGAAGCGATATTTTGTTACACACCACGTACAACCTAAAATAAAGAAAAATCAGTCTTTGACATGTAAATGGACAAAGAGGTCGCAAAGAAATTCAGATTGTACAGAAAATCAAAAGCCCTTGTGGGGGTGGGGGGGGGAATTCCAATTAACCATCAAAGTCAGCAGACAAAATCACTGAACAAGGAATTGATTTTAAATTGTTATCTACATTTTTCTCATTGATATGGTATTGCATTAATAAATGGTACAGCATTGTCAGATTAAACGGATTAGAAGGAAATCGTTCTTACATTTTTTTGTGTTTGGCTAGGAATTCTGCCCCAGTAATATACTTTTTTTTCATCTTAGTGTATGAAGATCAGCCCATTAATGTATGTAATTAATAGATACTGAGGTATGGAAAACAAGGAATCAGTAGTGTGTTAATTTGGATTCAACAAGCTGGGCTGAACACAAGTGAGTGAGCAAGCGAGGTATGGGCATCTCTTCCACCCTTTGGAGCATCTGTCTTGCCCAGTCCCCTGGGATGAAACAAACTCCTAAGAAAAAGTCACAAGCTGAACAAACGCTGCCTAACTCTGCTTACTGCTCATTATTTTTCAATCTGCTATTAAAAGTGCATTAATTTCATGGAAATATTTCTCAAAAGAATTAGTGAAGGGGGGCTTCCCTGGTGGCGCAGTGGTTGAGAGTCTGCCTGCCGATGCAGGGGACACGGGTTCGTGCCCCGGTCCGGGAGGATCCCATGTGTCGCGGAGCGGCTGGGCCCGTGAGCTATGGCTGCTGAGCCTGCGCGTCTGGAGCCTGTGCTCCACAACAGGAGAGGCCACAATAGTGAGAGGCCCGCGTACCGCCAAAAAAAAAAAAAAAGAATTAGTGAAGGGACACTTGACAGCTCCTGCTATACTAAATGAAAACAGGTATGATTTAGTAGAATAACAACAGACTTCTGTCATCTGCTTGCAATAATTACTGTGTTAACAGGACTCTTTTCTTCATTTGTTTACATTTGTTTACACACTGTAAGTTTCATCAATGAATCAATGCAAACAGAGTCCAAAGGAAAAGTAAAGCAGGTGTTTTATAATAAAAGCAAATCACCATCAGGAAACAGAGAGAAGTCATCCTCATAGGATGATAAGTTTTAAGAAAACGATGACTATAATAACGTGAAAGTTTTTTCAATCCTATTTGGAGTACTTTAAATGAGACAAATAAGGAAACATTAAGAGTAAAAATGAGCAGCAAAAAGCTGCTTTGTTAAGAGCCTATCAAACAGAAGGTATGGTACCAGTGTAAAAATGAGCCAAAATGCCCATGTTAGGCAATTACTGTTACCAGAACTAAAATAAGCCTATTTAGTTGTGAAGTTAAGTCAACTTCAGATGTCACTGATATGGCTAAATTCCAAAAATTTAAAAGCAAGGGTTAAATTAGTAAAGAGGAAAAGGGGAATAATTTCAACCACTTAATAACAAGCAACTTAGCCCATGTATGAAGATAAGAAACATTCACTTAGCACTTGATCAAATATTAAAACAAAGTAAAGATGACATATATGGAAGTACCCAGTTCAGTGTCGTGTGCAGGGTAGACACTCAACAAATTACCCTTCCTTCCTTTCTTTCTACTCCCTTCAGTCATTGATTCATTCTATTACAGTCCTATTTACATTTTCAGGTATATAGCTTTGTCTTCTCCCTGCAACTGGACTGAAAAATATTAATTGTTTCATTCATAGATAGATATGTATACTTTTAATTCTGCCATATGTCTCACATGTGCTATCTACAAACATGTGTTGAGAGGTGGGACTGACTGAAAGGTCAACAAAGATGTGACATGATATATTAGGATGCTTTGGGCTGCATAGGAGAATACTCAACTAAAAGTGGTTCTGAAAGTTATTATTGTTATTGTTGCTGGTGTTATTATTTTGTCTGAGAGTAGGACCCTGGCTCCTTCCATACTTTCTTCTGTTACCCTCAGTTTGTTATCTTCTTCCTCAGAGTTACAAAATAACTGCAGTAGTGCCAAGCATCATGTTCTCATGCAACAACATGTATCTCTTTTTAATCAGGGAATAACACCTTTCCCAGAAGTCTCCCGGCTGACTTTCCATCATAACTCATTGGCCAGAGCTGGTCACATGACCACTGCTACCTGCAAAGTAAGTTGGGAAAGTAAGTAAGGTGGGAGGGTACCTAGCCAACGTGGAAAAAAGTGAGTAGAATGACTATTCAACAGGAAATTAATAATACCTGCAATATTGTCATACAAGATAATGAGCCAGAGTCATTTATAATGGTTATAAATGAAGTTACAGCTGTAAGATACACCTAGTGGTATGCACTGAATTGTGTCCACTCCCACCAAATTCATATGTTGAAGTCCTAATCACCAATGTGACTGTATTTGGAGATTGGGCCTGTAGGGGGTAATAAAGGTTAAGTGAGGTCAAAAGTGTGGGACCCTAATCCAATAGGCCTCGTGCCCTTATAAGAAGAGGATGAGACACCAGAGCTCTCTCTCTGTTCATTATGTGAGGACACAGGGAGAAGGTGGCCTTCTGCAAGCCAGAAAGAGAGCTCTCTCCAGGAAACAAATAGACCAACTCTTTGATCTTTGGCCTTCACACCATGAGAGAAATAAATTTCTGGTGTTTAAGCCCACTCAGTCTATAGTATTTTGTTATGGCAGCTCAAGCAGACTAGGAAAGAAAATCCATCTTCAAAAGAAAAATCTTGCCACCCTCCTCTCTTCAGTGGGGCTCTACATGGTTGGATGAGGAGCAGTAAAAATTGGGAGCATTCCAAGAGCTATGGCACAGGAGTGATATCCTCTTTCCTCACTCTTTGCATGGATGGTTCATGAGCATGCTCTTACTTCAGCTCCATCCTTCGAGATCAATCTTTTAGAGACTTTTTATTTAAGTAAAGTTATTTGGTTTAAGTCCCAATCTTCTTGGATCCAAAGCAGTAGTATCTCTGGAGTGCAACAAACATTCCATTGCCAAAATTTCAGTGTAATGCATGTTAACATAAACCTTTAAAAGGGAGACAAAAACAAAAGACCCCATGCTTGTCCAGTTCTTACAGTTTTTTAAACCAGTGAAAAATGTTAAGAAGAAAATGGGTGGCAAAAGTTCAGCATTTATTTCTCAGTGAATTAGGAGGTGAAAAAAAAAAGGCATATTCAGCTATATTATCACTTTCCAATTTCAGGCCAAACCGCTGTAGTTTTCATCACACAACATTTTTGTGATTATTGATGTGCACCCAGTTAATGGAAACCAGCAGATTAGGTTTCCACTAATAGTTCTGGAAGTTATGTCTGCCTGCCTCATTTGGTAACAACCTCACTGTTCAGTAAGAAACTAATGGATTTAATCCAAGAGCAGAATTTAGTTTTACACATACAAGACAGGTCAGATTTCCAGAGTGGAGAAAATAACACTTTTAGAGGTATGCTGATCTTCAGTTGAAACTTAACACTGAGATAATAACTCATAATATTTGGGTTGCTGTTTTTTTTTTTCTTTTTACTTCTGTTTAGAGCAATTAAAAAATTTACAGTATGTACTTAAGGCCTATAAAAACAGGAAGAGTTAGCAACTTGTAACCATGGCAAATAAAATACATGTAATATAATACTTTCTATAATTAGTATACTGAGCTAAAAAGACATCTATTGCTTCTGAAGACACAGGTGAGAAACAGTTCCTTATATATTAGTTGTATCACTGCAATGCTTATGTCATAAATGCAATTTACATTTGCTTGTTGTGTTTCACTATAGAAAGTGTTCGTTCCAAATAACGGTGGTTTAACAAAAACAATGAGGTATGGTGGAAAGCAGACTAATCCAGGAATAGAGAAATCAAGCAACAAGAATTATAGTCCCATTTCTGCCTCAAATTACTTTGGAAACAAGTCTTTTGTTTTCATTTTCCCCACTACATTTTAGATCTGCCCCTCTTAAGTCATTTAATAATGCATTAAGTCATTTAATAATGCTACATTGTTTCAAAGTTTTACCTACATATATCTCACCTTCCCATCTGGACTAGGCTCCTTAAAGGCAGACCCTACATCTGATTTACATTTTTATCTTCTACAGGGCCAAGCTAGACTGTAATCTTCAAGAGAAGAAGGACTTTACCTGTATATCCCCAGAGGTTAGCATGGTGTGACCTCATGCTAATAATGTGCCAAAAAATCAGATGTTTTAATAAACAAAAAACCTAAAAAAAGAGAGTAGGGATGGGGAGGAATGAATAGGTGGAACACACAAGACTTTTAGGGCAGTAAAAATACTCTGATTCTATAATGATGAATACATGTCATTATAAATTTGTCCAAACTCTTAGAATGTACAACACCAAGAGTGAATCCTAAAATTAACTACAGACTTTGAGTGATTATGATGTGTCAATATAGGTTCATCTATTGTACCAAATATAGGTTCATCTGTTGTACCTCTCTGGTGGGAGTGTGATAATGGGGGCAGCTATACATGTGTGGGAACTGGGGGTATATGGGGAAATCTCTGTACCTTCCTCTCGAATTTGCTGTGAACCTAAAACTGCTCTAAAAAAAAACTGTGTTCAAAAAGAAAAGAATAGTATGCTTTCACAATAGAAGAAAATGCTGAGCACTTATTAAATCCAAAAGAGTTCACAATTTTTTGTTTACTCATCGTAACGTCAACCTAATTTATGGTAAACCTCTACTATGTGTCAGATACTTTTCTAAACACTATGTTTTAATTCAGTACTTAGAACAACCCAGTGAGGTAGGTACTGTTGTGATCCTCATTTTTCAGATGAGGAAACTACAGTCAAAAAGATTAAGGAATACTCCCCAGGCTGCACTTGACTCTGCCATCTAAATAGTAGAGTCAAGTCAAGATTTGCCCAGGAAGGGCTGGTCCCAGAGATAAGGACCCTTATCCTGATCCTCCAGATAACCAAAATTCATTATTCAGGAAATCATTTTTGCCTTCATTTCACAATTTCATGTATCTTTTTTTCAAATCAGAAGTTAAGTTTCTTGGGGTTAAAAACTGGCATCTCCTCATTATTGAATAGTCCACAACTTAAGTAATTACATTACCACATCAATCTTCTCTTTAGTCATCTGCTAAGATGGAATCTCTGGGAAGGGAAAATCACACCAAAGGTGTGCTATATCTTTTTCAGATATTTAGTTCAACAGAAAAATGGAAAAGAGAAGAGCTAGCTTGTAAGGAGTATTTTGTTTTCACTCTCAGGATCACGGTTTTTATACAAAAGTTATCCTATACTAATTAAAGGTAGGAGCTCTCTCAGCCTATTTTCTTTTTGATTGCTTCTGTTGTTATTGCTAAAGTTGGGTGAAAAGGGGTTGTACCAAAGAGGTGGTCAGATAAGGAATGGCTCAAGCAAAGAAGAGAAAGGAGTCTTCACTAGACACACAAAAGAAAAATAAGAAGTTAAAAAACAAGGTTAAAGAACAAGTTTGAACAGTGTAAGATCTCTGGAGAAGAGAAGCTGAGTAAACTGTGGAACCAAGGAGAACAATTTCTATAAATATCATAACTCTTTAATCTAGAGTCTGAGAACATTAAAATATGCAGTGTTTCTTTAAGAATGAAAGAGTAAAAAAACAAAACAAGCAAACAAAAAAGAATGAAAGAGTAGGCTTATAACATGGCACATTGCAATGGCTATATTTTAATTTTTAAAAATCCATAAAGAGTCTGCATTAAGCAATAGTCAAAAGTTTTTCATGCTATTTCCTAATAGCAAAAATGCTACATTAATATAGTTGTTTCTAATAAACTGATATACAGATACCACTAGGTATCTAAATGACAAAATCGATGAAAACATCAATCAACTAATTTATTGAGCACTAAGCACATGAATAAAAAAATATTCTGCTCTGTTATTTGCTCTCATTGATTGCTAAGTTTTGCAAGTTAAGGAAAAGGATGTGGAAGCAAAGTAATCACTTAAGAAATGACCTATTGCTCAAATTTCAGTCTGCAACAAAGAGACATTTACCCACAGGTTCTATGTATTGAGCAATCATTTTCTCTGACAAGAGATTTCCAAAAAGATCTCACTAGCCAGGCTGAAACTTGCACAGGTTCCTTTTGCACTGTTTGCTTTAAAATACCACAGGTACAAGTAACCTAGGCAGCTTTGTCATGCAAAATGAGACTGAACAAAGAAGCGTTCATCCAGCTCTTGGTACTATAACTCAACATTAAAATTAACATTCCAGAAATCTGTGCCATAAGAAAATGTTATTGGGGGGGTGAGGGAGGGATGGAGTGGGAGTCTGGGGTTAGCAGATGCAAACTATTACATGTAGAATAGATAAACAAGGTCCTAATGCATAGCACAGGGAACTATATTCAATATCTTGTGACAAACAATAATGGAAAAGAATATAAAAAAGAATGTATATATGTATAACTGAATCACTTTGCTGTACAGCAGAAATTAACATAACATTGTAAATCAACTATACTTCAATAAAAAATAATAAAATAAAATAGAAACTACAATTTGGTAAAAAAAGAAAATGTTATTAATATCAATGATTCAAAGATAGATCTTAGCAAAAAAAGAGGAAAAAGTAATTACATGTATGCCATTTCTTAGTTACAAAGGATCAGCCGTATGATACCACAGATACATTATTTGCTGGATTTATCAAAATCTACTTCTATGGGTTTTATTTTCAAAGATAGAACTAACAATTTGATTCTTTAATGTACCATCTATGTAGGTAGCAAACAACAAACAGGGCTGAATATATGCAACCTTACTCCAGAACCCAAATTTTTAATAATTTTGCTAGATTTGTTATCTGAGCTTTAATTTAGTTTAAGGAGGCTGAATCTGTGGACAGTTTTATTTTGCTGAATCAGAGCTTTTTCTTTTTAGTGTTATGTTAAGCTCCAATAACAGATTCTAAAGAAATCAGTATGATGATAATGTGCTGTAAGGGTGACCCAGCAATGACAGTTATCAACCCACTGTTGTCATAGATGAGCCCGTTAATCTTGCTTCAGTGCTTTAGCATTAGTTTCACACGCCTCCACCCACTCACCCACCACATAAGCAGCCCACCCAGAGCTATGCACCCTGAAGAAGCAGATGGCTCTCCAGAACTGAAGAGAAACATCCTTCTGTTCAGGAATAATGGAATCAACTAGTACCTAATAGAAATCCATTGAAATCTTCATAGACACATAACCCTGAATGGAGAACCTTACCTGTATGAAGTAAGAGACTTTTAATAAAATAAAAAATCAACTCAAAACAAAGCAATTAAAAGAATGCATTGATTTCCTCTCCCCTCTTCCCAGGAACAAAGATAAACCTAACATGCTTTTTTAAAAAGCAGAAATAAAACTATTAGCTTATAAATTACTCACCAACAATAATAAAAAATATACTTTTACATCAACTCATTCTCATTAGGTTCTGTAATAAGCTAAGAACAGGCAAATCTTTTAAAAGTTTAAATTTCAAGATCTAACACAGAAGTGAATTTTCAGAAGAGGTAACTTTCTGTTACCAGGTCCTGAACCTTACAATGAAGATTACTGAACAACTTTCCAAACTGGTAAATGGACTTCTTTGGTTCAACCATATAAACTCTGTCACACAAATCACAATGTAGGTATTGACACTATTCATTGTCTGGTTTACTCATAATTAAATCAAAAATTTCTGGGGGGGGGAGATCCAAAGACATGTGGACAACTTTTTTTGTTGCTTGCTTATTTTTTTTATAGTTGGGGCTGGAGAAGCCATGATAGGCCATGTAAGGGAGACTTATGAGTAATAATAAGTACTTAGAGGCAGTCAAGCGGCAGTGGGATGGAATGAAGCATTCACTTCGTCACTAGAATGAAGACTCTAAATTCTTACTGAAATTCTTTAGTGCTACCTTTAAGTCAAAACTGTCCCCCACTCAAGTCTTGGTGAGGTTTTGTTTGCCTATTTTTATACTCCATGTAATTGACAAAAATATTTTAAAATTATTGAAAATGCCTCCCCCTTAGATAACATATTTCATGAAACACTATTTCATGTTTATTTTTTAAATGTTATCTTCAAGAAGCCAGTAAACCAATCCAGTCTGAATAGTACACTCAACTCAAAAAGCCTATTTCTTCCTGAACAGAGACAGAAATATATCTGTCAATAAGCAGCTCTTTGCCAAACAACCAACAAATTTTGTACCTAAACTACATTTTTCCATATGTTGAAATATTTTCTCTACTTTGCAGATTTTGTGCCAATGTAGTCAAACATTTCCTCAAGCATAGCACTGGAGGAGAGCTAAAGAAACAATCTCTTATTCCTATGGGGCTAGTATTTACCTCTAAGTATTACATACACAGTGAGATCCAATGACATCAAAGCATGAACCAGAAAAGAACAGGTGATTACCTGATATTCATTGGGCCAAAAGGTGCTCACTGCTAGCTCAGCCCGAAGCCAATCTCTACCCGTGAATCCAGTCACATTCCATATTGGATTGGCAAGAGGTCCTTTATTCACCCTAACCAATATGTTCAAAGTGCCAGGATTCAACCCTTTCTGGCTGTATAATAGGTAACTAAAGTCGATACAGTGAGTGTCGTTCTCCTTCATTGTAGGCAGCTGAAGTCTGGCTTTTTCTCCAGGGTCATGATCTGAAGAATCCACTATCATATAGGAACCTGAAATGACATTACATAAAATAAAGCTAAATACATATATAAGCAAAAGGGGAAATATAATAATAGAAAGAAAGCTAAAATACTAATCTATTCTGAGTATTAAATTTAATTTTAAAAGACTATCTTCCAGAGCAGAGGTATAAAAAGGTATCAAACAAGTAGGTAGATGAATTGAATTTATAGTGGGTAACAGATATTGTTCAAAGTACATAACATGTACAAATTCATTTACCCTTCACAACATGTTATTATTCCTATTTTACAAATTAGGAAATTGAGGCACAATTAGTAACTTATTCTAAGTCAAACAGACCATGTAGAGCCTGGTTCAAGTCCAGATCCCACTCTAAATAATCTCTAGTCTTGCTAAACAAAGGTCTTTTATCAAACAAACAAAAATAAATAAACAAACAAAAGAAATATGTTATTGGCCTGGTTTACATAGGGAGTGTATTTTTCCTTTTTCCCATTCATAATACTAATGCAGAGGGGGGCTAAGAGTGCAGGCACTGGAATCATTTCTGATTTCAGATCCCAAGATTATCATTTATGCAAGTTGTGTGACCTTTTGCAATGTACTAGAACTCTGGACTTGTTCCGGGAATATGGATACTTTGCAGTGTAAGTGTGAGGACTGAAGTTTAACATGCCAAACTTTTAGAGCTGAGACTCTGACACACAGTAGATTCACCTACTTGAAGCCTCCTCCACTAACCTGTCAGCTAATCACCATTGCTATTGTCTCCAATTCTGTAATAGTCCCTAAGCTCTTCTAGAGCTGCAAGAAATCTGGTTTGAAAATCACTAATCTACTCCACTACCTTTGCCTTAAACATTCATTGGTAATCTATCATGAGGAGGCAAAAAACATAAAGAGTCTCAGCCTCCCAATTCCTCATAGTTCCACCCCCAAACACACACCCTTTGCATGGCAGGCACAGTCATATAGTGCTAAGTATACATTAGCTGCTATTAGTCCTAAGACCTCTTCAGAAAAACAACCAGTTTTTCTCATGTCCCTTTGGATTTTAACAAAGACATGTATCACAAAAATGTAACTATTTACATTTTAAGTAATGACACCCATTTATCACACTTAAGGTAGAACACAAATTTTATTGTAAAATATCTTTCCCCAGGGTGTAATTTTAACCAAAATGTATTAGATGTAGTGTTACAGAACCCAGTGTTACAGAACCAAGTGTTACACTTGGACCTCTCTTACTGATGAACTTCAAGAACTTTTTTTTTTTTCTTTTTTTGCGGTACGTGGGCCTCTCACTGTTGTGGCCTCTCCCGTTGCGGAGCACAGGCTACAGACGCGCAGGCTCAGCAGCCATGGCTCACGGGCCCAGCCGATCCACAGCATGTGGGATCTTCCCGGACCGGGGCACGAACCCGTGTCCCCCACATCAGCAGGCAGACTCCCAACCACTGCGCCACCAGGGAAGCCCAAACTTGAAGAATTTTAATCAACCCTCTGTGTCTCCTCCTTAAAACACAGTAACTGTTGCCATGACACACTAAACACTCATTGACTACCCATCTAACTAGTTCAATTAACCCCCAACAACAAGTTCAAATCACAGCAGATAAGAGGGCTTCAACTACGTAGGAAACTGAAATTTCAAATTTTACTAATTCCTGATCAGTGGTACTTTACGGTTCAGAACTTTTGTGAAGATTTCATGTGACAACACTGTCAGTTACCAAGCCAAGTACAGAATAAACTTACTATAGTGATAGTAATTGACATGACTTTCACTTCATTTTTCCCAGTTCTCATCTTCTCTTGTAACCTGGAATTCTTTTCTTTTCTCCTTTGTTCTCCCCTGATTCTCGCAGATCGCACATTAACAGAATAAAATGGCCATGTATATTTTGAAGAAATTACGTCTTTCTCTTTTAAATAGGATATCCTGGGTCCCAGAACAATTTATAGAAGCAGGATGTTTCTATTCTTGTTTATACTCACATTCTGAAGTCCATGGCTGAATTGCAGAGATGTCTTTCATATTTACCACAGCAGAACAGATCAATTATGGTTATGGCTTTTAAGTAGGACCAGCCCCGAGATCCTGGATAAGTTACTTCGTGTTATTGGGCCTCAGCTTCTTCACAAACCTAGTGACCTATTTCTCCACAGCTATTACAACTTTCTTCAGTGACATATTATGGTAGTAGTGGGTCTTAATTATTTTTATAAGTCTGCATCAATTATGGCTTCTGATTGTCAATTTTAAAGTAGTGCTCTCTAAATGATTTACAGGTTTTCAAATAGTTATTTTCTTCCATTGTAAAATAAACTTTGAAATAAAATGTTTTGTCTCATATTTTAATTATATAGTATGATATTTACCATTAAGACCATTTAGCAATTTTCAGCCAGTTGCATTTTTAAGCTACAATAGTTTTTTTATTAAGAAAATGGGATCAGCAAAATAAATTAATTTGTAGGAATTATCAATTTGATCATTAGAAAGACAAAAGCCACAAAATAAAACCTTGTCCAAACTATTTCAGCATTTCAAGGGCATCTGGTGCAAGTTAAATACATTTTTAGAAGTGCTGATATTTTATTTCTATAGACTGTTTCTGCTAAATGGGCTTCTTTCAATGCAGCCTGACTATTGCTACATTTTCTGAGTGCTATGGAATAATATGTATTTATTTCACAGTTCCAGAAAGGAAGAAGCACTAGCATCAAAAAGCCATCTAAATCCTTCTGCCATCTGACTTCAAATAGTGGCAATTTACCCCCTAGGCACCATGGAGGTAGCTGCCTGTTTGACACAAGGTTCCCTTCCATCATCCCAAACATAGAGAACACTATGCTATTCTTATCAACTTCTAAAAATTACTTCCACAGACTCCCAGAATAACTGGCTACCAACCAGAAGAGTCAAGAAAGTGTGTAATACGTACTTCCTTCATTCTTTATGTTATAATTTAAGCTTATTTACTATTGTTTTGTTATCAGCTAACTAATCCCTTAGATTTCTGATGAGTTTAGTTCTATTCAGTTGTAATTTAGCTATCTCAAGGCTTAATAATGAAACATTTGTGGGCACACACATATAATGTACTAATTTTAATCAATGTAACTTCTTTAGTGTGGCCTTACAAATATTCCTTACAGTCTCTTGAGCAATAGAGTTCTCAAATATATCATTTAAGACAGAGGAGAAAAATGTAAATGGTTATAATTTTTTTTAAAGTGTAACCTTCCTGTAAAGTTATTTGCCAATGAGAATCAAAAACCTTTATAAAAAGATATATGCCCTCTGGTCTGGCAATTCCAAATCTAAGAATGTACACTAGCAAAATAATCATGTATAGGTACAAAGATATAGCCTTAAAAAGATGTCTATCTCATCATTACACTGTTTAAAATAAAGAAAAGCAAAAATATTTTAAAATGTCCAATAATAGGCACTTTGTAAAATTATGATAAAATAGTTTGATGAATAATTATGAAGTCATTAAAAATGATATTATTAAAACCATTTAATGGAAGATATAATATGTTAAGTAAAATATGCAGGTTATAAGATATTATACTCATTTATGAAAATATATATTTATACTAAATAAATGCATTTGTGTAAGTGTGTGGGTGTATTCACATATGTACACATAAATATGCATATGACTTGAAAAGAACAAAAAATACATAGCAAAATGTTAACTGCACTATCGGGGGGAAGCTGTACTTTGTCTTCTGTTTTCTTATTTTTGTTCACGTATATTCACTGAATGTTCTACAATGAACATGCATTAGATTCGTACGCTCAAAAAAAAAAAAAAGACTACATGAATGCTATCTTACATCAGGAACATCAAATGAATAATGATAAATACTTAGGAAATAAACACAGGGTTGGTTTTTTTTTTTTTTTTTGCCTTTTAAAAATAAATCCTAGTTGAATCCTACAGATTAACAGCAACTTGGCTTTCAAAAACACACAATACAAAAACCAGGAACTTCTCATTTCTTTCAGTTCATTAAAAAAGAGAGAGGCTGCAAGTACTTAGACTAAGGAGCAGTTTTTATTTAAAAGAAGACACAAAGAAAACAAGTCCCATATTCATAAACACCACAGTCTAATATCTAGATAAATAATGCCCAATGGATTTTCTGTATTAATGAAAACTTTATCTTTAAGCTATACTTCTAGGAAAAACATAGTAACACAGACAATAGGATTAATTGCTAAGAAAATAATGAATGATAAATAGGTTTCCATACTTCTCCCTAAAACTCCTTTATTGTACATTAACAATATTTTTATTAAATCAGTTCTATTCAATGTCCATTGAATTTTCCCTATAAAGTAAGCACAGAGAAATTTCTACTTCTCTGCTTAGTACTGACCACACTCCATGATCTTGCCCCAAAGTACTTTTTCCACATTACCTCCCACTACTTCTCTTCACAAACCAGCTTCCCCAAACTGACAGAGCGCTCACTATTTTCTCCACATATCATGCCAGTTTTCTCCTCCAGAAAAGGCTCATGCTTTTATAAGAAATCCTCCCCTCATCTCAGCCCCTAGCCAATTCTTACTCACTGTTCTTCTTCAGCCCCAGCCCACCTTGACCTTTCCCTGCCCTCAATACACAGTTTCTGCCTTTCTGGTTCTATCCCTTCATTATACAATACAATGTTCTTATACAAATTTTAAATAATTTACATAGGAACATTTATCTTCCACAGAAGAGTAATAATGTTCTCTTAGAAAGCACGTGATTTGGCTTCCCTGGTGGCGCAGTGGTTGGGAGTCTGCCTGCTAATGCAGGGGACACGGGTTCGAGCCCTGGTCTGGGAAGATCCCACATGCCGCGGAGCAACTAAGCCCGTGAGCCACAGTTACTGAGCCTGCGCGTCTGGAGCCTGTGCTCCGCAACAAGAGAGGCCGCGACAGTGAGAGGCCCGCGCACCGCGATGAAGAGTGGCCCCCACTCCCCGCAACTAGAGAAAGCCCTCACACAGAAACCAAGGCACAACACAGCCAAAAATAAAATAAATAAATTTAAAAAAAAAAGAAAGCACGTGATTCATTCAGAGTCCAATCAGAAGACAGAAGTCACACAGTAAATGTAACAGTACAAGTATAATATAAAGAATTATTAACTACAAGAGGGTAGAGACTTTAAAAGTATAAAGAGAACTCTAAAGGTAAGCACAATACCCAAGGCAGAAAAAAAAAAAATGTAGAAAAGGGAGTGAGGCTGCTTAGAATCAGATCCCCTTAGAAGGTGTGGTTGCAGCCCACTGGGTGGTGAAAACCTTTGCTGGGTCACTCAGTCTAGAGCTGGTCCACACCTGCGGGGTAAGCAGGAAACGTTCACATATAGCAGGGTTTGGAGTGAGCTATGTGAATGCTGGGAGGAGAGGGCAAGGTAGTCACCAGGCCAGGGCTGGGGCTGCAAGCTCACGAGGCACTGCATGCAATGGGGACATACAGCTACGCAGGACCAGCAAGAAGAAACTAAAATACAAAGTTCAGTCAAGAGTAAAAGCTCCAGGGACTTCCCTGGCGGTCCAGTGGTATAGAATCCGCCTTCCAATGCAGGGGACGCGGGGGCCATCCCTGGGCGGAAAGCTAAGGTCCCACATGCCGTGGGGTAACCCATGTGACACAGCTGCTGAGCTTGCGCACCTCAACTAGAGAGCCCACGTTCTGCAAACTACAGAACCCACGTGCCACAACTAGAGAGAGAAAACCCACACACCACTGCTAGAGAGAAGCCCGTGAACCACAACAGAAAGCCGGCACACCACAACAAAAGACCCTGCGTGCTGCAACGAAGACCCAATGCAGCCAAAAAAAATTTTTTTAAAAAGAGGAAAAGCTCCTTCCCGCTAAAACACCCCCTCAGCACCCTCTGACAAAGCTTAACATTGTGCTAGTTACAAAGGAGAAATGCTTAAAGGGTCAAGCTCCACTCTCATACAGCAGGTACTGCAGGGTAGGTTTAGAGCAGCTTAGCAATGAACTGACACTGCATTAAACAACAACTTTGCATATAGTAGAGGTTCACTGAGAACTTCTTTGGTTAACTGAATGACTGAATGAGTGAGAAGGAGACAAACAGACTAGCTCTTAGAATATAACAGCATATAACTGTTGAGGCAGTACCAACTCTACTTGAGATAAATTATCTGAAAATGTCAAAACAACAACAAAAATAAAGCAAACAACTGGAACTGACTTATGCTGCTTCCAAACAGAATCATTTGATCAAAGAGTATAATGTTTGGAAGTACGCACGCACTTAACGTTTTTGTCAGAGCCACTCGTATTATACAAAACCTATTAGAGCAATGGTTCTCAAACATTTTAGTTGTAGGAGACCCCTTTTCCACTCTTAAAAAATATTGAGAATATCAAAAAGCTTTTGTTCCTGTGAGTTCTTGTCTATCAATACTGACCATATGAGGAATTCAAACTAAGATATTTCAAAAACATTTGTTAATTAAGTTAATATTAACAGTAATAAAGCCCTTCTATGTAACCCAAATAAAATATTTTTATGAAAAATTACTACATTTTCCCAAAAAATATAGTATGAAGGCATATTTTTGCAAATCTCTTTAATGTATCACTTAATAGAAGATACCTAGATTCTCATTTTTTACTTCTTCATTCAGTCTGTTGTAATATTACACATCATGTAGCCTCTGAGAAATTCTACCATACCCTCATGAGAAAATGAAAGGGAAAAAAGGAAAAGGAGTATCTTAGTGTTATTTTGACAGTAGTTTTGACCTCACAGCTCCTCTGAAATGGTCTTGGGGACCCACAGTGGTCCCTGGACTACATATGAAGAATCACTATATTTTAATATGCACAATTCTCTTTAACTTCATGCTATAATGAGAACATTATCAGTGAACTTATTTATACTGAATCTACTTCCTCATTCAGTCACTGCATGGTTTAAAGATCTCTATAAAACAAAAGTCTTTACTGGGATGTTGGATGTCTGGAGAATAAAAATCAAAAAAACTGAATAGTTTTACACCAGTATTAATATAAAGGGTGTATTGATCAAGGTACATCAGAGAACAAACAAACACACACACACACACACACACATACAAAGAAAGAAAGAGGTTTATTGGATGGAACTGGCTTATGTGATTACAGAGGCTGAGAAGTACAGACCCAGGAAAGCCAATGGTATAGTTCCAGTCCAAGTCCAAAGGCTAAGTAATATTCTACCTTAATAAGAAAAGCATTTTTGTGTGTTCTGAAGACCATATTGAATAGCTACCATAAGCTACCAAAACACCAGCACACTGTGCAAAACAGTTAGTTCCTGGCCCTGAGTGAGATTTTCCCAGCAGAAACAAAGAATATGCCACAAACTGTTGATGTGAAAAAACTAAAGACACTGAACACTAATATAATTTCATGCCCAGCCAGCTTAAGAAGCCATAATCAGGACTGCTGGATAGAGGAACTAGTGACAACTGAAATAGCAATTTGGGTCCCAGTCCATCTGGGATGATTTTTTTCTTTATTGTAAAATTAATATTTCTAAGCATTTACGTGGCCATTACTAAACTGAAGGCAATGTCTTATTTTTCACAATATTTTTCATCTTCTCATTTCCTTTCATCAACTTTTTTCTCCTCACCCCAATTTTGCTTCATCTGATTAGGTGGCAACATGATATACCAAGTAAATAAAGCTAAGAACCTAGAAATCAGTTTGATTTTTCCCTTTCCTTCACTTTCCTCTTGTAATCCCCTGGCAATTACTATTGCCTCTGAACCGTCTCCTCAATCCATCCAACTTTTCTTCATCCTCACTAGTTTATCAAGTCCCTCTCACCTCTCAGGAGGACAACTAGAAGAGGCTCCTAACAGGTTTCATGAATTCCACACTAGAAGTCCTACAGTAGTTTTCTACAGGCAGCCAGAGTTTTTCAAAGCATACAATCTTTTCTCATCTCCACACTGCAGTGAGAATTAAAACCAAACTTTTTAACCTCTCAGTTTCAGTATAATCTTGCCCTTGCCTTTCTCTCTCACATTGTCTCCTACCCCTTTCTGCTTTTACTCAACATGCTCCAGAAACAGTGGACTTCTTTCTGCCTTTTAAAGATCCAAGCTTATGTCTGTGTCAGTGTTTCTACACTGGATTTTCCTCCGCTTGGAATACTCTCTCCTCAGCTGGCTTATTTTTATCATTCAGGTCTCATCTCAAATACCGTATGTTTGTGAAGCATTCCTTGGTCTGTTAAGTAGTTCCTTCCAAGATTCTTTCTAACATGCCATTCTTTGTTATTGCCTTCATAGCACTTGCCATTTACCGAATCTAATTAATTTGTTTACCTGATTGAAAAACTCCACAAAAAAGTTGTACTTCATCTATCTTGTTCATTCAAAAATCTAGAACAACATCGGGAGCCTTCAGCATGGAGTGGAAGGCTTTTACGACAACATTTGACAACCATCTATTCAGGTTTCCTGCTCTGCATGTCTGTAGCATTTCTATAATGCTCTCTTATGTACCAAATATACCATATTGGTTGGTGCATCCCCCCAGCCCCAGTGCAATCTTTTCAAGATCAGAAACCTCTTTTTCCTCCTAGCACCTAACAGAGGAATTCTGCACATATAAACTCTTGGTGAACTCCGATAAAGGTCAGCAAAAATGAAGAATTTCAAAAATTGCAGCAGTGTTGTTTTTTCAAAGATAAAACAAAAAGGAAAAAAAATCATTGAATCAAATAACTTTAAACAATGTTCTAAAAAAAAGAGAGAGAGAGAAACAATGTTCTCAATGTTGACAGTTTCCCCCAGAGATTCCATTATTTTGGTAAGGTTGACATAGGTGCCCTCACTTTTTTCATGGTCTATTATTATTTTCTTCAAACATTTACCTTCCATTATTTCTTAAGATAATGCCTTCTACTAGATTCACCCCCTACATTATAAAGTTTGTTTCTAAAGGACAGAATGAGGCACATATTTAGAAAAAGTAAATTCGTCTCCCAAACTCCAACACAAAAGGACAGAACTTGCAACTTCACAGGATTCTATTCCAACAACTTTACTCTCCCGAAAATGTCCCTCCAATTGCCTTGACAAAACATAAAACTTTTTCATCAACATTCTGCAGGAATAAAATTTCTCTTAATCCCTGAGTAAGGGCTTTGTATTTGTTCTAGGTAGCCAACTTACATTTGAAAATAAAATTTTATTTTCAAGAACAGCATCTGAAACTTTCAGAAAACATAGAACTGTAAGAAGAAGGTTTCAGGTAAAATAGCACAACATTTCTCCTTCTTGGGAGACTAGTCACCTCAGGAAGTTTACCTGCTACACCTTAAGATCCAGGAACGAGGGACTTCCCTGGTGGCACAGTGGTTAAGAATCTGCCTGCCAATGCGGGGGACATGGGTTTGAGCCCTGATTCAGGAAGATCCCATATGCCATGGAGCAACTAAGTCCATGTGCCACAACTATTGAGCCTGCAATCTAGAGCCTGTGAGCCACAACTACTGAGCCCGCATGCCACAACTACTGAAGCCCGTGCTCTCAAGAGAGAAGCCACCACAATAAGAAGCCCACACACCGCAACAAAGAGTAGCCCCTGCTCGCCGCAGCTGGAGAAAGCCTGTGTATAGCAATGAAGATCCAACACAGCCATAAATAAATAAATAAATAAATAAATTTATATTAAAAAAAAAAAGGTCTAGGAACTGGGCCAAACATTGTGCTACAGTTTAATCTCCTTCCCCTACAACATCTTAGAAAGCAAAAACATGAACCTAATTGGCCCTTACTTTGGCTACCTGAATTTTCATTTTCACCTGTATGACACAGAAAATCTGTGCAACCTATTATCAAAAAGACCTATTATTAATAATCACCCACCCCCTCTTAAAGAGACGCTAATTTTATAACTTGTGTGCTTTTCTCATCAGGATCTTTTAGGACTCCAGTTTTCCCTACTCCTTAACCATCTGTTCAACTCTCTAGCTTGGGCAAATAATTAAACCTTTCTCTGTCTTGGTTTCTTTATCTTGGAATGCCTAAACGCCTTAGGTCTGCTGTCAGGACTAAATGAGACTGTCTGTATGATGTGCCAAAACACACTGATTAGGGGGGTCCTTAATACATGTTCCTTTGTCATATTCATTCCTTTATCAAATAATACAGAGAATAAAACTGGAAAATGTATGAAAAGAACATTTTCAAAGTTGAAAAATGAGATAACAATGTTGAAGAATAGTAAACTTTAAAACTTCCAATACAGAGGCACTCAAACCTTTCTCAACCCTTCCCTTCCCTAACTCCTTTCAACCCATGTGAATCAACCCTCCTTCCCATCTCCTTCTTGCCTATTTCTTTCTAACTCTACCCTTTTCACTTTTTATCTTTAAAATCGGATATAAATACACACTGGAAGCACACATACACATAATGTTACCAACAGCTATAAAACTCATAAATCTAAGTTTAAGATCTTTGTTCTAAGATTTCTCTGATTTCTGAAATCTTGGCACTCCCCCCCGACCATGGCTCTCCAAACTGTGTAGCTTTTGTGTTATGTGGTACTGAAATGTTTTGAGAAGCAGTTGCTAAAATGAAAAGCAACTTCAGAGAGAATAATCAGAGTTGCATTACCCCAAAAGGCAAGAGAGTCTTTATTCCATAACCAATTTTGTAATCATCACTTGCCTTTTCAAAGGAACCAAGACTGAAAAGAACACTGAAAGGTATGAGAAGATAGTATAGCCTGCGGTCTCTGGAAACTGCCTAAAGACTAAATATCACATTAACAATTCCAGCCTGTTGTCTGGATATAGCTTAATTCTGTTAATAATGAAAGACCAGAACTTAAGGTCAGCCCAGAATGAGCATACAGTATTTACTTATTTCCATATAAACGGATATTCCCAAAAACAAAATACCCTACTCAGCAGTCACAGTATGTCTAAGGGTACCAAAAATCTATTTTAAAATGTTAATATACCATATAACAGAAGAATAAGACTTTTTTTTGACTTAAAATTAGTAACAAGAGTCAACAACTACTGAATAAGGAAATGGCAAGCAATGATCAATCAGAGAACAACTCAGCTTGAGCAAAAATTTCTCAGCTGAGTTCTCAGGTTCGAGGATAATCAGGCTACAAGAATTCAACTGGCAACCAAGGAAGTTGCTTCTTTTAGTAAACCCTAAAGTTCCAAATTACAATAGAAGACACTTTATAAAAGATTTGAAAGGAAGGAATAACATTCATTCCACTCTCACCCAAAGGAAATCACATTCCCATCTATGAAAAGGTTAAGAATTCAGGCTCTGAAGTCAGAGACCTGATTCTGTAGCCTGGCTCTGACAACCACTCACCCCAGCCATCCACCTCTCCTCTACCATTTTACTGATGAAAATCAGTCCCAGAAAAGATAAGTGTCATAGATATAATAAAAATACTGTTTTAGAGGATTGTTATGGGGATTACAGAAATAGGAACTATCAAAGTAAAAACATATTTTTACTTTTTTACTTACAATGTATTATTTAAACCAAAAATCTGTCTGCTTGTTTTTGAAAACAGTGCCTGCCTTAGATGGCATAAGACAAAGTGTTAAAAAAAGCAAAAGGGAATGAGAACACAGAACATGAGAGAAAAGTGAGAAATCAAATATAGAGAAATAAAGAAAAGAGTCCAAGTGAGGTGAGAAAAAGAGAAAAAAGAAGTGCTTACACTTTAAATGTAAAATTTGGAAAGACAAGAGAAAAGAGGCACGAACGCAGTGGTAGAACAAACTGGGGTTACATTTATTTTCTGTCTTCCCAAGTCACTTCATAAACCATCCAAATATGATAAAAGAAACTGAAGTTCCAGGAAACAAAAAAGCAAAAGAGAATGATATCATCACCTCAAATGCAGAGATTGTTGCTTTTGGTCACAAGACGATTACTCTTCTATAATTCAAGGATGTGATATAAAAATTTTTAAAACTACAAGGCCCTTTTGAAGTCTCCTGAGCCTACATTAATTTAAGATAGCTCTAGTGGAATTAGTCATTCCCAATACTAGAACAAAGCATAATATTGTTCTCTAGGATAAGCTATTCCATCTCCAATGCTACCAATCCACCTGTTATTAAAAGAAAAAAAAAAAGGAAAAAAAACCACCAAAACACACCTGGTCAATTGTAAACTGCCGTATTGGTCAATAGTGAGGAAAGGAAGAACAGGCAAATACTTCTCTGACTGCTGAAATACGATTAATTCAACTTCCTCTTAGCAAATATAATCACCCAAGGATATTCTTCCAACAAAACATTCCTTTTAAACATAACCAGAAAAATTGCATGATGCAAGTGAACAAGTGACCTCCACCCCAACAGTGCTCTTGTTGCCCTAAGAGCAAATAAGGACTGTATTTTCTTTTCATAAATGCTAACTGAAGGCTCAATGAGTGAACACAAACATTGAGAAATTGTAGCGCTTCAGTTCCCATGCTAACTTTTTAAAGCTTCCCTCTGGGATGTACTGTAGAAGCTAAAATAAAAAATAGATTCAGCCAAAACAAGTAACAGTGGGAACTCTGACCAACAATCAAGCACAGGTGTTTCCCAAACCACCATCCCCACCCCACCCCACCCCCAGCAAAAGGAGAATGTGGAGAAGGGAAGAGGGAAATTTCAATAACTTCAAAATTTTGACTCAATCTACTATTGAGATGTACTTTCAGGATTTCAGTAATATTCATAAGATAAGTGGAAACACCTTAGGCACACAGAAGAGGATCAAGTTTTTCTCCCTTGAGGATAACCAGAAGCAGGGATAGGTCTCCAAGATTTTTTCCTTCTAACTATAAAAATACCAAATATCTCCCTAAGAACTGTTTACATAACTTAAAAAAAACAAAAAGAATTACTGTTTAATTTTTTTGCGGTATGCAGGCCTCTCACCGTTGTGGCCTCTCCCATTGCGGAGCACAGGCTCCGGATGCGCAGGCTCAGCAGCCATGGCTCACAGGCTCAGTCGCTCCGCGGCATGTGGGATCTTCCCGGACAGGGGCACGAACCCATGTCCCCTGCATCGGCAGGCGGACTCTCAACCACAGCGCCACCAGGGAAGCACAAAGTAATTACTTTTAAATGGTCCTACAAGTAGTGACTAAACTCTGCAAGTACCATGAACTGGCAGTGACACTCCAATCGTGGTGTTACACATCCAATAGATGTAACCAAGTGTATGCACAGACACAGATAATACCATACACTTCATCTGGTACTCAGAATCCTCACAAGTATGGTCCATATAAACCTTGTGTTGCTCATCTGCCATGAATCACCAGCATGAACTCATAGTTCACAATTCATAATGATACAACATGCTTTTTTTTGCCTTGTTTTACCCCTCCTTTTTGCTTAGAAGGCTTGTGATCTCTTTTTCTCCCCTAATTAGGTAGGAGCCTAATTCCTACCTTCTCTAGGAATTCCTATGATTGAACATATAACTTTGTAAGTAATTAACAAATTTTACATTTCCTACCTTGGAGTTTATAATATATAGAATTTTCCAAACACAGTAGTAAACTTCTTAAAGTTAAACTTCTACTGCCTCTGATCCTGCACAGTGATCTACACATAGCAGATGATGTGCTACACATAGCACATGATGATGGAGGCTAACTGGATTATATTAATGGAACTATTTAAAACAGTAAAAATATCTTATTTAAATCATCCAACATTCCAGTGAGAAAGATACTGAATATGTAAAGTGCTTAATATTATACAGAAGAATGTGGGGTTTAGAAAAGTAACTTAACTTGCTCAGAACTCAATCCAAATCTAACACTAAAACCATCTTCTTTAGCCTCTATATTATACTGCCTATCAAAGAGGATAAGAAGAAGTTCAGTTTACAAAGGTAACACATAATTTAAATTTTTTTAATTGCTTGGGAAACCTAGTGAAATGTATTTAAAATGCTCTAACAAATAGCATTTCAGTACTTTTCCTTCATGGGGCTTGTCTACATGGATGAAGTATCACAAAAATAATCAAAGGGTCAAAAAATATATGCCAAAACAAATCTCTGCCTCCTTAAAAAAGAGGTTGGCTGTGAGATTGTATAATGAGATCCTTTATCTCAGAAAAAGGAAAGGATGTGATATGAAGAAAGATCTATGATCTGAAGCATGAGAGCTATAGCTGAAGAGAAGAAGGAAGATCATTTAGGACAATAGAAACAGCTTGCTGAAGGACCTGGAGCACGGCAGAGTATAATGAATAAGAGAGACTGAAAGTTTGGCTGGGTAGGAGAAAATGGGGGAGATGAAGATGGAGTTGAAGGAAGTGAACAGCCCAAGAAGGCCTTATAAACAAAATGAGGACTTTCACCTTTATCTTAACTGTTACAGAAAGACATAGAGAAGAGTTAAGCTGGGGCAAGCAGAGGTTGCTGTCCTAAACCAGATTTACATTTTGGAAAATCACTCTGGCTATAGTGTAGAGACCAGTTAGGAAATAGTTACAGCATCCCCAAAGAGAACCCTGTATTTAATTATGATAGTAGATGGTGAAGATAATGTGAAGCAACCATCCAAAACCTATATAAGAGGTAAAAATCAACAAGAATTGGTGTTGCATGAGAAACAGAAGTGAAGAAGAGACAGGGGTCCATAATGTACAACTATGTTTCTTGCTCAAATACCCAAATAAACAGTAGTGCAATTTCCTGAGCCTTGGCACACTAGACAGAGATCATTTTGGGGGGAAAGTTCAGTTCAAGATTTTTATTGTAAACAACAGAAGCTACTATATCATTTTCAGCAAAAAAGAAACCCATTAAAGAACATTAGAAAGCCCAGACAATGACCGAAATATACCCCAGGACCTCTTTAATGGAGACCCATGGTTCACTGCAAACAACACTCCTCCCAACACCCAGGCTGTGTCCTATACATTGCTGGCCATGGATGTCTATGCTTCTACTCTCTGCAGAAGAAAACCTCATGGTGCCTCCTCTTTCTGAAGCCAATAGCTTCCTAACCAAACCTCCTTTAGGTGGTCTGAATGGTGGAGATTTGGTCACCTATCAATACCCTAGCTATAAGGATGGCTTAAAGGTGGTGGACTTCTTTCTGAAGCCATGACAACTCATAAGGCAAGAAATTCACCAAATATAAGAAAGGCTGCCAAAAAGAACAATAAATATCATCTAAGGAAGAAGGAGCATTAATTTTGTTGAAACATACAAAAGAAGATGTCAAGTAGGAAATTGGATATATGATTCTGTATCTTAGAGGAAAGATCTTAGCTATAAATACATTTGTGAATTATCTCCACTTATATTTACACATGTAAGTAAACTCCATAATCCTACTGTATTTTTTGCTTTTTATAAACTTTTCAACAAAATCTTAAATATTTTATAAACATGATACTACAGAGTAAAGTTAATCCAATTAATGTCACACCACATATTATTATGGAACACGGAACACAACAATCTGATTGCAAACCTTTTTATCACTAATATTAATAGAAATACTTCAGAAGACAAAAGAGAAATTCATTCTAAACCACTAACTTATATGGCTATCTCAGATAACTATGAATGCTCTTACCATCTTTTACCAAAATGTTATTTCAATAGTGATTAGCCATTTCAGTGATTTCCAAGACCTCACAACAGATTCTGTCTGCAGCTGGATGAAAGCGACTTAATCTTGCACTCACAAGCACACAGAACTAGTTTGGGTATCTCGAGTATATTCACCTCTTGACCTTCACTAAACACATCTTTGAATCTGAACAGTTGTCTCCTGATTTATTTTTTTCAAATACAAAACCAAAATTCCCTGTTGAGTGTGTCGTATATTTATCCTGAGCAGCATTCATTTTAAAAGACAATGTGTTCTGGGGAAGAAAAAATTGACAAGATGTTAAAACAGACAAACCTATCTAGAGAGGGAAAATTGGAACTAATTGTGATTGAAACACCATTGTGATTATCCTCTCCACAGTAGTTTTGGCCTAAAATTGCTTCCTGGAACACAGAAAAGCACATAAATGTCCTTCTACACCTGAAAAAATGAAAATAAATAAATAAATGAGACTCAAACAAGTTTATGGATATACTAGCTGCAGCGACATCTGCTGAATGAAGAAATTCACGCTGATATCAACCTTGGGCTTCCACAAAAGGACACAGGGCTCAGGACTTCCCTTAGATTTAGAAAAGGTCCCATGAGGGACACCAGTCTTACCACAGGGACTCATATTCTTCTTTTATAGGTAGAAATGGCCTCAGGATCAAGTTCCTTAAGGTAGTAATGGAAAGAATGGTTCCACCCACCTTTCTAGGTGCCCAGCATCATATGTAGGATGAAATCCAAAGGTCAAAATTACTACCCCAAGCCCCGTCCAATACAAAACAAGATAAAAAGGGTGGTGGTGGTGAGGGCTCCCCTGGTGGTGCAGTGGTTGAGCGTCCACCTGCCGATGCAGGGGACACGGGTTCGTGCCCTGGTCTGGGAAGATGCCGCGGAGCAGCTAGGCCCGTGAGCCATGGCCGCTGAGCCTGCGCGTCCAGAGCCTGTATTCCGCAACGGGAGAGGCCACAACAGTGAGACGCCCGCGTACAGCAAAAAAAAAAAAAAAAAAAAAGGGTGGTGGTGAGAGAGATGTAAACTGTTAAGGAGGTGAGCAAAGGAGAGAGGCAGATGCCTGAGGAATCTAGTTCTCAGACCAACTACATAGATTTGCTCAGATGACCTCCAAGAAGGATAATATTTCTCCAGTGGATACAATTTCCTCCTAAAATTAGTCATTTTGTCTAAGTATAAACTATTTCTTGGTTCTCTATCAAATCAGTAAAAATAGCTAAGAGTTCATTGGTCTGAACGGTCAGAGTAAACCCATATGTCTCATAACATAAATACATAAATAACATAAATCTCATAACATAAATACGGAACCAGATAGGGTTTCAAGACTTTCTCTGTTGATAAACATTTGTTTCGAGCACCAGTCTCGGTATGCCAATCACATAAGGAATCCCCTCATTCTAGCAGACCCAGCAACTGAGTAAGCATTATTACTTTTACTTTAGCAAACTTCAAATGTGCAAGAAAGCATGGTCTGTTAAATCCCTACGGTCAGGAAACCATTTAGGACTAAACCCCTAATTCAGTGTTTCTCAAACCTGAGTAAAATACTAATCTTTAAAAAGGAAAACTTTCTCACAGACTTCAGTGTTAAACTATGTACAGATAATCTCTGAGCATTAACTTATTATAACAAGAGTTTCTGTTATCATACTCTTATCCATACAAACAAATGTAAAAATCAATAAAATTTAAATTAAAACTAATTTAATGTAATAAATGGTGTTTTGCAGAATCAATATTGCAAATATTACATTTAACAGTGAAAACGTGTATACGTTTTTGTATAATTACATTTCACTTTTGGATTTGATTCTTCTTTTGATTTTGATCACAATGAAACATTATTTCAGTCAGTGTTATTATATCTTTGTTATTTTTCTTTGATAGTGATTTATAGCCCCTGATTCATGTTTCTGTTGGGCCAATAATTTAACAATGCATCCCAAAATACAATAATAGAAAAAACTTAAAGCCATTTATAAACATTTATTTTCTGATTATTTACTGTATTTATTGTTAGTGAACTTTTTTCAAGCTAATATATACAAACTCAGGACCTAAACAATATATATGGTAAAAAATAGTATGATATCAGCTAATATAAATGGCACAGTTTACTATAAGTTTCTCACACTTATGGTATGTATTATCTGCCACATAGTAGCTAAACGCTCCCATCACTTTTCTCTGTGTGAACTACTGTTAAACCTTCATTTGTGCCCTAAACTATGATGCAATTCGTACTTTCCCTTAGCAAAGATATAACATCAACACAAATGCAAATAAAGCCTTTGAATTATTTCTTAATCATCTGCATCATCTTAAATATGTATAATATTAATTTTAGACTCAAAAAATCCCACACAATTTTTAAAACTTTCACAGAACTCAGAGAATGTACTTATAGATTGTAGTTTGAGAAGCACTGCCCTAGCTCACTTAATTTATTATTAAGTGATGACCTTATTATTAAGAAGATGACCTAGTTCAGCCTCAAGGAAGATTTATCATTTACAACACAGATAGCTGTAAATGCAAATTTATCATTTACAATACAGATATCTGAAAGTTAAAGTTTCTTTAACTTTTCTAAAGAAAAACATTTTTCAAAAGGTATTCAGAGGGATTCACCCCCTTAAAGTAAGAACCACCACTTTATTTTCTATGGTTTCCTCTTTGCCCGCAGCTTTAGAATTTAGTACTAGGAAAGGCTTTGCTTCCCCTGAAAGTAGTAAAAACTAAACAGCTAATTATGTATTTTCTTTTCAAGTTGGTGCCAGGAAGTTTGCATCTAATTTGAAGTTCAGCTAGACCAGCAATGTAGGCCTCAGTGGCTGGAAAATTTAGGTTTATTGGCTGTGAACTTGATTTTATAATCATATTTGCTTTCTTTCATAGCAGGAGTCTTTTCTCCTTATTTATCTTGGTCATTTGGGTAATTATCTTAGAGGTAAGTCACCTCTAATTATTTGTGTAACAATGAAAGCTATATGAAAGTATATAAATTAAGTAATGAATGATTAGTAAATGAAGACAGCCCTGACTTGTTACTAAGGTCAAGTTTTCCATACATGTCTATACCACTTTGCCAAAAACCCAAAAGCCAATTCTACATAAAACTGTGAATGGAAAAGACAGTCAATTGTGATTGCCTGCTAAGCTAAATCTAAGAAGTAAAACCATCTACTGGTTATTTATCTCAATATTAAAACTGAACATAGTTAAGTCAAGAAAAAATGTGCATCGTGTAGTTATGCCTCTGCCCCAACACCACCTCATCTTCCTTGAATAGCAGTGTGCTGGCTGTAGAACAGAGTATTATAAATTGCATTAAAATGTATCATAAATTGTAAATGGATCCCCGCTTAAAGCAAAGCAGAAAATCCAAATTGAGAACAAAATTTAAATGATAGAACTACAGTAAAAAGTTGTAACAAATTCAAAGAAGACTTTGAAAAATCATCTTTTTATTTTAACAAGTTCATTCTAGCAAATTTTCAAAGAAGAACTCTCTTGATTAGAAGAAATCTTTCTTATCTTCAAAAGCACAGCTTACAAAACCTACATCAATCATCATTTTGATTAGTAAAAATTCACAAAGATTCCTTTTAAAATCAGAAAAGCAAGAAAGATGTCCCCTATCTTCCTAGAGAACACTGTTCTGGGTATCTGAACAATATTGTAAGACAGATGCTATAAATGTCTATATAAAACACTTTTTAAAAGTCAATAGATAGGGGCTTCCCTGGTGGCGTAGTGGTTAAGAATCTGCCTGCCAATGCAGGGGACACGGGTTCGAGCCCTGGTCCGGGAAGATCCCACATGCCACGGAGCAACTAAGCCCATGCACCACAACTACTGAGCCTGCGTGCCAGAACTACTGAAGCCCATGTGCCTAGAGCCCATGCCCTGCAACAAGAAGCCACAACAATGAGAAGCCCGCACACTACAACGAAGAGAAGCCCCGCTCACTGCAACTAGAGAAAGCCTGTGCACAAAAATGAAGACCCAATGCAGCCAAAAATAAATTAAACAAATAATTTTTTAAAAAATCAATAGCTATTTTGTTATCATTAATGAAAGTCATACAAGGTTTTCTAACACTTAAATAATAAAAGTAAAATAAAGAAATAGAAGATGACCTAGTTCACATAAAAGGTTATTTCATATAGGCTATCTCTATAGTACAGTAAAACTTCCATTAACAAATTCCCTTACAAACTTTTAAATAGAAATTCAGCTGTTAAATGCTTTATCCAAAACCATTTCATAAATTTATGTGAAACAGAGTTGTTTGCATTTTTAGCTGCTTAAAAAAATATACAAGGGCAAAGTTCTTATTTCTCCCAAGTCCAGATGAAATAAACAGGACAGATCTTAAACTAAGAAACATCTGCAATGTTGTCTATTTTTCTAAGCACATAGTTAAGAGAATGAACTCTGAACTCAGATCAAACTTGGTTCATATCCTGGCTCTACTGCTTAAAAGTTAAGTGATTTTCACAACTTGCTTCCCCTTTTAGAGAACTGGGCTCCTTATCAGCAAAAGAGAGATAACACCACTTGCTTTATAGAAATTTTGAGAGGCATACATGGAATAGATTTATCCCTTTAAATGTTTCAAATATTGCATAGAAAAAACACCAACAAGAAATTTCTACGCTTTGGTTTCTTATGTCAAAAATCCTTCATCACTATTCTCACCACCTGCCCAAAAAAGCCCAAATCCCTCATATTGATTCTTTGTTGTAATCAAATCAGCAACTGTATTCTGATCAACAGTACCAGGGTGAATATTTCTCTTATGCCATCCTCTCTGCATCCACTGAGGGTGCTCCCACTCTCAGAAACCCTCCTATCACCACTCAGCCAAAGAAATCACACTCACCTTTCAAAAATAAACTCAAGTTACATCGGGACCCTTATCCTGAATTTGCTAACAATTGGAGATCTGTGTTTACCAAAATATTGTAAAACATAAGATGATACAGCACAATGTAGGACATATGCAGCCAGGCTCAACAAAATAAAACTATGATTATTCTCAGTCTTTCTTTCACTCTCTCCGATCACCCCTCATTTCTAAGGAGGACTTTTGTCTGTATTCCTCAGTTTTTGTCATACCCTTGTTGACAGAATAAATGGGGAAATTTTAAAAATTAATCGAGAGAAAACTATACATTTATTTAACAAAAGGCAGAAAGTTATCTGGGGAACAGAAAGCACTGACCCTGAATGTAAAAGGTAGGTTTCTAAATACAAAGCCAATATAAAGATTTTTTTTTTTTGCAAAGATGCACAAAATTAGAGCCAAAGTTAGTGATGTGGACATTTGAGGAGCCATATAAAGAGGTTTTATAAAAGCAGTTTTTCCATTTATCATGATATGTATCATACACACAAACACAAATACATTGATACACACATACATACATACACATAAATCTGCAGGAGTCTTCAGTGAATGCATGCATGCTATTTTAAATGCTTTTTGATATTGAATATATGCTTCTCTTTGATGTGACACCAAAGGGAATTGAGCCTTCAGGTACGGACAAGAAGGTACATTTTTGTTCCCATTATATACATGAAACACTTAACTTTGAGACTGGCACAAAGGAAGTATCGAGTGGATGGTAGCTGCTTTCATCCTGTTGTCTATTCTTTAATTATTCTGTGTGCGTCCGCCATCTCCTCAAGACAAGTCATCTTGCTGATGACAATACCCTACACTGCTTCAAGCCACAGCATCCAGCACTGTACTAAAGAAGGGGTCAAGAATCAATAAGTATTGGCTAATTCAGTCACTGACATTTGAGAAAATCCCAACATCTGAGACACAAATAATTAAGTTATGATGTGAAGCTCACCTTCAGGAGAAGAAAGAATGTTTTCCAATTAATTTCTCCTCCAACACCATCTAGGATTTCTCTTCAGTACATAAGTCAGACTGGAGAGATAATATATGTGCTAATCACCATGCAAAGGAAGAATAAACTACCTGCATTTGTATCCCTTCTCACTGATATTATCTTGTTACCATGAAGGTGTTTAATACAGCCTTGCGTGTTATACCAAATGCTCTGAGATAATGAATCTAAATGTATAAGCTTTATTTCCATTAGAATTATATGTATCTAATCCTCAAAATAGAAGCACTCAATTTTAACTACAAAGGAAAGTGGTTGGTGTTCTTTTTTTAATACTTACTGTATCTATTTTTTTAAAGTTACATTTTAAAAGGACATATATCTCAGGCAATAAATGTCCTATTTATCTACTTTCACCTTTTTAGTGAAAAGCAGAAAAGAATGTACTTTCACCTTAGTATACACCTGCTGTCTCAAAAATATTCCGATGAATAACAGTCAGAAGCAGGAAAGAAAAGGGAGACAGAAGGGTATTATATTGCTGATGTTTCCCTGTTAGGCTCTGAGTGGCCACAATCTCACAAAATTCTGAGGTTTTAGGGACCTTAGAGATCATTTCATTTTGCCATATGTTTTACACATTAAAAATCTGAAAAACACTGAATTTGAGAGACACCTAAATGACAAATATTTTAAATAGTCAAGGAAGCAAAGGAAAACAGAAAGATGAACACTGAGAAGCAGTCTTTTATTTTTGCCTGACAGTGAGTAATCCTGTCATTAAAAAAGTTGGAGGTTTTAGCCAATTTTCTGATACATCCTATAGTATAATAAAACTTCAATTAATTTCCTGAGTATAATGATCTTATTAATAGATAGTCTGCTGTGAAGTCCCAATGCAAAACATTTCGTAAATTATATGAAATAGAATTGTTTTTCTTTTCAGCTGACAAATTAATCCAGTGCAGATTCTAGTTCTCAATAAACGGACAGACCTTAGGGGAAGATAAAACACTTATAAAGCTTAAAATTATTTCCAGTAATTCAGATGGGGTCAACCAACTCACTTGAATACATGTTAATATGTGATCTTGAGCACATTATTTCTCTTTTCTAAAACACAGGTCTTTTACCGACCAAACAGGGATAACATAGCCTGCCTCATAGGATTGGCATGAAGAATATGTGGGAGAGTATCAGCAAAGCACTCAATATGAGGCTTGGAGCAGAGTAAATCTATGACAAATGAGAATCCCATGCTTGTTATCCTAAAAACAATAGGAAAGGAATTAAAAAATATTAATTTATATGCATCAAAACTCTGAACTTAAGTGATAATACTTTGACTCTCAAGCACATGAAACAGTAAATGAGGCTTCCTAACAAATGACTATTACAATGTTACTATTACAATCTCACTAGGAACAATAATATAAATTACTCTTTTAATATTTGATCTGTGAGGGTGAAAGAAACCTTAGTCATTCACCAGCAAGCGTGGTGGGACAGTGGGAGTAATGGGAAGGAGAGATGAGAAGAGGTGTCATTTAAATCACAGTGGCTTTGTCTAGTGACTCAGGGGGAGGTCTGACTTTGTCTCCTTGAGACAATGAGAATAGCATCAATAGACCATACCTTCTCCCTTGTCAAAATGGTACCATAAAAATGTTGCTAATTCAGGCAACTGAAAGATGGACTAAACTCATTGCAGAGCCAATATCTACCATGCTGAGGTATATCTAAACTTGTACAACAGGAATTAAATCTATAGTGAAGAAAGGCCAATGTAATATATTGAGATTATTTTTCATTCATTTGCTTATGTTTCTAAGAAGCAGAAAAGTCCACCCTATATCAGAGACCTTTGATTTTTTCATTTAATCTGTAAGTCTGTATATGAGTATGTATGAGAGATGGAGGGGGCAGCAGGTGAATGCAAAGGTAGAGTAACCTCATACTTCATACATTTTTTAAGTTTAATTATTGTTCTTATTCTCATACAAAATACAGTTAAATATATGTACACTAATATTTAACCATGACAAATTCAGCTAGTGAATTCGATTATCTGGAAATAAACTCTTAAGAAATCTAAAAGTTTCCTACATTTATATATTAATAACACTTCAATTTCTACCTTGTAATTGAAATTTAAAAGTGCAACCCAGCACCAAAACATAATATTTCATGACTTAGCAACATGAATTAGCTGTTTTCATTTTTGCTCAAAATGTTGATTCTAAATTCTTGAAATCTTGCTTTGTCAGAAATATAGTAGCCATAGAAATTTGATTATGTCAATAACCCAAACATCATGACAAAAAATATTAAGACATGGTTCTCAACATAGGTCATCTACTGTAGATTTCACACAAACACAGATGCTTTGGTAAAAAGCTATGATGAAGAATAATATTCAAAAGTCACCATAGCATTATTAGTATGAAAACATCAAATTAAGCTATATGATTTCTAAATATGCATTTATTTACATAATTTGCAAATAAAACTCCCAATTAACTCATTATATGAAAAGAATGTAATGTTAACTGACACATCTGATTAATGAAAGCTCCAAGTAGTAAAACTGTGCCAAAAATGAATTATTTTAGTCAAATGTTGATGAAGACTTCTAGTTAAACTTTTGAATTCCAAACCTACCATCTCTAGGCCAATAAAAAAGTACCCTACATTTGCAAATAAAATAGTTGTTCAGGGGCTTCCCTGGTGGTGCCCAGTGGTTGAGAGTCCACCTGCCGATGCAGGGGACACGGGTTTGTGCCCCCGTCCGGGAGGATCCCACATGCCGCAGAGCGGCTAGGCCTGTGAGCCATGGCCGCTGAGCCTGCGCGTCCGGAGCCTGTGCTCCGCAATGGGAGAGGCCACAACAGTGAGAGGCCCGCGTACCACAATAAAAAAAAAGTTTTTCAATATATTGAAATGTCTCTTAGTTATACTAACATAACAAAACCCTTCCCAAATCTTTAAAATATGATTGCAATTAAGACCTATGCTTATTGTATTTTATTCATAGTATTAAAGCCATAACAATTTATAAAAACTTTCTAACAATTACAATCCAAATATCCATTTTTAAATTGAAATACTTCAATTTATTTTAACAAAATATACAATCAATTTTTATTTTTTCCTACTTGCATTATGTGAGAAGTTTTACCAGAAACATAATCCTAGCAAATTGAACAGAATTACTTTTCAGTTAGTTATTAAGTACTTTTAGTTATGCCCTTAATAAGCCATGTATGAAAACTTGGAAGGTCTATAATTTAATTTCTAAACTGGAGGTGGAGCAAATCAAACATCCTGTTGAGCACTGATAAGAAAAATAATCACTAATTTGGCTACCAATGAATAAAAATATGTGGCACCACAGCACAGGAATGACTGTGTCCTTATTAAATAAGAAAGTAAATGAAAACCCAACTATCTAAGAACGATAGTAATTGCTATGGGCTTTTGCAAACAGAGATTTCCATACCGTACCAACCTTCCCTTATACTACACATGAAGGCAATTATAGGTAAAGAAACAAATGAGGTAAATGAGAAATCATGAAAAGAAATATGAATAAGGCATAACAGAAAATTCTTATGAGAGTCCCAAAGAACTCAAGAACGAAATCCACAAAAAGGAAAAAAAATAATGCAGTCAACCAAGGGCAATGGGAATTACTACAGCAAACCTAAAAGCATGTGATGGTACTATTCCTCACACTTCTTAGGCTCTTTCACTTAGTGAAATGTAAGCAGGAAACAAAATCAGAAATAAATTGCTCATAAGTATTCCCCAGAGGATTTTTTTCAAGAAGTAAATCACTGAGATAGTGGTTTATAACTGAATGAACAAATGAATGAATGAATGAGAGGCTTTATCAACAGGAAAAAACAGAAATTCATTCTAGCTTTATGTTTTCATAATCTCGTCCTTTTTATCTTCTTTTTATTGTATCAAATATAAATAAATGAATAAGTGAAACGTGCAGTGAAAGGCCCACTGAGACAATTTAGGTAAAGAGCTTCTGCTGTTTTACTGACTTAGTAAACAACAAATAAGCGTATCTTCAGAAGCTGATTCTGCTAAGAGGGAAAGGTAACACAACTATGTTCACAGTACTCAGCAGAAATCAGTGGACATCATGGGCTTTATTTGTAAAATACATGCAGAATTTTGATGAAAAGAAGTGCTGTTGAAAAGACTTAGGTGTTATATTCTGTTTTGTTTTACTTGAGCAATAAGGAAATTTTATGCATTTGAAATCTACTTGAGTATTGGAGTTTGGGCTAGGTTTCCAACAGTGGAAACTCAGTAATGACTGTAAAAGAAAAGGCCCAGGGTGACCAATTTAAGACTTTCTCCAAACAAAAACACAGAGTGCAACGGACACTATATATAATAATGTGCAGGTAACTAATATAAACCAGGACTGTCCCAGAAAAATCAGGACAGGTGGGCAATCTACCCACCAGTTTCAGAACATGAAGCAGCATTTTCACTGTGGCCAGTACTGAGAGAAAACCATGTACCAAGTCCACGTAGGTAGACCTACCCATGCACACACTTGATGGGGATGGCAGAAAGTAAGACCTAAAAACTCCAGGCAGCAGGAGAGGAGCCAGAAATAAGAGGCCAGAATGAATAGCTAGATGATCAAAGACACTAAATTTTTATGGGATTCTCATAGACTAGCTCACAGCCAAGGAAGAAAGTACTGAAGGTACCAATCAGGGTCAGGTATAAAAAAAGTTCTTAAACTTCAAAGGCTTCAGTCTGTTGTAAAAAAACAGCCCAGCAGATATTACATGTTTGGGGAGTGCAAAGGTGGAGGGTGGACAGAAAACTGACTTTGATAAAATTTAAGGACAAGTAGACTTATCAACAGTATCAAAATGCCCTTAAAGAAAAAGGAGACAGAGGGTAAGGATGAGCACCCAGAGAGGTATTCATCGATTAAACGAACACTGATAAAATCCAGTAATGTGTATTCTGGATCAAGGTTTTCAGGTTGATAGATGAAGGGTGCAACCTATCCACAGAAATGTTTTGCGTGGCTTACAGAGTGTTTTGTAAACACTTAAGCCAATGTTTTAAAAAAAGAAACTAACATAAAAATCGAGATTTCTAGCTTTTCTAGAATAACTGAAAGTAATGGAAACACTGGGCCTATAATTCAGCATGACAAAAAACAAGCAAACAAACAGAAAAAAACACTGTGGATTGGAATATTCTTTAATATTTAAACTTTAAATGGAAAAATTATCACTAAGCTCTTACTACCTATTGGCCTAGCAGATCTTTGAATCTGCAAACCGTGTTAACTCCTTAGGAACCAGAAAGCTAGTCTTTTATCTCCAATTTAATGTAGTACTCTTTTGCCCCTACTCTCTAATCTAGAAGTTAAAAAAAAAAAAAAAAAATGGTTTCAGCTCTGTCTACTTTTTCAATTCTAGGGAACTTTATGTAAATACAAGAATGCGTGACACTTTGCTAGGTATTGTATCACACCAGTGAGACAAATCCTAAAATCAGCCAGGATTCTAAAAATGGTTAAAAAATGACTCATTCAATCTTGAAGTTGTAACTTCTACCACATCCTACTAATTGAAGTCCAAGGGCCCGAAGAGTGAGGAATCTGATCAAGAGTAAGGAATCTCAGAACTTCAAGGAAATAAAGGGTAGCACCATTGTGTCAAAATGAGTGGTGACTTGATAGAAATGTAGAACAAAAACATCTGTAAATCCAAAAACAACAGTAGTCCTACTTTGTATAAAGGGATTGGTGGTTTTATACCATAGAAAATGAAGTGTGAGTTTAAATACAACATGTTCATACAGGTAGGATAGAGAAAAATCATCACTATAATTCCTTCAAGATCTGACAGAAGATCTGATAGATAACTGTAAAGGACATGGCAACTTAAACTTCAAAAATAAAAGATATCTCTGAGGACATAATTTTCACAAGTCAAATTGATTAAATGAAAGTTCCTGATAGTTCATTTTCTCACCTAGGTCTTACTAAAAATGTATCCCAGTGTTTAAAACTTCCCTTCTCTAAATTAGAATTTACCAAGGTGAATTTCCAAAACGCTTAGGGTAAGGATTTTTGAATATTTTCTTAGGAAGATTTTTTATAAAAATGAAATCATGCAATGAAATTTACACAAAAGTAAAAGCTAAAATGTCATGGTTGAAATGCTAAGGGGCCTCTCTGCCATGTACTCCAGCCTACAAGGGACACTGTATTTAAGGTTTGAAGAGATGCAGTCAAGATCTGATCAGAAGCAGGAAAGGAGAATCAGGTGGTGCTCTGGAGTCTGGACTATCCACCTCAACTTTAAGCAGAATAGCTCAATTTTAACCAGTTTTACATTTTGATATTAGGCATTTGGGTTAGTATATAATCAATTGGAACCATTCTGCAAATAAAAATCATCCACTACCCACAAACACCAAAACAAGCACAAACACTAGAACATCTCTGAATGTAAAACACTTCTATAAAGTATTAAATATTTTAGTTGTATTGTCCTACAATTCATTTTCCATACTGTGGTCAAAGGGATCTCTGTGAATTCCAGATTTAATTGGGTCTCTCCCATGACCCCCGTATAAAGACCACGTGTTGTAACACAGATTACAATATCTTTCTGACCCTGTCTCCTATCTTTGCAGCTTCTCCATAGCCCTTCTTGCACCATGCTTCAGCCATACTGAACTTCTTTTATTTCCTCTAAAGTGCTATGCTCTCTCATACCTCCAAGTCTTTGTATATGCAGTTCTCTCTCCCTGGAAGGTGGCCTTTCCACCTATCTCTGCCAGGCTAGCTCTTATCCATGTACAGATCCCAAATGAGACATCACATTCTCAAAGGCTGTGAGCTTCCACAGCATCCTGTATATCCCCCCCTAACAAACCACATATCACATTTATAATGCTACAGACAGTCCTCAACTTTGCTTAGCAGTGTGGGGCTGTAAAAATGAGCATGCAAGCTAAACCTGTGCAAATAAACCTTTATAATCAATAAGGAAATTTATGATTATTCAAACATTCTTTAAAATTTTTTGTCAAAACTCTAAAAAATTCTTATTTTCAATCATAAATTTACAGGGAAATGAACAAAAGTGAAACTAATAATTATTTGGTACACTCAAACATAAAACGTTAAAAATGTTGAGAAAACATTAATATAAAGGACATTAAAAACTCAACAAAGAGACACCTCACTGAAGACATTTTAGACATGGCAAATAATCACATGAAAAGACATTCAGTATTACTAACCATTAGAGAAATGCAAATTAAAACCACAATGAGATCACTAAAAAACAATCAAAATGGCTAAAATAAAAACCAGTGCTAACACCCAGTGGTGGAGAAGATGCTGAGAAAAAGGATCACTCATACAATGCCAGTGGGAATATAAAATGGCTCAGACACTTTGTAAAACAGATTGACAATTTTTTATAAAACTAAACATTCATCTACCATACTATACAGCAACTGCACTCTGAGCATTTATCAAAAAATAGAAATTTACAGTTACACAAAAACATGTAGAAAAGTGTAACGACTTTATTCATAATAGCCAAATAACAAACAACAAAAATGTCCTGCAATGACAGTATTGTTAAAAAAACACTGGTACATACATACTACGGAATACTACTCAGGAATAAAAAGAAACAAACTAGGGATACACTCAATAACATGCATGGATCTCAAGGGAATTACACAGACTTAAAAAAGTACATACTGTACGTACACACACACACACACACACACACACACTCCCTTTATATAACATTCTAGAAATGACAAAATAACTGAGAAGGAGAAATGTTTAGTGGTTCCCAATGGATACTGATGAAGGGGCAGGAAGAGGTGGATGTGGCTATAAAAGGGCAGCCCAAGGGGTACTTGTGGTGACAAAACTGTTCAATATCTTGACCATGTTGGTGGTCATATGAATATACACAAGTGATAAAATTGCAAAGAACTGCATACATACACACACATGCATATGCACATACACGTGTGCACGTGCACACATAGAAGTTCATGTAAAACCAGAAATATCTGAATAAGGTCAGGGTGTATCAATATCATTTTCCAGGTTGTGCTACTGTACTATAGTTATGCAAAATGTAAGAGAGTATCATGGGGGTGAAATGGATGAAAGGTTCAGAAGAACTCTATTATTTCTTGAAATTGTATATGAATCTACAACTATCTCAAAAATAAAAACTGAATTACACAGTTATCAAAAGTAGTTTGAGCAGGGCTTGCCTTCTTCATAAGTCTTATATATGGAGCTAGGGGGTATTTTATGCCTCCATCATTTGTCATATTCCTATCTAAATCTGGATTAGCTTCCAACATTTTATCCTTTGTACTTGTAATGTCGTGAAATAACTACGAGAATTCCTTTAATCGGAGTATTTTGCCAGTGTCACGTCTGGGACATCTTTTCCTTTATTGTCACAACCCCCTTCCCCATTTATGACAATGTATTCTCCTTCAGTAAGTTTCTCTGTCCATATATCTAATCTCAAGAGCTTGAAGATCAACATTTCTATGGTCAGCAATTTCTTCTACTAACTCCATTTAAGTTCAATTCAAATTTTACTTCCAGCATTATCACTTTTTGTTTCTTCGCTGCACTTTCATCTTTGTCAGAGAATTTACTCTTTAAATTACCCATTTCTATAAAATGTCACGTAGGTTGACCACAGAGAGACAAGGAGGCAACACAACTACATGCTTGTTGTCTGCTTGAACTGAAGACAGATGAGCAGCGACCGCTTACCAACAGATTTTGAAAGAAGGGACATGACATGTCATTGATCATGATGCACATGTGTTATTTATACAATGATTTGTGGGCTGAACACCTAGCAGTAAGGTTTGTGTTTTATGCAACTACTCACAGTTAATAAACCAGAGTAACTGAAATTTGACCATGTTGCTGGTGGATTGGTAAACAGCAGTACAAGCAAAGGCTGCTTGAACTTATCCCATATACCAACTAGTATGTGATCCCCTACTTTCCCAGGCATTATTGCCAAAAAATTCTTCATCCTATCCTTTATTTCCTCCTTATGTAGATACTGAGAGAGATTGTGATAAATGTTCCCAGTAAATGTGAACTCTCATAATATGAAAACATAAGCCTGAAAAGAAACCACAAACACAGTCATACTGGTATTAATAACCATGTTAATACTGAACTCTAGTGAAAGAACACTGCCCAAATTCTGGAGTTTAAAATCATCTCATGACTATCTACTGTTAATAATGTAAGAAATAAAAAACCCTCTAGAAATAATTCAGACATGGTTTAGTGGGGTTTTGGTTTGGTTTTGTTTTTATCTTATTTTAATTTTACTCTTCTTTACCCAGCAATTTCCATGCTAAAATGCTGGTTTTCACATCTTGAAGAGACACCCACTGACATTAGGATGAGCTATCTCAAAAGTGTGCTGCAGGGTAGCAAAAGAATCTTATCCCAGGATGTAAAATCTGCTAGAAACGTCCACTTAATTACCATGCTCATCGATTAAATCCAGAAAGTGCTTCAATTGTTTAGAAGGGAATTGCATCCCAAATATAAAAAGACTCATCTTGTATTCTTGTTTAACTTTGCATTTAATCTCCAAATATTTCATATTTAGAATGATCTGTATTATTTCATAACATTTGCTACATACATTTTACAAAAGTAATGCATGCTCATAGAAAATATGAAAAATGCAAAAAAGTTAAAATTAAAAGCACTCATAACCATACCACCCAGAGATAATCACTGTTTATTTACATTTTAACATATTT